>NC_134693.1:56792950-57454200 GCF_050947455.1 Rhinoderma darwinii
TGTGTATAGCACTATGACCCTATAAACTATGGATAGGATACATTGGCTCAGCAGACAGTATCACACATGATAGGATTAGATACAATGGCTCAGCAGACAGTATCAGACATGATAGGATTAGATACACAGCTCAGCAGACAGTATCACACATGATGGGATTAGATATAAGGCCCAGCAGAGTTTCACACATGATGGGATTAGATATACAGCTCAGCAGACAGTATCACACATGATAGGATTAGATACAGTGGCTGAGCTGACAGTATCACAAATGATAGGATTAGATATAAGGCCCAGCAGAGTATCACACATGATAGGATTAGATACACAGCTCAGCAGACAGTATCACACATGATGGGATTAGATATAAGGCCCAGCAGAGTTTCACACATGATGGGATTAGATATACAGCTCAGCAGACAGTATCACACATGATAGGATTAGATACAGTGGCTGAGCTGACAGTATCACAAATGATAGGATTAGATATAAGGCCCAGCAGAGTATCACACATGATAGGATTAGATACACTGCTCAGAAGACAGTATCACACATGATAGGATTAGATACAGCGGCTCAGCAGACAGTATCACACATGATAGGATTAGATATAAGGCCCAGCTGAGTTTCACACATGATGGGCTTAGATACACAGCTCAGCAGACAGTGTCACACATGATAGGATTAGATACACAGCTCAGCAGACAATATCACACATGATAGGATTAGATACAGTGGCTCAACAGACAATATCACACATTATTGGATTAGATACAGTGGCTCAGCAGACAGTATCACATATTATAGGATTAGATACACAGCTCAGCAGACAGTATCACACATGATAGGATTAGATACAGGACTCAGCTCGCTGACATTGCGGCTCCAGTGCTGGACCCAGGAAAGGTAAGAATAATAATTGTTTTGCTTTTTTATGTGTTTCTAATTATTTTTGTGTGTTTGTGTTTTTTTACAGGTTCGGTTGTTGGACTTCGGATTCGAGGACAATTTCAATGACAGCGTTTTTTTATTCTCAATAAAATGGTTAATGAGGGTTGTGTTTTTTTATTTCAATAAAATATTTTTTCTTTGTGCTTGTACTTTTTTAAACTTTATTATTACCGCCTTAGTAATGGCCGCTGTCTGATTGACAACCTCCATTACTAAGGCGGGGCTTAAAGAGGCTCTGTCACCAGATTCTCAAACCCTTATCTCCTATTGCATGTGATCGGCGCTGCAATGTAGATAACAGCAACGTTTGTTTTTTAAAAAACGTTCATTTTTGGCCAAGTTATGAGCTATTTTATATTTATGCAAATGAGCTTTGAAATGGACAACTGGGCGTTTTTTTTCCGTTATGTCCAACTGGGCGTGTATTGTGTTTTTAACTGGGCGTATTTATGTGTATGACGCTGACCAATCAGTGACCAGTCAGCGTCATACACTCCTCAACATCTGCACGCTCCTCTCCTGAAATATTCTGTGCTGCTGTGAACTCTGCTCTTACCATTACGTAGCTCTCAGTCTGTTACCTCTCCTCCACTCCTGTCCTCAATAACACCTTCACATGATTGGCAAGTCACCACCCCGCACAAGATCCGCACGCTCATCTACTGAAATACTCTGTGCTGCCTTAAACTCTGTGGACAGGTCAGGATCCTGTTTTTTTTAAATGCTGCTGGGGAACCCGCTCGATCCACTATATAAGTCTGCGCCTCCATCCTCTTCTGCCCCAGACACTTATTCCCAAGCACTGTAAACTTTCAGATTGGTTGCGCTGTGAATATTCGGAGAACGTGATTGGTTTATGTGCAGGGTAATGAACATACAGACAAGCAGTAGAAGACTGACTAAGGGCTGAGCATTTCATTGAATTCAGTTACTGTTATCTACATTGCAGCGCCGATCACATGCAATAGGAGATAGGGATTTGAGAATCTGGTGACAGAGCCTCTTTAATGTTAGCAGGTGCAGAGGCTAACACTAACCCCCATTATTACCCCGGTACCCACCGCCACCAGGGGTACTGGGAAGAGCCGGGTACGAACCAGTAACCGACTATCTGCAGTGACGGCCAGACACCGGGGCGGCCGCAGGCTGGTAGTATTAGGCTGGGGAAGGCCAAAAACAGTGGCCCCTACCACCCTGGTAATGCTGCCTGCTGCTGTGTTGTATCTGGCTGGTTGTGAAAATTAGGGGGGACCCCACATCGTTCTTTCCAATTATTTTGTATTTTTTTTTTTTTAAATGACGTGGGGTCCCCCCCATTTTTCATAATCAGCCAGATACAATAAAGCAGCAGCAGCCTAGCATTACCAGGGTGGGAAGGGCCACTGTATAAGGCCTTCCACAGCCTGCGGCCGCCCCATTGCCCGACCATCACTACAGATGGTCAGGTACTGGATCGTACCCGGCTCTTCCCAGCACCGCTGGTGGGGGTGGGTATCGGGGTAATAAAGAGGGTTAGTGTTCGCCTCTGCACCGGCTAACACTAAGCCCCGCCTTAGCAATGGACGCTGTCAATCAGCCGGCGGCCATTACTAAGTCGGTAGTAATAAAGTTTAAAAAAAAACACAAAGACATAGAAAAAATATTTTATTGAAATAAAAATAAACCACACAACCCTCATTGACCATTTTATTGATAATAAAAAAAGCCGTCATCGAAGTAGTCCTGGAATCTAAAAGCTTGTGTAAGAAAACACACAAAAAACGATTAGTAACACGTGTTAAGCTTAGATACAGGGCCCATGTGTGATACTGTCTGTGGGACCCTGTATCTAGGCCTACCACAAGGTAGGCTTATATACAGGGTCAGGCAGACAGTAATCTTATATAGTAATACAGGGCCCATCAGACAGGATCACACATGGGCCATGTATCTAAGCCTACCATGTGATTGGCTTAGATACAGGGCCCAGCAGACAGCATCACACAATCTGTGATCCTGTCTCATGGGCCCTCTAAACCTGCTACATCATAGGCTTAAAGGACTTGTCCAGTCCCTAAACATTGATGGCCTATCCTCGGGATAGGCCATCAATAGCTGATGTGCCGTTGTCCGTCTCCCGGGACCCGCCAATCAGCAGTTTTGAAGGGGCCGCAGCACTCGTACGAGAGCTGCTTCCCCTTCATTTCCCTTACTCGCTCACACTGTGAATCGCCGACACCGATTCACAGTGTGACCGGAATGAAGTGACAGGAATGAAGGGGAAGCAGCTCTCGTACAAACACTGCGGCCTCTTCAAAACAGCTGATTGGCCTACCTCAATACTGTTACTGAATAATACCTCCATACTGATACTGAATAATACCTCCATACTGTTACTGAATAATACCCCATACTGTTACTGAATAATACCCCCATACTGTTACTGAATAATACCCCCATACTGTTACTGAATAATACCTCCATACTGTTACTGAATAATACCCCCATACTGTTACTGAATAATACCCCCATACTGTTACTGAATAATACCTCCATACTGTTACTGAATAATACCCCCATACTGTTACTGAATAATACCCCCATACTGTTACTGAATAATACCCCCATACTGTTACTGAATAATACCCCCATATTGATACTGAATAATACCTCCATACTGTTACTGAATAATACCTCCATACTGTTACTGAATAATACCTCCATACTGTTACTGAATAATACCACCACACCATAACCACATAGTGACTGAATAATACCCCCATGTACTGTGTGTGTGTGTGTGTGTGTGTGTGTGTATATATATATATATATATATATATAATGCTGCCATATATTGTACATATAGAGTCCAACATATGCTGTAAGTATAATTAATCAAATCACTTTATACTCTGTACATTATATAGCGGTGTTATAGGTGTGTACACATAATACCACTACATATTGTTTGTATAAAAAATACTGCTATAACCTTAGACATATAGTACCATTATATTCACTGCACACCTATTATACTGCTATATACTACACTTACATACAATACCGCTATATACTGCATACACCTATAATCAGGGGCATAGGTAAAGGCTCATGGGCCCCGATGCAAAAGTTCTTATTGGGTCCCCCCCACCCACAAACTTCTCATGCCCGACAGTCTGCAGCTTTCAGTTGCATCGCTGGGTCTCCTAAGTGACCCAACAATGCAGCACTAGCAGCCGGGAGCGTCACTAAGGACTTAAAATGTCAGGGGAAATAGCCCCAATACATATGTGTCTGCCCAAAAAAATGTATGTATGTGTGTGTATGTGTGTGTGTATGTGTGTGTGTGTGTGTGTGTGTGTGTGTGTGTGTGTGTGTGTATAGCACTATGACCCTATAAACTATGGATAGGATACATTGGCTCAGCAGACAGTATCACACATGATAGGATTAGATACAATGGCTCAGCAGACAGTATCAGACATGATAGGATTAGATACACAGCTCAGCAGACAGTATCACACATGATGGGATTAGATATAAGGCCCAGCAGAGTTTCACACATGATGGGATTAGATATACAGCTCAGCAGACAGTATCACACATGATAGGATTAGATACAGTGGCTGAGCTGACAGTATCACAAATGATAGGATTAGATATAAGGCCCAGCAGAGTATCACACATGATAGGATTAGATACACTGCTCAGAAGACAGTATCACACATGATAGGATTAGATACAGCGGCTCAGCAGACAGTATCACACATGATAGGATTAGATACAGTGGCTGAGCTGACAGTATCACAAATGATAGGATTAGATATAAGGCCCAGCAGAGTATCACACATGATAGGATTAGATACACAGCTCAGCAGACAGTATCACACATGATGGGATTAGATATAATGCCCAGCAGAGTTTCACACATGATGGGATTAGATATACAGCTCAGCAGACAGTATCACACATGATAGGATTAGATACAGTGGCTGAGCTGACAGTATCACAAATTATAGGATTAGATATAAGGCCCAGCAGAGTATCACACATGATAGGATTAGATACACTGCTCAGAAGACAGTATCACACATGATAGGATTAGATACAGCGGCTCAGCAGACAGTATCACACATGATAGGATTAGATATAAGGCCCAGCTGAGTTTCACACATGATGGGCTTAGATACACAGCTCAGCAGACAGTGTCACACATGATAGGATTAGATACACAGCTCAGCAGACAATATCACACATGATAGGATTAGATACAGTGGCTCATCAGACAGTATCACACATGATAGGATTAGATACAGTGGCTCAGCAGACAGTATCACACATGATAGGATTAGATACAGTGGCTCAACAGACAATATCACACATTATTGGATTAGATACAGTGGCTCAGCAGACAGTATCACATATTATAGGATTAGATACACAGCTCAGCAGACAGTATCACACATGATAGGATTAGATACAGGACTCAGCTCGCTGACATTGCGGCTCCAGTGCTGGACCCAGGAAAGGTAAGAATAATAATTGTTTTGCTTTTTTATGTGTTTCTAATTATTTTTGTGTGTTTGTGTTTTTTTACAGGTTCGGTTGTTGGACTTCGGATTCGAGGACAATTTCAATGACAGCGTTTTTTTATTCTCAATAAAATGGTTAATGAGGGTTGTGTTTTTTTATTTCAATAAAATATTTTTTCTATGTGCTTGTACTTTTTTAAACTTTATTATTACCGCCTTAGTAATGGCCGCTGGCTGATTGACAACCTCCATTACTAAGGCGGGGCTTAAAGAGGCTCTGTCACCAGATTCTCAAACCCTTATCTCCTATTGCATGTGATCGGCGCTGCAATGTAGATAACAGCAACGTTTGTTTTTTAAAAAACGTTCATTTTTGGCCAAGTTATGAGCTATTTTATATTTATGCAAATGAGCTTTGAAATGGACAACTGGGCGTTTTTTTTCCGTTATGTCCAACTGGGCGTGTATTGTGTTTTTAACTGGGCGTATTTATGTGTATGACGCTGACCAATCAGTGACCAGTCAGCGTCATACACTCCTCAACATCTGCACGCTCCTCTCCTGAAATATTCTGTGCTGCTGTGAACTCTGCTCTTACCATTACGTAGCTCTCAGTCTGTTACCTCTCCTCCACTCCTGTCCTCAATAACACCTTCACATGATTGGCAAGTCACCACCCCGCACAAGATCCGCACGCTCATCTACTGAAATACTCTGTGCTGCCTTAAACTCTGTGGACAGGTCAGGATCCTGTTTTTTTTAAATGCTGCTGGGGAACCCGCTCGATCCACTATATAAGTCTGCGCCTCCATCCTCTTCTGCCCCAGACACTTATTCCCAAGCACTGTAAACTTTCAGATTGGTTGCGCTGTGAATATTCGGAGAACGTGATTGGTTTATGTGCAGGGTAATGAACATACAGACAAGCAGTAGAAGACTGACTAAGGGCTGAGCATTTCATTGAATTCAGTTACTGTTATCTACATTGCAGCGCCGATCACATGCAATAGGAGATAGGGATTTGAGAATCTGGTGACAGAGCCTCTTTAATGTTAGCAGGTGCAGAGGCTAACACTAACCCCCATTATTACCCCGGTACCCACCGCCACCAGGGGTACTGGGAAGAGCCGGGTACGAACCAGTAACCGACTATCTGCAGTGACGGCCAGACACCGGGGCGGCCGCAGGCTGGTAGTATTAGGCTGGGGAAGGCCAAAAACAGTGGCCCCTACCACCCTGGTAATGCTGCCTGCTGCTGTGTTGTATCTGGCTGGTTGTGAAAATTAGGGGGGACCCCACATCGTTCTTTCCAATTATTTTGTATTTTTTTTTTTTTAAATGACGTGGGGTCCCCCCCATTTTTCATAATCAGCCAGATACAATAAAGCAGCAGCAGCCTAGCATTACCAGGGTGGGAAGGGCCACTGTATAAGGCCTTCCACAGCCTGCGGCCGCCCCATTGCCCGACCATCACTACAGATGGTCAGGTACTGGATCGTACCCGACTCTTCCCAGCACCCCTGGTGGGGGTGGGTATCGGGGTAATAAAGAGGGTTAGTGTTCGCCTCTGCACCGGCTAACACTAAGCCCCGCCTTAGCAATGGACGCTGTCAATCAGCCGGCGGCCATTACTAAGTCGGTAGTAATAAAAAAAACACAAAGACATAGAAAAAATATTTTATTGAAATAAAAATAAACCACACAACCCTCATTAACCATTTTATTGATAATAAAAAAAGCCGTCATCGAAGTAGTCCTGGAATCTAAAAGCTTGTGTAAGAAAACACACAAAAAACGATTAGTAACACGTGTTAGGCTTAGATACAGGGCCCATGTGTGATACTGTCTGTGGGACCCTGTATCTAGGCCTACCACAAGGTAGGCTTATATACAGGGTCAGGCAGACAGTAATCTTATATAGTAATACAGGGCCCATCAGACAGGATCACACATGGGCCATGTATCTAAGCCTACCATGTGATTGGCTTAGATACAGGGCCCAGCAGACAGCATCACACAATCTGTGATCCTGTCTCATGGGCCCTCTAAACCTGCTACATCATAGGCTTAAAGGACTTGTCCAGTCCCTAAACATTGATGGCCTATCCTCGGGATAGGCCATCAATAGCTGATGTGCCGTTGTCCGTCTCCCGGGACCCGCCAATCAGCAGTTTTGAAGGGGCCGCAGCACTCGTACGAGAGCTGCTTCCCCTTCATTTCCCTTACTCGCTCACACTGTGAATCGCCGACACCGATTCACAGTGTGACCGGAATGAAGTGACAGGAATGAAGGGGAAGCAGCTCTCGTACAAACACTGTGGCCTCTTCAAAACAGCTGATTGGCCGGCTCCCGGGAGACGGACCCCACCAATCAGCTTCAGCAGACAGGGATATTAATCTTACTCTCCTCTTCAGCCGCGGAGAAAGCTCTGTCCTAACTCTATCCAGGATCACGATGTTGTGTGCGGTGAATAGTGCTGTGACGTCATGTGCTGCGCACAGCGCTTGACGTCAGGACCTCCACTGTGCTCCAGAACCAGGAGGGTAAGTACTGTCAGTTACTATAGTAACAGGGGCCCGCGGCCCGAGTTACTATAGTAAGTTTTTATTGATGTGGTGCGGGGGGCTGCGGGCTTCGGGGCCCGGTCGCAATTGCGACCGCTGCGACCCCTACAGCTACGCCACTGCCTATTATATTGCAACATACACTACGCACAATACTGCTACACAGTCTACACACACAATATACACTATATACTCTACACATCAGTTTTCCCACTATTTACACAAAAGCACAGCAAAAACAGTTTCTAAATTATTGCTGCAAAACTACAATGTGTGAATGTCCTTACAGTATCATATGTACACGAGAATCATATATATCCACATACACACAGATTATATATACATATATATATATATATATATATATATACATACACACATACATATATATATATATATATATATATATATATATATATAACACACACATTTACACACTTACCTTCTATGTAGGATCTCTAATGCAGACAGTCTCATATATAGACGAGAATCATATATATATATATATATATATATATATATATATGCACACACACACAAACATTTACACACTCATACACACACTTACCTTCTATGTGGGATCTCTCATGCAGTCTCTTGAAGTAGCAGATATAACCAGCTGCAGAAGTAGCTGGTCTGTTAGACAAATAGGGGGACACAGCACACGAGAGGAGGGGGGCAGAGGAGAGGGGGGGATACAGGGGACACAGGAGAGGAGGGGGGCAGAGGAGAGGGGGGTATTAGGGGGGGCAGAGGAGAGGGGGTGATACCGGGGGGGGGCAGAGGAGACACAAGAGTGACACAGGGGAGGACTAGACACGGAGCTTCTTCTGTGCAGACGCTGAGGCTGTGAACTCTCCCCTCCCCCTCTTCTCTGCACCGACTGCTTCAGACGAAAGGGAGAGAGAGGGAGAGGAAGTAGTTTGTTTGCACAGCAGTCTCACCTCATTCGTCTGGTCACTGGCTTGAGGAGACGACCGCTCCTCCTGCAGACCTGCTCCTCTCTGGTGGTGCGTGCTTCATACAGCGTCAGAGAGGAGCAGGAGTGTTCTCACAGACGGGCACGTCTGCTAAGTAAAATAATCCCCCTCCCCCGGTCCAGTCCGTCTCTGGATCAAAATGCCGCCCCCCACTTTCAGCTGGGCTGCGCCGCCTGAGGCTGTCGGCTCACATTGCCTCATGGTAGATGCGGCACTGGTCCTAGGCGACGGCGTACAACTGGGCGACGGTCCCTACGCTCAATAAGTGCACGAAAGACAAACAGACAAGGGTACACAGAAGCTAAGGGAAATGGGGCAGTTGCCCACGGCAACACCGTGAGCAACAAGAGTAGTGAACAAGCCGAGTCAAACCAGGAGTGTACGAGGTACCAAACGCAGAGCAGGAGAGTAGTCAGTAAAGCCAGGGTCAATATGAAGCAGAGGTCAATAGTACAAGCAGCAGCAGCAGAGCCAGGAAACAGGCAGAATCACAGGCAAAGGAGGGCGGGAGCTAGCTCCGTCTGGCCAGGCTGTGATAGGCTCTCCCACTTCTCAGCCTCCCAGCCTGAGTTGTAGATGATCGAGTCACTCTATCAGACTTAGGAGCAGGTTCAGACTGATTAACCACGGGCGTCGACACAGAAGCTGTGTCTGGCAGATCCTTTACATTAGGTAGATCAAAAAGTATCAATTCTGCCTGTCTGAAAAATAAGACTGTAACGGCTGCTGCGCCGTTCCCCGCCTTCCCCACGGCCTCTGCTCCGGTTCCGGCTTCCTCCATTACCACATGCTCATCCCGAGCTCCACTTACCCGATCCGGACGCTCTGCTGGCCCTGGACGGCGTCAGATAAGTGCATCCCTTACCTCCCTCCGCGGCCGTCATCCTCGATGTGCGGCTGCAGTCACTAGAGGGCGTGCGTGCTGACTCGTCCTGTCTTAAAGGGCCAGTGCGCGCTTTAATTCCTAAGACTTCCTATTTAAGGTTCCTTCTTCCTTGCATCCATGCTTGTTGAACCAAGTTCCCCGTGAGTTTCCCTGTGCCCTGGTTCCCTGTTTCTGTCCCTTCTGCCTTTTGTCTGGATTTCCCGTTACTTACCTCTGCCTGAACTTGACTATCCTTGTCTGCCGCCTGCCTTGACCTATTGCTATCCATACCCGTTACGCCGCCTGCCTCGACCTATTGCTTCCATACCCGTTACGACGCCTGCTGCCTGCCTTGACCTATTGCTTCCATACCCGTTACGACGTCTGCTGCCTGTACTGACTTCTGCCTATCCATCGTACCGCCTCTACCCGGTGTGCCAAGCGTTGCCTGGGTTACAAGCACCATTTCCCAGACGACACCGAGGATCCACGAACAAACCGGTGAGAACCGTTATAAAGGTCTCTTGATATTATTTGTATTTTTATTATATATTTATATTAATATTTTTATATATATATTTTTCACCTTTTTAATATTTTTGTATATATATTTGTATTTTTATCATCTATCAATGTAGTAAATGTGCTTACTGTTCCACTCCGTTTCCAAACTCCTAGCACCTACATCCATAAGGTGCAATCAGACAGTGCTCTCTCTATCTACCTAATACCAGCCCTACGCGTTTGTTTACTAAATTATGTCTCTGCCGTAAATCCATCAGGGGCTTGCAGAGTCAGAATATTAGAACTTCTAGCACTGTCTGATTGCACCTTATGGATGTAGGTGCTAGGAGTTTGGAAATGGAGTGGAATAGTAAGCACATCCACTACATTGATAGATGATAAAAACACAAATATATATACAAAAAATATTAAAAAGGTGAAAAAAATAAAATAAATCAATATATATATATATATATATATATATATATATATATAAAAATATAAAAAATGCAAATAATATCAAGAGACCTTTTTATTCAGACAGGCAGAAATTGAAACTTTTTGATCAACCTAACTACATCTATGGTGTCAATGTAAATTGCACAGGCACTAAAAATAAAGGTATATTATTGTCACAATCTGTTCATGCCAAGATGATAAATGAATGAACCACAGTTAGATGGTAATAGAATATTTTCCTTGTGATATGAAATACAGTGAATTTTACATACGTAATTTTCCCTATCCTCTCACAACAACCCTTGGCCCCAAAAAGTGTGGGACCAAATGGACCCCTTATGGCTCCTTAATGGGCCTGGACCAGTTTGTCACTCATTATTAAAGTCAGCTCTACCCTCTCTCACCCTGATAATCCCGCAGCAATAGAAAAATGGAAATTAGCAGATGTGTGAGGTTATTTTTGAATTTGTAACTTCCGGGTACAAGCCTAAACTGGCTCAGGGGCTGTTGGGAAAGGTTATATGGCCAAACCACCAGTCAAAAAATGTTTCAAATGGAGCCATCATTCTTGGCTGTACTTAATACTGATCCAAGTTTCCCTAGATAATTGGTAAAAACTTTGTCCTCTTTAAGTTGTCAAAATTAAAAAAATACAAACATTAAAAGGGATATCATACCAGAACTAAAGTCCAGACTATAATCCAGAAATACACTCCTTCATCCTTGTTAAATGCAACATTATCAAGAATAATTTTCAGTTTATCGGGGTCCCAGTCCTCATTGTTAAGGTACTTGTTGATTTCCATTTCAATATCACCTAAGTGGATTTTGCCATCCATGATAGCATTCTTTAGGAGGAAATAAAGTATGGTTGAAAATACAATCACTGAATCAAAAAGAGTGGAATGGAGAAGGCTTTGATTTGGAAAACAAAAAAAGAAAACAAAAAAACAAACAAACATAATCTTTCATTCAATAAGGCTACAGTGCATTGTCATATAATTGAAAAGTAAAATAGAATAATTTCAGATAAATCATTCCTTCAGATAAAATCTATTACTAATTTTTACAACACATTTATATTGAAAGTTTGCAGAACTTTTAAAACGGAAATAGCGCAAACGACTACTTTTTTTTTTTTTTTTTACTTAAAGTGGTTTTCCCACAATGAACATTTATCACCTATCTGCAGGAGACTCCGTGCTTGTAGGAAAAACAAGTTTGTGCATTCTTAGATGGATCTATTTTGAAGAAATGGTAAGTTCAGTAGAAAAGAAAATCTTCTCACGTACCTGACCAGTTCTTTGGGCATTTTCCAAAATCCTCTTGAAGTGTTTTGTAAGCATGTCCTCAATGATCCTTAACTGTAGTGTAAAATGAGCAGAAAATATTAAACTTTAACATATTATGCACTTGGAAAAAAACGGTAAATGTGCGACTTTCATCTCAGTCAATCTAATGGCAGTTCAATGCCCGTATGGACTGCTTAATTTTACCATGTATTTTTTTCCGCCGAACTCCATTTATGTAGCAATATCGAGACCCATTTTAAGAGCGTTGGCACTGATTGGACATTGCAATGTAATTGACAACATTTTGCTTGATGAATTGTTTGAAATGTAAAAAACACGTAATTTATCACAAGCAGTACCGAATTTACTTAACAGAAGCCTGGTAGTACATAGGGCTGGCACCTTATTCTTCGCCCATTAAGTAGGCCACAACTTATAGGGGTTGTCCCATGTGGACAAACCATTTTCTAAATGAGATCCTGCTTGCAATCAGTCATACATACTCCTACAAAGGCTACTGCAGAGCAACAATGGTGCTACATGGTGGTCCAAATGGGACAATCCGTTTAAGTCATGTATGGCTGTTTGCCTGCAGTGACAACATAAAGATTCATTATACTCAGATATCTTAAATTGCTTCCACTCTTCACTGTACTCTTCATATGCAGTTGCAATGCAAATTGCTTAATACATTTATTTACCATAATAGGCACCAGCGCAAATCAAGCACATTTACTAAAACTGGTGTACCGCTGAGTTGTACGCCAGTATACTCAATTCTGTCTATAAGATTACGCCTGCTGTGATAGTAGGCAAATCCAGCCCCGGCTATAGGAGGTGCGGATTATTCATTGATTGTAGAGTAACTCTCTCTAAATCTTTTTTTTGATCAGATTTATTCTAGACCCCCCTCATTTTAGCATTCCATATGTTTTTTAGCAATGTCGGCATGAACACTTTCCTGTTGTACTCAAAGTATGGAATTACTGTATGCTCAGGGTAGCCGCATCTCTCTATCCCATGAGTAATGTATCATGCACATGGTGACCCCTCTCAACAGGCCCCACAAGCAAAAAATGGAGGGTAGAACAGGTACAATGGTTATACTGCCAATAACTCCTTGGCGGGAAGGGGGCGAGGAGCAAGCTCTTTGGATGCAGGGGTGTAAAGGTGAGAACATATACCAGGAGGGGGCCTTTATATCCATAACTCCCATATTAACGTAGAAAAGCTTCATTCCTTTAAAATTGTTACTAATTCCATTAAGCTGCAGCAAATGTTATGCAAGTTTCATTTGTATGGGACAGGACTCATATTTTAGTATTTATCCATTAACATGTAGCATAATGATTTCTTACCTTCTGCACTTTGGTAATATCCATTTGGAAGAATTCTTTAAATTTTAATTTCCATTCATCTTCATTGTGTTTCTTGAAGTTGAAAAGAATTGTACTTAGATGATCTTCTACTACGTCTGGATCACAGGGTCTATCTTTCAGGAAATTGGAGATTTCAATGTGTGCTTGTCTTGTTAAAATCACTTCAGCGTCATAAAGATTTATCTCGTCGGCCTTTAGAAAATCAAGAATAGGTTTCTTTTATTAGAAAAATGACAGCAGTTTTAAATGATTTATCTTCTTGATATTGCTGTATTTGAGGGAGGCAATATCTTATTACAGCCATGAACCTGAGCAGAGCTCAATAGAGCGAAGACTGGACAAATAATCATTGCCGATGTATACAGGCCCTTTAAATGGTTTTCTGGTTTTATGTAAAATCACTGTAGACTGAAATGTCATACAACTTTCTAATATGCTTTGTGTTTCAATTCCAAACTAATTTAAAGATCTCTGCTTGCTGGCAGTGAATTTAAAAAAGTTTTTTTTTACATACTGAGGCTGAAAACCTGTGTTAGAACATGTACAACAGGCGGAATATTAGTGGATTTTGTCAAGATGTAGGCGCGGAATCCGCACCTAGACCCTCACAGAATCCTGAATGTGTGAATATAGCCATACAGTGTTCAGCTGTTGAATCAGCGCTCTCTCCTTTGTTAGAAGTTGCACCTCTGTGGGCCGTACAATATCAGGGCAGGCTTTTCATTTTCCCCCAGTCGTTGGTATGTAATTATGTATTTAGCTGGAATCGAGTGTCGTAAAGCAACAACATAGTTTTATTCAGCATCATTTACACTAGCTGAATATTCTTGAAGTCAGCAGCGTAGATATAGGTAATACAAATCTAAGGGTATGTTCACACGGCAGCCTCCGTTACGGCTGAAATTACGGAGCTGTTTTCAGGAGCTTTTCTCTGCGTCCATTACGGACGTAATTGGAGCTGTTTTTCCATGGTGTCAATGGAAAACGGCTCCAATTACGTCTCAAGAAGTGACAGGCACTTCTTTGACGCGGGCGTCTTTTTTACGCGGCGTCTTTTGACAGCGGCGCGTAAAAAAAATGACCGTCGGCACAGAACATCGTAAAGCCCATTCAAATGAATGGGCAGATGTTTGCCGACGCTTTGGTGCCGTATTTTCGGACGTAAATCGAGGTTAAAACGCCCGAATTACGTCCGTAAATAGGGTGTGTGAACCCAGCCTTACAGTTGCACCGTCTTATGTGCAGAGGGGTGAAGATATCAGTATCATAAATGGCACATGGAGGGTCCTGTAAATGATTTTGCCCAGAAATTCCCCTTATGCCTCTGTACGAAGTCCCTGCTTATATGCATTGTGCACGTTAAATTTCAAAGGAGTTTAATACTTATCATAAATGCTGCCCAGTCATTAGCAAAAAGCAAAAAAAAGGAAATCTCCTATGTACATTTAAGAAAGTGTTTGCTGTTTTGTGATTTTTGGGGTTTTGATCAGTTGTGCTATCAGAAATACTTGTTAAGCCATAGATAAGTTGGCTATTCAACTGCTAGCTGAATCGTTGCTTCGCCAACAGATCTCTACCCTAAAGCCAGCCAAACACTGTAAAGGATCTGCCAGGCACAGCTTCTTATCAACGCCCATAGGTAATCATATACTAAATACACGAGAAAAGGAGTCAAAACTATTAAGCAAGAAGCGCAAAATATAGAAAATTACAAATTTTATTGGACAATACAATAATACATGGTTAAAAAACAGACTACAAAGCCAATAACTGCATATCTCCAAAGCAGGAGACAATGTGGAGCCACCAAGCTACTTTAATTAATACAGTTTTTATATGTCACATCCATCGGGAAAGTTTCCCAAAACAGGTTATCAAAAAATATACTCTAAATCAAATCCCTAGAACAATGTAATAAGGCTAACAGAACACTTGTGTTCAAAGTAGTTTCTGAAAATTCCCAGTATAATGCGTCTCTGTAAACAGTAATAGGGGATACCGAGGTAGTGATTTATTTATAGTAGTGAGTACATTTAGGCCTCATTCACACGGCAGGGATTCCCGGCCGGGTGCCGGCCGTTCATAAATCGGCCGGCACCCGGCTGCATTAGGAATGATAGACCCCTAATGGGGCTATTCACACGACCGATTTTTTGATGGCCGGGAAATCCGGCCGTCAAAAAATAGGACATGCTCTATCTTTGCCCGGGCACCCGGCCGCCCGGCTCCCATAGAAGTCTATGGGGCCGGGTATTACACGGCCATCACCGGAATGTGTCCCGAGTGATGGCCGGGTTTCCCGGCGCTTGCGCTCTATCTCCTCCTCCTCACAGCGCAGAGTGCATGTGAGGAGGAGGAGTTGATGCCATTCTGACGAATGGCATCGCTGTACACTGTGTTGCAGGGCCGGGGTGTACAGCAGGTGGAGGGAGCGCTGCGCTGGCTCCCTTCCCCTGCTTGTTAAAAGCACCCTGGCGCGGCGACACCTTCGATGGCGCCGCTAGTAGCAGCAGCTGCTGCTGCTGCGGCTGCTACTACTGCAGCGACGCCACTATAGCAGAGCAGGGAGGTATCTCCCCGCTCTGCTATGTGCTAGCCGCACTTTAGCTCCTTGAAGGAGCGGAATCCCCGTGTTTTCGGGGATTCCGCTCCTGGACAGAGCGCTTGATGTCTCTGTCCATATCTGGGCAGTGACATCAGGGGAAACTCCTGAAGCGGAATCCCCGAACACATGGGGATTCCCCTTCAGGAGCTGCCGCTGATGTCACTGTCCGGATCTGCCCGGCCCGGCACGGATGCATAACTTTATGCAAACCGGCCGGGCAAAATGGCCGATTTTACCGGCCGACACTCGGGCTCGGGAACAACCCGGTCGTGTGAATCCCGCCTTAATCCACTCAGTACCAGTTTAGTCATTAATTCAAAAAAGGACCAATAGTAGAGATAGCCTATTTAAGACATTGTCTAAATATGCAGGTAACCCGGTAACAGCATGACAAAAAGTAGTAGTTTAGTGAAAAAAAACAACAAGTACTAACCCATGTGGCTCCTCAGTTGTGACAGCTCCCAAGTATGGAGAAAAACCCCAATGCGCGTTTCGCGTAGATTGCTTTTTCAAGGGGCCCATAGGTAATCAGTCTGCACCTGCTTCTAGGTCTGTGAGACTGACTCCATCTTCCACCACTCAGGATGGCAGGCTTAGGAGTGGGAGAGCCTATCGCAGCCTGGCCAGACGGAGCTAGCTTCCGCCCTCTGTCTATTTATACCTGCCTTTCCTGTTCCTCCTTGCTTGTGAATCTTTTCTGTTGGTTTCCTGGCCCTGCTGCAGCTTCTTGTACTATTTGTCCCTGCTTCGTATTGACCCTGGCATGTTGACTACTCTCCTGCTCTGCGTTTGGTACCTCGTGCTCTCCTGGTTTTACTCGGCTTGTTCACTACTCTCCTGCTCTGCGTTTGGCACCTCGTACTCTCCTGGTTTGACTCGGCTCGTTTACTACTCTTGTTGCTCACGGTGTTGCTGTGGGCAACTGCCCCGTTTCCCTTAGGTTCTGTTTTCCCTTGCCTGTTTGTCTGTCATTCACTTATTGAGTGTAGGGACCGTCGCCCAGTTGTACCCCGTCGCCTAGGGCGGGTCGTTGCAAGTAGGCAGGGACTGAGTGGCGGGTAGATTAAGGCTCACTTGTCTGTTTCTCTACCCCCATGGTTACATATTCACAAGCCTATATACCTAGTCTACCCTGGTCCCTGACACTACTATGGACCCCCTTGAGACCCTGGCTCAGCAAATGCAGGGTCTCTCCCTACAGGTCCAGACCCTGGCTCAGAGGGTCAACCAGCCTGATGCTACCATGGTAGTGCCCCTCACCTCACCTCTTGAACCCCACCTCAAGTTGCCTGACCGGTTCTCAGGGGACCGGAAGACTTTTCTCTCCTTTCGGGAGAGTTGTAGGCTCTATTTTCGCTTAAAGCCCCACTCCTCAGGTTCTGAGAGCCAGCGTGTGGGTATAATTATGTCCCGGCTCCTGGAGGGGCCCCAAGAATGGGCCTTCTCCTTGGCTCCTGACGCCCCTGAACTTTCCTCCGTTGATCTTTTCTTTTCTGCTCTCGGACTCATTTATGACGAGACTGACAAGACTGCCTTTGCCGAGAGTCAGCTGGTGACCTTACGTCAGGGTAAGAGACCTGTTGAGGAGTATTGTTCTGACTTTAGGAAGTGGTGCGTAGCTTCTCGGTGAAATGACCCTGCCTTAAGGTGCCAGTTTAGGTTGGGCCTGTCGAACGCCCTGAAAGACCTGCTAGTTAGCTATCCCTCTTATGACTCCCTAGACCAGGTTATGGCTTTAGCGGTACAACTTGACCGACGTCTCAGGGAACGACGACTTGAACGTCTTGGTGTTTTCTCCTCTGACTCCCCCATGATGCCTCCCGAGGTTCCGTTGCTTCGTTCTTCCACGGAAGACTCGGAGGTACCTATGCAACTCGGGGCCTCCGTGTCCCCCCAACAATGTAGAGAGTTCCGCAGGAAGAATGGTCTCTGCTTCTACTGTGGGGATGACAAGCATCAAGTGAACAACTGTCCTGGGCGTAAGAATAAGCAGCCGGAGGAACTTCCGCGCCTAAGTGATCAACGGGGAGGTCACTTAGGCGCTCCACTCCTCTTGCTAATGGTTATTTTACACAGTATACCCATGTTTTTGAACTCCTTGTTGGCTCCATGCATTTGGAGCAGTGCTCTGTACTGTTAATGCAGGGATTATCGTCCGATTTGGTTTTAGGCCTTCCCTGGTTGCAGTTGCATAATCCCACGTTTGACTGGAATACTGGGGATCTTACCAAATAGGGTAATGAATGCTTGACGTCTTGTTTTTCTGTTAATTCTATTTCTCCCCCTGAGGAGGTGAACACGCTACCTGAGTTTGTTCAGGACTTCGCTGATGTTTTCTCTAAGGAGGCCTCCGAAGTGTTACCCCCTCATAGAGAATACGATTGCGCTATCGATTTGGTACCAGGAGCTAAGCTCCCTAAGGGTAGGATATTTAATCTCTCTTGTCCCGAACGTGAAGCCATGAGAGAGTATATCATGGAATGCCTGGCCAAGGGTTACATTCGCCCCTCTACTTCTCCGGTAGGTGCTGGCTTCTTCTTCGTTGGGAAGATTGATGGTGGTCTTAGGCCATGCATTGACTACCGAAACTTGAATAAGGTCACTGTGAGGAACCAGTATCCCCTTCCTTTGATTCCTGATCTCTTTAATCAGGTTCAGGGGGCCCAATGGTTCTCTAAGTTTGATCCAGGGGGGGCTTATAACCTTATCCGCATCAAAGAGGGGGATGAGTGGAGGACTGCGTTTAACACGCCCGAAGGTCATTTTGAATACCTCGTCATGCCCTTTGGGTTGTGTAATGCTCCCGCGGTCTTCCAGAATTTCATAAATGAGATTTTAAGAGACTACCTGGGGGTATTTCTTGTAGTGTACCTTGATGACATACTAGTGTTTTCCAAGGACTGGTCCTCCCACATTGAGCATGTCAGGAAGGTGCTCCAGGTCCTTTGGGAAAACAAACTGTTTGCGAAGACCGAAAAATGTGTGTTTGGGGTGCAGGAGATACCATTTTTGGGTCAAATCCTCACTCCTCATGAATTCCGCATGGACCCCGCCAAGGTCCAGGCTGTGGCGGAATGGGTCCAACCTGCCTCCCTGAAGGCGTTACAGTGCTTCCTGGGGTTCGCTAATTATTACAGGAGATTTATTGTTAACTTCTCGGTCATCGCTAAGCCTCTTACGGATCTCACTCGCAAAGGTGCTGATCTCCTCCACTGGCCTCCTGAGGCTGTCTAGGCTTTTGAGGTCCTTAAGAAGTGCTTTATCTCGGCCCCGGTGCTGGTTCAGCCCAACCAAATGGAGCCGTTTATCGTGGAGGTTGACGCGTCCGAGGTGGGAGTGGGGGCTGTCTTGTCCCAGGGTACCAGGTCCCTCACCCATCTCCGTCCCTGTGCCTACTTCTCCAGGAAGTTTTCGCCCACTGAGAGTAACTATGATATTGGCAACCGCGAACTCTTAGCCATTAAATGGGCATTTGAAGAGTGGCGCCAATTCCTGGAGGGGGCTAGGCACCAGGTAACGGTCCTTACCGACCACAAGAATCTGGTTTTCCTAGAATCTGCTCGGAGGCTAAATCCGAGACAAGCTCGATGGGCGTTATTTTTTACCAGATTCAACTTTTTGGTTACCTATAGGGCTGGGTCTAAAAATATTAAGGCTGATGCACTGTCGCGTAGCTTCATGGCCAGCCCTCCTTCGGAGGAAGATCCTGCTTGTATTTTGCCTCCAAGTATAATCATTTCCTCTATTGATTCTGATTTAGTCTCTGAGATTGCGGCTGATCAAGGTTCAGCTCCCGGGAACCTTCCTGAGAACAAGCTGTTTGTTCCCCTGCAATTCCGGCTAAGGGTACTTAGGGAAAATCATGACTCCGTACTATCTGGTCATCCAGGCATCCTGGGTACCAAGCACCTCATTACCAGAAACTATTGGTGGCCTGGGTTGCCTAAAGACGTTAAGGCCTACGTCGCCGCTTGTGAAGTTTGTGCTAGGTCCAAGACTCCCAGGTCCCGACCAGCGGGCTTACTACGTTCTTTGCCAATTTCCCAGAGTCCTTGGACCCATATCTCCATGGATTTTATCACCGATTTGCCTCCATCTCAAGGCAAGTCAGTGGTGTGGGTTGTAGTAGACCGCTTCAGTAAGATGTGCCACTTTGTGCCCCTCAAGAAACTACCCAATGCTAAGACGTTAGCTACCTTGTTTGTCAAACACATCCTGCGTCTCCAGGGGGTCCCTGTCAATATTGTTTCTGACAGAGGGGTACAATTTGTTTCATTGTTTTGGAGAGCCTTCTGTAAAAAGTTGGAGATTGATCTGTCCTTCTCCTCTGCCTTCCATCCTGAAACTAATGGCCAAACTGAGAGGACTAATCAGTCACTAGAACAATATTTAAGGTGTTTTATCTCTGACTGTCAATATGATTGGGTCTCATTCATTCCCCTCGCCGAATTTTCCCTTAATAACCGGGTCAGTAACTCGTCAGGGGTCTCCCCTTTTTTCTGTAACTTTGGGTTTAATCCGCGGTTTTCCTCCGTTTCACCTGGTAGTTCCAACAATCCTGAGGTAGAAGTCGTTCATCGGGAACTGTGCACAGTCTGGGCCCAGGTTCAGAAGAACCTAGAGGCGTCCCAGAGCATACAAAAAACTCAGGCAGATAGAAGACGTTCTGCTAACCTCTTGTTTATGGTCGGGTATCTGGTGTGGCTATCGTCAAAAAATTTGCGCCTGAAAGTCCCGTCCATGAAGTTTGCTCCCCGGTTTATAGGGCCGTACAAGGTCATTGAAGTCCTCAATCCTGTCTCCTTCCGACTGGAGTTGCCCCCATCTTTTCGAGTACACGACGTGTTTCATGCCTCCCTCCTTAAACGCTGCTCCCCGTCCTTGTCTCCCTCGATTGATAAAGAATAAAATACGGGATACTGAGGCGCTGCTTGATAAAGAGTTAATACATTTAATTGAGGTAGTATAAATAGACAATTGCTACGCGTTTCAACGCCGGACTGGCGTCTTCCTCAGGCAAGTTTGCCTGAGGAAGACGCCAGTCCGGCGTTGAAACGCGTAGCAATTGTCTATTTATACTACCTCAATTAAATGTATTAACTCTTTATCAAGCAGCGCCTCAGTATCCCGTTTTTTATTCTTTATCAATCAATTTTGGCATCTCTTTGGAGTTTTGCATTGGGATCGGCAGCAGCTTTGAACTCGCGGATTACTTTTAACTTTACAGGTGAGCAGTTACGATCTTTTGCCCATCAAATTCATAATTGATACACACATGTGGCGCCGTGTTTTTTCACTCTACTTTTAGTTGTCTCCCTCGAGGAAACCTCCGGTCCCTGTTCTCACCTCTGAGGGGGTAGAATTCGAGGTGGCCAAGATTGTGGACAGCAGGATGGTCCAAGGCTCCCTCCAGTACCTGGTCCATTGGAGAGGATACGGGCCTGAGGAGAAGGACGTGGGTACCCGCCCGGGATGTTCACGCTGGGATATTGGTCAGGAGGTTCCACCTTCGTTTCCCCAATAAACCAGGTCCACTTAGAAAGGGTCCGGTGGCCCCTCTTAAAAGGGGGGGGGGTACTGTAAAGGATCTGCCAGGCACAGCTTCTTTATCAACGCCCATAGGTAATCAGTCTGCACCTGCTTCTAGGTCTGTGAGACTGACTCCATCTTCCACCACTCAGGATGGCAGGCTTAGGAGTGGGAGAGCCTATCGCAGCCTGGCCAGACGGAGCTAGCTTCCGCCCTCTGTCTATTTATACCTGCCTTTCCTGTTCCTCCTTGCTTGTGAATCTTCTCTGTTGGTTTCCTGGCCCTGCTGCAACTTCTTGTACTATTTGTCCCTGCTTCTTATTGACCCTGGCTTGTTGACTACTCTCCTGCTCTGCGTTTGGTACCTCGTGCTCTCCTGGTTTTACTCGGCTTGTTCACTACTCTCCTGCTCTGCGTTTGGCACCTCGTACTCTCCTGGTTTGACTCGGCTCGTTTACTACTCTTGTTGCTCGCGGTGTTGCCGTGGGCAACTGCCCCGTTTCTCTTAGGTTCTGTTTTCCCTTGTCTGCTTGTCTGTCGTTCACTTATTGAGTGTATGGACCGTCGCCCAGTTGTACCCCGTCGCCTAGGGCGGGTCGTTGCAAGTAGGCAGGGACTGAGTGGCGGGTAGATTAGGGTTCACTTGTCTGTTTCTCTACCCCCATCATTACAAACACATGAGAAAATTTTTAGTCGCTTAATCGACCTTGGGATCATTTGTACAAATGATCCTACCAGCAACACTAGATACTAAACTGGCCAATCAGGGAGTCCGTTTGAAAAAAACGGACTCCCTGGAGTTTGTATGGAGCAATTGCGTTATCGTTTCATACAAAATCCATTGGAGGTACAGAAACAGCTGCATGTAGTGCTCAGCTGTTTCCGTAACTCTTAAAAATTTAATGACTTGTGCAGTTTGTGTGCTCAAATATGTTATGTGAAGCTTTAAGTGCTGAAAAGAAAATGTTTCCATTTCATTTCTTTTTCGAAAAGCCCTACATTTTACAAACAATATTCATTTATAATAATAGTTAGGCCGGGTTTACACGAGCATGTGCGTTTTGCGCACGCAAAAAACGCAGCGTTTTGCGTGCGCAAAAGGCACTTAACAGCTCCGTATGTCAGCCCCGTATGATGCATGGCTGCGTGATTTTCGCGCAGCCGCCATCATTATGACACTCCGTTTTGATGTTTGTAAACAGAAAAGCACGTGGTGCTTTTCTGTTTTCATTCATCCTTTTCAGTGCTGTTGCGCGATTCACGCTTGTCCCACGGAAGTGCTTCCGTGTGACATGCGTGGTTTTCACGCACCCATTGACTTCAATGGGTGCGTGATGCGCGAACAGCGCACAAATATAGATCAGGTCGTGAGTTTTTCGTAGCGGACTCATGCTGCGTAAAAATCACGCACCTGTCTGCACGGCCCATAGACTATTATAGGTCTGTGCGACTATTATAGATCTGTGCGACGCGCGTGCAAACCCGGCCTTACTGGGAGAGATTGTGTCGACCATGAGTACTAATATGCCAGTATGAATATTAGAAGAATATTCTCGTGTGATATTTTAAACCCTGATTCTTGGCCATGTCAGATTGATCTAACGCATTAAGGGTATGTACTGTGGATAGGTGATAAATATTGATGGTCGGAAACCCCCTTTAACCCCTTTAGGACACAGCCTGTTTTGGCCTCATGGACACAGATGATTTTTTCAAATCTGACATGTTTTATGTGGTAATAACTTTGGAATGCTTTAACCTATCCAAGCGATTCTGAGATTGTTTTCTCCTGACATATTGTACTTTGTTAGCGAAAAAATGTGGTCGATAAATTCAATATTTAAATTTAAATGTATCTACTTGTAAAACAGATAGTAATACCACACAAAATAGATACTAGTTAACATTTCCCTTATGTCTACTTTATGTTTACATTGTTTTTTCACGTCCTTTTATTAGGACGTTACGAGGCTTAGAACTTTAGCAGCAATTTCTCACATTTTCAAGAAAATTTCAAAAGGCTATTTTTTCAGGGACCAGTTCAGCTCTGAAGTGGGTTTGAGGGCCTTATATATTAGAAAGTCCCCATAAATCACCCCATTTTGAAAACTGCACCCCTCAAAGTATATAAAACAGCATTCAGAAAGTGTTTTAATCCTTTAGGCGTTTCACAGGAATTAAAGCAAAGTAGAAGTAAAATTTACAAATTACATTTGTTTTGCTGAAATTCATTTGTAATAAAAAAAAATATTTAACACAGAAGTATTTACCAGAGAAATGCAACTCAATATGTATTGACCAGATTCTGCAGTATTTAGATATATCCCACATGTGGCCCTAGTGCGGTAATGGACTGAAGCACCGGCCTCAGAAGCAAAGGAGCACCTAGTGGATTTTGGGGCCTCCTTTTTTTAGGAATATATTTTAGGCACCATGTCAGGTTTGAAAAGGTCTTGTGGTGCCTAAACAGTTGAAACCCCCCAAAAGTGACCCCCTTTTGGAAACTACACCCCTCAAGGCATCTGGATTTTAACCCCAGAGTTTTTTTTGCAGAATTTAGTGGAATTAGTCTGTGAAGATGAAAATCTACTTTTTTTCTGCTAAAACATAGATTTTTTCATTTTTACAAGGAATAAAGGAGAAAAAGCACCCCAACATTTGTAAAGCAATTTCCCCCGATTACGGCAATACCCCATATGTGGTAATAAACTGATGTTTGGACGAACAGCAGTGCTCAGAAGGGAAGGAGCCCCTTTTGGATTTTGGAGAGTAGATTTTGCTGGAATGGTTTTCGGTGTCGTGTCGCATTTGCAATGCCCTGGAGGGACGAAAACAGTGGAAACCCCCCCAGAAGTGACACAATTTTGGAAACTATAACAAAAAAATAGAAAAAGACCCCAGTAGTTGGCGGGTAAAAAACTTTGAATATATAGAAAAATTGCCAGAGGCATTAGAAACCCGTTTTTTTCCCAACTACTTGCTACCTAGTAGAATAGTTAAATTGTAAATAATACCTTTATTTAAATCAAGTAGGGACAAACAACATAGAATTTAAAACTACAATGTGTGCCGACCTGTAATAGCATCAAAGTTCCTATGCCATACAAGAGATAAGAA
Source organism: Rhinoderma darwinii (assembly GCF_050947455.1). NCBI lineage: Eukaryota > Metazoa > Chordata > Amphibia > Anura > Rhinodermatidae > Rhinoderma > Rhinoderma darwinii. Next base: position 56,817,708 of record NC_134693.1, read on the forward strand.
TAGCCCAATGCAAATCATAAGCACTGAGTAAAAGTGCTCGCTGTAGTAAATAGTATAGAACAGCTGTCACTAAGTAAAGATACTAACTATGGTCAATAGTAAAGGTCAGCTGTTAACATTACTCTAAAAAAGGATTAATATAGCCCCCCCCCCCCCCGACATGCAGATGCAGCGTCCTCAGGGGTTTTGAGGCATATAATGAATTTTGGAAACTACACCCCTCAAGGAATTTTTCTAGGGGCATTTTGACCCCAAATATTTTTTGGAGAATTTAGTGGAATTAGGCCGTGAAAATGAATATAAACATTTTTGTCCACTAAAATGTTTCATTTTTTTAATTTTCACAAGGGATAAAATAAAAAGTACCACCCCAACATTTGAAAAGCAATTTCTCCCGAGTACGGTAATACCCCATATGTGGTCATAAAAGTTTTTTTTATTAGAAATTAATTAGCCCTTTCAGGACTGATCCTTTTTTGCTTTTTCATTTTCGTTTTTCACTCCCCGCTTTCCAAGAGCCATAACTTTTAAATTTTTTTGTCAATAGAGCGGTGTGAGGGCCTTTTTTGCGAGAGGAGTTGTAGTTTCTATTGACACCATTTAAAGTACTATATAATGTACTGGGAAACTGAAAAAAAATTATTTGCGGGCTGAAATTGGAAAAAACTGTGATTCTTCCATTGTTTTTGGGATTTTGTTTTTACGTCTTTTACCGTGCGGTAAAAATGTCAACTTAGTTTTATTCTGCTTCTCTAAACGATTACGGTGATTCCAAATTTATATAGGTTTTTTTATATTTTACTACTTTTACAAAGAAAAGACTTTGTTAAAAAAATATTTTTTTTCTATCATCACATTCTGAGAGGCATAACTTTTTTATTTTTTGGCCGATTGCGCGGTGTGAGGGCTTATTTTTGGCGGGACGAGCCGTAGCTTTTATTGGTACAATTTTATGGTACATACAACTTCTTGATTACTTTTTATGAAATTTTTTTTAGAGCTAAGGTGACCAAAAAACTGCGGATTTGGCGGTTTACATTTTTATTTTCTTACGGCGTTCACCGTGCGCAAAATAAATGACATTTTACTTCTACAAGACGGTATGATTACGGCAATACCATATGTATATAGTTTTTTATGTTTTGCAGCGTTTGTACATTAAAATCACATTTTTATAAAATTATTTATTTTTTGTGTTGCCATATTCTGAGAGCCAGAACTTTTTTATTTTTTAGTCAAAAAAGCTGTGTAAGGGCTTGGTATTTGTGGGACGGGTATTAGTTTTTCTTTGGTACTATTTTGGGGTTCACTTTTTATTCTATATCTTGGGAGGGGTGGTGACCAAGAAATAGCGATGCTGGCATCGTTTTTCATTTATGTTTTTTGTGGTGTTCAACGTGCCAGAAAAATAACATTATAGTTTTATAGTTTGGGTCGTTACGAACACAGTGATACCAAATATGTGTACTTTTTTTTTTTACATTTTCATTTTTTTCCTATAATAAAATACTTATTATAGGGAAAAAAAACTTTTCGTTTTACACTTTTATAAAACATTTTTATTGACTTTTTTGTACTTTTTTTTTTAAAACTTTTTACACTTTCTTTTTTGGCCTGCAGCACTGATCGCTGTATTCCGCAATGTATTCCAACTGTCAGTGTGACGTCACAGTCACTCTGACAGCAAGCCTATGAGGACCAGCCAGAGACTGGTCCTCATAAGCCTCCATACATGGCAGACCCGGAGGCCGTTGTCTGGCCTCCGGTTGCTATGGCAACACCCACGATTGCATGGTTGCCAATGTGCTACAAACCCCCTAAATGCAGCGATCGCAACCGATCGCCGCATTTAAGGGGTTAATTGCCTAAATCAGCGGCAATGAGTCGCTGATCGGCAACACTGGAGTGTCAGCTGTCGGGGACACCTCGCCGACAATGTGCATCGGGAATGACACAGTGACTTCTGTCCATGGCAGACACGGAGGCCATTGTTTGGCCTCCGTTTGACATGCTAATCCTCGGCAAACCCCCACGATTTTGGAGTAGGGTCTGCCCATGTGCTAGAAACCCCTAAAATGCGGCGAGCGCCGCATATAAGGGGTTAATTGCTGAAATCAGCGGCAAAGGACTGCTGGCCGGCAAGAGTGGAGTGTCAGCTGTCGGAGAAAGTATGCACCGGTAACCTCCCACGGCAACGTATAGTTACTAAGTGGTGCGGCTTGGGGTTAAATATATGCTACATACCCTTTAAGTAAATGGAATAATGCTAGTGGAAAAAATAAGGCTGTGATTCTTGGATGGAGTCATTTTGAAGAAATGGTAAGTTCAAAAGATGGTTAACTCTTCTCACGTACCTGACCAGTTCTTTGGGCATTTTCCAAAATCCTCTGAAAGTGTTTTGTAAACATGTCCTCAATGATCCTTAACTGTCGTATAAAATGAGCAGAAAATATTAAACTTTAGGACATATTTTTATGCACCTGAAAAAAAACCAGGTAAAAGTGCAACTTTCATCTCACAATTCACTTCCATGCCCTGATGTAAAAGACTGGACTGCTTATTTTTACCATATATTTTTTAATCTAAACCCCATTAATGTAGCAATATCAGGAACCCGTATTAAGAATGTTGGCAATGATTGAATATTGCAATGTCTTTGACGACAATTTGCTTGATAAACAGCTTAAAATAGACAACCCGTTTAAGTCATGTATTCCTGCTGTTACAATATAAAGAAAAGATTCAGTTAAATGTCTTACATTGCTTCCACTATTTACTGTACTTTTCATATGTCAGCATGAACACTGTTTCCTGTCATACCTGAAGTATGAAATTATTGTGTACTAAGGGTAGCTTCGTCTCTCTATCCCATGAGTAATGAAGACATGCACAAATATAGGGTAGAACAGGTACAATGGTCATACTGCCAATAACTCCTTGGCGGGAAGGGGTGAACAAGCTCTCTGAATGTGGAGGTGGAAAAATATACTGGAGGCAGGGGCGTAGCTAAATGCTCAAGGGCCCCGATGTAAAAGTCCATCTTCGCCCCCCCAACTTCTTCTCGCAGCTGAAGGCCCGCAGCTTTCAGCTGCATCGCTGGGTCTCCTAAGTGATCCAATGATGCAGCACTAGCAGCCAAGGGAGTCACTAAGGTCTTAAAATGTCAGGGGCAATAGCCCTAATACATGTCTCCTCCCAAAAAAAAGAATATGTATGTGTGTGCGTATGTTTATCTATATATGTATATATATATATATATATATATAAATATATATATATATATATATATATATTTATTTATGAGACACTACGAGCACCACGACCCCTATAGCTATGGAAAGGATTAGATACAGTGGCTCAGCAGACAGTATCACACATGATAGACTAAGATATAAGGCCCAGCTCGCTGATATTCTAGCTCCAGCGCTGGACCCAGGAAAGGTAAGTTTAATAATTGCTCTGCTTTTTTATGTGTTTGTGTTTTTTTACAGGTTCGGTTGTTGGACTACTTCGGATTCGAGGACTACTTCGATGATGAGGTTTTTTTTATTCTCAAAAAAATGGTTAACGAGTATTGTGTAGGGGTCTTTTATATCAATAAAATATTTTTTCTATGACCTTGCATTTTTTTAAACTTTATTACTACCGCCTTAGTAATGGCCGCTGGATGATTGACAGCGTCCATTACTAAGGCAGGCTTAATGTTAGCCGGTGAAAAGGCTATCACTAACCCACATTATTATCTGGGTACCCACTGCTACGAGGGGTAACGGGAAGAGCCAGGTGCGATTCAGTACCCGACAATCTCTAGTGATAGCCAGGCACTGGAGCAGCCGCAGGCTGGAATTATTAGGCTGAAAAAGGCCAGAAACCGTGGCCCTTCCCACCTTGGTAATGCTAGCCTGCTGCCGCTGCTGTGTTGTATCTGTTGGTTATGAAAAATGGTGGGGACCCCACATTGTTTTTTCTAATTATTATTTTTTTTTTAAATGACGTGGGTTCCCCCTCATTTTTTATAACCAGCCAGATACAACATAGCAGCAGCAGACTAGCATTATCAGGATGGGAAGGGCCACGGTTTCTGGTCTTTCCCAGCCTACTAATACCAGCCTGCGGCCGCCCCAGTGCATGACCGTAACTACAGATGGTCGAGTACTGGATCGCACCCGGCCCTTCCCGGTACCCCTGGTGGTGGTGGGTATTGAGGTAATAATGGGGGTTAGTGGAGGCCTCTTTATCGGCTAACACAAAGCCCTGCCTTAGTTATAGGTGTTGTCAATCAGCCAGCGGCCATTACTAAGGCAGTAGTAATAACGTTTTAAAAACTACAAAGACATAGAAAATATATTTTATTGAAATAAAAAAACAAACACACAACCCTCGTTAACCATTTTATAAAAATAAAGAAAAGCCGTTATCAAAGTAGTCCTCGAATTTGACAACCGAACCTGTAAAAAAAACACAAGCACAAAAAAACCCCCATTAGTAACACATAAAAAAGCAAAACAATCGTCATACTTACCTTTCCTGGGTCTGTTACAGTTAACGAAGCAATGATAGCTATAAGTAGAAGAATAGTGGGTTCACTCCTGAAAATTCTAATTTCTTACCTTCTGCACTTTGGTAATATCCATTTGAAAGAATTCTTTAAATTTTAATTTCCATTCATCCTCATTGTGTTTCTTGAAGTTAAAAAGAATTGTACTAAGATGATCTTCTAATACCCCTGGATCACAGGGTCTATCTTTCAGGAAATTGGAGATTTCAATGTGTGCTTGTCTTGTTAAAATCACTTCAGCGTCATAAAGATTTTCCACGTCGTCCTTTATAAAATCAAGAATAGGTTTGTTTTATAATAAAAAAAATTACAGCAGTTTTAAATGATTTAGGCTACGTTCAAATCAGCGTTGGTTTACGTTCATGGGTTCGCTGCAGCTTTCCGTCGGAAGAACCCATGAACGGAAAGGCAAACGGAAACCATAGCTTCTGTTTGGATTACCATTGATTTCAATGGTAATGCTTCCGTTGCAAATGGTTTCCGTTTCTCTCCGTTCCATAAGGTTTCCGTTTCTTTTAGCGGAAAGAATAGCGTAGTCGACTACGCTATTGTTTCCGCTAAAAACCGGAAAGCTTATGGAACAGAGACAAACGGAAACCATTTGCAACGGAAGCATTACTATTGAAGTCAATGGTAATCCAAACAGAAGCTTTGGTTTCCGTTTGCTTTTCCGTTCATGGGTTCCTCCGACGGAAAGCTGCAACGGAACCCATGAACGGAAACCAATGCTGATGTGAACAGGCATCTTCTAAATATGGACATTATTTCTATTGATTCATCTACTAGTATTATTATAAAAACATCTGAGCATACAAATTGTACAACACTAAAACATATTATGTGGATGGTTCAATCTCTCTACAGCGATTGTACAGAATTATCTACAGCAGATAAATCTTATTAATACAAACCAGGCCACATTTCTCGGCACTTTTCATTAGCCTCTGGAGCAATCCTTTAAACATCTTGTGACTTTCTTTTTCCTTTAATGTTTGAAAAGAAGAAGAGACAAAGTTACTTTTCTAAGCTTTCTTCATATACTAGTACTTGTTGGACATAAAATATTAAAGGGCTTGTCTCATGCAACTGTTATAGCTGGAGAAAGCTGCAGCTGCATGTAATATTAGGGTGCGTTCAGATGCGGGGTACTTGCCTTGTATTTCTGTAGCTTAAAAATAACCTGCAGAAAACAACAATGTATGCCTATACAAATTGTCTGCAACTCAAGAACTAGAGAAATCTGTCCGCATTGCAGAATATTTTTCCTATAGGCCTACGTTGTAGTTTTATGCAGCGTATTTTTACGACACAGTACTAGTACACTACGTGTGAGTGCACTCTGAGGATATGTTCACACGCTAAACAAAAAACGGCTGTAAAATACGGAGCTGTTTTCAAGGGAAAACAGCCTCTGATTTTCAGCCGTTTTTTATGCATCAATCGTTTTTTAGATGTGTTTTTTTTCGGCTGTTTTTGGAGCTGTTTTTCTATTGACCCAATGAAAAACGGCTCCAAAAACGGCTCAAGAAGTGACATGCACTTCTTTTTACGGGGCGTTTTTTATGAACCGTTTTTTAAAACGGCCGCATTAAAAAACGTCCTGTCGGAATAAAACGCAGTTTTTCCCATTGAAATCAATGGGCAGTTTTCTGGAGGTGTTCAGCTTCCGTATTTTCAGACATATTTGGGGCGTTTACGGCACGAAAAACGGCTGAAAATAAGCTGCGTGAACATACCTTAAGAGTGGATTCACATGCGACAGTCTGAGTTTTTTTTGTAGAACTCTGAATGGAACTTGTAGAAATCTATGTATTTGCTGCAGAAACAACCCCATTCAGATGAATGAAACGAATGTCAAAGATACGCTTAATATTGCTTAAAGAGGCTCTGTCACCAGATTTTGCAACCCCTATCTGCTATTGCAGCAGATAGGCGCTGCAATGTAGATTACAGTAACGTTTTTATTTTTAAAAAACGAGCATTTTTGGCCAAGTTATGACCATTTTTGTAGTTATGCAAATGAGGCTTGCAAAAGTCCAAGTGGGTGTGTTTAAAAGTAAAAGTCCAAGTGGGCGTGTATTAGGTGCGTACATCGGGGCGTTTTTAATACTTTCACTAGCTGGGCGCTCTGAAAAGAAGTAACATCCTCTTCTCTTCAGAACGCCCAGCTTCTGACAGTGCAGATCTGTGACGTCACTCACAGGTCCTGCATCGTGACGGCCACATCGGCACCAGAGGCTACAGTTGATTCTGCAGCAACATCAGCGTTTGCAGGTAAGATCGACTTACCTGCAAACGCTGATGCTGCTGCAGAATCAACTGTAGCCTCTGGTGCCGATGTGGCCGTCACGATGCAGGACCTGTGAGTGACGTCACAGATCTGCACTGTCAGAAGCTGGGCGTTCTGAAGAGAAGAGGATGTTACTTCTTTTCAGAGCGCCCAGCTAGTGAAAGTATTAAAAACGCCCCGATGTACGCACCTAATACACGCCCACTTGGACTTTTACTTTTAAACACACCCACTTGGACTTTTGCAAGCCTCATTTGCATAACTACAAAAATGGTCATAACTTGGCCAAAAATGCTCGTTTTTTAAAAATAAAAACGTTACTGTAATCTACATTGCAGCGCCTATCTGCTGCAATAGCAGATAGGGGTTGCAAAATCTGGTGACAGAGCCTCTTTAATAATATATGAAGGAAAAATTGCTATCAGGAAGGAAGATTTATTGTGTACAGCTGCAAAGGAAATGGCTTGTATTTAAAGAGGCTTGGTCTCCAGTTTATACCTGCCCTATCTCCTACGTAATCTAATAGGCGCTTCAATGTAGATAACAAGAGGTTTTTTTTAAAAACTTTTTTTTTTACCAAGTTATGAACCTTTTTCAATTTATGCTAATTTGTTCTAATTGCCCAACTGGGCGTTATTTTTACTTTTCACCAGGTGGGCATTGTAAAGAAAAGTGTATGACGCTAACCAATCAGTGACCAATCAGCATCATACACTTCTCTTCATTCATGCCCAGCTTGTTTCACTGCACAGCTTGATCTCGTGAGATTATGCTGTGACGGGACTTCCTCCTGCAGGTCCTTCACAGGAGCAACGGAAGAGTCAACAGACATCGTCTCCAGACGTGCCAGGATGTTTATCCGAATCTGCAGAGGCTGGAGGTGATGTCTGTTCAGTCTTCCATGGCTTCGGTAAAGGACCTGCGAGAGGAAGTCCTGTCACAGTGTGATCGCATTATACTTGGTGGGGAGCTGATATGGAGGGGCATTATACTGTATGGGGGGTGATATTGGGGCATTATACCGTATGGGGAGCAGATATGGGGGGCATTATACTGTATGGGGGCTGATATGGGGGGCATTATACTGTATGGAGAGCTCATATGGGGGGCACTATACAGTATGGGGGGCTGATATGGGGGCATTATACTGTATGGGGAGCTAATATGGGAGGTATTATACTGTATGGGGGGATGATATGCCGGGGGCATTATACTGTATGGGGGCTGATATGGGGGGCATTTTACTGTATGGGGGCAGCTATGGGGGCATTATACTGTATGGGGGCAGCTATGGGGAGCACTATAATGTATGGGGGCATTATACTGTGGGAGGGTAGCAATGGGGGCATTATACTGTGTGGGGGCAGCTATGGGGGAATTATACTGTGTGGGGGCAACTATGGGGAGCATTATACTGTGTGGGGCAGCTATGGGTAGTATTATACTGTGGGGGGACAGCTATGGGGAGCATTATACTGAGGGGGCAGCTATGGGGAGCATTATTCTGTGTGGGGACAGCTATGGGGAGCATTATTCTGTGTGGGGGCAGCTATAGGGGCATTATACTGTGTGGGGCATTATACTGTGGAGCGAGCTATGGGGCGCATTATACTGTGGGGGCATCCATGGGGGCTGTTGGGCAAGGTGGCTGGGCATAGGCACGCACAGGGGTCTGGTGGTGTTGGGGAGGGGTAGGGGGCCCACCACAATGTTGTGCGGTTTTTCGGACGTAACGTACTGCGGGTTCCAGGTCGGATACGCTGTGTATTTTTACGCAGCGTATCCGACACGTGAGAACCCGGCCTTAGGACTTTTTCACACAGTGCAGATTTGCTGCAGATATTGCCACATTCTTTCAAGCCAAAACCCAGAATGGAACCTAAACAGAAGAAATATATAAAGGAAGGTCTTGTAGGTCTGCTTTCCTGGATCCTATTCTGGATTAAAAATGCATACAAAATGTCAACAAGTGTGAACAAGCAATTACAATAGTGGCTTATATATCCCAATGCAATAAATAATTTTTTTGTTTGTGATCAGCTCTACAACTGGAATTTATGATTGAACTACTTTACCTTTAATGTGAATTTTAGTGATTTTGTGCTTTGGTCATAATGCTCCATATCAGTAGGGTCAATAAAATCTTCAGTGAATTTCAGTGATTTTGAGCTTTGGTCATAATGCTCCATATCAGTAGGGTCAATAAAATCTTCATCATGGCTGGTGTTTGCAGTCTGTACATAAAAGTATATTATGGCAGCAAATATTACTTTCTGTATCTGAAAATCAAAAACACTGATAGATTATGTTGCACACAATGTAGTCATTCATTACAGCCTATACTATCTTTTTTGCAGGGTACAATGTTCCGTATAGCAAAAAAAGAATTCCTGTTGTAAACCTTGCAAATGTATTTCAAAAGGACACACTGCTGGTATACAATTGCCCCATAGAAATCAATTTAAACTTAAAAATTGTAGTATATTTTTTGAATGAAGGGCAAAAACAGAGTCTTATTCTTTTATTTAAATAAGGTCACATAAGGAATAATTTTTAACTGACATAGTTCTTCAATCTCCATATTACCAAACACTCTTATTGCAATGTAAGTGAACACTCTCTACAGCCAGTTTAAGACGGCTGAAATTTAGTGTTTGTATTGTGGCCACAATGTGCAGACCTTCTGTGGTTCTTTGTAGACACTGAAGCGCCTAGGGAGAGTGTCAGGGACTGCAAGGGGTTAAGAAAGGATGGAACGGTTTAAAATAATGCCCAGGATCAGGATTGGTCAACAAGGGGTAAGAGGGGCGTGGTTAAGAAGATATAAGGCAGAGGTTTGGAGCAGGAAGCCCTCTTACCTTCAAGCTGCAGTGGAAGAAACACCTTTGCTGCTGCTGTGGAGATTCAGAGCGTGGTCGTTAAGAAGATGGCAGAAGAACTGTTGCGGAAGGTGGCACAGCGGGTAGCGGCAGAGGGGCCTGCCTGGCTGGAATCCCTGTTGGAGGAAGGAGAGAGGCGAGGAGCTGAGCGGGGCATGGAACAGTCGGGAGCGGCTACCCGAGGTAGGCCGCAGCGCGTTACATGCCCTCCGGTTAGACTAAGCCCTAGCCCTGTTGCTATGAGGGGTGCTGTGACTGCTGCACAGTCATGCGGTGGTCCCAGCAGGTCCCCTAGGCCTATGTCGACGGGTGCTTCGTCGGTCGACATAGTGCCCCCCTCCCCCCCGTCCACTCGTCGCGCTGGCGTCCTTCCCCATGGCGGTAAGAGGGCGGCTGTTAAACCGGCACGGGCACGGTACAACCCGCCTCGAGCTGCTGATGCGAGCGCGGAGGCAGCGGCCGACTATCGTGACAGTGGGGTGAATATGGCGGACTCAGGCGACTGGTCCGACATGGTCGCTTACCATGCGGCATGTTCACAGGAGCTGGGACTTGCTTCTGGGGCCTGTGTGCAGCCGGGGTCGGCGCCATCTTTCCCCGTGCTGTTCTCTACGCAGCCAGAATTGGCGGCGGGGGGAACAGGGGCGGGACGTCCTGGCAGGCGCAGTGCAGCCAGGACACAAGATGGCGGCGCACGAAAAAAGAAGATGGCGGCGGGTGCGGGGAGGCGGACGGTGAGCAAGCAGCCCAGCCAGGGGGCGGGGGCTTCTGCGGTGCCTGTCGCTTCTCCACCCCGGTCCCCCCCGGGCCCCTGTCAGCACGGATCAGGGGCAGGGGGGGAGTGTGCTAGGAAAGATAGGAGTGAGGGTGTTTTGGATGCTATTTGCCCTTCTCCTGCCTTGTCATCTTTCTCTCCTGCAGGTCCAAGAAGGGAGCGTTCCAGGCGAGGGAGGAAACGCCGGGCTGGTGGACATCGCCGGCACGGCCATCATGGACGTCGCAGGTCAGGTGACGGGAAGAGGCGTGGTCGACGGTATTCCTCGTCTTCCAGCGATGGTTTCTCCTCCTCGTCTGCGACGACGTCCGCATCATCCGGATCATGGAGGAGGTCGTCGAGGAGATCCTCACGGCCGCAGAGACGCAGTCGGCGCCGGGAGGTGCAGCGCTTGTCGGTGGATCAGGAGCAGCTGTCCCAGGTTGTACCTCCCGCCGGGCCGGTGGAGGAGGTGCAGGCCGTGGTTCCAGTGCCGCGGCAAGTGGCTGAAGGACCCTCTGGAGTCGGTGGGACCTCTGGGAGCGGTGAGTCGGCCTGCGGTGACGCATGGCTTAATAAACCTAATGCAGCGGGTGCGGATTTGATTTCTGTTTTAAAAGCCGTGGTGGCTGGGTTGAAAGTGAATGAGGGAACGTCGTGTCCCTCTGTGCCACCAGAGGGAGCTATGCCCCTGTCTGAGAAAGAGAATGCTTTAGCTAGTTTGACGTTTAGAGATTCATTGTTTTGTGGAGTCGCTCCTCTCGGGACTCATTTGTCAGCTGAGGTCAAGGACAAGATTTGGAGGAATGAATTTGTGGATATTTGGTCCTTGGTCTCGGTGGAGCAGGTGACTGTCGACAAGGAGCGGGGCTTTGAGAGAGGTTCGGATAGGAAAGCAAAAGTAGCGAAAACATTTGGCAACTGGGTACAGTGTTACGCTACACTGGCTCATGTTATTTGCCAACGCTATCCTGGGAAAGGGGCCGAGTTGTTTGTCTATTTTGACACAATTTTCAGCGCCCACAGGCTGCACGGTGGTGCGGCCTGGTGGCGATATGATGAAGAATTTCGGCGACGTTTGGCTTTGTCGCCTGATATTAGTTGGGCGACGAAGGCAACGGACGTGTGGTTGCAGCTTATTTTAGCGCAAGGGAGTAGGCAACAACGCCCCTTTCCCAGTGCGGCCGCAGCACCGGGCCCCGCCCCTGGAGTTGCGGCCGCTAGGCCCACAGGTGCCTGTTGGCTCTACAATGAGGGCCACTGTCGTTTCTTTGCCACGTGCAAATTTCGACATGAATGCTCCATCTGTGGGGGCGCTCATTCGGCGCTCCGGTGTTTCCGGAGAGGTAAGCAGCCGGTCAAGGCACCTCCTTCCGGCGCAGCGGAGAACGCCGGTGAACGTGCTCGAGATGGGCCCATGGTTAGAGCGGTACCACAGGAGGCGGGAAGCAGAGGTGCTCACTAACGGGTTTTCGTTTGGTTTTGAGATTCCTTTTGAATATTCTGCGACATTGTCATTGGCTGACAATTTGAAGTCGATCAATGAGAATGTGGGCATTGCGCGGCTAAAATTAGCAAAAGAAGTGGAATTAGGAAGAATGGCAGGTCCATTCAGCGAGCCGCCGTATACGAATCTGCGAGTTTCCCCCCTTGGTTTAGTTCCAAAGAAGGAACGAGGAAAGTTTAGGCTGATTCATCACCTTTCTTTTCCTCGCGGTGGTTCTGTTAATGACGGTATTTCTAGGGCGGAGGCGGCGGTTTCGTATACGTCTTTTGATGTTGCAGTAAGGTTGGTACAGGCGGCTGGACAAGGGGCGTTGTTAGCCAAATCTGATATTGAAGCGGCCTTTCGTTTGCTGCCGGTTCATCCGGAGTGTTTTCACCTGCTGGGTTGTTGTTTAGACAAAGGGTTTTACGTGGATATGTGCCTTCCTATGGGTTGTTCAATATCATGCAGTTACTTTGAGATGTTTGCGTCATTTTTAGAGTGGGTAGTTCGTTTGGAGTCTGGTTGTGACTCGGTCATTCATTATCTGGATGATTTTCTTTTTGTGGGCCCGGGGGGCTCTGGGTTGTGCAGCACGTTGCTGAGAGTGTTTCGACAGGTGATGTCGCGTTTCGGGGTACCTATTTCCGAGGATAAGACGGAAGGTCCTGTAACGGTTTTGTCATTTTTGGGTATCGAAATAGATAGCGAGCGGATGATTTTTCGGTTGCCAGATGATAAATTGGCAAGGCTAGTGACGCAGGTTGACCAGGTCATGGGGTCGAAAAAAGTGACGTTAAAACAGTTACAGTCGTTAATGGGATTGCTGGTGTTTGCTTGTCGTATAATTCCAATGGGTCGTGTTTTTTCTAGGCGTTTGTCTTTAGCCACTAGAGGTATCTCGAAGCCAAATCATTTTATCAGGGTAACCTCTTGTATGAGGAAGGATTTGTTTGTTTGGCATTCTTTTTTGAGTTCGTTTAACGGGAGGTCGGTATGTCAGGACGCTGAGTTGTCTAATGTAGATTTGGAATTATTTACGGATGCAGCCGGAAGTGATGGTTTTTGGAGCAATTTTGGGCCGAAGTTGGTGTAGATCCCCTTGGCCCTTGCATTGGAGTGATTTGGGAGTCTTACGTAATTTAACGCTATTGGAATTGTTTCCTATTATAGTTGCAATAGAGTTATGGGGTAGCGTGATGGTGAATAAGAGGATTGTATTTTGGACAGACAACATGGCGGTGGTGCATGCGGTGAACGGGTTGTCGTCTAGTTCGTTGCCGGTATTAGCTTTATTAAGACGGTTGGTTTTGAAGTGTTTGCGTTTGAATGTGTGGTTTCGTGCAAAACATGTTCCGGGTGTCAGTAATGTGATGGCTGATGCTTTGTCTCGTTCACAGATGTCCCGGTTTCGGGAATTGCACCCGGCAGCTTTGGCAGAAGGGGTGTCCCCCCCCCTTCACTTATGGGCCCTGGTCAAGGACAACTTATGAGACTGTTGAGGGGTTCGGTGGTACCGGCGACTTGGAAGAGTCATTGCAGAGCGTGGGATCGGTGGTTGGAGATTGCGGGGAATGACTTCCCATCACAGGAGGGGTGTCACCTGGACGTCACGTTAGCAAGTTTGGTACAAATACGTCAGGAAGGGGGTAGTGCGGCCACGGCGAGCAAGTTTTTAGCAGGAGTGGCCTTTATGTTAAAATTGTGGGGATGCAGAGATGTTACAAAAGAATTTGTAGTTCGGCAGTCTTTAAAAGGGTGGAAAAAAGAGGCGTGTTCAAGGGACACGAGGCGGCCAGTATCTTTTTCACTTTTGGGTCGGCTGCTAGCCGTTTTATGTTTTGTGTGTCGGGATGAATATGAAGTGTCCTTGTTCGGCGCGGCGTTTTCGTTGGCTTTCTTTGCCGCTTTGCGGGTTAGTGAGCTGGTTCCGCACAGAGTAAGTGCGAGCGGTGGTCTTCTCGGATCGGATGTAGTAACGTTGGGAGATTCTCTCAGGGTCTGTGTGCGGAGGTCAAAGACTGATGTGGTAGGAAAGGGGGCTTGGCTGTCGATTGGGAGGATTGGGGGGCAGTATTGCCCGGTAAAATGGGTCCAGGAATTCGTGTTGGTCCGAGTGCCCGGGACGCAATTCTTGATCCATCAGGATGGATCCGCGATGTCGCGTTTTCAATTTGAGGCGATTTTTAAGGCCGGCTTGAAGTATCTAGGTTTGCCGCCGGGCGAGTTTGGTACACATTCATTTAGGATAGGTGCGGCAACTGAGGCGGATGCCTTGGGCTTGGATTCAGCGGCTATCATGAGTCTGGGTAGATGGCGCTCTAATAGCTATAAGTCATATGTGCGACCTGATCTGGTTTTAAAGATGGTGTAAGCTGGAAGTTTTCATAAGAAAGGTCGCCCCCTCCCCTTCCCCCCCTCCCCTTCCCCCCCCCCCCTGTTTTTCCTTCCTGTTATATGGAGTGTTATGTTAACCCTGCCTGTAATTTTCATTTGACCGGAATGTAGCTTAATTTCTTTGTTAGGGTTGCGGCGCCCCCAAGTGTGGATCTTGGGGCATTCGTATGTGCATTGGGCAGCGGTTCGAGCGGGTCGAAGGCCATTAGGTCCGAATTTGGGCCTCGCACAGGCCGACGTCCATTGGAGAGGTGTCCGGGGATTACGGTGGGTGCAGTTACTGCCAGAAGTAGTGGCAGTTACAAGGCACACGTACGGACCTGTTGTCCTAATCATCCATGCGGGTGGAAATGATATCGGCCAAGTGAAAATGGCTGAGTTATTGTCAATTATACGAACTGATTTGGCGCGTTTTCGGGATCTGTTCGCCCGTTGCGTGATAGTTTGGTCCGAAATAGTGGCGCGCACGGTGTGGCGAGGAGCGAGGAATATGGCAGCTTTGGAGAGAGTGCGCAGGTTAATTAATGTGCGGGTGTCGCGGTTCATTCGCTCTATAGGGGGGATCGGGTTGCGACACCAATCCCTGGAGGGTGATAATGCAGATCTGCTGGCACCGGATGGAGTGCATCTGAATGATATCGGGCTCGATATCTTTTTATTGGATCTCTTGGATGGTGCCGAGAGAGGGCTGGCGTTGCTTGGTGGGGGTGGTCGGGGGACTGAGTAGGTTTCTCAGTTCCCCCTTCTTGGCGGAAAGTACGGCAGATGAAGACGGAGGTAGCACCCTACATGCCTGATGGAGACAGGGAGCATCGGCATTTCAGGAGGAGAGGAAATAAATAAATATATATATGTCTTCATGCCGATGGTTGTAAATAATAATAAAGCTGTGGCCACTTCCACATTTGCATAAAGAAGGTGTTGGTGTGTTAATTCAAAGAAGGATGGTTAAGGTCCTGGGCAGGTAAAGTGGATAATGGGTCCTTGCAGTCTTGTAGACACTGAAGCGCCTAGGGAGAGTGTCAGGGACTGCAAGGGGTTAAGAAAGGATGGAACGGTTTAAAATAATGCCCAGGATCAGGATTGGTCAACAAGGGGTAAGAGGGGCGTGGTTAAGAAGATATAAGGCAGAGGTTTGGAGCAGGAAGCCCTCTTACCTTCAAGCTGCAGTGGAAGAAACACCCGCCCTCCCTCCCCTGGTGGTTTTGGTTTTGTTTTTTAAAAAATTTTTCTACGGTTATATTCTTGTTCTGGCGTTTTTCTGGTTTTTTCGTAGATGTCACAGCTGGCGGAAAGTACGGCAGATGAAGACGGAGGTAGCACCCTACATGCCTGATGGAGACAGGGAGCATCGGCATTTCAGGAGGAGAGGAAATAAATAAATATATATATGTCTTCATGCCGATGGTTGTAAATAATAATAAAGCTGTGGCCACTTCCACATTTGCATAAAGAAGGTGTTGGTGTGTTAATTCAAAGAAGGATGGTTAAGGTCCTGGGCAGGTAAAGTGGATAATGGGTCCTTGCAGTCTCTGAACGAAACTTAGATCAATAAAGAATCCTGTGAGGATCTAAGTTCGGATCAATAGAACCATAGAAGGTTCGAGTATTGCGGCCTTAATACAAACACTAAAATATGTCCGTCCGAAACTGGCATCTATATTTTAATTTATCTTGTTGACAAAATACTGCACTGTATGTAAATTTGTTGGTGTCCTTGGCAGAAATGGCAAAATCACCAAAAATTGATATTCTCTTTTCATATTTACTACTTCACACATTTTTACATAGGGTGGTGATGGGTGAACGGTACTATTCATGGTGCTCTTGGGTGATTGTGGGTTAATACCTAATATTCCTATTCTTTGCAAATTTACTAGAGTCAGCCAAACGTGTCATCCTAGGTATTGGAAGATAAAAGAGATTCCTTCTATTAGTATGGCTAAAGTATTCAGATCAAGTTTTTGCTCTAGAGCATTGGTCTTCAACCTGAGACTCTCCAACTGTTGTAAAAATACTACAACTCCCAGCCTCCTTCTTCAGCTGTTAGGGCATGGAGCTGGAGAGCCACAGGTTTGAGTCTACTTCTTTAGAGAATTTAAGAGGAAACTAGGGGTGTAGTGAGTAGAGATAAGCAAATCGATTCTACACTAATCGAATTTGGTCCGAATTTTCCCAACATTTGAGATTTGTTAAATTCCAAAACTTTTGCAGTGCCCAAATCACAGAAAAATGATGGTTCTACCCACCAACTTACAAATTATAAAAAGGATCACATGACCCCAGACAGGCTTCCCCATTGTTCCTTGCAGACAGCCTTCCCAAAATGTACTGTAGTTATCCCTCCCTCTACTCATATATGTTTCAGTCACTTTAACACTACTAATGCTGGCTTGGCGTTATAGCCCTTGAAAGGGGATACAGTTCTAGAATACCCCATTGTGGAAACTACACTCTTCAAAGCATTCTCCTAGGGGTGTAGTTAACATTTTGACCCCACAGGCATTTTCCATAAATTAATGCATAATGAAAGGTACAGAGCGAAAGTTGCAAATTTTCCACAGCTATTCCATTTCATTGGCCAATATGTCATGCCCAGCTTTTGCAACTGGAAACACACCACATAAATTGTTATGCAGGCTCTCCTGGGTATGACATATGTGGCCGTAATCTGCTGCCTGGGCGAGCAGAAGGGCTCAGAATGAAGGACTGCCATTTGACTTTTGAAGCACAGATTTTGTCGACCAGCTTTTCAGACGCCATGTCATGTCTGCAGAGTCCCTGAGGTACCAGTGAAGTTGAAACCTCTGAGAAGTGACCACATTTTGAAAAATACACCCCTCAAGACATTAATGTATGGGTGTAGTGAACATTTTGACCCTATGGGTGTTTTTTATTTTTTCAAATTAATCCCCAGCACGTTGTGCAGAGTGAAAATTTAAACTTTTCAACATATATGCCATTATAGTGCCTAATATTTTGTGCCCAGCATGTACGAACTGAGACATACACCTCACGCTGGGCACTACAATATCCTTATGAGGCCATAATCTGTGGCCTGGGCACATGGCAGGGCTCAGAAGGGTAGAACCTCCATTGGAGCACGGATTTTGCTGGAATGGTTTTCGGGCGTCATGTCAGGTTTGCTGAGGCCCTGAGATACCAGTACAGTTAAAACTCGCAAGAAGTGACCCCATTTTGAAAATCCCCCCCCCTCAAGGCAATAATCTAGGGTTGTAATATGCATTTTGACCCCACACGTATTTTGTGCAAATTAAGAAAAAAAACGTCAATGTGATCGGGGTCAAAGTACCTCGGAGACGTCATCACAGGTCAAAGTTTAAGAGTTAAAATATAAGTACCAGTCAAAAGGGTAAAATACATATGCATGGTAATATACAACAGTGTTTTTTAAAAAGAAAGAAAGCAAAAACGATAAAACATTAGAGAAGGAACATATAGCGTTTGAAACATCCATTTGGATGTTAACCAGAACGTAAAGCGCACATAAGGTCTTAAACATCCATTTGGATGTTAACAGGAGTGTAAGGCGCACATTAGGTCTTAAACATCCATTTGGATGTTAACAAGTCCGTGAGGTGCACATAAGATCTCAAACATCCGTTTGGATGTTAACAAGATCGTGAAGCGCATGTAAGGTATTAGACATCCATTTGGATGTTAACAAGATCGTAAAGCGCACATAAAGTACAATTCAGAACAAACTTGTTAAAAATAACTGGAGTAGTATGAAAATGAGCTATTAGCAAGGAAATTACATATAAAGGTAAAAAGATATATATAACTAAACTCGTATATATGCTGCAGGACTCGATAGAGCGTCCCCGGAGTCAAGGCAACCACACTAAAATTAAAACGCAGACAGCAAACACGGAGAGGGACTGGAGGAATTAAAAGTAATCAGGACAAGGTAAGTACACTAAAATATTCAATATAAATATTAAAATGAGCCGTTCATTGAGTTTAGCACATTTAAGAAAATATGTGGAAATATATTAAAAAATATAGTTACGAAAGGTATAATTATTATTAATCAAGGGATGTTTCTGAGATGTCATTCAAGCCATTTGGATGTACGGTCATGAGCTTGAAAATCCAGTAATTTTCTCCCTGCTTAAGTTTTTGGAACCGGTTAGGGATATCACAGAATATTTGTTCAATGGGAGTAATAATAATTTTGTCAAATTGACAATTATGAGATGAGGCACAGTGTCACGAAACACTGTTTTAGGAATCCTTTAAGGACAGTGAATAGATGCTTAGTTATTCTGCTTCGCATCGGTTCAATGTCCTGGATTTTCAAGCTCATGGGACTCCAGCGAACCACAGTAACAGCCATTATCCAAGAATGGAGAAAACTTGGAACAGTTGTGAACCTTCCCAGGAGCGGCCGACATACCATATTTCATCAAGAGCGCATCAACGACTCATCAAGGAGATCACAAAACCCCCCCCAGACAAACATCTAAAGAACTGCAGTCCTCACTTGCTTCAGTTAAAGTGTAGCTAAACGTTTGACAAACTTCTGACATGTCATAGTGACATGTCAGAAGTTTGGATTGGTGGGGATCCGTGCACTGAGACCCCACCAATCGCAACAACGAAGCATCTGAAGCGCTCGTGTGAGCGCTCAGCCGCTTCGTGTCTGTCTGGCTTTTTCCGGAAAGCCGATGTATCGGAGTACTGGCGCAGAGACTTTCTATTGATTCCGTACACCGATACATTTATTTCCGGAAAAAGGGCATGTCAGAAGTTTGTCAAACGTTTAGTTACACTTTAAGGTGAATGTACACGATTCCACAATAAGAAAGACACTGGGCAAAAATGGCATCCATGAGAGAGATATACGGCGCAAACCACTACTGACCAAAAATAACACAAAGGCTAATTTCTGTTACGCCACTGCTGGTGCTCAAGACCGCAACACCAGACAATCGCTATCACATGGGTGACGCACGCATCAACACTGACAGAAAACAAAATGCATAAGTAACTCACCAGTGGACAAGTGCAACAGAACACCGAAGGCAGCAGAAGACTGTGATGATGCACAAATGGAGTGGATGGCAGATGAATATCATGCAAGCAGTTAACAGACGAATAGACAACGGACAAGAATTTACAACACTCACTGACCCTATCTGAATACTATCTCACAGCACGGTAAGACAACAGCTTGGCGCAGACCACACAGGAAAGGCAAACATACCAGTTATAACCCCTTCAAATCTTACAAATCAGCAAAAATAGAAGAAATCGGGTGAGGGGAAAATACTTTTTTACAGCACTGTATGTGGTATAGTGGCTTATTTTTTATTGATACTGTATGAGCTGCACGTTTTGTTTTAAGAACATGTACACCACATATCTGACACCCTAAGTCCAGAATAGTGGGAAAAGAGTTTTCTTCTCTCTGCTCTGGGACCCATTCGGCTATCCAGATGTATAGGACTTTGTCACATGTAGTTTGTGACATCCATCCGAGCCATTTTGCCTAGTACGGGTGTCTGCAGCTGTATCTCAGTATGTTGTACAGCCTCTTAGCTGCGCACCTACACCTTGGTATACTGATTATCGTTGGCATCATCATCTCTTGAAGTACGACATCTGCAGACAACAGTTAGAGTCAGTTCACACAGTTTTTTTGGCATTGATTTTGACAGAATCAGCGCCAGAAAATAACCCAACTCGCCCCCATTGCTTTCAATTGGAGGCAGAGGCATTTTTCCCGGGCCGAAAAAAAAGCTGCATGCTCTTTCTCCCATCGCCGCAGGATTTTCTGCCTCCCATTGATTTCAATGAGAAATCAGAGGCAGCACCGCTTGATTTTTCCGGCAAGCGGCCAAAAGCCGCCTGGGAAAAAAAGCCCTCCCATTGAAATTAATCGGGGGGCGACTTCGGATGTTTCTTGGTGCTTATTCCAATGTGGTTTCTGTGTCAAAATCAGCACAAAAAAACTGTGTGAACTGACCCTTAGTGTCTGTTCATAACTCGTTTTAGGCCTTAATTTTGTTGTATACATAAAACGTATACATAGGGCTCCATTCAACTGACGGAAGACAAAAGAGTGTCCTTTAGGCCTCTATCAGACTAGTATACATCTGTATACCTTTTTAACTGCTGCATGGAATAGCGTAGCCTGCAGCACTATTCCACACAGAGGCATTCAGTATAATACGTGGTATAAGTTTTTTTTATAATGAGAGTTAATGTAATACGTACAGTATGCGACTGTATGCCTAAACAGTGGTATATGTCGGAGCCTTCCATTGGAGGTGTATTATCGATGTATATGTATATATCTGACTGACGGCTCACGTGAGGTGAACAGAGCATTAATAACAATGGACAGCCGACATTAGTGACGAACAACCCCTTCTTCTTGGAATCCATGTGTCCATTAGAAGCTCCTTGATGTTTCCCACAGATGTCAGCTATTCATTGGTATTTAGCCGCTCTCTGCAGATGTTGTACTTCAAAGGGTGATAATGCCAACAACTTGCAGAGATACAGCTGAGGCAAAATGGCTCAGGTGGATGTCACGAATAAGAGTGTCTTCCTTCCCTCCACATCTGGTGAGAACAGGTCCCTCTAGAGCCTACACATCCCCTTCTATGTAACCAACATCCTTAGAGCGCCTCCCTGCCTTTCTTTCCAGAATCTGTCAAACAGTATTCCCCAAGAACCAGGGTCCAACTGAACTTACACACGTTTCCAGAATGTAGATTTCATGGAGATATATGTGTAAGTTGTGCAGAGTACATCAGGGTAAATCATAAAAAGGCAGTTCAACTCAATAATAAAATTAACTGGTTGCCGACCACCCATGGTAATTATACGGTGGGCAGTCGGTTGAGGTCCTTAGTAGATCTACACCGCAGGCTTTAGCTGGCTGCCCAGTGACTGCTGTGCACCCTCTGGAGAGACAATAGAAGCAGTTTTCAGTTTTCACCACTTCTGTCTGCTCTGATAGCTTTTACACTGTGCTTAAAGAGGCTCTGTCACCACATTATAAGTGCCCTGTCTCCTACATAAGGAGATGGGCGCTGTAATGTAGGTGACCGCAGTGCTTTTTATTTAAAAAAACGATCTTTTTTCACAACGTTAGGAGTGATTTTAGTTTATGCTAATGAGCTTTCTTAATGCCCAAGTGGGCGTACTTTTACTTTCGACCAAGTGGGCGTTGTACAGAGGAGTGCATGACGCTTACCAATCAGCATCATGCACTCCTCTCCATTCTTTTACACAGCGCTAGCGATATAGATATATCACTATGTGCAGCCTCATACACAAGCCCTAACATTACTAGTGTCCTGATAATGAATACACATGACCATCCAGCCTGGACGTCATGTGTACTTAGAATCCTGACACTTCTGACTCTTTTTTGTGAGATTCCAGCAACGGATACGAAATCTCACGAGATTACGAGGTAAACGAGATTTCGTATCAGTTGCTGTAAATCTCACAGAAAAGATTCAGAAGTGTCAGGATTCTGAGTACACATGACGTCCAGGCTGGATGGTCATGTGTATTCATTATCAGGACACTGTAGTAATGTTAGGGCTTGTGTATGAGGCTGCACATAGTGATATAACTATATCGCTAGTGCAGTGTAAAAGAATGGAGAGGTGCATGATGCCGATTGGTCAGCGTCATGCACTCCTCTGTACAACGCCCACTTGGTCGAAAGTAAAAGTACGCCCACTTGGGCATTAAGAAAGCTCATTAGCATAAACTAAAATCGCTCCTAACGTTGTGAAAAAAGATCGGTTTTTTAAAATAAAAAGCATTACTGTCACCTACATTACAGCGCCGATCTCCTTATATAGGAGATAGGGCACTTATAATGTGGTGACAGAGTCTCTTTAATGACAGGTATGTATAGAATAGAGGGCGCTGCTTCTATTGGTCCTGGTGATCATGGGACTGGTCACATAATCGGTTGGATGCCATTAGTGGAAGTCTGTTGCCGGGTCTAACTAGACCCAGCACAACCCTAACAGTGACAATAGTCATTATAAGAAGGCTGATATCCTGGGTTGCTTTGCCCCAGTTGCAGTGGAGAAGAAGGGTGTAATACAGAAAAATAAATAAAATAAAGCCACCAAGGGTCTCTTCTGAACTTCGAGAGACAAGCCATAATAAATAAAATAAAAATAAGTTAAATAAAAACGACATAAAATACCCATTAAAAAAAGTTCCCAACACCAATTATTGTCGTAATGATAGCTCTGACCCAATTATCCTAAAATAGACATGTAATATATCAAAATTTACAGTGGACAATGACGATCACAAATAAAAGGCCTATTTTAGGGTAAAAAAATATTATTACCAGACAAATTTAGCTGAAATTTAAAAAAGCATTTTTTTTTTTACTATTATTTTCAAACTATAAGCCTAAAAATTTAAAATAGCAAAAAAGATGTTAAAAAAATCACTTTGCTAGCCCAACAAATACAAAAGTTCTAGCAGTTTAACGATCGCATGCTAAAAATGGCTAAACAGTGTCTGGCCCTGAAGGCTCAAAACAGACCTCCTGAGTCCTGACGAAGGTTGCGAAACGCACATCGAGGTGTTCCTCTCTGAGATCACTGATAGCCATCATGCCAGCCACAGGTAATGGAGACTAATTTATGTTCACCACTAAAATGTGTTAGTGCTATACTTTAAATATTACCTTATAGACTGTATTGAAGTTGGATTGTACTTGACCTGCCTAAGTAGAGTCGTGTGTTAACCTTAGACCATACTATCCCCCCACCCCCACTTTAGTAAAGACACATGACACCGAGGTTGGATGTGAAATGGCCACAGCAGCCGTTTATTAATTTCACAGTTTTATAAAAACAATTTAAATCCGAAACATTCGGATAACTAGTTAGGAATCCACCAGAGAATTCCTCCTAATAATTCACATGACCCAACATGGGTCAGAATCGTAAATAACAATTTAACGTTAACATTAACCCGAGCAGAGGAAGTCCTTGAAGCCCCTTCAGATATTCCTTTTTTTAAGAACACACCGAATTAGCCATCTGCAAACCACCAATTACCTCCAGCCGTAAACCAGCTCGGAAGCACCGTTCACCTCTGCAGATGGCTCCAACCACTAGAAGTCCACTTCAAGGGGATAACACCCGATGAAGCCCTCAAGTGATATACCGACCACTAGAAGTCCACTTCAAAGGGATAACACCCGATGAAGCCTTCAAGTGATATACCTTCTACCAGAAGACCACTTCAAAGGGATAACACCCGATGAAGTCTTCAACCATGTACCTTTTTTGGGGGACGCATACCCCCGATGCGACCCCCCCACCATTTTGTACTGACTGGCCTCAAGGACTCCCCCCGCCAGCTGCCATGACAACAGAACCTACTCCGGAAAAAAGAAAAACATGTTAAATAAGCACACAAATAAAACACAACGCTCATAGACGGACGTACATAAGACCTAAGGAGTAACAAACCAAGGGTGGGAGGGTGGGAGCTTACTGTTTTCGTGTTACTCCTCCCGCTGCTTCCGGCTCAATGCCGAAAAACAGCGGGAAGCTCAGTAACGACCCCCCGTCCCCCTTAACTCCTCCCCGTCCCCCCTCCAACTCCCTCCAACTCTCCCTCACCTAATTAACCCTTTCCCTACCAGGACGGTCATGTCGGCTTCCCTTAATCCCTGCAGGCTGCGTCCAGCCTCTTCTTGACCTGCCTAAGTAGAGTCGTGTGTTAACCTTAGACCATACTATCCCCCCACCCCCACTTTAGTAAAGACACATGACACCGAGGTTGGATGTGAAATGGCCACAGCAGCCGTTTATTAATTTCACAGTTTTATAAAAACAATTTAAATCCGAAACATTCGGATAACTAGTTAGGAATCCACCAGAGAATTCCTCCTAATAATTCACATGACCCAACATGGGTCAGAATCGTAAATAACAATTTAACGTTAACATTAACCCGAGCAGAGGAAGTCCTTGAAGCCCCTTCAGATATTCCTTTTTTTAAGAACACACCGAATTAGCCATCTGCAAACCACCAATTACCTCCAGCCGTAAACCAGCTCGGAAGCACCGTTCACCTCTGCAGATGGCTCCAACCACTAGAAGTCCACTTCAAGGGGATAACACCCGATGAAGCCCTCAAGTGATATACCGACCACTAGAAGTCCACTTCAAAGGGATAACACCCGATGAAGCCTTCAAGTGATATACCTTCTACCAGAAGACCACTTCAAAGGGATAACACCCGATGAAGTCTTCAACCATGTACCTTTTTTGGGGGACGCATACCCCCGATGCGACCCCCCCACCATTTTGTACTGACTGGCCTCAAGGACTCCCCCCGCCACAGCGAAACAGGCCTTGACCACCTTAAGCCTGTGAGTTCCTCCACACCACCACCGCCCTTTCTATGCCTTCTGCTATCGCCAAGCTCCAAAGATCAATGCCAACCTCGGTCAGATGAACCCCGTCACTCCTCCAGAAATTCCCCACTCCTGACTCCAAATCCCTATGCCTCACGCAAATGCCCCCGTTCTTTGCCACAAAACGGGACACCGCCCGGTTAACTTTAATGCGAGCCTTATTGACTCTCTCCACAGATCTAGCTAACCGCCAATGCTTTCTTGGGACTATGTCCGACCACACTATCACCAACTTGGGATAAGATACCCACAAACACAACATATCATGTTTGATATCCCGCACCAACTCACGAAAGGGGCGGACTCCTAAGTCATTCCCACCCACGTGCAACACTAAGACCTCCGGAACCCTATCAAGCCGCGCATATGTCTGGAATTCCGCCAACACCCTGCTCCACGACATACCTCTAAAACCCAGCCAATGCACAACCGCATCCTGTCGCGGAATGCGCAACTGGCGACCATCCGGGCGGACGTCCGCCCTCAAAGCCCCCCAGTGCACGTACGAATGACCCATCAACCACACCAAACACGGAGGCGAATCTGAAACGGAAAAAACAATTAGGCACCACCATATAACATTTGTAAAGCGTAAACAACAAAAATCATAACATATGGGGGCGGACATAGGACTTAAACCTTTTAGACTCCCAACGACCAATACGCCTCACCCCCTCATCATCCAACCCCCAGCGCCCCGCTTCTGTTGCTGCGCCAATCCTGAAGGAATGAGATGAATATGAGCCTACCGCAACACCAACCGCCGTCAAACATTTTTTAAATACAGCTCCAAACTGAAACCTGGACAAAAACGACCCGTCCACATGACGTAACAAAGGCAAATCTGGAGACCCCCTGTTTTGCGTAAAACCCCGCATGCACTCTACTGGGCACATAACCGACCCCGGGAGGGCGAACAAAACTATCAGTTTACCCTTCCCTACTTGGTCAGTTTTAGACCGACGCAACCATACCTCCAGCCAGTCTGCGAATAGGCTCACCTCCCCCGATCTCAGCCCCCCTGCCTGTTTGGTACTTGGCGACACCAACTCACCTATTCTAAATGCTCCAAAGGACGCTAACGAAAAAGCCAACCGAAACAAATCCATTTCGTCTGAAGAACGACAGACCGATGCTAATGAACCGCCCAACGAGCTAAGCAAAGCAAACGACACCGGCCTTCTACTATCCGCCTCCACCCTACCTCGGCGCAACCCCTTCAAAGCCTGCGATACCAGAAATTCCTTCGATACATCCTGAAAGCCCCGCAACTTAAACCCAAACGCCACCGCAGATATGAACCGGTTCACCTTCGCCACTGAAAACCCCGCCTCCCAGGCGTCCCCTAACCAGTACAAAAGTGCCACTAACCTGTCTCTATCCGTATTGACGTCACCCAACTCTCTTACCCACTCCTCCCACTGCCTCCAACAAGCAGCATAAGCACTCCACGTCGTGCGCGCCAAAGACCTTTGTAACAGCTGTTCTACGGGACCGATACCAGATCCCAAAGATGCTCCGGACAAGCCAAACCGAGACGTTCCGCTCCCGGTGCCAATTGCCGAAACCGGTCCCACTGCGAGCGAGAAAGAGCATCAGCGATACAATTCCGTACACCCGGGACATGCACCGCCACCACCCGCGCGTTCAACGACAAACACACCAACACTAAATGTCGCAACAATTGAACTACCGGAGGAGAGGACGCCGTGATGTTATTAATGGCAAGCACCACCCCCATGTTGTCGCAGTAAAAACGGACCTTCTTATCCCTGAGCCTGTCCCCCCAAATGGTAGCCGCCACCACGATGGGAAACAGCTCGAGCAGGGCCAGATTCCGCGTGAGTCCACTGGACACCCAGCTAGCCGGCCATTGACCTGCGCACCACGGACCTCCCCCGTAAGCTCCAAAACCGCCCGCCCCAGCCGCATCCGTAAAAATATTCAAATCACTCGTATCCTGCGCTGGGGCCATCCATAGCGAGCGACCATTGTACTGGCCCAAGAAGTCATCCCAAACCTGAAGATCAGCTCGGTGCTCCTCCTTGAGCCGCACAAAATGATGCGGCGCACGCACTCCCGCCGTTGCCGCCGCCAACCTCCTACCAAACACCCTCCCCATCGGCATAATCCGGCAGGCGAAATTCAACTTCCCCAGCAGCGACTGAAGCTCCCTCAGCGTCATTTTCTTCATTCTACAAGCCCGCCGAACCTCCAGCCTCAAAGCACCCAACTTATCCGCCGGGAGACGACACTCCATTGCCACCGAGTCTATTTAGATTCCCAAAAAACAAATCGTCGCTACCGGGCCCTCCGTTTTTTCCGGCGCCAAAGGAATCCCAAAATCCCTCGCCACCTTCTGTAGTGCATGAAGCAAATTACCGCAAACCGGCGAACCCCCCGGGCCAACGCACAAAAAATCATCTAAGTAATGGATCAACGAGTCGACCCCGGATACTCCCCTCGTTACCCACTCCACGAAGCTACTAAACGCCTCGAAGTATGCACAAGAAAGGGAACACCCCATCGGAAGGCACCGATCCACGTAAAAAGCCCCATTCCAAAAACAACCCAACAGCCGTTGGCTTTCTGGATGGACCGGCAACAACCTGAACGCCGCCTCGATGTCGGTTTTTGCTAGCAGCGCCCCTGGACCCGCAGCCCGCACTAACCCCACCGCCTTATCGAATGAGGTATAAACTACGGAGCACAACTCGTGATCAATCCCGTCATTTACCGACGAACCCTTGGGATACGATAAATGTTGAATCAAACGAAATTTTCCGGGCTCGCGTTTAGGGACAATACCCAACGGGGACACAACTAAATCTTTTACCGGCGACTCAACAAACGGCCACGACATGCGGCCCAACGAAACTTCTTTTAACAACTTTTCCGACACGACTTTTGCATGCAAGTAAGCCGATTTTAAATTCCTCCACGTAACCGGAACCTCATAAGGAGGCGGAGGAATAACAAAACCAACACGAAACCCTTCGTAAAGCAACTTAGCCGCCGCCCTATCCGGATACTCATTTAGATAAGGGGCCATCTTTTCCACCCTCACCGGCGACACCCCCTTGACCAGCCGCGTGCTGGTTCCCTGACCTCTTTTTCCGCAGACATTTTGGCGCCCCGTGTGATGCACCATTACACTCGGAACACACGTGCTTGAACTTGCACGTGGCCCCGAACTTGCACTGACCTTCATTAAATTGCCAGCAAAACCCCGCCTTTCCCCCGCCGCTTTGTCCAACCTGACTAGACTGGCCTCCCTGGCCGGCGCTCCCGGGAAAGGACTGCCTAACCGGAGCCGTAACCCGTAACCAGAGAGCAATATCCTTCTGGTCCCACCGAATCGCCGGCCGAACCGCCTTCCGCTGACGGAATTGCTCATCGTATCGCAGCCACGCCTGACCCCCATACGCCCTATGAGCCTCCCCAATGGCATCAAAATAACAAAACAACGCCGAACAATTTTCCGGCGCCTTTTCCCCTATCACACTAGCCAATATGGCGAACGCCTGCGACCAATTAACGAACGTCTGCGGGATAAGCCTATACCGCCGCCGTTCCTCCTCGTCCTTTTTACTCTCATCCCGCTTGCTCTTATCCAAATTAAATTTAGCGAGCGGCAAGAGAGAAAAAATTTCAACATATTCGTCCTTCCAGATCCGCTCGCGCACCTCCTGCTTTAAATGCGCCCCCAACGGACCTTCAAAACAAACGTACACCTCCCCCCGAGCACGATCATCAATACGCACTCGATCGCCATCCTTTTGTGCCTCGGTCTGTACCGACACCGCGACCGCCTCTCTAACCGCCATCACGGGACGCGCCTGTAACGATCCCACGTCCCTGGGGCCTTCCCAAACTACCGCAGGGGACACTTCCGTTACTACCGGCGCCGCGGCCCTATCTAGGCGCCCCACCAGCTCCCGTAAGCAACCCACTAAGTCCGCCAAACCCGCTCCGTCGCGTCCGCCCGCGCCACTACCGGCCCCCGATGCAATGCTAGCAGCCCCCCCGCCGACACCCGACATAAAAATCGCTGGATAAGACAATGATGGAGTTATACACTCACCGGGCTGCACAGGCGCTGTGTTCCCGTCAGCCGGACCATCCTGACCTCGACGATACACGTCCAGTTCACCTTCCTCCAGCTCTTCTCTCGCCGACGACTGTCCATCCCAACGACATCTTCGGAACGGGGATGAAGACGCGCTGACCGATGGGCCGGCAACCTGCCGCCCGACCGCCGGGACCCAGACTTCCGACCGGACCTGTTGCCTCGACGTCGCTGCAGATCTAGGCGTCCGTCTAGACGATCCTGACGAAGCCTGCCCCCTGGCCGGAACATCACCAGGCGGGGCGGCCGTACCTTGTCCTCCAAATCTTCCATCTGATGGGGGAGGGGTGACAGGGAGCCCAGCCTGCGACTCCCTGCTTACCGCCGGACCCCGTCGCGGCCTGGGATTCCTGCCAGGACGCAGGGCCTGGGAAGGGGCGGTCCTCCCAGCTGCCTGGCCTGCAGCGTCCGGGATCGGGCTCCCTCTGCGACGCCGTGTCCGCGGGACTGCCTCCGGACTGAGGCGCTCTGGAGGTCGGGACCGCCGAGAGGGACGGGTCGACCCGGCCTGAGTCGCCGTCACCCCCGGCAACGCTCTCTGCCTGCTCTGCGCAGGAGCGGTTGTTGCCGACTCCCCCCCCCGCCGCCATAGCCATGCTTGTAAGGGGGCCGGGGGAGGGGAGCCTGTCCCCTGCAACAGACCCCGAACGCCGGGCCTGACGTGACGAAACGGCGTCCGGGATCTTCGTTATTGCAGCCACGGTCTCCTCTAGCCATCCGGGACCGTGGTGCACAGCAGCGGCACGCAGCCGCTCTAACATTAATGTCTCTGCCATGCTGAGAAGCGCGGGCAACGGGGAGCTTACTGTTTTCGTGTTACTCCTCCCGCTGCTTCCGGCTCAATGCCGAAAAACAGCGGGAAGCTCAGTAACGGCCCCCCGTCCCCCTTAACTCCTCCCCGTCCCCCCTCCAACTCCCTCCAACTCTCCCTCACCTAATTAACCCTTTCCCTACCAGGACGGTCATGTCGGCTTCCCTTTATCCCTGCAGGCTGCGTCCAGCCTCTTCTAGAGGGAATCTGTTTAGAGGCATACTATATGCGCTCTCTGTGTATTTCTGCCTTACCTGCTGTATACCATACATCACTATACTTATATGGCTATGGTGGTAATTTTCTGATGATCTCAGAGTTTCCTTTTTTAAGTATGTTTTAATATTTGTATGTATATTTATCTGGGTTCTGGGGGGTTTCCATATTTATGGAATAATAAAATAAATATTTTTGGACTAAATACATGTCTAAGATTTATTTGTCACATGGTATGTGAATGTGAGACATATATAGGTTTTCAAAACAGCTCAATCCTGAACCGGTTAAGGGACATATTTTAAAGTAATCCTTTATGCACAGGCCTGGTTGTGTGTGGCAGATTTCACAGTAGTAAATGGTGTCTACGCTTGGAAAATGTTAAACATGAAAATGTTAGAAATACTGGGGCACTACCCTACCGGTTTCCAAATATTAGGGCCTTTATGATCACCTCTTGAAAGTCTAGAAATGTCCCCCTCTATACAATGCCATCTTATATAGTTTCTTGTGGCACACCCTTCATTTCTGCATGGTACTATACGGCTTCAGCACTTGATCTCACAGATCAACCCCTCCCATGTACTTTTTACAGACCAGGATGCAGTCTGGCCTGGGGGCTCTCTGTACTTGTACCTCGTAGCGAGACAGGACACGCTGCTATCGCTGTGTATTGTGCTTAATATAAGGACATCCCTCTAGTCCTTACACTTGACACAGAATACGTTGTCTCTTCATAATGCCTTGCTCTTGCACTTTCTATGCTTTCGCTCAAACAACAGCCTAGGGAGTCTTCTCTAATTTTTTCTCACAGTTTATATACTAACTCACTTATGAACCACCACCCCCCTGCAGACCTGTGAATGCCAAGAAAAACAATTTAAGGAAAGAGGACTCTACCTTCATGGCGAAAAGAGTTTTGCTAGGATCATCTGCAGAGTAATAGTGAAAGTGAAAGCGCTTTACTCTCCAAGAGGGGAGTGCCCTTTGTTCTTCTTTTAAGTACGGAAATGAAAATGCCAATATATATGTTTCTTTAAAATTACTGATTAACTCTATCAGTGTAGTGTTTAGTCAGCTATAGAAGAAGGAAAAATGCACATGAATGATATCTGTAACACAAATTAGTGTAAGGGTATGTTTACATGGTCAGGATTTACACTAGGCAAATCCTTCGGGGATTTTAAAGATAATCTACAACAAAAATCTGCAGCTGAAAGTTGGATTTTTGTCACAGATTGGTATTTGGAACCGTCTACGGATTATCTCTATTGAAGTACGACAGAGCTAATCTGCTGCTTTATACCATGGAATCTGCATCATTAATGAACATGCTGAAGATTTAAAATCCACGCCGGTATGTGAATTGGGCATCAAACACCCCATTCACATACATTGCCAGCAGAATGCTTTTGGATTCTATTCGGATTTAGGCGTGGAATCCACAACATGTGAGCATTGCCTAAATATTTTTTCATGTATGTCCCGATATTAAGATCAGAACACTGGTTATATTAGGAGCAACAACATGTAGCTGTAACATGTACATTATATTGTAAGACAAGCTAACAACATATAAAATAAAGTTTCTGTTTCTTCATGGAAGGTTTCTGCCATCTACTGGTCTCAAGTTGAACTGCAGTTTTGACAATACTTTGGATTGGTGACATCCAGTGGCATAACTACCGCGGTAGCAGCCGTAGCGGCTGCTACGGGGCCCGCGGCTTGAGGGGTCCCGTGCCGCCAGCCGACACGCCTCCCCATATGCCCATAGTTACTACGGGGCCTGCGCCGCCAAGCCTCTAACATGTGAGGGCCTGCCGACACAGGCCCTCTCATGCCCAGGGGCATCATTAGCACCAGAGGGGGCCCCGTTGCCAGCAACAGTCACCCCCTCTTGCAGTAATTGTACCTGCGTCTATAGCACGCAGGTACAAATACATTCATCAGCGCTGGATAGCCGGACCATTCAGCACCTTACAATGACGCTGATTGGCGGGGCAAAATTATTTGCCTCACCAATCAGCGCCTTTCAACGACGCTAGCGGCGCAATGACTCCATCGCTTCCATGCTTGAAAGGCGCTAATTGATGGGGCAAGTCATTCTGCCCTGCCAATCAGCGCCTTTCAACGATGCACCGCTTGCGTCGTTCACTCCAGCAGACCTGCTCAGAAGAGAGCAGATCTGCATTGCCACCAGACAACGCGGGAATTGGATCAGGGTGAGTATGTAATTTTTATCTTTTTTCTACTAAAACTGAGTGGCGTTATCTACATGGAGGGCTCTATCTTCAGGGGGGGGCACTATACAGGGCCGCCATCAGGAATTTCAGGGCCCCATACAACAACATTTTCTGGGCCCCCCTACCGTGGCACCGCCTGTTAACGGTACTCCGTCCAGCACTATATCATGCTACCCAGGGCCGCCATCAGGGGGGTATTAGGGGTACTGATGTGAGGGGCCCGGCCAAACCTAATTGAAAGGGGGGCCCGACAACTGCTGCGACTTGCCTTTGGTAGAAAAAAAACAGGCCCCTGCAATGGGGCCCGTTTTTTTTCACTAAAAGAATGTCGTGAGCTGCGGGCCCCCCCTCTCGTAATGGGGGCCGTCAAACACCGCACGCCCGCGCGCACCCGCAAACTCCCGCGCGTGCGCACCACACGCACCCGCGACCGCCCGCGCACCCGCGACTGCACACCGAATTTTGTGGCAGATTTTGACCTGCCCACACTATCTTGCCGATGGGAGGACAGAGGCGGAACAGCGGCAAGAAATAACGTGCTACTTTTTCTTTTTTCCGCGACTGGCTCCCATTGATTTCAGATTAAATCAATGGGAGGCGGTTTTGGAAGTTGTTTGGTGCTGATTCTGATGCAGTGTCCGAGTCAATATCAAGGCCCAAAAACTCTGTGAACTGGGCGTTATTATTAGGGCTTATTCAGACGAACGTGTAATACGTCCGTGATTTTCACGCGCCTCGCACGGACCTATGTTACTCTATGGGGCCGTACAGACTGTCAGTGCGTAAAACTCACGACATGTCCGATATTTGTGCATTGTTCGCGCATCACGCACCCATTGAAGTCAATGGGTGCGTGAAAATCACGCCCAGCACTTCCGCAGCAGTATAAACTATGAATGAAAACAGAAAAGCACCACGTGCTACAAACATACAAACAGAGTGTCATAATGATGGCGGCTGCGCGAAAATCACGCAGCCACGCATCATACGCTGCTGACACACGGAGCTGTTATGGACCTTTTGCATGCGCAAAACGCCACGTTTTTTGTGCGTGCAAAAAGCACACGCTTGTGTAAATCCGGCCTTAGGGTAGGAACACACTAGGCATGAACACTGCAGATTTTATGCAACACATTTTATTGCGGAAAATCCGCAGCGTATTTGAAGAAATCTCATCCACACGCTGCAAAAAAAATTGACCTGCAGTGTGGCTTTTTAAGCCGCAGCATGTCAATTTATTCTGTGGAATCGCTGCTCCTCTGTTGCGGAAATGCTGCGGTTCTGCCGCAAAAATCACAAATGAGAAAAAAAAAAAGGCACTTTTTTAAATGTATAAAAAAGTTTAGACTTCCCCCGGCCGTAGTCCTGGTGACGCGATCCTCTTTTCTTAGCGCAGCCCGGCCTCCTGTCATGACGTTTCATCCCATGTGACTGGGACTACAGCCGGGGTAAGTCTAAACTTCTTTATAAATTTTAAAAAGTGCCTTTATAGTGGGCCACTATATACAGAGGGCTCTATATGTGGGGATGTGGGGCACTATATACAGGTGGGTCTATATGTGGGGTTGAGGGGGACTATCTACAGGGGGGTCTATATGTGGGGCACTATATACAGGGGGAGCTATATGTGGGACACTATATACAGGGGTGGGCTATATGTAGAACACTATCTATAGGGGAGCTATTTGTAGGGCACTATCTATAGGGGTCGGCTATATGTGGGACACTATATACAGGGGTGGGTTACCTGTGGGGCACTAGCTACAGTGGGGCTATATGTAGGACACTGTCTATGGGGTGGCTATATGTGGGACACCATATACAGGGGAAGCTATATGTGAAGTACTATCTACAGAGGTGGGCTATACGTGGTGCACTATCTATAGGGGAAGCTATATGTAGGGCAGCACGGTGGCTCAGTGGTTAGCACTATTGCCTTGCAGCTCTGAAGTCCATATGTGGGAACGAATTACAGAGGGTTTTATGTGGGGCACTATCTACAGGGGCTTCAGTGTAGGGCATAATCTACAGAGGCTCTATGGGGGGGTCACTATCTACAGGTGGCACGGTGTGTGTGGGACACAGTGTATGGTACTATTATATGCCTCTTCCCATGACATCACCCCTGCTCTTATACAGAACACCAGTGATTGTCTGTCCGCTGTCTCTAACATCATGTCCTCTCTCTATCTGAAATTGAATCTTTCTAAAACTGAGCTCCTTGTGTTCCCACCATCTACTAACCTCCGTAAACCTGATGTCTCCATCTCAGTGTGTGGCAATACCATAACTCCTAGGCAGCACGCCCGCTGTCTCTGGGTTATTTTTGACTCAGATCTTTCCTTTACTCCTCACATTCAATCACTTTCACACTCCTGTCATTTTCACCTCAAAAACATCTCCAGAATCCGCCCTTTTCTTACTGAGGAAACCGCCAATACTCTCATTGTTGCTCTGATTCACTCTCGTCTTGACTACTGTATCTCATTACTAGTCGGTCTTCCCCTCACCAAACTCTCTTCTCTCCAATCTATCCTCAATGCAGCAGCCAGGCTCATATTTATGACCAACCGCTACACCAACGCCTCTAATCTGTGCCAGTCACTGCACTGGTTGCCCATCCCCTTCCGAATAAAATTCAAACTTAGTACTCTCACCCACAAAGCTCTCCACAGTGCTGCACCTCCTTACATCTCTTTCCTCATCTCTGTCTACCACCCTACTCGGGCTCTACGTTCTGCCAACGACCTTAGATTAAATTCCTCCATAATCCGAACCTCCCACTCCCGTCTCCAGGACTTCTCTCGTGCTGCACCAGTCCTCTGGAATGCACTACCCCATACAATCAGATTAATTCCCAATATCCACAGTTTTAAATGTGCCCTGAAAACACATCTATTTAGACAGGCCTATAACATTCCCTAATCTGACTCCTTTCCATGGCCCTCCTTTTAGATTATTCATCAGAATAAGATTCCCTCACACTCCTTCTCTTCATGTCCGTCATACACGGATACTGGCTGGTGACCGGCTCATGCAGCTTTATGTGCACCACTCCATGTGTATAAAAATGGCTGGACTATTGTACTGAACAAACACTGTTACACTTTGTGTCTCCCTTATTTCCTCATAGATTGTAAGCTCTTGTGAGCAGGGTCCTCACTCCCCAGGTTTGAATTGTAAATTAACTTTGTCACTATGTAATGTCTGAAATTGTTTGTTTCATGTTCCCGCTAAATTGTAAGGTGCTGCGTAATAAGTTGGCGCTATATAAATAAAGATTATTATTATTATTATAATCAGGGACACATTGTATGGTGCTATTATAGTTAGAGGTGCAGTGTATGGTGCTTTATTATATTTAGTTGAGAATTTTAACATAGTTTATTATTGCAGAAATATTTTAAAAGTGAGAAGCTAAAGACATTTGAGCGGAAAACTGCAGAAATAGGTCGTGGCTGGGAGAAATCCATCATAGAGGTCTGGACCGGAGGGAGAAGAAAAGAACTAGAATCTGAGACGTCACAGATGAGTCACTTAATGTAAATGTTTATTCAGCCTCTAATCAGTACTGTAGTCACTGTATGATCTGCAGCGAGATGATGGGTGGTAAGATTGTTTTTTTTTAAACAGCATCTCCCAGCATATCCTTACTACTGTTCGGGCCATGCTGGGAGCTGTAGTTTTACGCCGTACAAACCTATACAACAGGGGTTGCACTAAATTGAGCTGTATTTGTATATATGTACTGAGATTGGATCTGGGGCTGTATGTATGTACTGATTTTTGTTATGATGCTGTATTTAAGTACTGAGCTTTGTTCTGGTGCTGTATATATGTATGAGATTGGTTCTGGGGATGTATATATGTACTGAGCTTGGATCTGTTGCTGTATTTATGTACTGAGCTTGGTTCTGGGGATATATATATGTACTAAGCTTTGTTCCGGTGCTGTATTTATGTACTGAGCTTTGTTGTGGTGCTGTATATATGTACTGAGCTTTGTTCTGGTGCTGTATTTATGTACTGAGCTTGGTTCTGTGGCTGTATTTATGTATTTATCTTTCTTCTGGTATTGTATATATGTACTGAGCTTGGTTCTAGTGCAGTATTTATGTACTGAGGTTGGTTCTGTATATATTGTGAGCTGGCGTCCCACTTGGGTTGCTGTATTGGGCAGTCACGCACACGGAAACGGGATAAACACAAACTGTGGGTACTTTTTTATTTGCACCAAACAGACAGATCCTTTTTGTACAGAGCTTGTGTCCACTGGGTAAAGCAACAAACAAAACAATATAACTTGTGGAAAAACAATCTTTTAAAGTTCTCACCCTGTAGCAGCCACCACCTGAGTGTGCAAATCCCCTTTGTTAGGTGTTTCGGTCATAGCAGTCTCCCTGGAGGAATAACAACCTCCTTCCTTCTCACTCTCTCTCTTCACACTGTCAGCTTCCCTTTTAATCAGGGCCAGCTGAGACTCTAGAAACCAAAACCTGGAGTGGAGGTATGGGAATGGCCATCCCACCCGGAATCTCTACAGCCATTCCTAAATCCCGGACCCTGAAATCCAGCCTAAAAAAACTCCTGCTCACCAACTAACCTTGCTGAGCAACGAACTTCCCAGAGAATTACACCACTGAGATAAGAAATCTCAGTGGCACATACCTACCCTCTACCAGTCTTCCTACTGACTGTTTACAATATATATGAGCTTGGTTCCTGGTGCTGTATTTATGTACTGAGCTTGTTCTGGTGCTGTATATATGTACTGAGCTTGGTTCTGGTGCTGTATATATGTCAGAGCTTGGTTCTAGTGCTGTATTTATGTACTGAGCTTGGTTGTGGTACTGTATATATGTATGAGCTTGGTTCTGGAGCTGTAATTATATAGAATATATTTATAATAACAAAATTGCAGGGCAGGTGGAATTGTTCTCAATTCATTGTATATTTCATGGGAACTTGTCTGGTAGTTTTAACCCCTTGAACCGCCACCATGCGGTAATACATGACCTGAACATGAAGCTGCAATAGAAGTTCCAGTTGCAGAGAGAAACAGTCCTGATATCGTCACAGTAGTATCACAAACAGAGCTGTGCTGGGTTTGGTAAGACTCATCAACTGTGCCCAATTTTGTAATCTGTCACCGGATTGTCAGGTCCCCTAATTCTTACTGTGCTATGTTGTACTGACCATTCTGCAGTATATAGTGTATATTATTTAGAATTTTTTTTTGGGGTTTATGACTTTTATTTAATAAAAACTGTTTTGTGAAAGAAATTACGTTTATTGTTTACTGATTGTGGCACCCATATGGTTAAACAGCTAGTATTACTCTGATGCCAGTTGCTGGTGTGATGGATAGTAAATTTGCTTATATTCTCTGCATTAAATGACATTATGAATTATCAAGCAGAATGCCAGATTATGCAGAGATGTAATTTCTATT
Organism: Rhinoderma darwinii; assembly: GCF_050947455.1. Classification (NCBI taxonomy): domain Eukaryota; kingdom Metazoa; phylum Chordata; class Amphibia; order Anura; family Rhinodermatidae; genus Rhinoderma; species Rhinoderma darwinii. The sequence goes on from NC_134693.1 coordinate 56,855,373, forward strand.
CCATCTGCATTGACCCCCCCCCCCCCATTTCTGCTTAGTTTGCAAGAAATATGTAATCTTTGTGTGTTCTTTCTGCGGCCTTGATACGCTAGTAATTAGCAGTCTGGCAGAACACCTAGATATGAAATAATCATCACATTTATAATTATTTATTTTTATACCACCATTCACGTACATTTACAAATAACTCCTACATCCCTTTATTTGTAGGCCAGAATTTGCAGGTGTTAGAAAGATCACGTTACCTCAGTGAGGATGTATTTTCAGTGTATACGTGTGGAATGATTGGTTGTTATATGTAAGGTAACACCTTGATGAAAGGGTACGCCTTAAGGGTATATAAACATATGTATGTTAATAATAAAGAGAACATTGATTAAGACAAGAGATTGCTATTTATCTTTATTGATCTCCCAGTGCACTGCTGATACTTCAAATAACAACTAGAATAACACCTGACAAAGCAGAGGGTGCCCATTGAAGCACCCACCCCAAAAGGCGCTACCTGGAAGAGGGTTTCCATGACAGTACATGGTGCCGAAACCCGGGACCTGTACATGAGAATTTGTGCACTAATTTGGAATGACCTGGGGAGTCGCTGAAACCAAAACCGCGTGGTAAGTAACAGACGTTATGTTACACCATTTGTTTCAGCCACTATGTTAAGTCTCTGGAAACATATTTTGTATATGTAAGTCCCTACAAAGGGGTCCCGTAATAATCAGGTCCTTTGTCAGGGTCCTGATCAAATGGATGTGCGTGGGAGTGCACGTGACAAGTTTAATAAATGTTTATGTAGTGTGGTATTGCATACGTCCGTGAGAAGAAATACATTTAAAATTGTGAAAACTGTATGGCCCAATCCCCTGTCCAGAAGTAATATCCACTTCATAGAAGGAGACATATACTTAGTGCAAGGAGGAGCAATTGTGTCTATATTAAATTTGCACGCCGTAACATTGCCCAGTGCAATAGGGAAAACTTTGAATGTTGTATTGAATAAACATTTATACGCTCCTAGCATACTGCCAGCTTGTAATATTGTGTGTAAAGGTCATTAAAAACCGTCAGATGTATGCATTGTCAGACTGGTAGAAGGTAGGAATCAGTACAGACTGATTTCTAGCACGCATTTGATAATCCGGCATATAGACTTCGTTGTAGCATAACAAGCAAGTCTGTAGTAGTATAACATCAGACCGTCTGGATTGAATACTGTTGTAGAATAACAACCTGTGTTCAATAAATGACCCTGACACATAACCCAAGTGCCACCTGTGTCGTAGTAGTATAACTACCTACACAAATTACAGTGAAGGAGATTGGTATTGGCTCACACCCAGGGCCCCTAAAGAAATCGCCAAAATAAATAGCAGACCCCTGGACTACAGCCCACCGAGTGAATGGTTGAGCGGACAGGATGAGATATATTTGATCAAATATAATTTGCATATAAAACTGTTGTCAAGTGCAAGAGGAAATAATTTGGAATATATGCTACATCACATGCTGTATGAACCAAAAGTTACAACCCGGCAGCAAGTGTTTTGTATAACTGAAAGAGATGAGGGGTTTGTAGATGTTTGAAATGAATATGACCAACTCCTGCTTGAGTCAATGGAGGTTCATGACTGTTGATTATGTTGAAGGATTTGCTCTTGTAATTTGTGGATTGGCAGCATTTTGTCTGTTCTTGATGTTCAAAACAGTGAGGGATCAGAGAAAATGATATCTCAATGCTAGAATTGTCTGAACGAACTCCTGTGATATCGTATTTTGTAAGCCGGTCTGTCTGGAGCTAGGGAATTTTCTGGAGATTACCCTACGCTCCCCGACCATGAGGTCAGGAGATAGTAAGACAAAAATGCGGGATAGCCTTAGAGCATGGGTCACAGCCATCACTATAGTAGAAAGACCAAAAGGAGCTGAGGCTGTGAAGTATTGTAAAAGAATGATAAAAATGATGGGACTTGGATCTTGTGGAACGTTGGAAGAATGTGAATGGAAAAGGTTTATAACAAATTGTGATGGATGGTTGAAATAACATGATGGAAAAAGCCCAAATGTGGTATGAGGAAGCACACAGAGAACGTAAGAGCATGGGATTAAATCATAGAGTGATGTATGATTTATATGACTTCCTCAGTGAAAGGCCCTTCACGAGTGTGTTACGCCCTTTATAACGGCCAAACAGCCCCACAACAACAACCGCGCCACACCCTTATCTTGAAAACAGCAAAAAAACGTTGGCTGCTGGAGTGGCCCACATTGTGGGCAACAGAACCCACTCACTGAAGAATATTGTGTCCGCAGTGGTATGTACTGCCCCACTCGATTGTTTCCGTTAGTATCAAGCATCCATACACACAGGGAACCAATGCCAGTAGACAGGCATCCAGTACCTGGGACAGTAGGGGAAATCCAGACACATGAAGCCACTGTCTATCGCTCCTGGAGCTTGGCCGAGTTACTAGCTGTACATGACAGACTCCCAGACCCTCAAAAAATACCCAGCGCTTTCCATAGAAAGCTGCGAGCAGTACATCAGCCCACCACTCACAGTAAAATGACCATCAGCCCGCCACTCACAGTAAAATGACCATCAGCCTCCCACTCAAAGTAAAATGAGCATCAGACCCCACTCACAGTAAAATAACCTTCAGCCCGCCACTCACAGTAAAATGACCATCAGCCCCCACTCACAGTATAATAACCATCAGCCCGCCACTCACAGTAAAATGGCCATTAGCCCGCCGCTCTCACTAAAATAGCTTAGTAAAGTAGAAAAAGGACCAACGGCGCTGCTGTAGTAAACAATGTCACAATTTGAGTAAACATGAAATAAAGGTATTTATTTGCAAATATCAGAGGCTACGCGTTTCAACGCCGGACCGGCATCTTCATCAGGCCAATACAGACAGTGCGGTACACGCACGTTTAAATACACCAAGGAAGTGAATATCAATTGGCTTACAAAACAGAAAAGAACCGCCAAAGGGGTGGGTCAGAGGTCAGCAGAAGCACATAAGCGTCCCTGAGTAACTAGGTAACGCAGATTGTATGGTGGCCGATTAGGGCAAAATAGGATCATGAGCCGCATAATGCTTATTCAATGTTGCCGTACTTCATTTACCTTGTATTTACCTTCTTTTTATGGACCTTCTTCCCTGGGGGCATTGTTCATCACGTTCTTTTTTTCATTTCATCATGCATTATGTGAGTACTCATTTACTTTCTTTATTATGCAAATCAGTTTGCGTTTTTGTTTGTATATAAAAATTGCAATGTCAGGGTAGGGAGACAGACAGGTGAGCCCTAATCTACCCGCCACTCAGTCCCTGCCTACTTGCAACGACCCGCCCTAGGCGACGGGGTACAACTGGGCGACAGTCCCTACACTCAATAGGTGCACGACAGACAAACAGACAAGGGTACAAAGAAGCCGGGGAACACCGTGAGCAACAAGCGAGGTGAACGAGCCGAGTCAAACCAGGAGATGAGCGAGGTACAAAAACGCAGAGCAGAAGAGTGGTCAGTAAAGCCAAGGTCAAATACAAGCAGAGGGTCAGTAGTACAAGAAGCTGCAGCAGGGCCAGGAAACCAGCAGAGAAGTATCACAAGCAAAGGAGGAACAGGAAAGGCAGGTATAAATAGACAGAGGGCGGGAGCTAGCTCCGTCTGGCCAGGCTGTGATAGGCTCTCCCACTCCTAAGCCTGCCATCCTGGGTGGTGGAAGATGGAGTCAGTCTTACAGACATAGAAGCAGGTGCAGACTGATTACCTATGGGCGTTGACACAGAAGCTGTGTCTGGCAGATCATTTACAAAAATCTTTACTTTTGTTTTAAGTCATTTTAAAACTGTTATTTAACACCTATTGTTGTGTATTTTAAACCAATGAATTAGTAATATTTTTGTTGTGCTTTAGTAACCATATTATTATCTATGTGGTTTTTAAACAGCGTATGTTTACATAATGTGCTTCTGCTCACCTCTGACCCGCCGCTTTGGCGTTTTTTTTCCGTTTTGTAAGCCAATTGATATTCACTTCCTTGGTGTATTTAAACGTGCGTGTACCGCACTGTCTGTATTGGCCTGATGAAGACGCCGGTCCGGCGTTGAAACGCGTAGCCTCTGATATTTGCAAATAAATACCTTTATTTCATGTTTACTCAAATTGTGACATCGTTTACTACAGCAGCGCCTTTGGTCCTTTTTCTACTTTACTAAGCTCTTCTTCTGACAGCAAACTTTGTTTTGCTTGTGATGGACCTGGCAGCAGCTTTCTTACTTTTGTGACACTTATTAGTGTCTACAATTCAAGGTGAGCAATTTTCTTGTCAATTATTTGCTCCCGTGTATCACATCGCTTTTATCTGCACTATGTGGCGCCATGTCTCTTTTACTCTATTCTAGTCTAACTCTCACTAAAATGACCATCAGCCCGCCTCTCACAGATTCCCCCTGTAGATAGTGCCACACAGCTCCCTCGTAGATAGTACAACACAGCCCCCTCGTGGAGAGTACAACACAGCCCCCTTATAGGTAGTGCCACACAGCCCCCTTTGTAAGTAGTGCCACACAGCTCACAGCCCCCTTCCTGTAGATAGCACCACTGTATCTCCCTGAAGGAGTGGAATCCCCGTGTGGCCGGGGATTCCGCTCCGCTTGATGTTTCTGTCCATATATGGACAGTGACATCAGGGGCAACTCCTGAAGCGGAATGCCCGTCCACAGCGTTGCCGACGCTGTGACCGGGGATTCCACTCCAGGAGAAGCCCCTGTCATCTGTGTCCATTTATGGACAGTGACATCACTGGCTTCTCCTGGAGTGGAATCCCCGATCACAGCATCAGGGATTCCTCTCCAGGAGAAACCCCAGACACCTCTGTCCATTTATGGACAGTGACATCAAGGGCTTCTCCTGGAGTGGAATCCATGGTCACAGAGTCGGCAACGCTGTGGATGGGGATTCCGCTTCAGGAGTAGCCCCTGATGTCACTGTTTATTAATGAGACATCAAGCGGAGCACTCCAGGAGCAGAATCCCTGGCCACAGAGGTATTCTGCTCATTCAGGGAGCTACAGTGGCGCTAGTAGATAGAAGAGCAGGGAGATACCTCCCTGCTCTGCTATAGTGGTATCGCTACCGCTGTAGCAGCTGTAGTGGCTGCTAGCGGGCGCCCTGATGCCCGGTGTCACTGCTTGCAGCTGCTGTAGCTGCTACAGCGGTAGCGACGCCACGGAGTGAAGAAGCGCCTGGGCGAAAAGGCGGCTGCTGAGTTGCCGGGCCTGGGCGCTTCTGAAACAAGCAGGGGATGGGAGCCAGCGCAGCGCCCACTTTTACCTGCTGGAGTGATGCGCCCTGTGCAATGGCACAGGTCGCACACCCCTAAGGCCGGCCCTGCCTCCAATCTCCTCCCCTATTTTATCTTGATGTACAAATAAAATTTTATACTCTTTTATGGATGTACTGGAGAAAATATTTTTTTTCTCTCCTCCCTATACTGTGATAGTTTGGACGTTTACAGATGCAGCGATACCAGTTATGTTAACTTTTATTTTTTTTAATATTGCTTAGGGTATTTTTTATTTTTTAATTGTTTTTTATTTTTTTGAACATTAAAAAAAGCTTTATTTAGCTGTTTTTTTTTTACTAGTCCCCCCGGGGGACTTGAACCAGCAATCGTTGGATCGCTTGCATGATATATTGCAATACTAATATTGTGGTATATCGCTATACTGACAGTCTCCTTTGAGGCAGGGCTTCAAAAGAGTACAAAGATGGCAGACATAGGGGCCTTCATTAGGCCGTCAGGCTGCAATGATGACCATCGGCACCCCCCAATCAGTTTGTGGGGGGTCTCCCTGAGTCTAACAATTTAAATGTCATGGTTGTCATGGTCGCGATTGAACTCTGCTTTTAAGGTGTTAAACGTGCGAAATCAAAGTGATCACCCGTTACCGTTGTCGGCTGTAATATACAACCGACACCTGCTGAGTATGGGGTGCGCTAAGCCCATGAGCCAGCTCCATATTTCCCCTTAACAGCTACCTTGTACATGTACGTGGTATGTCGTTAAGGGGTTTAAATAGAATTTCTGCAAAAGAAAAAAAAAATTGTCAATTTGCTTTAACCAGTTCAGGACTGGGCTATTTTGCGCCTTCAGGACCAGACACCGTTTAGCCATTTTTATCACGTGTTAGTTCAATGGCTATAACTTTTTTATTTGTTGGGCTAACGACGTGATTTTTGCGACTTTTTTCCGTAGACAATACAGGTTTCATTTTTTATCGTTTTTATACTCACCTTTTTTGCTATTTTAGAATTTTTATACACAAAGTTTGAAAATAATAGTAAAAAAATAAGCTTTTTTACGTTTCAGCTATTTTTTTTTGGTAATAACATAGTTTTACCCTAAAATAGACCTTTTATTTGTGATCGTCATTGTCTACCGTAAATTTTAATATATTACATGTCTATATTAGGGTAATTGGGTCAGTGCTAGCGTTACAACAATGATTGGCGGGGGGGAACGTTTTTTTTTGGGGTGGGTATTTTATGTGTATTTATAATTTAATTTTTTTTGCACTTTACTTTATTATTTTTTTATTACTGTGGTCTGTCCCTCAAAGGTCAAAAAAGACCTTTGGGGAACTTTATATATTTTTTTTCTTTCTTTTACACCATGTTTTTCTACTGTAACTGGAGCTGCACAGCAGCCCCAGTTACAGGGGAAATCAGCCCTCTCATAGTGACGATTGTCACTAATAGGGCTGTTCTGGGTCTTGTAAGACCCAGCAGCAGCCTGCCACTAACGGCACCCGGCGATAATGTGACCAGTCACATGATCACCGGGAGGAATAGAGACAGTGCCGCTGCTGCTGTCTCTATTCCTATACACAGCGTTCATTGAGCTCTGTATAAAAAGACATCGGAGAAGACAGAAGCAGCTAAAGCTGCTTCTATCTTCTCCTCAGGGTCCCCGGCAGTCACTGACAGCCGGAGACCCGACATTCAGCTGCCCGATCGCGCGGGCAGCAAGTTAAAACACGAGCCGTGAAAAGTCTATGGCTCGGGTTTTAAGGACCCTGACCGCTGGCCGTAAAAATACAGCCAGCGGTCGGGAACCAGTTAATTCTTGTGAAACGCATGAAGGGTTAAGAACTTTCTAAATGCTGTTTTGAATACTTTGAGGGTGAAGTTTTTAATATGGGGTGATTTATGGGGGTTTCTAATGCATTGGCCTTCCAAAACAACTTCAGAACTGAACTGTTTCCTAAAAAAATAGGCTTTTAAAATTTTCTTGAAAATATTTGAAATTTCAGCTAAATTTATAAGCCTTGTAACGTTCTAGAAAAATGAAAGGATATTCAAAAAACGATGCCAACATAAAGTAGACACATGGAAAATTTTAATTAGTAACTATTTTGTGTGGTATATCTATCTGTCTTACAAGCAGATACATTCAAATTTAGAAAAATATTAATTTTTGCAAATTTTCTCTACATTTTGGTATTTTTCACAAAAAAAATTAATGTATCGACCAAATTTTACCTCTGACATAAAGTTCAATGTGCCAGGAGAAAACATTCTCAGAATCACTTGGATAGGTAAAAGCATTCAAAAGATATTACCACATAATTTGACATGTCAGATTTGAAAAATGAAGCTCTGTCAGGAAGGTCAAAAGTGGCTGCAGCAGGAAGGGGTTAAGTTATTTTGCCCTCGCAGCCTGTGTTTGTTTTTTTACAGCATAGGTAAAATGCAAATATATTCTGGTCACTGTTAGGGCACGGCCAGACGTGGCGGAATTCCTCCGCAACTGTCCGCATCAATGCCGCACAGAATCTGCGTTGCAGATTCTGCTGCGGATCTGCACAAAATGTGCAGAAAATTGATGCGGACTAGCTGCTGCGGACTGCGGGAAAAGTGCTTCCCTTCTCCCTATCAGTGCAGGATAGAGAGAAGGGACAGCACTTTCCCTAGGGAAAGTAAAAGAATTTCATACTTACCGGCCGTTGTCTTGGTGACGCGTCCCTCTTTCGGCATCCAGCCCGACCTCCCTGGATGACGCACCAGTCCATGTGACCGCTGCAGCCTGTGCTTGGCCTGTGATTGGCTGCAGCCGTCACTTAGACTGAAACGTCATCCTGGGAGGCTGGACTGGAGACAGAAGCAGGGAGTTCTCGGTAAGTATGAACTTATATGTTTTTTACAGATACATGTATATTGAGATCGGTAGTCACTGTCCCGGGTGCAGAAACAGTTACTGCCGATCGCTTAACTCTTTCAGCACCCTGGACAGTGACTATTTACAGACGTCTCCTAGCAACGCTCCCGTCATTACGGGAGCCCCATTGACTTCCTCAGTCTGGCTGTAGACCTAGAAATACATAGGTCCAGCCAGAATGAAGAAATGTCATGGTAGTAAAAACAATACGCTCCGCAGCACACATAAGATCTGCGGACTTCATTGCGGAATTTTGACTCTCCATTGCAGTCAATGGAGAAATTCCGCCATGAGTCCGCCACTGCTCCGCAACAGACAGAGCATGCTGCGGACAACAAATTCCGCTCCGCAGCCTATGCTCCGCAGCGGAATTTTACGCCTCGTCTAAACGAACACTGCTAAATTAAAGTGTAAGTCAATGGACAAACGGCTCCGCTGCGGATTAACGCTGCGGAGTGTCCGCAGCGGAATTTAAGTGAAATTCCGCCACGTGTGAACCCGCCCTTACCAAGATGTTCACCAACAGTGACATTACATTAAAAAAAATTGCTTTTCTCAATCAGCACAGAGGGACGCAGCACAGCGGCAGCTGTCCCTACCAGCGATGAGCTACTAAACCCCATGTTGGAAGAGAGGAGAGTGAGATCATGTGGTATCCTATCTCTCTCATTGAATAGTGTCAGAGAAGGGAAAGTTCACACCCAGTTGACACTGGGCAGCTAACCTTTAGCATACCAAAATTCAAATTTACATTTCGGGTGCCAAAAATAATGGTGGGAATAGCGGGGGAACTGAGGAACTCCTGAAAAAAAGAAAAGTGTCTACAGTAACAGGGGAACAAGAAAAACAAAAGTAAGATGGCATGACACACTTTTTTTTGGTGATGACAGGTCCTATGGCATGGAAATAAACAGGGGTTTTGGAAGCATCACAGTACTTCCTTCTGTAACAATTCAAAGACCGTCCCAGATGGATCAGTCCCAATCCATCCTCAAATATTCTCCATAAAGTTGATATACTTCAGCATATGCTTAAAAGTATATATTAAGGCTGGGCAGTACAACACTGTGAGCATGACGTTTCGGTTTACGCAAAAGTCTTTTTCAAGTGTCACTAATGTCAAGCGTATATAGCCCAAAAGGGGTTTGTTAATCAGGAATTAATTAGGTAATTATGTTAACGTAATTAAGATACCCATCAGGTGTAAACATCATAAATCTTCTGCAAAATACGTAGCTTACATCATAATTCATGAAGAAGACAGATAATAGTAAGTGACCTTCACATGGATCATTCACTTTCAACCAAGTCAGCTCCACTCTACATGTCTTTACCACTATCCAGGTACGGGTTAGCATTGCGTGTTTATGAGGGAGGATAATTAATCTATGTATGCACCAGACTGAAGTAACAGATCTATTACATTGATCCTTTATTCTGTTTACAGCAACATAGTCATAGACCATGGACTCTTTGGTCCCGCACCTTCTATAAGTACCCTGACCTACTCCCTTGTCACTGGCTTCCACCCACATTACCTAGCCCAGCAGTCCTCAACCTTATATCTTGGGACTCGAGCTACATTAATTTTTGACTGATGGCCGGGAGCCACTTTTAAAGTGTACCTCCACTTTCACTGAAAACCAATTATAGTGCAGGAGGGGGTACAATAATCATTTTTCAAATTAACTTTTATTCGCAATTCTGCTTCTAGCAGCAACACGGACTGTCAACACGACTGCCAGCACTATAGAATTCTATATCGCGAGCGCCGGTTATGCATACGGGAGCCATGGAGACGAGCATGGTGTTCTGCAGAGTATTATTGACAATCTGGGTGTAATGGCCGGAAGGAGGTGAAGGGAAAGTGAGCCCTAATCTACCCACCGCCCTGTCCCTGCCTACTTGCAACGACCCGCCCTAGGCGACGAGGTACAACTGGGCGGCGGTCCCTACGCTGTCTAAGTGCACAGGGAAACAAACAGGGAACATGCAAGGGAAGGGGCAGTAGCCACGGAACGCCACGAGGAAACGGAGCGGTGAACGGACAGTCAGGACCAGGACGAAGTGAGTACACCCAAGCGGGCAAGGAGACAGAAGCAAGCCAGGGGCAAAGCAAAGCAGGACAAGCAGAACTGCAGCAAGGCAGAAGCACGGCAGAAGCAGGCTGGAGCAAGCAGCAGTGGGGCCAGGAATCCAAAAGAATTACAAGCACTGAGGGAGAGAACAGGGCAGGTAATAAAGGACAGGGGGCGGAGCTAACTCCGACAGACCAGGCCGCGATAGGCTCTCCCACTCCTGAGCCTGCCACCCTGGTTGGTGGGAGATGGTGTCAGTCGAACAGGTCTGGCCTCAGGTGTGGATTGATTAATCCCAGGAGTATACCTAGATGAAGTACCTGGCAGATCCCTAACAGTACTCCCCCTTTTATGAGGGGCCACCGGACCCTTACTAAGGGGACCCGGTTTAGTGGGGAAGAGAAGGTGGAACCTCCTGATCAATACCCCAGCGTGAACATCACGGGCAGGTACCCAAGTCCTCTCCTCCGGCCCGTATCCTCTCCAATGGACCAGGTACTGGAGGGAGCCCTGGACCATCCTACTGTCCATAATCTTGGCCACCTCGAATTCCACCCCCTCAGGGGTGAGAACGGGAACAGGAGGTATCCTCGAGGGGGACCAGGACGGGGAGCAGCGTTTAAGGAGGGAGGCATGGAAGACGTCATGTATGCGAAATGATGGGGGGAGCTCCAGACGGAAGGATACAGGGTTGAGGACTTCAATGATCTTATAAGGTCCAATAAATCGGGGAGCAAACTTCCTGGACGGGACCTTAAGGCGCAAGTTCCTGGACGACAACCAGACCAAATCCCCGACGACAAACCGGGGGTTAGCAGAACGTCTACTATCAGCCTGAATCTTTTGTGCGCTCTGGGACGCCTCTAGGTTCTTCTGAACCTGGGCCCAGACAGTGCACAGTTCCCGATGAACATCCTCTACCTCAGGATTATTGGAACAACCAGGGGAGACGGAGGAGAATCTTGGGTTAAACCCGAAATTACAGAAAAACGGGGAGACCCCTGACGAGTTACTGACCCGGTTATTCAAGGAAAATTCAGCAAGGGGAAGGAATGAGACCCAATCGAATTGACAGTCAGAGATGAAACATCGTAAATATTGTTCCAGGGATTGGTTGGTCCTTTCCGTTTGGCCATTAGTTTCGGGATGGAAGGCGGAGGAGAAGGACAGATCAATCTCCAACTTTTTACAAAAAGCTCTCCAAAATAAGGAAACAAATTGTACCCCTCTGTCAGAAACGATATTGACTGGGGCCCCATGGAGACGCAGGATGTGTTTCACAAACAAAGAAGCTAACGTCTTGGCGTTAGGTAGCTTCTTAAGGGGCACAAAGTGGCACATCTTGCTGAAGCGGTCGACTACCACCCACACCACCGACTTGCCCTGAGATGGAGGCAAATCGGTGATAAAATCCATGGAGATATGGGTCCAAGGTCTCTGGGGAATGGGCAAGGAACGTAGTAGGCCCGCAGGTCGGGACCTAGGGGTTTTGGACCTAGCGCAAACCTCACAAGCGGCGACGTAAGCCCTAACGTCTTTAGGCAACCCAGGCCACCAATAGTTTCTGGTAATGAGGTGTTTGGTGCCCAAGATGCCAGGATGACCAGATAGAGCGGAGTCATGGTTTTCCCTGAGTACCCTCAGCCGGTATTGCAGGGGAACAAACAGTTTGTCCCCAGGGACGTTCCCGGGAGCTGCACCCTGATCAGCCGCGATATCAGAAGCTAAATCAGAATCCGTGGCAGAGACGATTATACCAGGGGGTAAAATACAAGCAGGATCTTTCTCAGAAGGAGGATTGGCCATGAAACTACGTGACAGAGCATCAGCCTTAATATTCTTGGACCCAGCCCTATAGGTAACCAAGAAATTAAATCTGGTAAAGAATAGTGCCCACCGAGCTTGTCTAGGATTAAGCCTCCGGGCCGATTCTAGGAAAACCAGATTCTTGTGATCCGTAAGGACCGTTACCTGGTGTCTGGCCCCCTCCAGGAAGTGCCGCCACTCCTCAAAAGCCCATTTAATGGCTAGAAGTTCGCGGTTGCCAATATCATAGTTACTCTCCGTGGGCGAAAACTTCCTAGAGAAGTAAGCACAGGGACGGAGATGGGTGAGGGAGCTGGTACCCTGGGACAAGACGGCCCCCACTCCCACCTCGGATGCGTCAACCTCCACAATAAATGGCTCCTCTTGGTTGGGCTGAATCAGCACGGGGGCCGAGATAAAGCACTTCTTGAGGGTCTCAAAGGCCAGGACGGCCTCAGGGGGCCAATGGAGGACATCAGCACCCTTGCGGGTAAGGTCCGTAAGAGGCTTAGCGACGACCGAGAAGTTGGCAATAAATCTCCTGTAATAGTTGGCGAACCCTAAAAAACACTGTAACGCCTTAAGGGAGGCAGGTTGGACCCATTCCGCCACAGCCTGAACCTTGGCAGGGTCCATGCGGAATTCATGAGGAGTGAGGATTTGCCCTAAAAATGGTATCTCCTGTACCCCAAAGACACATTTTTCAGTCTTAGCAAACAGATTATTCTCCCGAAGGACCTGGAGCACCTTCCTGACATGCTCCACGTGGGAGGACCAGTCCTTGGAAAACACCAGTATGTCATCAAGGTACACAACAAGAAAATTACCCAGGTACTCTCTCAGGATTTCATTAATAAAATTCTGGAAGACAGCAGGGGCATTACACAACCCAAAGGGCATGACCAGGTATTCGAAATGACCCTCGGGTGTGTTGAACGCAGTTTTCCACTCATCCCCCTCTTTGATGCGGATAAGGTTATATGCCCCCCGTAGATCGAACTTAGAAAACCATTGGGCTCCCTGAACCTGATTAAAAAGATCCGGAATCAAAGGAAGTGGGTACTGGTTCCTTACGGTGACCTTATTCAGGTTACGATAATCAATGCACGGCCTAAGACCACCATCCTTCTTCCCCACGAAGAAGAAGCCAGCACCTACAGGAGAAGTCGAGGGGCGAATGAAACCCTTGGCCAGGCATTCTTGGATATACACCCTCATGGCTTCACGTTCAGGACATGAAAGATTAAATATCCTACCCTTAGGAAGCTTGGCACCAGGCACCAAATCGATAGCGCAATCGTAATCTCTATGGGGGGGCAACACCTCGGAGGCCTCCTTAGAAAATACATCCGCGAAGTCCTGAACAAACTCAGGAAGCGTGTTTACCTCCTCCCGGGGAGAAATAGAGTTAACAGAAAGACATGACATAAGACATTCATTACCCCATTTGGTGAGATCCCCAGTATTCCAATCAAACGTGGGATTATGCAACTGCAACCAGGGAAGGCCTAAAACCAGATCAGACGATAATCCCTGCATCACCAGTACAGAGCACTGCTCCAAATGCATGGAGCCAACAAGGAGTTCAAAAACAGGAGTATGCTGAATAAAATAACCATTAGCAAGGGGAGTAGAGTCGATTCCTACTACAGGGATAGGATAAGGTAAATCAATACAAGGCATCTTTAGAGACATAGCAAATTCCGCAGACATGATATTAGCAGATGACCCTGAATCCACGAAAGCACTGCCCGTGGCAGACCGACCACCAAACGAGACCTGAAAGGGAAGCAAAATTTTATTGCGTTTCACATTAACGGGAAATACCTGTGCGCCCAAGTGACCTCCCCGATGATCACTTAGGCGCGGAAGTTTTCCGGCTTCTTATTCTTGCGCCTGGGACAGGTGTTCAGTAGATGCTTGTCGTCCCCACAGTAGAAGCAGAGACCATTCATTCTGCGAAACTCCCTACGTTGTCGAGGGGACATGGAGGCCCCGAGTTGCATAGGTACCTCCGAGTCCTCCGTGGAGGGGCGAGGAGACGGGACCTCGGGGGGGATCGCAGAAAAGTCAGAGGGGAGCACACTGAAGCGTTCTAGCTGACGTTCCCTGAGACGTCGGTCAAGTCGTACTGCTAGGGCCATAACCTGGTCAAGGGAGTCAGACGAGGGGTAGTTAACCAGCAGATCCTTCAGGGCGTCAGATAATCCCAACCTAAACTGGCACCTTAGGGCCGGATCGTTCCACTGAGAAGCTACGCACCACTTCCTAAAATCAGAACAGTATTCCTCAACCGGTCTCCTACCCTGACGTAAGGTCACCAGCTGACTCTCGGCTAAGGCAGTCCTGTCAGTCTCGTCGTAAATGAGGCCGAGGGCAGAGAAAAAACGATCAACAGAGGAAAGTTCATGGGCGTCAGGAGCCAAGGAGAAGGCCCACTCTTGGGGCCCTTCCTGGAGTCGGGATATAATGATACCCACCCGCTGGTTCTCGGAACCTGAGGAGTGGGGCTTTAGGCGGAAATACAGTCTGCAACTCTCCCGGAAGGAGAGAAACGTCTTACGGTCCCCTGAGAACCGGTCAGGTAACTTGAGGTCGGGTTCTAGAGGTGAGGTGAGGGGTACTACTAAAGCAGCGTCACCCTGATTGACCCTTTGGGCCAGGGCCTGGACCTGTAGGGAGAGGCCCTGCATCTGCTGGGCCAGGGTCTCAAGGGGGTCCATGATAGCGTCAGCGTAGGAGAAATGGTAGACTAGGTAAGGGCTTGTAATTATGTAATGGCCGGAAGGAGGTGAAGGGAAAGTGAGCCCTAATCTACCCACCGCCCTGTCCCTGCCTACTTGCAACGACCCGCCCTAGGCGACGAGGTACAACTGGGCGGCGGTCCCTACGCTGTCTAAGTGCACAGGGAAACAAACAGGGAACATGCAAGGGAAGGGGCAGTAGCCACGGAACGCCACGAGGAAACGGAGCGGCGAACGGACAGTCAGGACCAGGACGAAGTGAGTACACCCAAGCGGGCAAGGAGACAGAAGCAAG
The DNA here is from genome assembly GCF_050947455.1 of Rhinoderma darwinii. NCBI lineage: Eukaryota > Metazoa > Chordata > Amphibia > Anura > Rhinodermatidae > Rhinoderma > Rhinoderma darwinii. The sequence continues at coordinate 56,870,528 of NC_134693.1, forward strand.
CCAGGGGCAAAGCAAAGCAGGACAAGCAGAACTGCAGCAAGGCAGAAGCACAGCAGAAGCAGGCTGGAGCAAGCAGCAGTGGGGCCAGGAATCCAAAAGAATTACAAGCACTGAGGGAGAGAACAGGGCAGGTAATAAAGGACAGGGGGCGGAGCTAACTCCGACAGACCAGGCCGCGATAGGCTCTCCCACTCCTGAGCCTGCCACCCTGGTTGGTGGGAGATGGTGTCAGTCGAACAGGTCTGGCCTCAGGTGTGGATTGATTAATCCCAGGAGTATACCTAGATGAAGTACCTGGCAGATCCCTAACACTGGGTGGTGGAATAACAGTGTGTTAAATGTCAAACTTAAATATTTAACTGCAAATTAAAATTTCATTATTTGTGTTTCTGTACATTTAATATGTTACCATTTTTTACTTAAATCATACCTCCACTTTCACTGAAAAACGAATATAGTGCAGGAGTGTGCACAATAATCGTTTTTCGAAATAACTTTTATTAGCGATTCTGCTTCTAGCAGCAACACTGACTGTGCAATATAGCTGTACCACCATCTAGTTCACAGCAGCTGCAAGATACCCTGCTGTCAGCAGCAGTGCACCAATAAATGTAACCTCTTATCTCTGGGCTCTGCTGACTGGCTGTCCCTCAGCTGTGAAATCTAGGGGGGGGGGGGGGGTGGAAAAAACATAAACAATGGTACCACACACAGACGCAACAGCCACAAAAGTAGAAAAAGCAGTATGGGGCATTGGAAGGCATACCAGACCCCTGACCAGAACCCAAAAATTAATTCAGACCTCAGGCCAGACCCCTAAATGAATTAAGACCTCAGAACAGACCCCAAAATTTATCCAGACCCAAGACAAGAGCAAAAACAAAAACAATTTCATACCCCAGACTAGTTATATGTCTGTTTTGAAGTGAATCTGTCCCAGAATATGATGCACTATATATGGGCAGTATATTATAGTAACAGGTCCACTTGGCTATTAAAACAAATTGAAAAAAAAAACATATTTTGCCATTTGGTTAATACAGCATATATCACGGTTATTATTATGAGTCTGCTGTATTCAAGAGGAGGGCACTTCCCTGCCGATTCTCACCTCCTCATGCCCCCTCGCCAATGAATGACAACCACCATGCATCTACCTGTACCCACATTCAATCATTGGTGCAGGGGATGGTAGGAGAGATGGGGGGCACCCTCCTCATGAATACAGTGGACTCATAACTATGACTATGTTGTGTTCTTTATTAATGAAATAGCACAATATATATTTTTGTTGTGTGGTCTAATAGCCCGGCAGACCTGTCACTATAATATACTGACCTTAACTAGGTGACCGATCTGCTTTAATTCTCTATTTCATGTTTAAATCTATGTGTGGGAACGAGGCCTTAATCTGAATTTAATTAATGTCACTCTAAACACATTTTATTGAAGAAATTACATAATCTAAGAGAGGAACCACACCCCAACGATTTTGGGATCTGAGGAAGGTAAGATGTCTCACCTTCCCTTTTTTTTGTTTTCCAGCTTAAAGAGTACCCGTCATTTCATCCTTCACCATAGCAAAAGCATGGGCTTGCAGCACTCGTGCCCTAAAACAATTGTAACTTGTTTTGTATCTCCTAACTGTCCTATAAAGCCAGAAAATGTGCTGATTTTGTTGCTCTTGTTTTTGGCATCCGCTCTGTTTTATGGGGTGAGGACTTTCCCTCACCGTTCTGCCCGCACTGTCCATGCTGAAACTTCTTGTCTCTTACTTCCCAGGATGCATAGCGTCTCCCTTGGAGAGCGCGCTCATGCGTTGTCCAATGAGATGCCGCTCCTGCTGTAAACCCCCCTCTGTTATTGCTGTATGTCTTATAAGAGAGAGGAGAGCTGCAATGCCTACAAGGACACGCCCCCACTTCCTGTAATCTGTCTTGGCGCCACTGCTACTAGAGACAGATTTATCTTGACAACAGGCAGCGGACAGAACGTTATACGGAAGGGAGACACCTAGTGGCCGGGACTTTATAGCGATTTTGCAAAAGGGAAACGTCATTTTTGGTCAATAAAGTATATTGCATTTTTGTTTGTAGTTACATCGCCCATAATATCTGAACAAGTTTTTAGTAAGGACAGTGACCATTTAAGCCCTAAAAAAGTAAAGGCAACTCATTGATCTTTGCTCGTTTTGCTTCTTTTACAAGGAGCAATGATCAGTAATGTATGTCCCCATACATTTCTATCATGTCGGCTGCACATCTCCCTGTTTATACAGGGAGATGTTCTGCCGACAAAGATATTTCTGGCTGTATAAACGACATGACCAGCAGATGATCGAGCATTTGCTCCTTCATCGGCTGATCGTTGCCCTGTGTTTCATATGAACACTCGTTTGCCCGATCATTGATTTGTGTAAAAGGGCCCTAGGAGCAAAATAACCTATTATCTGTAAAACACTCAATAGGTTTGGGCAAGATTGTAAAACAATAACTGATACAGAACTATGTAAATAATTGCATTTTGTTAAAGCTATTAACAGAAGAGGCCAAACTACGTAATGCCATTAACAGTATTAATATAATCTACATTTGCTATACACAGAGAATCCTCCAGCCAATCAGCTCAATTACTGTTTATTGCCTACTTTATTCTTCAACCTCCACTACCCAGCAAATTTGGAGATAGGGACGGCTCCAGATAACAAAGCCTCAGAAAGGAATGGGCTTGTGTTTTCATGTACCTTTTGTTTCTGCTCAGTAGAAGAGAATTAAAATCTTTTAAGTGGTGTTAAACAGTTTTGGTCTTTATTTGAACAAGTCTCCCTTGTATTCATCAAATTATCACGTACCAGCTACCTAGACACTATTTACATGGAGAAGCAAATACTTTTTGATATGTCCATAAATACACTGTTTGCAATATGTCTGCTTTTTTTATGCCTGTGATCTGCATGTAAGTTTAGTGTATTTCTTTACGTTAATAGCAGGATATATTTCATGAATTTACTGGAATGTTCATTTCCTAGACACTATTGCTAGAGGAAGCGTCTCTCCACACTTGACACCAGGTTTAGGATAAGTAACAGCAGGAGATGAGACCACCAAACATTCACAGTCTTTTTACAAGCATACAGTATATACACAGGTTCAAAGGCTAGAAGCTGATCGTTAGAATAATGAACTACAGGCAAATGACATTTAGCATATCAAAGGGACAAACTTTATGGAGTCTTCGGTCATTGTTTAAGTTGTCCCTGCAGAGTTGTTGAGTCCTATGATAACCTTTCCATGCCCAAAGCACACTGTAAATGAACATATAACAGGGAGGTGAACACAATTTGGTTGCAATCTCTTTTTGTATAAAGAAATTGCAGAAAGGTAAGATGAGCTTCAGTATATACTAATGTGATATGTAATAATAGTAATAATGATAGTAATTCCCTTTGATATGGAGCACTACAGAGGTTAGACAACTAATGATATCTAACTGTATAGACCTAATATAGACTAAAATGTATCCCGACGGTTAGAAATGACATCCTGGTTGTGTTATGTTACATGCTGGGCTTACTCGGTATAATTCGGATGCAAATTTTGGCTTCTGGAGAAAATCAGTACAAGGTACGTGGTCATACTGAGCATATCCGGTGCATCTGACTTCTCTCTTATTTACAAGATTTCGTCAAAATTATGGTGATGGTTTATATGATAATACTACTATGAAAATGGCGTACATTGTACGGAATAGCAGATATTTATGAATTTTTGCTAACTCTGTAACTGAAAATCTCTGCAGGTAAATGTGAGGTTTAGACCAACGTCCAGATCATTTATTTGAGTTGTAAACAGACAAAAAAAAAAAAAATCTAATTTCTTGTTTAAGTGATTTTTATTGTTTATAAAGTAACTGCATTGCACTAATAAGCAAAGTCATATATAGAAAGTATTATAGAGAAAACATATATTTTACGTGCTGATTTTTTGCTGCTCTACATTAAGGTACAGGTAATGTTTCACAAGGGAGAGGGCCTAACCTTGCATACCCTTGAAAATCCCCCCTTCTTTATCCTTTTAGCAAAAGGCAACGTGTGATGACCTGTTGCAGTGCTATTCATTCCACAGGCATGTTCCCATAAATACTATTGGTGGAACATACCAGTCCAGAAGCCAGCCTTGGCAACTTCAGATTTCGGTACACTGATATTGATATGATTAATATTATAACAGCAAACCAAGCCTAAATTAAAAGCAAATTTCATCCCTGATTTTAGAAAACATTGAAAGTGCATATGTTTTATTTTAAAACAATATTTACAACAGACATGTAAAGCACCTACTGGTTAATTATATACAGTTTTTTTTAAACTTTATGACGACGATAAATTAGAAATATAAAACACAGAAATAGTTTAAAAAAAAGACTTGAGACATTATTATTCAGTTGTATTGTCCATGAAATGCTGAGGTTATCTCTGGTGTCCTCTGCTCTTTCTTTTTATGAACACATTGTCGGAATTTCTCTCTCGCTTGGAGCAATAATGCTTGATAACTACTTGTTTGCATTGCTCACATTTTACTGTGCAGCACCAATGGAACTTGCAGTTACAGCTGCTTACGATCTCAATCTTCTTCTCTTCGACTTTAAGACCACATTCGGTACAGAGTCTCCTGCAACTTCTTCTTTCCCATTGGGTCAAATTCTTTCCGCTCTGGAGGCACTCCCGTCCCTCTGTACCTTGGAGACCCAGGCTGACATTCTTTAAGCAATAATCAGGGGAATCTTCCAAAAAGATAAGCTCAGTTTTGGCCACAGATCCAAAAGCATCGGCTATGGCTCCTCTATTATCTGCGCTGTTACCTGATCGAATTTTTTTCTTGTCCATCTCTAGTTTTAAAGCCTGGTCATGTTTGACCTTTAAATGATTGCCAATATCCCGGAACTCTGCCAGCTGTAACCAACATGTCTGTACACTGCAGCTTCCAGATACCCCATGGCACTTGCAAGTTCTCTTCATAGTTGCTTTCACTGCCTGTTTAAATACAGAGATATAGAATATTTTTGCTAGAACTACAGTAGAATGTTATAAAAAAATACCTAGAAATATAATGTAAGTTGGTGAAGTCAGAGCTGTCTCTCTTCATGTTTCACTATTGTTGTGTTGTATTTGTTATACTATATGTACATTTTTATGTACGTGTTCCTATGAATGGTGTTAATTATTCTCTTAATAGCAAATGTATATTCCTGTTTTATAATCTACAGCAGTATGAAAGATGATAGTGCTATATTAAAGGGGTTGTATGGGATTTTTTTTAATCTTCCAGAAACCACTTCACTCTTGTCCTATAGGCTATTTTGCTATTGTCGTTCAACCTCATTCAATTGAATTGGGCTAAATTGCAATATTATACACAGCCTATGGACAAGAGTGGCACTGTTTTTGGCAGAAAGCAGCCATTTTTTTCTTATTTCATACAATACCTTTAATTCATAATGAGAGTAATATATGCAGTCAAACTTAAAGTCTTATTAGATGGCCCGACATAGGCCGTGTAAAGGAGCCCTGATCAACAAGGCAGCTCATTGATTGCTGCTCGTTTGCTCCTTTCACAAGGATCAATGATCAATAATGTATGGAGACGAGTGATCGTTACTACGATTGCTCGTCCCCATACATTTCCATTATGTCGGAAGCACATCTCCCTGTTTACACAGGAAGATGTGCTGCCGACAACGATAGTATTTCGTGCTGAATATATGAAACAATCAGCTGACGAACGAGCGTTTGCTCATTCATCAGTTGATCGTTGTCCTATTCATACTGGACAATGATTGGAAATGAGCGTTCATATGAATGCTCTTTTGCCCGATTATTGGCTAATGTAAAAGGGCCCTTAAGGGGGTTTTACACAGGACGATTATCAGGCAGACGAGCGACCATATAACGCTCGTTGCCGATAATTGCACTGTGTAAACAGGGGAACTATCAGCAGATGACCGAGCAAACGCTTGATCATCTGCTGGTCGTATCGTTTTAAAAAAGTAAAATATTATCGTTGTTGGCAGCACATCTCCCTGTGTAAACCTGGAGACGCGCTGCCGACATGATAATAATGTATGGGGACGAGCGATCAGCGTAACGACCGCTTATTGCCATCCGTAGCTCCGTGTGACAGGAGCAAACGAGCGTCGATCAACGATGTCTCGTTAATCGGCGCTCGCTGCATTGGCTGCTTATTGGCCAGTGTAAAAGGGCCTTAAGTTTGGTCAATTTAATAAAATTACAAATCATTATCTGTCTCTACTCCCCTCTTCCTCTGTTCTGATGGATGTCTCAAAGCAGAATACACTCTAAACAGTATTTGCTAACAATATTGTTAAAGTATCTTGCCAAGTAGTCTGAATTGAGAGAAAAATTATCAGGTAAAATAGGTGAGAGAATCTCTTGCGTGAACGAGACATATTGCTGAGAACCCAATATGATGAAGTAGTAGAGCATCAGTGGTGTAGTTTGCTATTATCATCATCTAACAATAATAACAATTTATATTTTTGATTTGAGACTTAGAGGGTTATTCTCAGAATCGACAATTAATACCTATCCACAGAATAGGTAATAATTGTCAGATCGCTGGGGGTCCCATGGATCACAAGAATGGGGCCCCCCAGCCCACAGATCCTCCTCACTGCTCAACCACAGTGAGAAGCACATTAAATCGAGTGGCGAATGACTGAGACAGCCAAGTACAATGTACTTATAGACATTGAATAGAGCAGTGGGCAACTGCTTAACCATTCCGTTCAAGCTCCTCAACACTGTAGGGGGATCTGGAGGTTCAAGACCCCTGTTCTCACGATCAGTGGTGTGGCCAGGTTATTTAAATACAGGGCTAGGGCAGTGAACTGAATTTTTGGCCCAGGCATAGCTGTGACTAGGACTGTGTCTATTACATTAATTTTATAGAAAAATCAAAAACATTTTAATAAAAGCATATAGAATAAGATTCTGAAAACAGCCTTACTAGAAGACTGTCCACACTTGCAGTGCTTAGTCTGTTTGGCAGAGATTTGCAATGACCACATTGCTGAAGAACTGGCCCAGTTTCGGCATAAAGAAAAGCAAATTCTCGACCAACTGCTTCATTGGTTTATTTACGCATGATTTATAAAAATAGATTTGTTTTACTATTTTAGAGCTTATAAAAAAATATAAGTATTTCATTTTTAGACATATGTTATAGCAGGTCAGCTTCCTACACACAGTAGAGTTGGCCATTTTGTACTTTTTTTTTATTATTATTCATTAAAATAATCTCCATCAAGAAATGTAGGAAAATATGTCATCATTGCAGCATAAGGCAATTTGTAATGTCATAGTTTGTAATGCGCTTCAAAATGAGTATCTCACAATGGATCTAAATTGTAATGGCAAGGGACAGGGAATACTGGTAATTCCAACATGAACAAGAACCACTTTTCTTTGCAGAGTGATACTCATTTTAGTGTTAAAGAAAGTTATTGTCTTAGGACTCCTAATCCACAACTAAAGACACATTATAGCAAGGTGTTAGCACTACTTAATGCTGAGACCACACTTCTCCAACACCTCTAGGAATGCTGGGTAAAGGTTTGCATATGTCAAGTGGAGAATGTGTGAATGTTCTGGCCAAGAAATCCAGTTAGAATAACCTCCATTGACCTCTTATTAGGCAGCATATCTCTGCTGCTATTCTATTTTAATGTAGTTACGTTAAAGAAACATGTCAAGAAGGAATACACTGAGCAATTAAATGTTAATGAACTTACAAGTCTTCCTGCTTCATTGTTATGCAAGTTCATTAGAGCTCGAGCATCTTGTCCTGTCTCCAGGCCATCGACAAAAAGTTTGGAGATCCTCTCTCCAAATTCAACATTATCGCTGCATCCACCCCATACCCAGCCTCTTCCACCTATGAAAGGAATGGAAAAGAAAAAAATTCTATAAATATAATATCGAGATGATTTCGAAAATTCAATTTGCTAACTATACTAAAATGTGCAAATCAACAATACTAATGTATGTTTTATCTTTAACCAGTTAAAGCAATGTTAATTTGCACATGTATCCTAATGACCTCTACAGGCCTCCCCCTGCTGAGTATTACAATAGATGGCTATTGAATGAAAATGCAGGAATCTGGTTGCTGGACCTAGAAAGTTGCTAAGATAAGTGAAAACTTTCCCTACCTATGATAGAAATAAAATACATAACAGTGCAGTGATCATGTAATTGAAAGCAATAGCCAAGTGTACAATCTCGATGATAACTTGAATTTTTTTAAACAAAAAAGTCTATCTATCTATCTATCTATCTATCTATCTATCTATCTATCTATCTATCTATCTATCTATCTATCTATCTATCTATCTATCTATCTATCTATCTATCTATCTATCTATCTATCTATCATCTAATCTGTCTATCTTAGGCACAACTGTCAACTATCTGAATATTACCAGTGCAAAGTATATAAGCCGATATAAAAGACTACATTTACTGAAAGCCATACATTTTAAACAGACAAATAATTTTTAAAGACAATAAAACTCACCAATACGTCCATTTCTAGAATCATCACATCCACAATTATCAAAATCTCCCATGCTACAGTTCCTGGTCAATGTGTACATTACTCCGGCTGAACTGATAGCATGAACAAAAGAAGTTTCTCGTGTTGCTGGAGGTGAAAAACATAAAGACAATATTCTCCTATATACAGACTTTCTTCAAGACTTACATATTACATATTACAGCACTCTTGTTCTCTTGGTCTATTGAAAAAATGCAAGTATGATCTATTCTAAGTTGAGCTGCTAAGAAATTATTCAGAGTTCAGTCTAAGTGCACGGCTTCATGTAATATATAAATATTCTGTACTTGTAGAAATAACTAAATGTACCATTTCCTAAACCCTTTGCCTTATTGAAAAACAACATTTGGTTTCAACATTTAAAAAGATGATTGGACAAAACTAACTTACAAAACCTTACAGACCACCTTCTAAACACAGAAAGGATTAGAAATCTGCATTATAATATGATATGTATTCCTACAATAATTCAATTTTATACAAGCATTATGCAGCATGTAAAAGATAAAGTCTAGAATTATAAATATTTTCCATTGAATATTAAAACTTTGATATATATTTTCAATTCTTAGTCAATTTACTTACCACTTCGCAGCCCATTGTGGGTTGCCAGTTGAAGAGTACTCTCCGGACAATTCCACCGCTCCCATGCAAACTGAAACTTACATTCCTCGATGCCACTCTGCGCTCCAACTGACACGCTGGTAGAGTATGTCAAGTAGGCCTGTATTAAGCAAAATAAGATGCTTAGATCGTGATAATTTACCAAAGTATTACCGAACTCAAGTAAAAAATGCAATTACCTTTGGTCCTGTCATCAGAAAGTTGTTGACTGACCTAAAATTAGGGACAAGAATTTTTTTTAATTTTTGTTGTATTGAATTATATTTTTTATTCCACATACAAATCGGTGATCAAACTTACCATGCCGATGCGGTGAAGACCGGGCAAAACACAAGAACAGTAGTGAGGATGAAAAGTTTTCTGTATTCCATTGATAAATTCTTTCTCGTTGTATAGTCCAAACTGATGTTCACACAGAGGTGGTATACCCAACAATGAGCAGTTGTTAGACTTGTGATTCTTATAAGGCAACCATAGGGTTTTCAAGACACTTTTTTTTACTGTTGGCCAATAGTACAGCTTACATTAGAAGTTCACTGGCTAATGTGTGAAAAGGTGACGCCTACTATAACACATGAGAAGACAATGAAAATGACCCAGAGCTGTAATAATAGAGCAATACACTTACAATAGTTGGTTTTAATTATATTAAAACAATTGAAATTACTTAGTTAAGGTTTTCTTTGACTATATAATAGCCAAATAAGTTATCTCACCTCATATCAATGCAAACAATTATGTTTCCAATGTCATAGCGGAAGCTTATAACATTTTAGATGTTATAATTATTAATAGAGGTTTATGAATGCCACCAAGTATAGGCAAAGGTGATGAGAAAGAAATAAGGCTTAAGTTGATATGATGCAAGTTAATTATAAATTGTCTTTTTTTTCAGAGTTGGAAAGTTGTTTCATTTTAGACAGGAGAAGTCTTAAAATCACTCATCATTAGGGTGTGACTTGTAGCAATTCTGTAATGGCTGCTCTGAAACTGAGAACCCCAGGTTTTATGCTTAAGAGCTTTTCCAAATATGTAGTATACATAGCAAAATGGAACAGAAATAGTGATATATGTATATATATATATATATATATATATATATATATATATATATATATATATATATATATATATATATATATAAAATGGGCAAAGAAGCAGCACTCAAATCAAAAGACATTTATTCCACAGACAATACCACAACGTTTCACCCTCTCTTTGAGGGCTTTTTCAAGTAGATCCTCATAGAGAGGGTGAAACGTTGTGGTGGCATCCAGTGAATAAATCTGTTTTGATTTGGAGTGCTGCTTCTTTGCCCATTTTTTACATGACTACGAGGATAAGGGTCGTTCCTCTGAAGCTTGCACCAAGCGTGAGGTCATTCCTGCTACTGTGCTGCTACATTTTGCGCTGTTTGTTATATATATATATATATATATGTATATATATATATATATATATACATAGGGAAATTATGAATCTCAGTTTTGGAAAGAAATTTCTTTGTCTGATCCCCAGTCCCACGCCATAAATCAGTTTCGGTATATAATACAGACTACGGGTGGACGACGACAATGATACCTGTTGATTCAAGAATTCTCTGAATGCCACTATGGAACCAGGAAATCAATCATTTTGTCATTATTGCAAACATGTATGGTTGAACTCTAATACATTCATTCTCTTGTCTACCCAATAGCCGCATTTCTACATATTAAATTAATTCTGTAAGTCAAGTGAGAGGTGTCACATAGTCTTAAACTAAGGGTTGCAACATACATTCACTGACTTTTTCTATTGGCACCTGCTGGAAGAATATTTATCCACATTGGCCAACTTTTAACATATTATGATATTTTATTATAATTTGTCTTAAAAAAAAAGTATAATATATTATTATGTTTGAATTCCCAAAAAATCATCACCCAATGACCACATTTACCAATTTATCGTTCATTTTAATTTCTATATAATGGCCTAAAATTAGCTAAAACCATTTATCCACCCATAGTGGACTTTTCACTTCATTAATGTTGAGTATAAAGACATTAATATATTGATTACCATGAAGCCCCAGGATGTTTACATGAATGCAACATGTTCTATCCTGCTGCCCACGAAAAGGGTTTCTTATAGTCATTAACTCATCAACGGAAAGCAATGCACTGGAAGTGGATGTATAACCCTAAGGCTGACCATAAATCGGCATATGTCTCATTGAGACCAATGAATGGCAAAATATCTGCCTATCCTTCAGGCCATCTGGACCCACCATTCACTGCAGCAAGATGCAATAGCTTTTGTTGGTGCCACATATGTAGCGAGCACCATTCTTTCATTTCCTAGAAAGAAAAAATTATCTCTTTTATCGGAGAGATTTTCCATCATGCTAAGAAATCTCAGTGTTATAGGAAAATGATGGCTCATCATAAGTAGAGATCGATATATATTAACTTATCATCTTATTATACGTAAAGACTTTTAATGCCTGGATATCCTACTGTCTAACCTAAACTGGCCATATCCGTAAAATAGCTTCCAGCTAAACAATTGTTCAGCCAACGGCTAAATTCTTAAATTCCCCCACCTATAAAGGCATTGTATTTCAACAGAAGGAGATACACAGCTTCTGGTCACATCTGATGCCGCTTATCTTTAGAAAAACAATCAAATATATAAAAATCAACCTGCCTGTCCCTTGTTTCAACCAATGGAAAAAGAGAGTGATGTTAAGGGAACAACTAAGCCATCCCCATACAGATTAGATTGTTGCCAGATCCTATTAAAATTGAATATTGCTGAATTCGCCAACAAATATCTAATGTGTGTGGTCACCTTTAGTAATCACACAATAATGACACTTGTGGGGGGTCGTCTCCAGAAATGTTTTATTCTGTGTAGCTGTTGTCAATCATACTACTAATGTAACATACTTCTTACATGCAGAATAGCTTTATAGGGTAGATTAAAGAACAAATGTTGTAGTTCAGTATATATGTAGTTCAATTAAAACATTTTGGAAAATCTCTACAATAACAAGTGTTTGTAATCGTATGTAGCGCTCCTTATTTTACCCCTCACATACTCTTCAACTGTCTAGTCAGAATCCGAGTATACAATTCTAGCATTTTCAAACTGATAGGGTGATTTCACACTTTGGCCAGGACCACAGATGCAGTTTTGATGCAGTTTATGGCTCCGTTTTTTTAGCCGAACACAGGAGTGGATAAAAAAAGAAAGGAGATGCATCAGACTTTTCTTTACCGTTGGTTCATTTTGGATCTACTTCTGACTTTGGCTCAAAAACTGCAACAAAACTGCGTGTGATCCTGGCCATAGCATTTTTGTTTTTTTTGGGGGGTTTTCTTTGGCCAAAAACGTCGCCAACAGATGCTAGCTGAAAGCACATAGTGAAATATATATGTACTATTTTTGTGTGGCTGTTTTTGCCTTTTGTTGTCTTTTTCGGGTCAGTGGTGCATTTTCAAAATGCAGCATGCGCTACGTATGGCAGTAAAAATACTGGTCATAATTGTAATGAGTAGAAAAAACACCACAAAAACACTTGTAAAGCACAAAGAAAAATGCTTGAAATTAATGCAGTTTTTATACAAGAAAAAAAATTGTGTGTAAACGAGACATAAGAGTATATTCACAATGGCAGATTTGTTGCAGGAATTTCTGCGACTGAAAATCTGTTTCTTACATTTGAATGTTTTTTTTTCTGCAGCGTGTGCATTCATTTCTGCAAGTCCCATTCAGAAGAATGAGACAATCGCTGAAATTTCTGCAACAAATCTGCCATTTGTCACTATACCCTTAGAATCCTTGATATGGTTATTGTTCATGTTTTATTTCTCAGGTAAAAACATAACCTTAGGCACTGTTCACACTAGTGTCATGTCTGCTATTCATAATGGAGCTATGACAGATAGGACATACCTGTTTTTAATCGGATCCCTTCAAAACGTGACCAAACATATTGAGTCATAATGTGGTCCGTCTCATTTCCTGTACTGTTGATGAGGATGGGGCTGCCGACTGCGCTTTTCTTGCCATCAAAAATACTGAAAACCATGATGAAAGCGCATAACGCAAGTGAAAATAGAACTCCTTTTGTATATTATGTATCTTTTATAGACAGTATTTCGATACCCAATGTTATTTTATTTACTTTTCTTGTATATACAATATTGAGACAAACTATAAAATAAGATTTACAGCAAATGTGGGTGTATACAGTAGCACTGCCTGGCTATTCACAGGGTGCATTGTATTCTGAATAACTGTCCAGACAATGTAATTACATGAATGTTGTACTACTTGATACCACATCTGCTTCATAATCCCGCATTCACAGCAGTTAAATACACTATATAACCTGTTTTTATGAGCTCTTTGCTGCACCCTTATTAACCTTTTTATATTAGATTTATCTATTGCCATGATTGTGACAATTCCGTTTTGACTAATTATTTAGCTTAGATGACATTATATTATGTATTATAATTCTGTCTGGTTTTATACTTCTTTACGCTGGATCATTGTACAAACGCCATTGTACATTGTTCAAAGGCTTAGTGAAGATAAATTTTGTCTGAATTGGCTTGTAAGGTTTTGATATGATAAGTTTACATAAAGTGCAAGGTGTGAGCAAACAACTAAAATAAACATAACAACACGTTTTGACATTTTTATACATTTATAGCTATAGCAATTTTTGCTACCATCTAACAGAACATGAACAATCTTAGAGATAATCGCTTTGTGTAAATAGATAAATTATTAATTTTCTATTTCCCAAGGGGTGAGGGCAAATTTCAAATGTTTTTTATTTTCAGTCTCATGACAGAGGCGCTGTGATTAAAGGGTTAAAGGCTATGTACACCTTTGAAATGTTTTTTTTTTTTTTTTTTTTGTCAGTGTGTTCGGTGCAACTCTCGAAACAATTTTTATTCAAAATTATTTAATCTTTTTGAGATACAGATGCTTAGTATACTGTATTCAGAGAAGCTGTATCTAACATTGAATTTTGTATCTGTCAGGTGTGCGGCACTAACAGGTTTGGTCACAGCGGGTCCTGCGTGTCTCTGACATGCAGAATCAAGCTGTTACAGATCACATCTAAATTTATAACTTAAATGTCATCGATAACCGGGGGATCATGCAGAACCAGAGCCGGCCTTTGGGGTGTGCGTCCTATGCGATCGCACAGGGCGCAACACCCCAGTAAGAGGAAGGAGGCACTGCACTGGCTCCCCTCCCCTTGCATTTCTGAAGTGCCCCGCAGTGCCGCATGTGGCATGAGCGCACCCCCTAGCCCCCTCATACCCGATGGTAGGCCAATGTGATAACGTCACTACATCACGCTGGCCTACGCATGTGTCCTGTCTGGAGTTCATGGAGCGCTACGTCCGTCGCGGGAACAGCGTTAGGTAAGTATATTTTTGGGAGGGAGGGGCTGTGTACCTAAATCAGGGGGGAATGCTGTGTGGCACTATCTACAAGGGGGAGGGCTTTGTGGCACTATATGGGGGAGGGCTATGTTGCACTATACAGGGGAGGGCTGTATCGCACTACAGGGGGAGGGCTGTTTGGCACTATCTACAAGGGGTGGAGTGTGGCACTATCTACAAGGGGCTGTGTGGCACAATACAGGGAGGAGAGCTGTGTGGCACTATCTACAAGAGGGGGCTGTTTGTGTGGCACTATCTACAGGGGGCTGTGTGTGTGGCGCTATCAACAGGGGATGCAGTGGCACTATCGACAGGGGGCACAAAGGGGGCATTATTATTGTGGGGGCACAAAGGGGGCACGGTTACTGATGGGGCACTTTTATGGTGTCGAGCACTGAGGGATCATTATTACCATCTGGGGAACTGTGGATTATGAGGTTGTTTAGAGGATGGGGTATAGGTGTGAAGGGTGCTGGAAAAGCGAGAAACCAACATGTCTGTGTCAAGTTCTGCAGAGATGAGTCGTGGCTGCAATAAGTCGTCACAGTGGTCTGGGCGGATGGAGGAAAAAAAGGGAAAGTAAACGGCTCTAATCAGACAAAAAAAAAAAATCACCTGTGAGCCACTAGATATAAATGTGCTTTAGTCACTTATATCGTCTGAAGAGCTCCTGTGTATAGCTGGCATCTACTACTATATGGTCATTATATGGTGGTAATATTGGTCTTTGGATAGTGGTTTTTAGTCAGTAACTGTATGGGGGTATTATTCAGTCACTATGTGGTTATGATGTGGTGGTATTATAGTAATAGTATGGGGCTATTATTCAGTCACTGTGCGGTTATGATGTGGTGGTATTATAGTAATAGTGAGCTGTGTTCAGTAACAGTATGCAGGTAATATTTAATCTGGTATAGTGGTATATATATATATATATATATATATATACATACATAAATTTTTTGTGTGAGAGGGGGGACATATGCTTTGGGGCTTGCAACACTTCTAAACGCGGTAGAAATCAGTGATACAGTTCTCTTTACACCGCCTTCTGAATTGACTGCATTATTGATACAATAATTCAGCATTTGGAGCCCCACTTTTAACTTTACCCAGGGCCACACTTTGTCTAAAACCTGGTGCCCCGGCCCGGCGACTTTGCAGCTGCCTTCCAGCCCGTGTGGTTCTTCTCTGCTCCAGGGGTGGCGCTGCACTGAAATTGACACATGACGTGTAATGTGACATTACAATGCAATGTATGTCAGACCTTATACATACCCATTTGCTTTTTTGCTTAATGTTTACTGAAGTTTTCAGAGTATGTGGCAATGTTGGTGCGGTGCCGCTGGGGGTAGTATTCATGTCACGTTATGTACGTGACAGCCGCCAAGGAGAAGTATGGAGCGCATATGTTACAGCTGACACCCAGTATGTTACAGCTGACACCCCAGTGCAACAGGCGGATTCGAAAAATCACTTAGATTACACTCGTTTAACTACTTAAATGCAGAGGTCAATAGCGACCGCAGCATTTAAGCCGCTAAAATAATGGGGGCAGCCCCCTCTAACGTGCCATCGGAAACCCTCCCGCGATCGGGGGTAGGCAATGGTTGTTGTGGCAGCTTGGGGGCCTAATGAACGCCCCCAGGTCTGCCATCTTAGTACTGCCTCCGGCAGGGCTTCATTGGGGACTGTCAGTATAACGATATACTGCAATACAGTAATATTGCAGTATACCATGCAAGCGATCCCATCATCGCTGGTCCAAGTCCCCTAGGGGGACTAATAAAAAAAGGTAAAATACAGTTAAATAAAGTTGTTTTAATGTACAAAATAAATAAATATTAAAAGTTAAAAAAAACAACCCTTTTCGCATATTTTTCCTAAAGTAACTTTAAAAAAAAAAAGTTTACATTACTGGTATCGTAAAAGTCTGAACTATTACAATATAATGTTATTTAACCCGCTCGGGGAACGGCGTAAAAAAATTAAAAACACCCAATTTTTTTTTGGTCAACTTAGCACCCCAAAAAATGTAATAAAAATAAGCCATCACACCGCTAAATTAGCTGAAAGATAAAAAAAGTTAGGGCTCTCAGAATGTGGCGACATAAAACTATTTTGTTAAAACGTTTTTTTTTTAAATAAAAGTGGCAAAACTTAACTGAAACTATACAAATTTGGTATGTCTGTGATCGTATTAACTGGTAGAATAAAGTTAACATGTCATTTTTACCACACGATGTACGTCGTAAATACGAAAACCAAAAAACAAAGGTGGAATCACAGTTTTTTTCTCATTCTACCCCACAAATAATTTTTTTTCAGTTTCCCAGTACATTATATGGCACATTAAATATTGCTGTGAAAAACTACAACTTGTCCCGATAAAGCCCTCATACCGCTATGTGAACGCGAAAATATAAAAGTTATGGCTTTTGGAAGGCGGGCAGGAAAAAACTAAAATGAAAATCCCAAAAAGGGCTACGTCTCTCATACTGCATGCTCACAGCCCCCAAAGTCAAAATTTGGGAGATATTGTTTGCTTCTTCTGCAGTCCATTTGAAAAGGACATGCAGGAGGTTCTTTACAGTGGTAGACACAGACAAAAGAGGGCCCCTGTGCAAGAACCTTATCTGGGCCTTTGCTAATCAACAGCTGATTTGTCATGAGTGAGGCGATCCAGCCTATGACTTTCTTGTAAATATGCTGTAGCGTGAGCTACATGATCCCTCATGTTCAAAAAGCCAGAAGCAATGCACCAATTAGAATGCAATAACATCCAATAACAACTCTAATATAAAGACGTCTTCTTCTTCATGACAGTTCCTCCTTAATGATAAATAATATCACTATAAATCTGCATAAATGGTGATCACAAAGATCATAAAGAAGACCCCATTATAGTAGTTTTAGTTCTAATCATCCATCAACAATTTTGAGACTGGTCATAGAAGTATGATGACCCCCATCGTTAACAACCATGGTAGCCCCTTATTTATTCCCTGGACAGTTGACTGCGCATATGCAGACACTGTCCATTAAAATTAATGGGACCATTAAAACAGACCCATCTAATAAGTTTTAGTATATAATTCCACCCATCTAAACAAAATATCTGTTTTGGGTTGAGTAATCAATTTTCTGACATAATACTCATTCCTAGAGTTGTAAAGGATTTTATATCTATATTGGGATAAACAGAGTTGACTGTTGCCCGCATCCGAGTAACACCCGAACTTTGGGTTTTTGTCCTTAAAGAATAATTCCCATGACATCACAGATCCTTTAGTATCAGTGCCTCATCTGTAATATCATGGGAATGATTCTTTCAGGACAAATACCCAATGTTGGGTGTAACTCGGATGAAGGCAACAGTCAACTCTCAACATTTTAAGACAAGCATTTTGTGTACTTATTATACATCCATTTTGACATTAGGATATTACTCTTTGGAGCATTGATCATTATATCTTCCAATAATAGAGAAGATAAGCTATTGGCAGAATACAGGCTGCTGAAACTGATGCACTGCAGTTTGTTATGGGACTCGCTGCACAGCTGTGAGGAATACATTTTTCGATGCCACCACTATATCTAATAGAAGGGATTCCTCTGGTAGAAGTATTTTGCAGGATTGATGTATCTGCAATAATGTCAACTTTCTTGATGCAGAACTCTAAATTTATAGTACTTACTTTAATATTGAATCAAAGCTGAGGGTGACCCTGTCATATTTTTCACACATCTAATAAGTAAATATATAAAGGATTTGGATTGAACTGTATGAATTAAAATATAGGATTCATTACATTCAATCACGTCATACTATTAAAAGGACTTTAAGGGCTTGTCCACATGTAGCAGAAGTGCTATGTATATTACGTCTGGAAGTGGGTCCGATTAACCAATCTTATCCACACGATGCGTAAAATTTCCGACCAGAAATTGACCTGCGGTGCATACTTTTGTACCGTAGCATGTCAATTCCATCCTGTGGAAAGTGGGCAGAATTGCTGCGTTTTTGAGAGGAAATATCACCATCTCCCAGCATTAAAAAAAACGCAGCAAAATCTGCACCATTTTCTGCAGTAAAAAACGTAGGAAAATCTGTGGTTTTTCCGCAGCAATATCTGCAGCAATTCCCTAAGGGCTCGTCCACACGCTATGGAATTGTCGCGTTTTTTCCGGAATTTCGGCCGAACAAAATGCAGCAGAATACAGTAGCAGCATAGTGGATGAGATTTAACAAATCTCATCCACATGCTGCATAACATTTCCGACCCGAAATTGACCTGCAGTGCGTAATTTTTGGACTGCAGCCAGTCAATTCCTGCAATGGAAAGTGTGCAGAATTGCTAAGTTTTTCATAGGAGATGTCTGCATCTCCTAACATTGGGAAAAATGCATCAATTTACGCACCATTTTCTGTCGCAAAAAAACGCGGGAAATGGTACGTTTTAGCCAAAGCGGAAATCCTTTGACTTTCTTCGGAATTGATGCAGAAATTTTCTGCATCAATTCCGTTGTGTGTGGAAAAGCCATAATAGTATGACATAAGTCTTATGGATACATCATATATATATTTGGCAAGGACATGGTGTCCGAGGCACAGTTGGCTCCGCCCACAGCCCGACCTTCAAGAAGCCTGTGAGGAAGGAGATGTGAGTGCTCAGTCTGTCTGTTGTTTGTGCCTCTATTTGTCTGTGTGTCTCTGTGTTTGTGTGTGTATAAGTTCCAGTATGTGTGTCTTTGTGTGTGTGTGTATTTGTGTGTCTAAGTGCCTATGTATGTATCTGTACAGAGGCGTATCTATATGGGTCGCAACGGTCGCAGGGCCCCCGTTGCCACACAGCGCTGACCGCGCTTCCAACTGTATTTGCGTCCTAAGGACGCAAATACAGTTCAGTGCAATGCTGGAGGCATGCTCCAGCATTCACTCTGCCGCGAGCGGCTCGGTGCAGGCAGGCGCGATGTAGTGATGTCATCACGCCTGTCTGCGCCAAGTCACTCACTGTACAGCCCGGAGGAGAAGGATTCTCCACCCGTCGTGAAAAGGGGGATAGGTAAGTAATTATGTTATTATTTTTCTATTAGGTACCTACATATGGGGGTATTATACTGGGTATGGGAGTGGGAGCTCATATGGTAGCTGCTTAGGGGGCATTATACTATATGGGGGGCATTATACTGTATAGGACAGCTGAGGGGGGAATTAGACTGTATGGGGCATTATACTGTATGTGGCAAATATGGAGGGCATTATACTGTATGGGGGGCATTATACTGTATGTGACAGCTATGGAGGGCATTATACTGTATGGGGCATTATACTGTATGAGACAGCTATGGGGGGCTTTATACTTTATGGTGGGCATTATACTGTATGAGACAGCTATGGGAGGCATTATACTTTATGGGACAACTATGGGGGCATTATACTGTATGGGACAGCTACAGGGGGCATTATACTGTATGGGGCATTATACTGTATGTGGCAGATATGGAGGGCATTATACTGTATGGGGTGCATTATACTGTATATTACAGCTATGGAGGGCATTATACTGTATGGTGGGCATTATACTGTATGGGACCGCTATGGGAGGCATTATACTTTATGGGGGCATTATACTGTATGGGACAGCTATTGGTGGCATTATACTTTAATGGGGGGCATTATACTGTATGGGACAGCTATGGGGGGCTTTATACTGTATGTGGCAGCTATGCTGGGCATCATACTGTGTGGGGCATTATACTGTATGGGACAGCTATGGTGGACATTATACTGTGTGGGGCATTATACTGTATGGGACAGCTATGGGGGCATAATACTGTATGAGACAGCTATGGTGGAAATTATACTGTGTGGGGCATTATACTGTATGGGACAGCTATGGGGCATTATACTGTGTGGGGGGTGTTATACTGTATGTGGCAGCTATGGGGGCATTATACTGTATGGGACATTATAGTGTATGGGGCAGCTTTGGGGGGCATTATGCTGTATGGGGGGTTATTATACTGTATGGGAAAGCGAAGGGGCTATTATACTGTATGGAGGGCATTATACTGTATGGGACAGCTATGGTGGGCATTATACTGTATGGGACAGCTATGAGGGCATTGTACTGTATGGGGGATGTTATACTGTATGTGGCAGCTATGGGGGCATTAAAATGTATGGGACAATATAGTGTATGGGGCAGCTATGTGGGCATTATACTGTGTGGGGCATTATACTGCATGGGACAGCTATGGGGGCTTTATACTGTATGTATGGGGCATTATACTGTGTGGGACAGCTATGGTGGCCATTATACTGTGTGGGGCATTATACTGTATGGGACAGCTATGGTGGGCATTATACTGTGTGGAGCATTATACTGTATGGGACAGCTATGGGGGCATTATACTGTATGGGGGCATTATACTGTATAGGACAGCTGATGGGGGAATTATACTGTATGGGGAATTATACTGTATGTGGCAGATATGGAGGGCATTATACTGTATGTGACAGCTATGGAGGGCATTATATTGTATGGGGGGAATTATACTGTATGGGACAGCTATGGGGGGCTTTATACTGTATGGGGGCATTATACTGTATGGGACAGCTATGGAGGGCATTATACTGTATGGTGGGCATTATACTGTATGGGACATCTATGGGAGGCATTATACTTTATGGGGGGGCATTATACTGTATGGGACAGTTATGGGGGGCATTATACTTTAATGGGGGGATTATACTGTATGGGACAGCTATGGGGGGCTTTATACTGTATGTGGTCCATCATACTGTGTGGGGCATTATACTGTATGGGGCAGCTATGGGGGCATAATACTGTATGGGACAGCTATGGTGGAAATTATACTGTGTGGGGCATTATACTGTAAGGGACAGCTATGGGGGCATTGTACTGTGTGGGGGTGTTATATTGTATGTGGCAGCTATGGGGGGCATTATACTGTATGGGACATTATACTGTATGGGGCAGCTATGGGGGGCTTTATACTGTATGGGGGCATTATACTGTATGGGACATTATACTGTATGGGGCAGCTATGGGGGGCTTTATACTGTATGGGGGCATTATACTGTATGGGACAGCTATGGAGGGCATTATACTGTATGGTGGGCATTATACTGTATGGGACATCTATGGGAGGCATTATACTTTATGGGGGGGCATTATACTGTATGGGACAGTTATGGGGGGCATTATACTTTAATGGGGGGATTATACTGTATGGGACAGCTATGGGGGGGCTTTATACTGTATGCGGGCCATCATACTGTGTGGGGCATTATACTGTATGGGGCAGCTATGGGGGCATAATACTGTATGGGACAGCTATGGTGGAAATTATACTGTGTGGGGCATTATACTGTAAGGGACAGCTATGGGGGCATTATACTGTGTGGGGGTGTTATATTGTATGTGGCAGCTATGGGGGGCATTATACTGTATGGGACATTATACTGTATGGGGCAGCTTTGGGGGGCATTATACTGTATGGGGGGCATTATACTGTATGGGACAGCTATGGGGGCATTGTACTGTATGGGGGGTATTATACTGTATGTGGCAGCTATGGGGGCATTATACTGTATGGGACAATATAGTGTATGTGGCAGCTATGGTGGTATTGTACTCTATGGGGAGGGGTGTTATACTGTATGTGGCAGCTATGGGGCATTATGCTGTGTGGGGCATTATACTGTATGGGACAGCTATGGCGGCCAATATACTGTGGAGCATTATACTGTATGGGACATCTATGGTGGGCATTATAATGTGTGGAGCATTATACTGTATGGGACAGCTATGGGGGCATTATACTGTATGGGTGTGTTATACTGTATGTGGCAGCTATGGGGCATTATGCTGTATGGGACATAGTGTATGGCACAGCTATGGGGGCATTATACTGTATGTGGCAGGTATGGGGGGCATTATACTGTATGGGGGCATTATATTGTATGGGGCAGCTATGGGTGGCAATATACTGTGAGGGCAGCTATGGGGGGCATTATGCTGTGGGGCAGCTATGAGGGGCATTATACTGTGTGGGGGCATCTATGGGGGCATTATACTGTGTGGACATCTATGGGGCATTACACTGTGTGTGGACAGCTGTGGGGGCATGATACTGTGTGCGGGCAGCTATGGGGCATTATACTGTGGGGTCAGCTATGGGGAGCATAATACTGTGGAGGCATTCATGGGGTCTGTCTGGTAAGGCGGCTGGGCATAGACATGCGCAGGGGTCTGGTGCTGTTGGGAAGGGGTAGGGGGGCCCAAGCTGAATTCTTGCACCAGGGCCCATGAACCTTTAGCTACGCCCCTGTATCTGTATATATTTCTGTGTGTACATCTACTACATTATCTGTACTCAGAGTTATCACTGTGTGTTACCTGTGGTGTTACATAGAACTGCAGGTAACACTACTACATTATCTGTACTAGAGTTATCACTGTGTTATCTGTGGTGTTACATAGGACTGCAAGTAACACTACTACATTATCTGTACTAGAATTCTCACTGTGTTATCAGTGGTGTTACATAGGACTGCAGGTAACATCTACTACATTATCTGTACTCAGAGAGTAATCACTGTATTATCTGTGGTATTACATAGGACTGCAGGTAACATCTACATTATCTGTTCTCAGAGAGTTATCACTGTGTTATCTGTGGTGTTACATAGGACTGCAGGTAACATCTACATTATTTGTACTCAGAGAGTTATTAATGTGTACTATCTGTGGTGTTACATAGGACTGCAGGTGACATCTACTACATTATCTGTACTCACTGTGTATATCACTGTGTGTAGGGCTGGGCGATTTAGTAAAAAAATAAACTCTAGATTCTCAACCCTATGGAGAATTTTTTGTTTAATTCACGATTTTCTTATTTTTAGGAATAATCAAGGAATTGCTGTGCATGCAATTCCCTTATCTCCAAAAAATACCAAGACACAATTCTTTTACATAAGAGAATTGCAGGCATAGTTATCTAATAATATATATTGATTATCAGGATTGTCCCTTAGCTGCTCACACTCACGTATAAAAGGGACAATGCTGATTATCATCATATATATATTTGGCTCAGAGAATAAAAAGAGCAACTATGAGTGCAGAGGAACGTCAGGAACAACGAGAAACCAATTCCCAAAACAAGGCGTTAAGAAGGCAAAACCCTGACGTAAGACAAGCCTGTAATGAACAACATCGTTCTCAAAGACCACAATTATAAATACTTATCATTCCTTCTGCTAGCAAACCTGTGTAATGGGTTTTCTATACCAGTTTATTTATTTGAAAATATGTATGTTCTTTTATTATGAACTAAATAAAACAAATCTACTTGAAGATAAAACCCCATATATTGTCAACTCAAAGGAGGAGAGAAATATTAATTATTTACATAGCTAAAATAATTTATTTTCTGTACATCTGTTTATTATCTGTACCTAAATCTGTGCTATTCCCTTAATGTGGAGCCCCCTCAATCTCTGTTTACACGCTAGTACCAGAAGGATCACATTGATCATAATAGATTTTTGAGCAGATTAGACAATAATGGATCTTATCATTATGACTACTACATTCTCAGTTGAATCATAGACATAATCACTGCATGTAGGTCCATGGTTATAGTTTACTTTTGCGTGCATTAAGATCTTTTTGATGTTGCCACAGTTTACACAGGGAGATGTGCTGCCGACAACGATAATATTTTATGCTGCATAAACGATATGATCAGCCGAGCGTCGTTCATCGGCTGATCGTTGCCCTGTTTACACAGGGCAATGATCGGGAACAAGCATTCATATGAACGCTCGTTTACTCGATCCTTGGCCTGTGTAAAAGGGCTTTTAGACTCAATTCTTATCATACCATCAGTAAGGTACATTCTCTGTACTATAATTGGTAACAAAAACTGCCTCATGCAAGACTAGTGTGAATTAACTTAGCCAAACTTTTAACTACTATACTAACTTTCTTCCTAAACTAGAAGCCAACTCAAGCTGTTAATGCCATTAGAATAAAATATTTAAAGCTGAATGTACTTGGTACAATTTGTTATGCAATTTGTGTAACTCCTATTGTACCTATTAATTATTGGTATGGTTAAGGACCTGTAGTGATCACTATCAATTCGTTATAGTCACCTCCATCGTAATTGAAAGTAATTCGACATGTCTAACATTTGTCATCAGACAAGCTAAATTGCATTGGTCACTCATATAAATAGTGAGTTGTCAGGATAGGCATGACTGGCCTCCCAATGTCAAACTGTAATTTATGTAATGAAGGATAAGTTAGGATCCTCTTGAAATTTTTCTGCTTTTAATTTTTTTTAAATTAAATTATATGCATGAATTATATTAATCACGTTAGAATTTTGCAGAATTACAAGCTAAAAGTCCAATATGTCTAAGTTAAATGACCGTTAGCCTGTATGACCTTGCACTGCCCTTAGAGAATTTCTACAGTTGTTAGTCATATTTTTTAGAGCTTAGAAAATACCTGAACTTTTAGGACAACTTCTATTTGCTTGGTCCTGAAACTGCTCAAATTCTAGTGGGTACCTATAATAATAATAATAATAATAATCTTTATTTATATAGTGCCAACATATTCTATAGTTACATAGTTACATAGGTTGAAAAAAGACACAGATCCATCAAGTTCAACCTTTCTCAATAAATTATCCGTCATTCATTGGTTGATTAATTATAACCCTCAATGCCATTTGTCAGTAAATAAGCATCTAGACTCTTTTTAAATGCTGACATAGTATCTGCCATTACTACCTCTTGGGGTAGGGAATTCCACAGCTTGAACACTCTAACTGTAAAGAAGCCTTTCCTATATTGATGTCTAAAACGTCTTTCTTCCACACGCAATGGATGTCCCCTGGTCCTTTGTAGAGTCCTTGGAAGGAACAGATCATGTGCTAGTTCTCTGTATTGACCACACATATACTAATACATATTAATAAGATCACCCCTAAGACGTCTGAACAAGCCCATTTTTTCTTGCCTTTCATTGTAAGCGACACCTCCCATCCCATTTAATAATCTAGTCGCCCGCATTTGAACCCTCTAATATCACCCCTAAGACGTATATCCTTTTTACAATGTGGAGCCCAAAACGGAATTCCATATTCAAGATGTGGCCTTACAAGGGATTAATATTACAATTCAGAGGGAACATGTACAAACAATAACAGACATTACATAGCGACAAAACTTGACAATTGACAATTCAAACAAGAGGAGCTAGGGCTCTGCTCACAACAGCTTACGATATACGAGGAAAAAAGGGGTACCACAAAATGTAAAACTGCTTGTTTTGTACTAAGGTCCAGCCATATTTTATACAATACAATATACAATAGTAAAGAATGTAATATGTTATTTAAATAAAATATTTTAATGTGAAATGTTTTACAGTTTTGTAGGGTTTTACAATACCAAAGCAGCTACCGAGAATAGCACGCAATCATAAAATAGGGTGGGCAAGCCTAAGGGCATAATGGAGACAATTCAAAGAATTTGGTGTCATTTAAATGTTTTTTTATGAGCTAAGGACCACATGATTCCACAGCCAGTTGTTTGGTCTTACCCCCTGGGCTGACAGTTGCCAACTCTCCCCGGCACATACAAACTAGTACAAATGGTACATAGTCCAGATTGTCAGTCCTCCTACCTTACTTCATATATAATAATGTTTTGACAATGCTCCAGATATCCAGTCACATGGACATGTAAAGTGGAAATTTCTTTCACGAACATTTAAAAATCCAAATAACAATTCTAAAGAACAATTTCAATGCAATTGAATCAATTTGAATCAATGTAGAGAAAAGTAATCTTCTTACCAGTGTTAAGTCACACATTGCTAAACAAAGTCTTAAATATCTCTTTCTATGCAATCATTGTAGGCAATGATTAGAAATTGTTTTATTATTCTGAAACTAAATCTTTTACTACAGCGAAACATTTCAAATAGTTTCCACCTAAGTGAGAAAGGTCGTAAAAGACAAGTGTTGTGCATAAAGTGCTGAGAGCATTTTATCTTCTGGCTCCACATTTATTAGCAAGTAATAGAAGATATTTATCAGCACGGATTTTGTGAAAGGGCAACCTGGGGCCAGTCTGACCAACCTGCTAAATTTGGCACTTTAAAGCAGCGGATTACAGTTGTCGGTGTGTGAGAAAGTAATGAATGTAAAATGCTGCTTAATGAAGACAGATCAGCCTTACTGTTAGTATATGCCTGCTGGGTTAAGGGAAGTTCATAGTTAGATAACAAGAATTAGGAAGGCTTAGATGAGGCAAATAAATTAAATGGTGATACTTGTCGGGTTGTTCCTGTAAAGATCAACATCATATTTTAATTACTAGAAAGGTAGAAGGGGGGAAAAAGAAAACATGTACAAAATCCATTACAGTATTCCTGGTTTGATCATAATTTGACATTTAATACTATGGGGCGCATGTATCAATA
Organism: Rhinoderma darwinii; assembly: GCF_050947455.1. Lineage (NCBI taxonomy): Eukaryota > Metazoa > Chordata > Amphibia > Anura > Rhinodermatidae > Rhinoderma > Rhinoderma darwinii. The sequence continues at coordinate 56,897,780 of NC_134693.1, forward strand.
TTAGAATTCATGTACTTTAACTTTAAAGACTAGTTTGTTTGTTTGTTCGGTATTGAGTTGTGTGTAATGCCCGCCGCACACACGACTGAGTGGCACTCGTGCCGTTTTTGACAGCATATGAGTGGCACCCATTTTTATGGACCCGTTCACTTTAGCGGGTGAAAACACACCCAACTTTGCGATCCGTGGTAAGATAGGACATGTCCTATCTTTCCAAGGATCACTGACGAGACCCGGGCGGCGCACACGGTCGTGTACATAAGGCATAAATGTTTCCTCAAAATGTTACATGATGGTTGATGTAGAATCTCACTCAACTGAAAAGCTTGATCCTTATAAGTCACACAACATTTTTCTAAAACACAGGGCAATTAGGCTTAGGTGTAAATCATTTGCACCTATGGGCTATGGACAATTAGTTGCCACAATGGTAAATATTGGCCAATTACCATACAACCTAACTACAGAAAAATATTAAAATAAAACATAAGTTTGATTTAATTAAACTAAAAGTAGTCGAATACTCATTGAAAACTCTGATTGGGGTCCTATTGCTAACACAGTCAGTGATGGTAACAGAATATAAATCTGAAAACGGCAGTAATATAGATGGTATAATACACAGTATAGTATTGCAGCAGAGATGTTGCAGTCTACACTATTAATAGATCAGTGTTGCTTAATAGGACACCACATTGACATTAAGACCAGAATTCACAGCCCCCAATATGGTTCACCACTACATGGTATCCTCATGGGTAAGGGGGCTATTTAAAACCTACGTTTTGGCTTTCCGATGCCATTAGCCCTGTTACCCCTGAGGACGTTGTGTAGCGGCAAAACATTTGAAATGAATTAAATAAGAGTTATATTTTATTTTAATAATATTATTATGTAGTTATGTAGTGTGCGAATTGGGCCTTATTTGCCATTTTGGCAATCAGTTTTGAATAATGTATATATTTATGCTTGCCAGCTACTAGGGTCTAATTCTTGTATTTCATAGCGTATGGACACACATGGCAGCCCTTGTCCAGCTGCGATACAGCAGAAAACCACGACGAAATGCTAATTTTACTGCAAATCGGCGCATTTTAGAAATTATTGTAATGTTCACACAGTTCTTATAGATAAACAGCAGTTTTAGCTAAAAAAACAAAACACATGGACATAATTACTTGTGTGCTGTGTTCAGAGTATTTTACATATGCCTACGATGCTTTTACCATTGCTAGAATGATTAAACATTTCTACTTAGAAAAATCATCCTGTAGTTTTGCTCTAGGTATTATTGATCTCGAAAGTCGATTACATGTGACCGAGACCTTGATGTGATAATATCCTGGCGGCTCTACAGGTCCTGGCCACACCATTGTGCCGAGCAATACATATACCATCTTTTACGTGAGTTTGGAGTATGAAGTTCGGAAATGGAAATGTATTTTCTGAAACAATACCGTTAATCTACATAAAAACTTAGTGGATTTGGTGCCGATTTTCCTAAGTAAATCTGCTAAATTTCCGCAGCATGCTCTAATTAACGTTGACAATGCGCAGCAATACATAATGTATTTAGCAGCAGAAAAATAAACAGATTGTACAGCTGATCTACCCTTGACAGTAGCTTAGTGGGGAAACATTGTTACTACTGATCCAAAAAGATTTATGTTTTCATTAAAGCTGGCTACATGTGGCTGGTCTCTGCAACTCAACCTGGACATTGATTGACAGGCGCAACAGCCAAGGCAGTGGTTGCACCCAGACCCTGGAGCCTAACGGAGTCCAATAGCTCTCTGTGAGTGATCTCCCCCTGATCTTTTGTATAACAGCAGTGATGAAAAAGAATCCAAATCCCAACAGTTTAAAATGTTGGTAATGCAAGGATGACCTGTCTCTGCTGATTTATGGACAGTAGAAAATGGTTAGTCAGTGTGATTAGTGCAACTTTGAGATACAGCTTCTCTGTATTGTTCGCTATGACCTGAATCCGTCAGTCCCGCGGACCTGACGGGTTCAGTGTCAGCGGATCCTGCCTGCGTTTCTCTGACACGCAGCATCCACCTGTAATCTATCACACCTAAATTCATGTAATAGATTACAGTTGGATCCTGCGTGTCAGAGACCTCAGGACCTCCTGACACTGAACCAGTCAGATCCGCTGACTGACGGATTCAGGTCATAGCGAACGATACAGCTGCTCTGTATAGAGAATACAGAGTAGCTGTATTTCAAAAAGTAGAACTAAATTTTTAATAAAAACTATTTAGTAATCACAATGGATAACAATTTTGTTAAAATTTTTTTTTACAAAAATTGCCCTTCAAAGGTGTATATAGCCTTTACATTTTATTATAGCTGGATTCTCTTTACTGGCTCCAGTAAAACCCAGGAAGGTTCCTTCTTGGAAATTAGCGAAGTAAGGGCATCTTTAACCTTGCCAGGGGAGTAGTTAAAGGGAGTGCAGAGGTAGCTTTCGTTCCTGGTCCCTTGTGTCTGAATGGGCCCTAAGGCTTCTCCGCCACGTTAGAAGACAGCAGTACTATAAATCACATATGTAATGATGGGGCCCCTGTTACAGATGCTTCCGCTGCTCCAGGACTTATATACCTCTGTACTAGGCCATACATTAATTTATACAGTGCATTCGAAAAGTCTTCAGACCCTTTCACTTTTTTCACATTTTGATATGTTGAGGCCTTGTGCTAAAACAAAAAGAAAAATCTAGTTTTTTTCATTATTCTACTCTCAATACCCCATAATGACAAAGTGAAAACTGAGTTTTAGAAATATATGCATATTTATTAAAAATGAAAAACTCAAATTTCGCATGGATATACAGTAAGTATTTAGACCTTTTGCTATAACACTTGAAATTTAGCTCTGGGGACCTACCATTTCTCTAGATCATCTTTGAAATGTTTGTACAACTTGATTGGAGTACACTTGTGGTCAATTCATTTGATTGGACATGATTTGGAAAGACACACCCCTGTCTATATATGGTCTCACAGCTGACAATGCATATCAGAGCAAAAACCAAGCCATGAGGAGGAAAGAACTGCCTGTAGAGCTCAGAGACAGGATTGTGGGAGGTGCAGATCTGGAGAAGGGTACAAAAATATTTGTGCTGCACTGAAAGTTCCGAAGAGCACAATGGCCTCCATAATTCTTAAATGGAAGAAGTTTGGAGCAGCCGGGATTCTTCCTAGGGCTTGCCGCCCCACCTAAGTAATCAGGGTAGATATGTTACAAAGCTTCGCTCACCACGTTTCCACCGCGTTTTTCAAATTCATTGCATACCACGCTGTAAATTTCAGTAATGCTCGTAGATATGGAAAAAAATCTTCTGAGTCGCCAGCAGATGCAAAAGGCAGTATTATTTAAAGAAGGATGTATCCAACACCTGTTATAGTAAAACTTCTGGTTTATTAAGTCTTCTCTAAAAACAAAACATTAAAATAATTCCGGGAGGACGCTTACACGTTTCAAACCACTAGGGTTCTTAATAGTTTTACTATAACGAGTGCTGGATACATCCTTCTTTAAATAATACTGCCTTGGTAAGAGGGGTTACCAAGAACCCAATGGTCACTCTGACTGAGCTCCAAAGATCCTGTGTGCAGATGGAAGAAACTTCCAGAAGGTCAACCATCACTTTTTTTATTTCAGCACAAGGCCTCAACATAACAAAATGTGAAAAAATGTAAAGGGTCTGAAGACTTTCCGAATGCATTGTATATCATTATAATTACGAATATTCCCCAAAAGAACAACGAAAACATCATAATGAAAAACACTTGTTAACATAGCTAGTGGTAACAAATTGACATTGCATCTTATCACTTAGGGTGATAAACAGGGTAACGATCAGCCGCTGAATGAGGAAATGCTCGTTCATCAGCTGATTTGCTCGTTTATGCAACAAGAAATTTACTTGGGAGAGTAATACAAAGCAGAAAGGAAGCAGAAATTCAGGTTAAAGTGACTGCAGTGGTTTATTTGCCAATGATGCAGACAAGCTACGTTTCAGCTCCTCCTTGGAGCCATTATCAAGCACATCTCCCTGGGAGATGTACTGTTAAGATGATGGAAATATATGGGGACGGACGGTCGTAGTAACGTTCGCTCATCCCAACGCATTACCAATCATAGCGCCTTGTGAGAGGAGCCAACGAGCTGCCTCGTTGACGTCTCTCATTTTCACGGCCTATATCAGGCCGCGTAATAGGACCTTTAATCTGGCCATAGATGTAAAGATAGTCCTTAACCCCTTAAGATCTGGTCCATTTTTAATTTTCGTATTTTTCTACCGCCTTCCAAGAACCATAATTTGTTTGATGACATAGCCGTATAAGAGTTTGATTTTATTGGGACAAGTTATATTTTTTTTATAATGAAACCATTTATTGTTCCATGTTATGTACTGAAAAACTTTAACAACTAATTTTTTGGGTTAAAATGGGAAAAAAAAAACCAGCAATTCATACAGTTTTTTGGGGTTTTGATTTTACAGTGTTCACCGTACAATAAAAATGACATGATAACTTTATTCTGCGGGACAATACTATTACGGCGATACCAAATTTATATACTATTTCTGTTGTTTTACAGTCAGTATGTGCCAATAACAGAAATGCTACCTGAAAAAATTAATGTGTTGCTCAGTTTTATTTTTAGGATTTATATTTTTGTGACTGACTTACCAACTGCATTTGTCCAAAGACAGCATCCTGTTACTCTGCACATTTGATTCATACGTGTGTAGTTCCAATACTGAGGCATAATTAAAAGGAGCCAAATGTTAAGCTTTAAGTGTAGGCTACAAATTCAGCCACATAATATTAGCAACGTGCCATTAGATACACATGCCGTGTTAGAATTTTCAGCTTTGGTGTCACACAAGGTATAAAATGAGGCCACTTGACATCTTTCCCCAGAATCTGGCAGTATCTTCCAGGTATTTACTTTATAGCAATTGTTTCCTATTTTGGGTGAAGGAGTTCTCAGATCATCTCCCAACTTGACATTGTTCTGAAATAATTATCCCCTCAGTAGTCAACACTACATGACTTTTCACAATGACAAGTCCTGATTACAATTTTCTAAGATCCCTTATATTAAATGCATGAAAAAGAAGCAAATCCAGATTTAAAATAATTTATACAAATGTTAAAAGAAAGAGGCTCCAGCAAAGAAAAGCTCCTTACTGTCACGATCTGTGGGTATGTGGACCCACTGGGCTGTACCGCCGTGGCAGGATAGCAGCTGGCCAAACAGTGTACTAAGTAAAGTCTACAGTCCGAGCAAGGGTACCTGTGGTAGTACAGACAGTAGCGGTGGCTAGGCTCAGATGGGACCTTGGCAGCAGACACCAGGCGTGGTGTAAAACAACATGACTCCAACTCTTTTGAGGCACAGGAACAAGGTAGCACGGGATACAGGATACAGGTAGCAGGAATTGGAACACTGGGAACAGGAAAACACTAAGGGATCATTTGCTAGATTGACACAGGAAAACACAACGCTCAGGCAATGTGTGAAGGGGCACTGCAGGCCAGGACGGTCGCATGTGCTGGCATCTCCGGGAAGGAAGGCGTTGGCAGGATGAGAGGAGTCTGCGTTCTGCGTCTGTGGACAGTACACTTACCATACATTCGTAGGATATGAATGATGAAGAATATTCATGCTGATAATCTTTGTGCCACTATAAGAATAAATGAACTACTGGCCAAAGGGAATCCGATTTAACATTTAAGATAGGAGATAGGAAAAAAAGGGACCAATAAAAGGCGCTGCTAAACCAATGTAGGTTTTTATTGAAGTGTTGATGATAGGCTACGCGTTTCGACGCAGAAATTGCGTCTTCATCAGGCCATGAACACATAAAAGAAACATCATATATATATACAAGTAGGTAATAAAATATCAACCAATCACAGAAAGGAGACAGGGAGGGGACACGGGGAACTCCTACAAAGAGAAACGGACGAAATTCCGCTAAAAAGACAACCAAATTTGATAAATACAATATATATAAATTTGATAAAAGAGACATATGTGATAAATGAATTTAAAATGGATTTAAAATATGGGACAATTGTGTAAAAAGACAACAGATACTACTAAACAGTCCATTTCAGTTGGTGTTTGGAGTGTGAGCCGTATTAAAAACACAATATCGCTGAAATCATGCAGTCAAAACGTACTGATCTAGTAATTTATATCTAAGGGTAAAATAGGGAATATAGATAATAATGCATCCACTGTTTATTCTTATTAAAGAAAAATCTAATTAGCAATCATTAAAAATATTAAGTCCTAGAATTACCCTCCTTCTTGAAGGATTCCTCACAGCTCATCAGAGATCTTAATATTTTTAATGGTAGTTACAATTTCAGTAAAGTGAGTTTTCTCACAGCAGACGTATCTGCATTATATTCGAACATTCCACATACTTTAGGTATTGAAGCCATGTCCCACTTTTTATCTTCGGAAATTCGCATACCAATTGAACAAAACAACTTCTTATTACAATGTATTGATTTTATCTTACAACACAATACTTTTATGTTCGAAAATAAATATTACCGTCAAATAAAGGGATGCGCAATGGGTTCTAGGTTTGCCCCATCCTATGCAAATCTTTTTATGGGCATGTTTGAGGAAAATTATATTTGGTGTGAGCATCCATTTAGGGAAAATATACTTTTATATAAGCGTTTTATTGACGATTTGTTTTTTGTTTGGAGAGGGGATGAGGCCTCAGCCTCTGCTTTTATTGAATTTTTAAACACAAACTCTTTTGGTCTTAATTTTACCTATACATATTCGGGAGAAAAAATAGATTTTTTAGATTTAACTATCTGCAAAAATGGTGACACATTCACAACCAAAACACATTTCAAATCAGTGGATGTAAATAGCTATTTGGATTTCACCAGTGCCCACTACCCTCCGTGGCTCCGGAACGTCCCATTCGGGCAATTCCAGAGAATTAGGAAAAATTGCTCCAATTCAATTGAATTTAAAAAGGAATGTTCGATTTTAAGTAAAAGATTCAGAGAGAAGCATTTTCCGACTAGCCTAATTGAAGGAGCACAATTTAAAGCGACAAAAATGACTCAAGAAGAGTGTGTAAAAGTAGCGGAAATAGATAAAGCTGATCATTTTGATTATAAATACAATTTTATTACAACTTTCAATGCTGGGAGTAAATCTATCAGGTCAATCCTTGGCAAACATTGGCATATCCTCTGTAACGATCCAGTCCTAAAGGGGTTACTTCCCCCTTCACCTAAGGTTACATTCAGAAGATCAAAAACCCTTAAAAATCTATTAGCCCCAAGTAAATTGCACAACAAGGGCATTCCTAGTTTTTCGGCACTTCAACCACCATTATTAGGCTCATTTCGTTGTGGGCAATCTAGGTGTATGTGCTGTTCCAGCATCACACACAAGATGACTAATTTCACGTCTACAGTCACATTAGAATCTTTTGACATCAAGAGTTTTTTAACTTGTGCCAGTGAATATGTAATCTACCTCTTGCAATGTACCTGCAAGCTACAATATATAGGACGTACTACCCAAACCCTACGGAAAAGGATTAATAACCATAGGTCAAATGTCAGCAGAGGTTTTTCCAAACAAAGTGTATCCCGACATTGCTTATATAAGCATAATTGCAACTTTGACTGTATAAGCATCACTCCCATTGAGCAAATACCTGCAGATTACACCAATAGATTCTTATGCTTAAAACAGCGTGAGAACTATTGGATTTACAAATTGTGTACACTTCACCCTGAAGGCTTGAACGATATTAATGAATCCTCCTTAGATTAGATCATCATCCAATTATTCAATATTTGGTTCATTTATAAAATTTATAGCGTTTTTGATATCATTCGCCCGTTTTGCCGATTCTTTTGAAAGGTCTGGCTACCCTTCGCATTTTCCATGTGTTTATGATTATTTATTTATTGATTTATCAATACATTGGTTCATATAGTATTATAGTGTTATGGTATAAATTGTTCCATCAATTTAACATATTCCCTAGGTACCTATTCTTAGAAAACTATCGTTGCCCTGACTACAAAGATACCACTTGTTTAGCCGGCCTGGCGTTTCGCTTGTATTTCGTTTTCTTATGAATGAATTCTTGTTTTTTTTTTTGTTTTTTTATCCAGAATAGTCTGACTAAATTATTGAAAGCAATTTTCGTTTTTTTTTGATTGAGCAATATTTGGTTCATGCATATAATTTATAGCATTTTTTATATCGTTCTCCCATTTTGCCGTTTTTTTTCTATTTTTGATTGCTAATTAGATTTTTCTTTAATAAGAATAAACAGTGGATGCATTATTATCTATATTCCCTATTTTACCCTTAGATATAAATTACTAGATCAGTACGTTTTGACTGCATGATTTCAGCGATATTGTGTTTTTAATACGGCTCACACTCCAAACACCAACTGAAATGGACTGTTTAGTAGTATCTGTTGTCTTTTTACACAATTGTCCCATATTTTAAATCCATTTTAAATTCATTTATCACATATGTCTCTTTTATCAAATTTATATATATTGTATTTATCAAATTTGGTTGTCTTTTTAGCGGAATTTCGTCCGTTTCTCTTTGTAGGAGTTCCCCGTGTCCCCTCCCTGTCTCCTTTCTGTGATTGGTTGATATTTTATTACCTACTTGTATATATATATGATGTTTCTTTTATGTGTTCATGGCCTGATGAAGACGCAATTTCTGCGTCGAAACGCGTAGCCTATCATCAACACTTCAATAAAAACCTACATTGGTTTAGCAGCGCCTTTTATTGGTCCCTTTTTTTCCTATCTCCTATCTTATCACTAACGGTGAATCTACGTTCACCGGTTTTGGACCTTGGCAGCAGCTACACCTCGCACCTGGCTGTACACACCCTGGGTGTGTCTTCTCTACACGGATCTTCTCAGTGTCGTGCTTGCTGGAGATCTCTCTTTACTGTTCAACAGCGTTGTGCCTGGTCAGCATAACTCGTCCAGGTAAGTGCATATCGCCTTACCATTGTTGTTTCCCATGACCATTGGATAATTGCACTATGTGGCGCCGTGTGTTTTTTCTCTTTATCTACGATTTAACATTTGAAAGATATTGTTGAACATGTTTGAAAATATAATTTGACAGATTATTTTTATCATTCCATTTGCAGTCAATGCTGATCAGCTAGAAATGACTCTAATATAATAATTGTATATTCACCTCTAAAGTGAAGTGAAGGTAATTGTTGACATTAAAAAGGCGCATGACCCTTGACGTTTCACAGGTCTAGTCGGCAGTACTTTGCATGCGCTGATTATGAAGCAGAACTGCACATGCGTGTGTTCAGGAGACTACAGGGTCAGGCGTGAACTCTCCTATTACACTGCCTGTTCCCTGTCAATCAATGAAAGAAGGGGGAGAGGGTTGGACTGGGGAAAGAAGACATAGCATTTTGGAGAAATGGTGACACCCTCGTTGCTCCAAAATGCTCGTTTGCATATACTGAATAAAACTATTTTCTCTGCAGAGGAGGCACCCATGTGAAAAAGGTAATAAACGTTAGATTCAGGTTAGCCTACTCTATATTACCCTGCTGCTAGTTTGATAGGTACATTTCTGATGACAGCCTCCCTTTAAAAGTGGAAATGACGCTACTCTCATAATAGATAATGGTAGATAATGATCACCTACCTCCTAACATTTTGTCAATTAGCTCAGTACATAGCTGCTTTAAGGGGTTTTCCCATGATTAACTTTTATGACATGTCAATTAGACAAGCGTGATTGTTGGGGGTCTGACCACTGGGGCATTCAATGACCCTAAGAGTGAGGGGGCACTATTACTCTTAATTTAAATGAATCGACTAGCACTGTGCTACGGTGTGATAGAGTCTCTGTGCGGTTAATGAGCTTTATAGTTCCATAGACCTTCCACCTCATACATCTACCTGCAGATCAGGGAAATAGCAATGCATGAATTTAAAAATTCTCCAAAAAAAGGGTAAGTTTAGTAATATCACTCTTTTAGCTTAGTGCTGCATTTCAAGGAAAGTTTCATAATTGTGTTACACAAAATAGAGAAAATATGTTGAGCTTTTTTTCCCCCCAAGTTATCTGAAATAATCAGTTCTAAGATCAGATAGTCACATAATGAGCTCCATTACAATTCTCATTAAAAATTGATCTGTTGGGATACAATTTCCTGATCAGATAAAAAATAACTCTTACCAAATGGTACGAATATGCTAGGAGACTATTTCTCATTGAAGCATTTTATGGTTATTGTATGTTACAGGTAATCTTTTTATTTTTCTTTAAAAGGTTAATAATGTGACACTTTAGGCAAAAATTAATAATTGTTTAAACTTACCCACTAGGGGCATTTAAAGGGGTTGTCCAGGCATAGGGCGGTAGTAAATGATCGGTGGGGATTAAGTGATTAGAAGCTGCAGTAACCCAGCACGGTCACTATACAGTGTACGGAGTCTTCTGCTATTGACACCGACCACTGCATAACTTCAGGTGCCCGGAGGCAGCCGGAACAGTTGATCGGTATGGGGTCTGGGTGTCGGACTCCCACCAATTATATACTGATGACCTATCCTGTGAAAAAACTGCCTGGACAACCTCTTTAACCTATCATGGCCTTTATTTGGTATCATGTGTTGTCCTGAAAGCCTTTGTTGCCTGTAGTAGTAAAAGTTGTCTATTGCCACAGAGATAAAAGCCTCTGCTGCACATTACTGGGCTGGTAGCGGCAGTTGACATAACCGGCTCTCCCGTTCTGACATCAGTGAGCTATTGGTTGAAGCTGCAGGGCATTAAATGGGATGGAGCATTGAGTGGGATGGGGTAAGTAGCGCTTTGAAAAACAGATATAAGGAACCCATGCTGCCCCATCATAAAGCAATCACACTGATGGAGAGACACCAGTCTACAATGGCTGGTTAATGCCACATTAGAATAAACACCAAAGTATGCAAACCAGGTTGTGTCAATGTGACAAATACAAATAGTAAACCTACTTCATACAGAAAATAGTTTCTACATAAAGATGTTGTGTAAACAAAAGAATTGAACCTAATAAATTAAATAAAATAATTATATTATCCTAATGACTGCACCAGTGATCAATAGAAGTGTTGAGTTTAGAGACATCTAGTGGATTAAGAGTGTGTGTGTGTGTGTGTGTGTGTGTGTGTGTATTAGTAAGCAAATGATTCATTGCTTTACACCGAAGCACTGCAAGAGTAAAAGTTGCCTGCAATAAGGACAGTGGTATATCTACCATAGAGGCAGACCATGCAACCTCTATGATGCCCATGGTGAGAGGGGGCGCCGGCACTGAGCTGCTTCATTTACTCTCCACCATAGTCCTAGCTTTGTCTGCAGTTTTTACCAGGGAGAACTCACTGCATAGAGATTTTACATCTGCCTTTGAGTTCAATAGTAGCTGTATGAATCCATATGAACTGAGCTCCCCTAGTATTGTTTGCAGGTAAAAAGTTTTAACGTGTGCAGTGGAAGGGAAGCAGGCAATTGGAGCTGTATGAGGTAGATTTATTCATGTGTTACAATTTACATGTTAAATAACAAACAAACCATGTGTAGTCAGATCCTGCAGTGGTATTTTTTTACATCTTTCCTCCACCTTACTAAATGTAGGTTAGAAAAAAGTATCAGACTGCAGGAGACTACAAGTTTGTCTGTAGTCCGTTACTGAGATACATAGGTCTGCACCGGAGATGTAGAAACAAAACAGTTGGAAATTTAAAATCAAAACTATTTACACAGTTGCTTTTTTTTATATTAGGTGCATTAGAGCAATAAAAAAAAAATTATTTCAGAAGTGGACATAGCCTTAAGTCACAGAAAACCCCTTTAATGGTCCAGTATATAGAAGGTAGACCGTGCAATCATCTGGTTTAGAAAAACAATACATTATGGGTTGTAAGAGATAAAAAGATAATAATGTGCCTGCGTATTGAACTTTCCTCCATTAAAAACCATGTCAAAAACTCATTCCATGTGAGTGAACAGGATTTACATCAATCCCTTTTACCTGTTGTGGAAAAAAATACACTTAGTATTGTACGTGCCCCATATGTCGTGGAAGTTTTCTGCAGATCTGACCTCAGATTTCACTTTTTGCAATTGGCGAAATCCATGGTTGAAATCCATGCAAAATCAGCAAGTAACACTCAGATTTTGCTACCGATTATTGGGGCTTGTCCTCAGCAAATAAAAAATTCCTGCTGCATGTGATACTATCAGGGGCGGATTATAATAAGGGCAATCGGGGCAAGTGCCCGGGGCCCGAGGCTGGAAGGGGGCCCAGTTTGCCCCGGTTCACCCGCACCGGCTGTTAAAATTACAGCCGGTTCAGAGAACCGAAGTGAAGCGGGACCTCTCACCCAACCAGTGGCGTAGCTATAGGGGCCGCACTACATCAATAAAAAGTTACTATAGTAACTGGAGCCCCTGTTACTATAGTAACTACAGTACTTACCTTCCTGTTTCCGGTGTGCAGCGCATGATGTCACAACGCTATGCGCCGTGCACAGCATTTTGATCCTGTATAGAGTCAAGACATCCGCTGTGGCTGAAGAGGAGGGTAAGTTTAATATCCCTGTCTGCTGAAGCTGATTGGCGGGATCCGACCCCCCGCAGCGCTCGTACAACAACTGCTTCCCCTTCATTACGGTCACTTGCTCACATTGTGAATCCATGTCGGCGATTCACAGTGTGAGCCAGTAAGCGAAATGAAGGGGAAGCAGCTGTCGTACGAGTGCTGCGGCCCCTTCAAAACAGGTGATTGGCGGGGAGTCGGACCCTGACCCATCAGTTATTGATGGCCTATTCTGAGGATAGGCCATCAATGTTTAGGGACTGGACAATTCCATTAAGCCTACGATGTGGCAGGCTTAGATGGCCCATGAGACAGGATCACAGATTGTGTGATGCTGTCTGCTGGGCCCTGTATGTAAGCATCATACATAAGCACATGGTAGGCTTAGATACATGGCCCATGTGTGATCCTGTCTGCTGGACCCTGTATCTAAGCCTACCTTGACAGATAGTATCACACATGGGCACTATACCTAAGCCTACCACATGTGTTACTAATCGTTTTTGTTGTGTTTGTGTTTTTTTACAGGTTGAGTCGTTGGACTACGTCGGTTTCGAGGACTACTTTGATTTATTATCAATAAAATGGTTAATGAGGGTTGTCTGTTTTTTTTTTATTTCAATAAAATATTTTTTCCATTTCTTTGTTTTTTTTTTAAACTTTATTACTACCGCCTTAGTAATGGCCGCCGGCTGATTGACAGTGTCCATTACTAAGGCGAGGCTTAGTGTTAGCTGGTACAGAGGCTAACACTAACCCTCATTATTACCCTGGTACCCACCGCCACCAGGGGTGCCGGGAAAAGCCGGGTACGATCCAGTACCTGACCATCTGTAGTGATGGCCGGATACTGGGGCAGCCACGGGCTGGTATTATCAGGCTGGGAAAACCCCAAAACAGTGGCCCTTCCCCCCTGGTAATGCTAACCTGCTGCTGCTTTCTTGTATCTGGCTGGTTATGAAAAATGCGGGGGGACCCCACATCATTTTAAAAAAAATAATAAAAATTGGAAAGAACGATGTGGGGTCCCCCCCAATTTTCATAACCAGCCAGATAATACAGCAGCAGCCTAGCATTACCAGGGGGGGAAGGGTCACTTCTGCGCCCCAGTGCCCGACCATCACTACAGATGGTCGGGTACTGGTTCGTACCCGGCTCTTCCTAGTACCCCTGGTGGCGGTGGGTACCGAGGTAATAATGGGGGTTAGTGTTAGCCTCTGTGCCTGCTAACATTAAGCCTCGCCTTAGTTATGGACGCTGTCAATCAGCCAGCAGCTAATAATAAGGCAGTAATAATAAAGTTTAAAAAAATACAAGGACATAGAAAAAATATTTTATTGAAATAAAAAAACACACAGAACCCTCATTAACCATTTCATTGAGAATAAAAAAAAAATTTTGTCATTGAAGTAGTCCACAAATCCGACATAGTCCAACAACCGAACCTGTAAAATAAAACAAACACACAAAAATAATTAGTAACACATAAAAAAGCAAAACAATTCTTATACTTACCTTTTCTGGGTCCAGCGCTGGAACCGCAATGTCAGCGAGCTGGTCCCTATATCTAATCCTATCATGTGTGATACTGTCTGTTGAGCTACTGTATCTAAACCTATAATGTGTGATACTGTCTGCTGAGACACTGTATCTAATCCTATCCATAGTTTATAGGGTCGTAGTGCTATAGATATGCTGTCTCCTATACACACATATACAAAGACACACACACATACACACGCACGCACACACACACACACACATATATATATTCAGGGGCGCAGTGTATGGTACTATTATATTCAGGGGTGCAGTGAATGGTACTATTATATTCAGGGGTACAGTGTATAGTACTATTATATTCAGGAGCACAGTGTATAGTACTATTATATTCAGGAGTACAGTGTATAGTACTATTATATTCAGGGGCGCAGTGTATGGTACTATTATATTCAGGGGTACAGTGTATAGTATTATTATATTCAGGAGTACAGTGTATAGTACTATTATATTCAGGAGCACAGTGTATAGTACTATTATATTCAGGAGTACAGTGTATAGTACTATTATATTCAGTGGCGCAGTGTATGGTACTATTATAGACAGGGGTACAGTGTATAGTACTATTATATACAGGAGTACAGTGTATGGTACTATTATATTCAGGAGTGCAGTGTATAGTACTATTATATTCAGGGGCGCAGTGTATAGTAGTATTATATTCAGGGGCGCAGTGTATAGTACTATAATATTCAGGTGCGCAGTGTAAAGTACTATTATATTCAGGAGCACAATGTATAGTACTATTATATTCAGGAGTACAGTGTATAGTACTATTATATTCAGGGGCGCAGTGTATAATACTATTATATTCAGGAGTACAGTGTATAGTACTATTATATTCATTGTATGATACAATTATATATAGAAGCATAGAGTGTGGCATCATGAGAATTTTATCTTCGTTTACAGGTGCGGAAATGTTGGAAAAGTGAGGAGCCGAAGACATCTGAGCTGTGAACTGCAGAAATGGGCCGTGCCCGAGAGAAGTCCTCATATAGGTCTGGACCGCATGGAGAAGAAAATAGAAAAAGAACGAAAAAGAATCTGACGTCACCTGTGAGTCACTCAATGTAAATGTTTATTCTCCCTCTGACTGATCAGTACTGTAGTCACTGTATGATCTGCAGCGAGATGACGGATGGTAGCATTCTGTTTTGTTAAACAGCAACTCCCAGCATATCCTAACCATTGTTCAGGCTATACTGGGAGCTGTCATTTTATGTCGTACAAATTTATACAGCAGGAGTTACACTGAATTTGCAAATGATCTCTGTAATGAACTGTATATGTTCTGGTGCTGTATATATGTACTGAGCTTGATTCTGGTGCTGTGTATATATATATATATATATACATATACTGAGCTTGGTTGGTTCTGGAGTTATATATATATGTACTGAGCTTGGTTCTGGGGATGTATATATGTACTGAGCTTTGTTCTGGTGCTGTATATATGTACTGAGCTTGGTTCTAGTTCTGTATATATGTACTGAGCTTGGTTCTGGGGCTGTATATATGTACTGAGCTTGGTTCTGGGTCTGTATATATTTACCTTCTCTTAAGGTAAAAGTATATGTTAAATCTACTTTTACCTTAAGAGAAGGTAAATCTATACAGTAAAAACGAAACCCAAAAAAAACATGGAGGAATCTCCGCTTTTTCCAATTCACCCATTATATATATTTACATGGTGCCAATAAAAACTATAACGCCTCCCGCAAAAAAATAATCCTTCACACACCACTCCATTGACGTAAAAATTAAAAAGTTATAAAGCTCCTGACCACTTTAGTGTCTCAAAATATTCTGCTTTCTTTCTTTTACATGTCTCATTCTGCTTTTACAGCTAAATTAAAACTGTGCCAGATCTGTGTCAGAAATCTGCAAATATATACGGTACATCGTCTCCAGAGTTCGGGGGAGGGGGGGGGGGCAGACCTGAAAAAGTGCCCGGGGCCCATGGTACTCTTAATCCGCTCCTGGTTACTATCTTAGGTGGGCATTGGTGGTGATGGATTTAATTGGAACATCCCTGGTGGTCTATGGAAGGGAATGGGTTAATAGGCACAGCCAAGTACCTCTTGTCCAGTTGTTTACTCACCTCCTCAGCACTCTGGCATTGTCTTTTGCACCAATTACTAGTCCACAACTAGGCTGGCAGGAGCTGAAAGTGCGGACAGCCAGGGACAGGCATACGGTCACTAACATTCATTTGGACAAAAAGTCAACGAGAGGTATACTGTCACTAATGGATAGTCAGGGGCACTCACTCATAACTATGTAGGTTCAAGTTAACAGTGAGGAAGACAGCCTGCCACAAGAGCTGCTTTGCAAGGAGAAACCGGCCTGCATCACAGAGGGAGAGACGGTCTGATTCAGGAGGTCTCAGTAGAGATCACAGTCATCGTGAGTACCTGGGGAAAGCAGAGGGCACCTGGTGTACAGAGCAACTAACATAGAGGGAAGTACAAACATCAGCTATTACAAAATCTGACCCTAACTTTTACCATACACTTGGATTGTTCTAGTAAACTAGTCTATAACCTGGTGCTGTCATTGTGGCAAGTAATGTAAAGACTGCTTAAGCACCCAGTTTGAAGCTAATCGTATACATGCCGTTGCTGTCCGGTTCCAGTTTGTTTCCTGCATTCTTCCAAGTAAAGAAAGAGCAAAGTGCAACGGGGTGCTGAAGGGATTAAAGGCTATGTAAAGCATTGAGCGTTTTTTTTTTTTAATAACTAGGTCAGTCAGTGTGTTTAGTGTAACTTCTTAGTTCTTTTTTTATTAAAAACTTGTTTTACTTTGTTAGATACAGCTGTTCTGTATGCTCGGTGCAGAATAGCTGTATCTTGCGCTAAATCCTGTTCTCATCAGGTCCGTGGACCTGATGGGGTCAGTGAGAGTGGGTCCTGCGTGTCTCTCAAATGCAGGATTCACCTGTAAACTATCATATCTAAGTTCATAACTTAGATATCATAGCTTAGGACCCGCTGACACTGAACTCGTCAGGTCCGCGGGACTGACGGATTCAGTGTAAAACGAACAATACAGCTGTTCTGCACAGAGAATACAATACGGAACAACAGCTGTATCTCAAAAAGTAAAACTAATTATTAATAAAAACAAATTAAGAAGTTGTCACAAAACACACTGAATGAACTGGGTTTTTAAAAAAAACAAAAAAAGCCTTGAAGGTGTGCATTTCCTTTAACCCCTTCAGGACTGAACCTGTTTTGGCCTTGAGGACGAAGCCGATTTTTTCAAATCTGACATATATTACCTTAGGGAATGCTTTGACCTACCCAAGTGATTCTAAGGGTATGTTCACAAGGCAGCGTCCGTTACGGCTGAAATTACGGTGCTGTTTTCAGGAGAAAGCAGCACCGTAATTTCAGCCGTAATGGCATGTGCAGGCGTCTTTTGCTGCGTCCATTACGGACGTAATTGGAGCTGGTTTTCCATGGAGTCCATGTAAAACGGCTCCATTTACGTCTGAAGAAGTGACAGGCACTTCTTTGACGCGGGCGCCTTTCGACGCCCAGCTAGTAAAACAAGTAAACACGCCCAGATGTTACAAACACAATACACGCCAAGTTGGAAATAAGAGAAAACACACTCCCAGTTGTCCATTAGAAAGGCTCATTTGCATAAATATAAAATTGCTCATAACTTGGCCAAAAATGATCGTTTTTTAAAAACAACAACACGTTACTGTTATCTGCATTGCAGCGCCGATCACATGCAATAGGAGATAGGGATTTGATAATCTGGTGACAGAGCCTCTTTAATGGACTGAAGTACAGGTCTCAGAAGCAAAGGAGCACCTAGTGGATTTTGGGGCTTCGTTTTTTTTTTTTAAATATATTTTAGACACCATGTCATGCTTGAAGAGCTCTTGTGGTGCCAAAACATTAAAAACAAAAACAAAAGTGACCCTATTTAGGAAACTACAACCCTCAATGAATTTATCTAGTGGTATAGTTAGCATTTTGATCCCACAGATTTTATGCTAAATGTATTTGAATTAGTCTGTGAAGATGAAAATCTACTTCTTTTCTGAAAAAACATAGACATTTTTAATTTTCACAAGGAATAAAGGAGAAATAACACAATGGCATTTGTAAAGCAATTTCTCCCGATTACGGCAATACCAAATAAGTGGTAATAAACTGCTGTTTGAACCCACAGCAGGGCTCAGAAGAGAAGGAGTGCTATTTGGCTTTTGGAGCTAAGATTTACCTGGAATAGTTTTAGGGTGTCATGTCGCATTTGCAAAGCCCCTGAGGTACCAAAAGAGTGAAAATACCCCAAAAGTGACCCTCATTTAGGAAATTACACCACTTAAGGAATCTATCTAGGGGTATAGTGAGCATTTAGACCCCACAGGCCTTTTGCAGAATTGATTACAATTAGGCCGTGAAAATGAATATCAACATTGTTCCCACTAAAATGTTGAATTTTTTGATTTTCACAAAGAATAAAGGAGGAAAAAGCACCCCAACATTTATAAAGCAATTTCTCCCGAGTATGGCAATACCCCACATGTGGTCACAAATGGTTTTTTATTAGAAATTAATTAACCCTTTCTGGACTGATCCATTTTTTGCTTTTTTATTTTCGCTTTTCACTCCCCGCCTTCCAAGAGCCATAACGTTTTTATTTTTCCGTCAATAGAGTGGTGTAAGGACTCATTTCTTGCGGGACCTACTGTAGATTTTATTGGTACAATTTTTTGGTACGTACAACTTTTTGAGCACTTTTTATTAACATTTATTTTAGAGCTAAGGTAACCAAAAAACAGCAATTTTGGCGTTTTAAATTCTTTATTATTTACGGCGTTCACCGTTCACTGTGTTAAATAATGGTATATTATAATATTTCAGACTTTTACGGACGCAGCGATACCAATTTTGTGTATTTTTTTTCTTTACATTGCTTTAGTTAAAAAATTGGGAAAAGGGTTTTCTTTTGGACTTTAAATATTTATAAAATTTTTTTCACTGATAACTTTATTTTTTTTTACACATTTTATTAGTCCCTCTAAGGGACTTGAATCAGCGATCATTAAATCTCTGGTACAATACACTGCAATACTAATGTATTGCAGTATATTGTAATCTTTACAGGCTCCTGTAACAGCGCGATCGCTGTTCCTGTCCGTTAGTCCCGGGTGTCAGCTGTAATACACAGCTGACATCCGCAACGTATGGTACGGGCTCAGCGTGTAAGCCGCTCCATACATCCCCCCTGAACACCACGACATGCTATTAAGTCATGATGCACGAAGGGGTTAATGCGCAATGGGTGTTGCGGAGTGAAAATTAAAATTTTCCACTGATATGCCATTTGAGTGCACAATATGTTGTGCTCAGTTTGTGCTACTGAGGATAAATACCTCATAAAATATTAAGCGGGTTCTCCCGGGTATGGCGATGCAAGATATGTGGACGTAAACGGCAGTTTGGGAGGGAGCGCCATTTGGCTTTTGGAGCGCATATTTAGCTTGGTAGTTGATCTGTTTGGCGTTTTGCTAGTATTTCAGTTTATAATGTGGGGGCATATGTAGGCTGTGCGGAGTACATAAGGGCATAATAAGAGGGTATAATAATTGGGTAAATAAATAATAATCTGCATATATGTGGCCAGTGTCGCACTGATAAATGGTGCCTGATCTTATCCGCTTTTGGACACTGCACATTTTGCATCGCCATATTCTGAGAGCCAGAACTTCTTTATTTTTCTCCACCGAAGCTGTGTGATAGCTTATTTGTTGCCGGACAATCTGTACTTTTCATTGGTACCATTTTGGGGTAGATGCGATTTTTTGATCACTTTTTATTCAATTTTTTGTCACGCAAGGTGACCAAAAACCAGCAATTCTGACAATGTTTTTTATTCTTTTTTTTTCATTGTTCACCCTGGGCTATATATGACAATTTTACTTTATGCTGCAGGTTGATACGATTACGGCGATACCATATGTATATAGTTTTTTTCACATTTTGCAGTGTTTGCCCGATGAAATCACTTTTTATAAAATAATTTATTTTTTGTGTCCCCATATTCTGAGCTCCATACCTATTTTATTTTCCAGTCAAAAAAGCTGTGTAAGGGCTTATTTTTTGCGGGACGGCTTGTAGTTTTTATTGGTACTATTTTGGGGTACATGTGACTTTTTGATCACTTTTTATTGTATATTTTGGGAGCTGTGGTGACCAAAAAATATTGATTCTAGCATTGTTCTTTACTTATTTTTTTTGCGGTGTTCACCGTGCAGGAAAAATAACATTATAGTTTTGTAGTTGGGTCGTGATGAACGCGGTGATACCAAATATGTGTACAGACAACAATAATATTTAGCTTTTTTAAAACTATATAATCAGCAGATAAATGAGTTTGTTCACACAGGGTAATTATAGGCAACGAGCGTTCTATGCAACAAGCGGAGGCAAAACAGGACGAACCTGTGGCAGGCAGCGATGAAGACACTTGGATCACCATTGGAGGACCCCTGCGGAACTCCAGTCAAGAACCGGGGCATATAGACGAAGCCAAGGCAGGCCCAGCAAAATAGGGTTGATGGCTTTTGGCAAGACGAGAAAGGCAATCTGTTCTAAGTGGAGGATTCCGACTTGTAGTGTCAGCGGTTCAGTGATGGACAAAATAGGATTGGGCAGTGGTAGTCCATTCACAGAGGCAACCGACAGGGGTCTCTCCAGAGGAACCGTGGCCCGTTAGAGACAATCTACTAGATCCTGCTGAATAAAATTTCCAGCCGCTCGGGAGTCCAGATAGGCAGAGACGGTGTTTGATTTCTCACCAGAGAAAATGGTTACTGGAATGGATAATTTCGGAGAGGACTTGAAATTTGGTGTCGTTCTACCTAGGGTTGTCTCTCCAACCAACCCTTGGTGCTGGAGTTTCACAGCTTTTGTGGACATTGACGCACAAAATGGCCTTTATGGTCACAATACAGACACAGACCTGAAGAGCGTCTGCCCTGTTTCTCCTGATTGGACAACTTGAGTCTGTCCACCTGCATTGGCTCTTTAGGTGGAACAACTGGAGAAGGCAGCAGGTGTGTCTGGAACGTGGGTGCCGGTCTATAGGGCCATTTCTCCCGGTGAACCACTGGAGCATGTTTCTGGATCCTCATGTCGATCTGGGTCGCCAACAGAGTAAGGGCATCCATGGTGGAAGGAAGATTGCGAGCTGCAAGCTCGTCCTTGATGTGTGGAGACAGTCCTTGCCAGAAAGTCTCCACCAAGGCCTCATTATTCCACGCCAGCTCTGCCGCCAGTGTACAAAAGGAGATGGCGTACTCCATTACAGTCGATTCCCCTTGCAGAAGATGTTCGACCTAGTTCCTCGAACACCATACGAAAAGTCTCTAGGAATAGCAACAGATCAGAAAATTCTAGACCCTCTCGTTCCAAAATGGGGTTTGCCAATACCAGGGCTTTGCCGAAGAGGAGGGAAATAATGAACAACATTGGCCTCATCAGAGGGGAAGAGGTGAGCATATAACCTGAAATGGATGGCACACTGATTGATAAACCCTCTGCAGATCTTGGGATCCACGTCATAGCGAGGAGGTAGAGGTAATGAAATTGCAGGACCAAGGTAGGCAGGAGAAATAGCAGGTGTTGGAGCAGTTGTAACAGTCAGAGAAGGTGCAGGAGGATGATCCAAACAACTTAGGATGGAGTACACTGCCTGTAATAGTTGAGCCTGACATGCCCGGAGGTCACGCATGTCCGTTTGTATAACTTGTACTGCAGACTTTGGTTGGCCAGCGGGTTCCAGGGCCTGAGCGTACTGTCATGATCCTGGGGTATGTGGACCGACTAGGTCGCTCTGCCGTATCGGAGTGGCAGCTGGCCATATAACTGCCTATGCAATAGTCTTTAGCACAAGAGTACCTGTAAGAGTCCTGACAGACACGAAGTGTAGCATACGCTTTGTCACAGATGGTTCATGGCACAGATGATGCTTGGTGTGGCAGAAGACACTTGACGTGGCAGATGATACAACACGACTCCAACACTAGACTTCAGCTCAGAAACAAACACAGATACAGGATACAGGAAGCAGGATACGGAAACACTGGATATTTGGATTTGCAATACGAACATGGGTAGACAACAACAATGCTCAGGCAAGGAGTGGAAGGGCAGATCCCTTTTTATAGTTCAGGGTGATCTGGGGATCGATTAGGTAACGTTTTGCATGTGGGTGCGCTGGCCCTTTAAGGCCAGGGGCGAGCACGCGTATGCACCCTAGAGGACACTGCAGAGCAGTACGGCCGCGTGTGCTGGCGTCTCTGGGGAGAGAAATGCTGGCAAGAAGTCAGAGGCTTGCAGTCGCGGCTGTCGGGAGGTGAGGGAAGGAGGCGGTCCATGACTGCGGCCTTTACATCCATGCCATGAAAATCCATAGCCATAAGGTGGATGAGACATAGACTACCAATCATGAACATATGGTAGTCGATGTAATACCTATTATACCTTATGAGCACATTGGGGGTAGGTTTATGAATATTGGCTAAAAGGGGTTTTCCAAATTAAAACGTGTATGTGTTAATGCTTTTAACTTGTGAATGTAAATACATTTGTAATGTACTTACAGTTTCCAAATTTACCCCGTTTCCAGATGCTGCCGTGGGGCACTTGACTGGTGATGTCACTCTCTGGCCACTGTGTTTATCATCAATTTTCTTCCGGGTATACGACACGTCACTAGTGACATGCCATGTATGGGCTGTTCAGTTATACAGGCAGTAATGCGCATGGGCGCTCCCTGCTGTTCGAGAGAACAGTAGGGACCGTGCATGCACGCTATACAACCAGTAACGCGCATGTGCGGTCCCTGCTGTGCTGGAGAGTTGAAAACATTCATGTTTTAACTTGGAAAACCCCTTTAAAGATAAATAGTCTAAAGCTGGTGGTACTAGGATGAAGATGCGCCTAGTTTTTAAATGACGTGCCCACTGTTTAATAGATTTGGCACATCTTAGTGCAAGTTAGACTACGTTCCCTTCTTTACACCACCTGTTGGGGGGTATACTTTAAGGGTATGTGCACACGATAACTGCAATTACGTCTGAAAATACGGAGCTGTTTTCAAGGGAAAACAGCCCCTGATTTTCAGACGTTTTTTGAGCAACTCGCGTTTTTCGCTGCGTTTTCGCTGCGTTTTTTACGTCCGTTTTTGGAGCTGTTTTCATTGGAGTCTATGAGAAAACGGCTCCAAAAACGTCCAAAGAAGTGTCCTGCACTTCTTTGACGAGGCAGTCATTTTACGCGTCGTCGTTTGACAGCTGTCAAACGATGACGTGTAAATAACAGGTCGTCGGCACAGTACGTCGGCAAACCCATTCAAATGAATGGGCAGATGTTTACCGACGTATTGGAGCAGTATTTTCAGGCGTAAATAGAGGCATAATACGCCTCGTTTACGCCTGAAAATAGGTCGTGTGAACCCAGCCTTAACCAGTATTTTGCTACACAAAACTGGTGCACCAGTGATAATTTTGGCGCATTTCACGACTCAACAAATCCAAGACCATTTTCTTAGTGGCGAGCATGTCTCAAATCAAGGTTATTTTTGGCGCACGCATTAATTAATTTGGCCAACAATATGTGCGCCAAGAAAAAAGGCACACGAAATGGCAGAATCAA
The DNA here is from genome assembly GCF_050947455.1 of Rhinoderma darwinii. NCBI lineage: Eukaryota > Metazoa > Chordata > Amphibia > Anura > Rhinodermatidae > Rhinoderma > Rhinoderma darwinii. Next base: position 56,921,693 of record NC_134693.1, read on the forward strand.
AATCTGCCACATAGGTTTAAAAAATTGTTGGTGCCCAGCTGAATTTTGAGCTGTCTGCAGTGCAATAAGTTAGCTGCCTTCTATCATAGTTGATTATATGCAACACAGCTTCACAGTTCCTCTTCTGTGGCTTGCTGACTTCTTCTCTCTGTTATATCCGCCCTGATTTGATATCAATCTGGTCATAAGTGGAGTTTCTTTGCTCTTGGCTGGGCTATATAACATGCCTCTTACTCAAATTTTTAAACTCTTGTTAATGAATCAAATATTCTGACATTCTGTCTACTCAATGTGTACCCCATTTCATTTCTATGGCTAGATTCCCAACACTATATTATTAATTCTTATATGCAAATGGATTGTCCTTTTTATTGTTTGTGTAATTAAACAATATAGGTTTATGAGTAAAACATATTTTTCTATAATTTATAGATATGAAAATTTTCCCAAAAAGCAAATATATTTACTCCCAAAAGACTTGTAACATCCATGCCCATGGACCGTCGGGATTACTCACACCTCGACGGCCGCAGCCATGGTCTGGTGAGCGCTGGCCCACATCCCCTCCCCAGGAGACACCAGCACTCACTTCCACTCCACCCTGCTGTGTCCTGTAGGGTGCATGCGCACGCTTGCGCATGGCCTTAAAGGGCCAGTACGCGCACATGTAAAACATCGCTAATTAGCCCATGATCACCCTGGACTTTCAGAAGGGCTCTTTCCTTTTACTCCTTGCCTGTGCGTTGTTTGTATTCCTCTGTTAGTCTTGCAAATGGTCTCTTGGTCGTATCCTGCTCCCTGTGTTTCCATGCCCTGCTACGTGTATCCTGTATTCCGTGCTGTATTTGTTCCTGTGCCATCTCTAGTGTTGGAGTCGTGTTGTGCCGTCTACTATGCCTGCTGACTTACACCACATCTAGTGTCCTCTGTCACGTTTTGCATCACGTACCGCCAAGGTCCCATCTGTGCCTAAGCCATTGGTACTGTCTGGACTATTACAGGTACCCTTTGTGCTCAGACTTTATATTGACTTATTGCCTTGGTACACTGTTGTTTGGCCAGCTGCTACCCCGCTACGGCGGTGCGGCTTAGTGGGTCCGCATGCCCACAGATTATGATAAGACTGAAATCATAGATAGGATTAAATCCTTGAATCTTTGTTAGTCATTGTTAATATGTGTTTTTTCATCTTCATTCCATCTGCATTAATTGCTACATTCAGAAATATATCATAACGTTTGTGACTCTAATGAATATGAGCAGATGGCTTCCTAAGAATCAGGACATGTGTATCTGGTGTGTGCGCAACTTCCTTTTTATCTTTCAAGGAAATTCTTATAAGATACAAATTCTTCCTGGACATACAGTAAGGGGAAGTACAGAAAAATTCCAGGGGGATTTCCAAATCTGGATTTTAAAATAACTATATAGAATTTCTTTACAAGTTGAAGATAAGAAATGATTATTTCTATTGTGCCTCTGAAATCAAATGTTAAGAGGATAGGCCATGAAGTGACTAAGTAGTTTGGAGGAACATGCTACAATGTAGTTAGGTGAAGATGTACAGAACACATACAGGTTTTGGAAAAAACTTTGCCAATGATGAACTGCTGATTTATGTAAATATAGAGCTTTAATCACAGCCATTTATACACCAATAATGATACCTTAGATGAAAACAGGTGATCAGGGACAATGGTCTAGTGTCATGGAGCCTGCAGAGGATGGTGTGAACCTATTGGGTCAACAAGGGATTTGACGTAGAGCTAAACTGGGGAGCAGAAACAAAAAGGGCCCCAGGAAATAACTCCTATACAAGAATGCGGACTTAACTCATGGGGAACCCTAGGTCGCTAATCCCAGAGCAATCCCACTTGGCGACAGCTGACGTAAACAGGTGTGGTACATATATTTCACACAGTATGCAAAAGTCACAGGTATAGCAAAAGTCACAGCAGGCCAAAGACGGGCACTCATGGTTGGTAGAGCAAATAGTCAGGGCAGGCGGCAGAGGTTCATCACGGGTGACAGACAAGAGGTCAGGGCAGGCGGCAGGCAAGCATAGTCAACAGTACAGGCAGAGGTCAATCACAAGACATCAAAAACAAAGTATAGTGTGTGGTATCAGCAGCAGGCTTGGAAAAAAACAAAAGGAGGTCCCTTTATACCCAGAAAAAGCTAGGTAGCATATTTGACGTACGTTTGCCCTTTAAGACTGCAAGGGTCAGAGTCAGTGCCACTCTACAAAGTGCCGAACGAAAGCTGCAGTGATGGGGACTGGGAGCTGAAAGAAAGCAGCGTTTTTTTAGTGGAAGCAATAGCGTAGTAAGAAAAAAAATCAAAACTTTACGGAACGGAAACAAACGGAAATCAACTGCAACGGAAGTACTACCATTGAAATCAATTGTAATGCAAACAGAAGCTATGGTTTCTGTTTGGCTTTCTCTTCATCGATTCCTCCGACAGAAAGGTGGAACGGAACCGATGAACGGAAGCTCAACGCTGATGTTAACAGACCCTTATCCATAAACACTATGGTATCTAGAGAAGAACAAGGCCAGCAAGACAGGTTGCACAGCAAAAGTTGTAGATCCTGCTACAGTTGATTGGCTACAAGACAAAGAATGGTCATGAGCAGAGATAAGCAAAGTATTTTGTCAAGATTCAGATTTACTGATTCTCAATTCAGTTTATGATTCTCCAGCCTTTAGGATGCATTGGCAAGCCGATTTATCAACTTTGAGGTTCTCCTTTCGTAAAGTTATGGAAATGATAGGCAAATCAATTCTCTATTTGTAATTTATGTATTGGCGAATCTGAAAAAAAGTTTGCTGATTGACAGGCTGATAGGTAGAAGCAATCTGTATCAATAACGGTAAAGTCTAAAGGTTTGCAATTGACAGGCAGAAGGATTGTCACTTGGCATTATAGGTGGGCAACAGGCGACACAGTGAGGTACGAGACAGTAGAGATAAGAGTAGGGCCATATTTACAGCTCCTGCTACTCTAGGCACTGAGGCTGCATTATCCCCTAAATAAAAGTTATGTATTTGTGCAGTTAAACCACGGCTAGTCACAAACACTAATCTATAAAGCATAGTAAAGGCTCTAAATTATACAGATACCAAAGAATTACACTATACAGGGATCAAATAACACTTCCACACTATGACCAAATATTACGACCACATAGTGTCCGAATCAAACCACCATATAGAGATTGAATCATTCAGTACCACCATAGAGGGACTGAAGAATACCACCATACAGCAACTGAATAATACCAATATGCAGCTACAGAATATTACCACCACACAGCTACTGCTAATACCACCACACCGCCACTGATAATACCACCATACCGCTACTGATAATACCACCAAACAGCTACTAAACAATACCACCATTCACAGGGGCGTAACTAGGAAAGACTGGGGTTCCCCCAGGTGCCACAAGCAGCCCGCCTTATAGATAGTGCTCCCTGTAGAATGTGCCATACAGCCCCCCTGTAGACAGTGCTATACAGCTCCGCCTATAGACAGTGTCACACCCCACTTGTAGATAGCGCTCCCCACCTCCCCCTTGGAGATAGTGCCATACACCCCCCTGTAGATATCACTATAAAGCACCCCCTGTAAATAGCGCTATACAGCTCCCACTGTATATAGTGGGACACTGCCCCCTCCCTTGTATATAGTGCCACACAACCCCCCTTAGTAGATACTGCTGCACAGCCCCCTTAGTAGATAGTTCCACACACAGACCCCTGTGCATTGTGCCACACACAGCCCCCTGTAGATAGAGCCACAGCCCTCCCCCTTGTATATAGTGCCATACACCCCCCCCGTAGATATCACTATAAAGCACCCCCTGTATATAGCGCTATACAGCTCCCACTGTATATAGTGGGACACTGCCCCCTCCCTTGTATATAGTGCCACACAACCCCCCTTAGTAGATACTGCTGCACAGCCCCCCCTTAGTAGATAGTGCCACACACAGACCCCTGTACATTGTGCTACACACAGCCCCCTGTAGATAGAGCCACAGCCCTCCCCCTTGTAAATAGTGCCATACAGCCCCCTTGTATATAGTGCCACACAGTTCCCCCATGTGTATAGTGCCACATAGCTCCCCCTTGTGTAAAGTGCCACACAGCTCCCCCTTGTGTATAGAGCCACACAGCTCCCCCTTGTGTATAGAGCCACACAGCTCCCCCTTCTGTATTGTGCCACACACAGCCCCCTGTAGATAGAGCCACAGCCCTCCCCCTTGTAAATAGTGCCATACAGCCCCCATGTTTATAGTGCCACACAGCTCCCCCTTGTGTATATAGCCACACAGCTCCCCCTTGTGTATTGTGCCACACACAGCCCCCTGTAGATAGAGCCACAGCCCTCCCCCTTGTAAATAGTGCCATACATCCCCCCTTGTATATAGTGCCACTCTGCTCCCCCCATGTGTATAGCGCCACACAGCTCCCCCTTGTGTAAAGTTCCACACAGCTCCCCCTTGTGTATAGTGCCACACATCTCCCCCTTGTGTATAGTGCCACACAGCTCCCCCTTGTGTATAGAGCCACACAGCTCCCCCTTGTGTATAGTGCCACACAGCTCCCCCTGTATATAGTGCCATACAGCCCACCTTGTGTATAGTGTCACAAGGCAATGGCACATCCGAGAAAGTTGTATCAGCCAGGGGGATGTCAATCAAACATGGAAAGGTGGGTTTGGAGGCAGGACTATGTGACTCTTCAGGATAGCAGCACCGCCCCATGACCCTTTAATGAGTAATTAGGATTTAGTGTGCGCCGTTTTAAAAGTGGATTTTAAAGATTTTGCTGTATCTGAAAAAAACATACATTTGGAAATATTGTCAGGTCATGTATTACCACATGGTGGTGGTTCAAGGGGTTAAAACTACCAGACAGGTTCCCATAAAATATACAATGAATTTAAATAATTACATCTGCCCTGCAATTTTGTTATTATAAATATATCCTATATAATTACAGCTCCAGAACCAAGCTCATACATATATACAGTACCACAACCAAGCTCAGTACATGAATACAGCACTAGAACCAAGCTCTGACATATATACAGCACCAGAATCAAGCTCAGTACATATATACAGCATCAAAACAAAGCTCAGTACATAAATACAGCACTAGAACCAAGCTCATACAAATATTCAGCACCAGAACCATCCTCAGTACATATATACAACACCAGAACAAATCTCAGTACATATATACAGCACTAGAACAAAGCTCATACATATATATGGCACGAGAACGAATCACAAAACATATATACAGCACCAGAACCAACCTCAGTATATATATATATATATATATATATATATATACACACAATACCAGAAGAAAAATCAGTACATAAATACAGCCCCAGAACCAAGCTCATTTCATAAATATATCCCCAGAACAAAGCTCAGTACATACATACAGCACCAGAACCAAGCTCAGTACGTATATACATTTCCAGAACCAAGCTCAATACATATATACAGCACCAGAACAAAGATGAGTACATATATCCAGCACCAGAACAAAGCTCAGTACTTAAATACAGCATCAGAACCATGATCAGTACATATATACAGCCCCAGAACAAAGCTCAGTACTTAAATGCAGCATCAGAACCAAGATCAGTACATATATACAGCCCCAGAACCAAGCTCATACATATATACAGCACCAGAACAAAGCTCAGTACTTAAATACAGCATCAGAACCAAGATCAGTACATATATACAGCCTCAGTACCAAGCTCATACATATATATAGCACCAGAACAAAGCTCAGTACTTAAATACAGCATCAGAACCAAGATCAATACTTATATACAGTCTCAGAACCAAGCTCGGTACATATATACAACACCAGAACAAATACAGCTCAATTTAGTGCAACCCCTGCCGTATAGGTTTGTACGGCGTAAAACTACAGCTCCCAGCATGGCCCGAATAGTAGTAAGGATATGCTGGCAGATGCTGTTTCAAAAAAACAATCTTACCACCCATCATCCCAGCCATGACCCATTTCTGCAGTTTTCCGCTCAGATGTCTTCAGCTTCTCACTTTTAAAACATTTCTGCACCTATAAACGAAGTTAAAATTCTCAACACCCCTAAATACAATAAAGTGTCATACAGTGCACCACTAACTATAATAGCGCCATACACTGTGTTCCTGATTATAAATGTACCATACACTGTGTCCCACACACACCGTGCCCCCTGTAGATAGTGCCCCCATAGCCCCCTGTAGATAGGACTGCCATAGAGCCCCTGAAGATAGCGCCCTACATAGAAACACCTGTAGATAGTGCCCCACATACAGCCCTCTGTAGATAGTGCCCACATATGGACTCCAGAGCTGCAAGGCATTAGTGCTAACCACTGAGCCACCGTGCTGCCCTACATATAGCTTCCCCTATAGAAAGTGCTCCACAAATAGCCCACCTCTGTAGATAGTGCCTCACATATAGCCCACCCCTGTAGACAGTGCCTTACATATAGCTCCCTGTAGATAGTGCCCCACAGGTAACCCACCCCTGTATATAGTGTCCCACATATAGCCCACCCCTGTATAGTGGCCCACATCCCCACTTAAAGACACCCCCTGTATATAGTGGCCCACAGCCCCACATATAGACGACCCCCCCTGTAGATAGAGAACCCCACTGTAGATAATGCCACTCAATTTTAGTAGAAATAAATAAATAAATTACACACTCACCCTGATCCCATTCCCGTGCTGTCCGGTGGCAATGCAGATCTGCTCTCTTCTGAGCAGGTCTTCTGGAGCTGAACGACGCCAGCGACGCGTCGTTCAAAGGTGCTGATTGGCGGCACAGAATGACTTGCCCTGTCTTGCTCCTTTCAAGCACGGAAGCGGCGCGATGATGTCATTTTGCCCCGCCAATCAGCGTCATTGTAAGGCGCAAAATGGTCAGGCACAGAACGTGCCCGGCTATCCAGCGCTAATGCATGTATTTGTTACGATACTGGCGAACACTGCTGGAATCCTATGGTCAGAAGTAGCGAGCGGAGCACAGTGCAGAACCCGGTGAGACGTCCCCAGGAACAGTGCTTGGAGGGTGGAACACGAGTAGTAGTAGTAGTAGCAGCAAGGAAGTAGGAACAGTCTGGCAAAGACAGTTCTCAGGAGCAGGAGACTGGAACAAGTCACAATACTCAAGCACTGTTTGGTATTCCATGTGGTCTGAAGTAGGCCCAAACAGGAAACAAGATGGTTCACACGATGCAACATTTGCCATCTTGGTTAAGGGCAAGTTTAAGGGCAAAACAGCAGCCTCCAGTGGTAAGGAGTAAAGGTGCAGCACAATTCTTCAAAGTGTAAAACAGCGGCCACTAGTGGTAATTTTGCAGTACAACAACAGAATCCTGACATTACTCCCTCCTTTCGACAGCGGCCTCAGGACGATGTTTGACTTGGTTTATCTGGATATCTTTGGTGAAATTCCCTAACCAGTCGAGGAGCATTGAGATTGCCTACGGGCTCCCACGAATTATCCTCAGGGCCATATCCTTGCCATTTTATTAGATATTGCAACCGATTTCTGAATATCCTGGAGTCCAGGATGTTTTCAACAGTATAATGTTCTTGTCCATCAACTTCGATAGGATCAGGGGGAGGCAGGTGGCGTCCTGGAAATGGATTTGAAACAACAGGTTTCAATAGGGATACATGGAACACTGGATGTATTCTCATTGGTCTGGGAAGTTTGAGACGAAAAGCCACTGAGTTTACTTGTCCAATAATCTTGAAAGGACCAATAAATTTTTGGCCCAATTTTGCTGAAGGTAAGTGAAGTTTCAGATTCTTGGTGGAAAGCCATACTTCATCTCCCACTTTGAAGGTTGGAGAAGGTCTACGAGATTTATCTGCTGTTTCTTTATATTTCTCCTGGGCAATTGATAATGTAATTTTTAGCATTTCCAGATTCTGTTGAAGTGATTGTATTCTGTCAGTCACTGCAGGAATAAAAGTTTCTCTGGGAAGATTGGGAAGAATACTGGGATGGTAACCCAAATTTGCAAAAAACGGTGTTTGTTTAGTGGAGGCATTCTGAGAATTATTGTAGGAGAACTCCGCCATTGGAAGCAAATCGACCCAGTCATCCTGTAAATGGCAGATGTAGCATCGGAGATACTGTTCTAACGTTTGATTTGTGCGCTCAGTCTGACCATTAGACTGGGGATGAAAAGCAGAAGACAAACTGACATTTATGTCGAGTGCTGTGCAAAAACTCCGCCAGAATCTTGATGTGAATTGTACTCCGCGATCCGAAACCACTTCATCTGGTATTCCATGAAGACGAAACACATTCTGAATTATAAGATCAGCAGTCTCTTTAGCAGAAGGTAGTCCAGGGCAAGGAATAAAATGGGCTGCTTTAGTGAGCCGATCAACCACTACTAAGATGGAATTCTTCCCTTTGGAGACTGGTAAGTCGACAATAAAGTCCATAGAGATAGATCCCCAAGGGCGAGATGGAATTGACAGAGGCTGCAATAATCCCATGGGTGAGGTACGAGGAGTTTTGTACATGGCACAGGTGTTGCAAGAAGAAACATATTTCTTCACATCTTTTTGATAATTGGGCCACCAAAAGAAGCGGGAAAGAAATTCTTGTGTTTTCTGAATCCCCTTGTGACCTGCTAGTTTAGAGTCATGCATTAATTTTAGCACGTTTAATCTTACAGTTTCTGGAACGTAAATGCAGTGCTTGTTAGTCCATACTTGATTTTTGAAAGTTAGGGACACTTCCTCTGGTGGGTGCAAAAGAATTGGGTCGGTCTCATAGGCTTCCTTTATCTCATCAAGCAAGTCCTTGCTATGGATCACCCCCAGGAAATTGGACTCGGAAAGAATAGTTGTTGGTGGTACTGTCGAGGAGGAGTCATTGGAGAACAACCTAGATAAGGCATCGGCCTTACCATTTCGGGAACCAGGCCTGTAAGAGATCACAAAGTTGAAACGATTTAGAAACAGACTCCACCGGGCTTGGCGGGGAGACAAACATTTGGCAGATCTAACAAATTCAAGGTTACGATGATCAGTTAGAACCACTATTTGTTGAGCTGTGCCTTCTAAATGATTTCTCCATTCTTTGAAAGCAGCAATGATGGCTAGGAGTTCCTTGTTCCCCACGTCATAATTCTTTTCAGCAGAAGTCAAACTTCGAGAAAAGTAAGCACAAGGGTGCAGCAAATCTTTCTCTCCAGTTCTCTGTGATAGAATAGCCCCTATTGCACAGTCTGAAGCATCCACTTCAACAATAAACGCTTTTTCAGGGTTAGGATGAACCAGTATAGGGGCTGTTGTGAATTTTGTTTTCAAATTGAAAAAAGCATCTTGTGTCTGAGGAGACCACACAAAAGGTATCCTTTTCTTTGTTAATTGGGTAATTGGTGTAATAATGCCCGAAAAATTATTGATAAAACGTCTATAGAAATTAGCAAATCCTACAAATCGTTGGACCTCTTTCACATTTTTTGGAGTTGGCCAGTCTCTAATTGCTTGAATCTTGCTAGAATCCATGTGTAACCCTAGGGGAGAAATGATATAACCCAAGAACTGTATTTCCGTTTGATGGAATTCACATTTCTCCAACTTGATATAGAGTTGATATGCTTTCAGACGTTCCAACACCATTCTCACATGATTCTGATGTTCTTCTGTAGAATTAGAAAAGATTAATATGTCATCCAGATAGATGACTACGAACTGATCTAACAAGTCCTTGAAGATATCGTTAATAAAATGCTGAAAGGTTGCAGGAGCATTGCAAAGTCCAAAAGACATGACTAGGTATTCATAATGTCCATAACGTGATCTAAACGCTGTCTTCCATTCATCACCTGGTCTAATGCGAACCAAATTATATGCACCTCGAAGATCCAATTTGGTGAATATTTTAGCTTGACGAACTCTATCCAGCAACTCCGGAATCAATGGCAGAGGGTAACGGTTTTTAATTGTGACTTTGTTTAATTCTCTATAGTCCACGCAAGGTCTCAAAGAGCCGTCTTTCTTTTTAACAAAAAAAATAGGTGCACCTGCTGGCGATGAAGATGGACGAATAAAACCTTTAGCTAAATTTTCATCTATGTATTCTTTAAGAGCCTTCAGTTCCGGCTCTGCTAATGGGTAGATGCATCCAAAAGGTATAGCTGCTCCAGGCAACAGTTCAATCGGACAATCGTAAGGTCGATGTGGAGGAAGTTTATTAGCATTCTCTTTGTCACATATATCGGTAAATTCGTCATATAGAGGAGGTAATTTAGGAGATACTTCAAGCTCCCCTTCAATCTTTTCGTGAGATTGTTCTGGTAAAGACTCTGAGGAGGGGACCTCTGATGGAAAAGACACTTCTTTGGTTTCCCAGTCAATTGTAGGGTTCTGAGCCTGCAGCCATGGTAGTCCAAAAATAATTGGAAAATGTGGGGATGAAATTAATAGGAAAGATAGAACCTCATGGTGATTAGGTCTCATAATTATCTCCAATGGTTCAGTCTCTTGATCAACTGGACCTGAGTTCAGAGGGGATCCATCTACAGTTTCCATAAGAATGGGTGACAGTCTCTCTTGAAATTTTACACCATGTTTATTAGCAAAAGAAATGTCCATAAAGTTCCCATTTGCTCCAGAGTCCACCATGGCAGAGGCGGATATCCATTGAGAATCAATTCTAAACTTGATGGGAATAAAGCAATGAGTGCCTTTGTGTTCTTTTTTAATATTGGGTGCTGTGCAGGAGACTGAATGAATGAGTGCATGCACTGGTGGCACTTGTTCAGAAGAAACAGATTCTACATCAGAGAATTCATGATCTGCTACTACCGCGACCATCTTGCGTTGACGACATGGACAATTGATAAGGAAGTGATCAGTTTTACCACAATAGAAGCATTGATTTTCTCTAAACCTTCGTTCTCTTCTGTCGGCACTTTCACGCTTTTGTATACTGTCAATTTGCATAGGTTCAGCTTAGTGTTCTTTGTAATTCTTTGTTTCAGAGTCTCTAGGAGTGGGAGCTGAAGCAGACGAGTAATAGTTATTATTACGGGACCAGGTAGAACCCCATTTTTCTTGTCGACGCTCTGACAGCCGAGTGTCTATTCGGATACAATGGTGTACAAAATCATCAAACTCTGTGGGAGCTTCAGCCCGTGCTAACTCGTCCTTAAGTGCACTAGATAGTCATTGCAGCATTATTCCACTCAGTATCCATCACCCACTGTCTGAAATCTGTGGCATATTCGGCAACAGAGCGTCTGCCCTGACGTAGAGCCATCAACGCTGCTTCTGCTGTAGTACACCGGTTAGGATCATCAAATACTTGGCTCATGGCTGCTAGGAAGGCGTCCAAGTCATCAAGCCGAGCATCGTTGGTTTCAATAAGAGGGCTTGCCCAGGCTACAGCCTTATGTGTCAGAAGCATAATAATACACAGCACCTTTGAATTATCAGTAGGGAAGTGAGCAGGATGTGCACTAAAATATAACTTGCATTGGTTTATAAATCCACGGTATTTGTCACGATCCCCACCAAACCTGAATGGTGGAAGCGGCAGGGTAGATGAAGAGGCTGGGGTCACAACTCGATTCTGAAGTTCCCGGATCAGCTCTGCTTGCTGAGCCACCATGCCTTGTAAACCCTGTGTAGCTTGTCCATAAACTTGAACATCATGGGTTGTTTGATTTTCAAACGCCAAATATTTAGTCTTTAAAGTTTGCATGTCAGCAAAGATGTTAGTAAGCAAACAGTTCATATTGTTCACACGAACCTCCAAACTTGCTTCTCTGGCGGATTCCATGGAAATGGCTTGAGTATCCTGTTACGATACTGGCGAACACTGCTGGAATCCTATGGTCAGAAGTAGCGAGCGGAGCACAGTGCAGAACCCGGTGAGACGTCCCCAGGAACAGTGCTTGGAGGGTGGAACACGAGTAGTAGTAGTAGCAGCAAGGAAGTAGGAACAGTCTGGCAAAGACAGTTCTCAGGAGCAGGAGACTGGAACAAGTCACAATACTCAAGCACTGTTTGGTATTCCATGTGGTCTGAAGTAGGCCCAAACAGGAAACAAGATGGTTCACACGATGCAACATTTGCCATCTTGGTTAAGGGCAAGTTTAAGGGCAAAACAGCAGCCTCCAGTGGTAAGGAGTAAAGGTGCAGCACAATTCTTCAAAGTGTAAAACAGCGGCCACTAGTGGTAATTTTGCAGTACAACAACAGAATCCTGACAGTATTTGTACCTGCGTGCTATAGACGCAGGTACAATTACTGCAAGAGGGGGTGGCTGTCACTAGCACTGGGGCCCCATCCGGTGCTAGCGACGCACCCGGGCATGAGAGGGCATGTGTGGCTCGGCCCATACATGTTTGAGGCTCAGCGGCACAGGCCTCGTAGTAGCGTTGCTACCGCTGTAGCAGCCATATCGGCTGCTAGCAGCGCCACCGGGTATATGGGGAGAGTGTGTCGGCCACTGACCATACAGCTACTGATAATACCACCACACCGCTACTGACAATACCACCATACAGCTACTAAACAATACCACCACACAGCTACTGAATAATACCACCATACCGCTACTAAACAATACCATCATACAGCTACTGAATAATACCATTTTATAGCTACTGAATACTGCCACCTTACAGCTACTGATAATACCACCATACATGGACTGAGGACTTCCACCATACAGCGACTGATAGTACCACCATACAGTTACTGATAGTACCACCATACAGGGACTGAACAATACCACCATACAGCTACTGATAATACCACGTGAATATGCTGCGAGTGTGTGGCATGCACTGATGCTTGCTTCAAAGTATCCAGCAGCAGGGGCGTAGCTAAAGGCTCATGGGCCCGGGTGCAAGAATTCAGCTTGGCCCCCCTACCCCTCCCCAACACCACCATCATCAGACCCCTGCACACACCTATGCCCAGACGCCTTGTCCAAAAGCCCCCAAAGTATAATGCCCCCACACAGTATAATGCTCCCATAGCTGCCCCCACACAGTATAATGCCCCATAACGTATAATGCCCCCCCATAACAGCCCCATACCATATAATGCCCCACATAGCTGCCCCAATACATTATAGTGCCCCCCATATCAGCCCCCATACAGTATAATGCCCCCATATCGGCTCTCCATACAGTATAATGCTCCCATATCAGCTCCCCATACAGTAAAATGCCCCCCATATCAGCTCCCCATACAGTACAATGCCCCCATATGAGCTTCCCATACAGTATAATGCCCCCATATGAGCTCCCCATACAGTATAATGCCCCTCCATATCAGCTCCCCATATAGTATAATTCCTCCCATATCAGCTCCCCATACATTATAATGCCCCCATATCTGCCCCCATACAGTATAATGCCCCTCCATATCAGCTCCCATACAGTATAATGCTCCCCATACAGTATAATGCCCCCATATCCGCTCCCCATACAGTAAAATGCCCCCATATCAGCTCCCCATACAGTATAATGCCCCCATATGAACTTCCCATACAGTATAATCTCCCCATATGAGCTCCCCATACAATATAACGCCCCCCATATGAGCTACCCATACAGTATAATGCCCCCCATATGAACTACCCATATAGTATAATGCCCCCCATATCAGCCCCCCATACAGTATAATTCCCCCATATCAGCCCCCATGCAGTATAATGCCCCCCCATATCAGCCCCCCATACAGTATAATTCCCCCATATCAGCCCCCATGCAGTATAATGCCCCCCATCTTATCAGCCCCCCATGCAGTATAATGCCCCCCCCCGCAATATCAGCCACTCATACAGTCGGGCGTAGCTAGAGGCTCATGGGCCCCGATGCAAAAATTCTTACTGGGCCCCCCCCCCCCGCAAACTTCTCATGGCCTAAGTGACCCAACAATGCAGCACTAGCAGCCGGGGCGTCACTAAGGCTGGGTTCACACACACTATTTACGGACGTAATTCGGGCGTTTTAGCATTGAATTACGTTCGAAAATGCGGCTCAAAAGCGTCGGCAAACATCTGCCCATTCATTTGAATGGGTCTAAAGATGTTCTGTGCCGACGGTCATTTTTTTTTACGCGCCGCTGTCAAAAGGCGGCGCGTAAAAAAGTGCCTGTCACTTCTTCAGACGTAAATGGAGCCGTTTTCCATGGAAAACCAGCTTCAATTACTTCCGTAATGGACGCAGCAAAAGACGCCTGCACATGCCATTACGGCTGAAATTACGTTGCTGTTTTCTCCTGAAAACAGCACAGTAATTTCAGCCGTAACAGACGCTGCCGTGTGAACATACCCTCAGGGCTTAAAATGTCCGGGAAATAGCCCCAATACATGTGTCCGCCCAAAAAAAAAGTGTGTATATGAGACAGCATAGCATATCTATAGCACTACGACCCTATAAACTATGGATAGGATTAGATACAGTGGCTGAGCACAGTATCACACATGATAGGATTAGATACAGTGGCTCAGAAGGCAGTATCACACATGATAGGATTAGATACAGTGGCTAGGCAGACAGTACCACACATGATAGGATTAGATACAGTGGCTCAGCAGACAGTATCACACATGATCGGATTAGATATAGGGCCCAGCAGACAGTATCATACATGATTGGATTAGATACACAGCTCAGTAGACTGTATCACACATGATAGGATTAGATACAGGGCCCAGCTCGCTGACATTGCGGCTCCAGCGCTGGACCCAGGATAGGTAAGAATAATAATTTTGCTTCTTTATGTGTTACTGATTATTTTTGTGTGTTTGTGTTTTGTTTACAGGTTCGGTTGTTGGACTTCGGATACGAGGACTTCAATGACGGCGTTTTTTTTATTCTCAATAAAATGGTTAATGAGGGTTGTGTTTTTTTATTTCAATAAAATATTTTTTCTATGTGCTTGTATCTTTTTAAACTTTATTATCACCGCCTTAGTAATGGCCGCTGGCTGATTGACAACCTCCATTACTAAGGCGAGGCTTAATGTTAGCCGGTGCAGAGGCTACACTAACCCCCATTATTACCCCGGTACCCACCGCCACCAGGGGTACTGGGAAGAGCCGGGTACAAACCAGTACCCGACCATCTGTAGTGACGGGCAGGCACCGGGGTGGCCGCAGGCTGGTAGTATTAGGCTGGGGAAGGCCAAAAACTGTGGCCCTTCCCACCCTTGTAATGCTGCCTGCTGCTGCTGTGTTGTATCTGGCTGGTTATGAAAATTGGGGGGGACCCGACATCGTTCTTTCCAATTATTATTATTATTTTTTTTAAATGACGTGGGGTCCCCCCCATTTTCATAACCAGCCAGATACAATAAAGCAGCAGCAGGCAGCATTACCAGGATGGGAAGGGCCACTGTTTTTGGCCTTTCCCCTCCTGATAATACCAGCCTGCGGCCACCCCAGTGGCCGACCATCACTACAGATGGTCAGGTACTGGATCGTACCCGGCTCTTCCCAGCACCCCTGGTGGCGGTGGGTACCGGGGTAATAAAGGGGGTTAGTGTTAGCCTCTGCATCCGCTAACACTAAGCCCCGCCTTAGCAATGGATGCTGTCAATCAGCCGGCGGCCATTACTAAGGCGGTAGTAATATAGTTTAAAAAAAAACCACAAAGACATAGAAAAAATATTTTATTGAAATTAAAAAAAAACCCACACAACCCTCATTAACCATTTTATTAATTAAAAAAAAGCTGTCATCGAAGCAGTCCTGGAATCCGCCGTAGTCCAACGACCGAACCTGTAAGAAAACACACAAAAAATAATTAGTAACACATGTGTTAGGGTATGTGCACACGTAGTGACCAAAAACGTCTGAAAATCCAGAGCTGTTTTCAAGGGAAAACAGACCCTGCTTTTCAGACGTTTCTTGACCAACTCGCATTTTTCGCTGCGTTTTTCGTGCCGTTTTTTGGAGCTGTTTTCATTGGAGTCTATGAGAAAACAGCTCCAAAAACGTCCAAAGAAGTGTCCTGCACTTCTTTTGACGAGGCTGTATTTTTACGCGTCGTCGTTTGACAGCTGTCAAACGACGACGCGTAAATAACAGGTCGTCTGCACAGTACGTCGGCAAACCCATTCAAATGAATGGGCAGATGTTTGCCGACGTATTGTAGCCCTATTTTCAGACGTAAAACGAGGCATAATACGCCTCGTTTACATCTGAAAATAGGTCGTGTGAACCCAGCCTTAGGGTATGTGCACACACACTAATTACGTCCGTACCGGACCGAACACAGTGCAGGGAGCCGGGCTCCTAGCGTCGTACTTATCTACGACGCTAGGAGTCCCTGCCTCGCTGCCGGACAACTGTCCCGTACTGAAAACATGTTTACAGTATGGGACAGTTGTCCTGCAGCGAGCCAGGGACTCCTAGCATCGTACATAAGTATAATGCTAGGAGCCCGGCTTCCTGCAGTGTGTTCGGTCCGGTACTTGCGGCCGAAATACGTCCGTCAATTACGGACGTAATTAGTGTCTGTGCACATACCCTAAGGCTTAGATACAGGGCCCATGTGTGATACTGTCTGTGGGACCCTGTATCTAAGCCTACCACAAGGTAGGCTTAGATACAGGGTCCAGCAGACAGTAATCTTATACAGTATAAGATTACTGTGTGCTGGGGCCCTGTATCTAAACCTACAGTGTGGTAGGCTTAGATACAGGGCCCAGCAGACAGGATCACGCATGGGCCATGTATCTAAGCCTACCATGTGATTGGCTTAGATACAGGGCCCAGCAGACAGGATCACACAATCTGTGATCCTGTCTCATGGGCCCCCTAAGCCTGCTACATCGTAGGCTTAGGGGTTGTGCAGTCCCTAAACATTGATGGCCTATCCACAGGATAGGCCATCAATAGCTGATGTGTCGCCCGGGACCCGCAAATCAGCTGTTTTGAAGGGGCCGCAGCACTCGTACGAGAGCTGCTTCCCCTTCATTTCACTACTCGCTCACACTGTGAATCGCCGACACCGATTCACAGTGTGACCGGAATGAAGTGACAGGAATGAAGGGGAGCAGCTCTCGTACGAGTGCTGCGCCCCTTCAAAACAGCTGATTGGCGGGTCCCGGGAGTCAGACCCCGCCAGTCAGGGCTAAGCTTGCCTTCCTCTTTGGCCGCGGCGGGAGTTCTGTAGTCTCGATGCTGTGCGCAGCGGCATAGCGCTGTGACGTCATGCGCTGCGCACAGCGCTTGACGTCAGGACCTCCGCTGCGATCCGGAACCAGTTATATAAGTAAAGTATGTTACTATAGTAACAGGGGCCCGCGGCCCGAGTTACTATAGTAACTTTTTATTGATGTGTGCATAATAGAAAATTATGTGTGCATAATAGAAAAATAGCACAATTACTTACTTATCCACGTTCCCACGCCAGGTGGAGGATCCTTCGCCTCCTCCGGTGTGTGCTATAAGTGACTCGGGACGATGATGTTGCTACATCCTGCCAGCCTGTGTCGAGCCGCTCAGGGCACAGTGAATGCTGGATCAAGGAGACGTCAGCTCCTTGATCCAGCATTGATTGGAACCGGGACCTTGGTGAGTGACTCGCGACCCCCCGGAGGTCTTCACATGAATCCCCAGGGGGACGCGACCCACAGTGTGTAATGTATTGTGTTGTATTGTGCAGTTTGCTGTGGAGAGAGGAGGGGGGGCTGTAATTTAACGGGCCCCCCCTCTCCACCGCAAACAGCACAATACAACACAATACATTACAAGGCAACACAATACATTACATTACATTACAAGACAACACAATACAACACAACACAACACAACACATTACATTACATTACAATACAGACTCTGCAGCTCACATGGTGTACCATGTGACCGTAACCAGGAAGTGCCGGCTTCACGGCACAGAAAATTTATTTAACAAGCATGCTGTATGGCAACGAGGGCCCGTGGGCCCCCCAGGCTTAGGGGCCCGGTCGCAAAATATTTAGAAAATATGGTTCTGTCGTACTAAAGCCATATTATAGCTAAGAATTTATAAATTGCACCCTCAGTTTTTGCTATTACCTGGATTTCAAACCACTTCTTTATCAATCACTTTGGTTGTATATAAAATTTTATCCACGGCAATGCTGATGAGTCTATTATAATAATTACATTCTACTTGATTTTCAAATTTACCAACATTCTTATTAAATATTTATTTATTTCTATAAGATGCACCAAAAGTATTCAGAGCAAACAAAACATTGTTCTACATTAGTGGAAGATAGACCCAACAGTTGACGGTGCTATTGATTCCGTCAAAAACGACGAACCCTGTCACAACGGTGACAAACAGAAACCTTTAGCAATGTTTCCGTCACCATTGATATCAATAGTGATGCAAACAGAAGCTTGGGTTTCCATTTGCCTTTCTGTTAAGGGGTTAACCCGACGAAAACCTCAGACGGAACCCCTCAACAGAAGGGCAACGGTGAGGGGGACTGCAGCCCGGAATTCAAACAGGACCACCAGGGTTCCATTGTGACAAATGGGGTGGAAATCCATTCTTTGCGCAGTGCCTCTTAGCAGATTGTCTTTTTTGTTGTGGTCTTTTTAGAATTTTCAAATTGATCGACTCACATGAACAAAAAAAGATCTTGCAACCATGAATTAAAAGTCCATAGGTTTATTAAAGTTTTTTCAAACATCAACGCATTTCGAGACCGGATCAGTCTCTTCCTCAGGCTAAAAAACACATGAAAAATCCTAGGTCATCGCAGTGGTTTTTATAATTGAAAAGATCACCATAGAGAGGCTCTGGGGTCCTAGGTCGCAAAAATGCTAAGTTGTTATAGAATATAGTCAGGTAACTGCGTTAATCGTTGAATGCTACATTGTTATACATTATAATCAAATAACGATATATATATATATATATATATATATATATATATATATATATATATATATATATATATATATACACACAGCTTGGAAAGGAAACTTTTTAAAATCAGAAATAGCGGTCTGTTTGGAAAAATTATAATGCTATGTTTTTTTTTTTATTGTTTGGTATATACTTAGGATTTGAAGACCCAATGGTTACATATTTGTTCAGGCCACTTTGGTGAAATGTGTGTAAAAGAAACACATGTTTTCATTCCTTGGCTAAATCATCTCCTTTGAATAGATCCAGAGAAGGTATCTGCTATCCATAACTGGCATCAGCCATTTTTTTTATCAACAATTTATACAAAATGTCTCTCAAGTGTTCTCCTCTCTTATTGCTTTGACTAAGAAAGGAGTGAATTCTCGAGTCTGGACAGATTCTGCAGGGCAAGTCTTCAACCATCTAAATTCCTGCTACTCTTTTGCTCCAGTTCTCCACTATCTGGATTTTGACTGGACATTTTTCCTAAAGGTCAATGCCTCCTCAGTCGATGTTAGTGCAAATCTCTCTTTACAGTCAGAAAAGAGCATGGGCACTCAATGTGGTTTCTTCTCTAAGAAATGTTCCCTTGTAGTGAATAATTATTCTATCTGTAATCATGAGCTGCTGGCGGTTAAACTTGCCTTAGAGGAATGCCCCTATCTCTTGGAGGGTGCTAAATTTCCTGTCACTATCTTCACTGACCACAAGAATTTGAATCTCTAGTCTGCCCATAGGGTTAAGGCACAATTTGATTTTCTACGTACGGAGAAAAAATTGCAGAACAGACTATTTTGACTCTGTTCCTGACCTTGATGCTGATCTTGACTTTGGCCTTTTTTCTGGATTACACTCCTGTCCCTTGGTTTTGCGGGAATCCGACTAGGAAAGTCCATACCTCCTTGTGAAGGTTAAGAGTGGAGATTACGAGCAGATTCCTTAAACTCTGCAGCCTATATTAGCCCGCGATCCAGAAGGAAAAGGTTCAGCACTCCTTGTGGAATATGAAAAAAATCTTCTTTATTGGTTAAAATAGATAGCCAGCGGAAAACTGAACAGCAAACAGTGGACAAGAAACATAGAACATACGTTCCCTCTGACGCGTTTCTAGATATCTGTGAGTAATGGCTCTTGAGAGCTAGAAACGCGTTAGAGGGAATGCATGTTTTATGTTTCTTGTCCACTATTTGCTGTTCAGTCTTCTGCTGGCTATCTATTTTAACCAATAAAGAAGATTTTTTCATATTCCACAAGGAGTGCTGAACCTTTTCCTTCAGGATTGTTGTTTCTACAGCGTGGAGATCGCTGTCTTCTCCGTGCACCTAGGAGGGTGCGCTGACATTTCCATATATTTCGTATATTAGCCTGCGCCAAGCCAATTGCAGCTCAAAGTATCTACAGTACTTCTTTGGTCTCAAAAGTAACAGGGTGTACCTGACACACCTGAACTCAATAATTAGGAGGGGTGTCCACATATTTGGCCATGTAGTGCACTTGATGGGCTAAGGTAAGAAAAGTAGTCAAGCATATTCAACCCTCAATTCTTCCTTTTTTCACTTTTTTTGTACTTCTCTTTTGGGTTGGAACAGCATTCTCTCGACACCGTCTTTGTGTAACTAGCAATAGTACTTTATTGTTGCTATAGAGTCAGTACTCCAGCACGACTATAGATAACAGATTCATTCCATTTCAAGGGGCCCGAAAGGCTGAAGATGAATATTTCTGCTTAGCCAAAGTAAGAAAACAGCCTCCATCTTTACACAAATCATTACTTCATTGTAACTTATTGTGTCTTTGGAAGTGCAGCAGAGACAAAAAAACAGAATATATATTTTTTTTAAAATGTCATAACATATCAGAACAGGAAATATCAAACAGGAAAAGAGATGATTACGTCTCCTAAAACTGTTTTGTCAGCTACACTGTTATGCTGGAAGCAGAATGATCTCTATGGAACATTTTATTCTCCTTAGCTCCGCTATTATAATAACATGCCAAGGAACATCTTCTACACGTGACAATAAAAAAGGTAAATGTTATTTATGGATAGTAACCAAATATTCTGTTGTCATTTTTTTTATTTATAGCGACAACACTTCATTGTTGTCAGTTCAACATCTTTCTTTCACAATGTCCTACAGCAAAAAAGGGAAACCAGCTTATCTGTCCAAGATCTCAAGTGCCTTTACTGAGTATAAGAGCAGGGAATTTTTTTTGTAACATGTTTTCCAGAATTTAAACAATTTACTGTATGGAGATTATAAAATATTTTTAAAACTCTGACAAATTAATGAATGTTATTAGGGAGATGGTGTTGCTGGTGAGAGTTTTTAATAATGTTTTTGTCAGTGAACACTTTCATACATCAGCAGCAGCTACACAAATCTCACTGATAATTTGGTACAATATAACAGTCAGGAGTCCTGGATGCTTAGCTCACAGAGTATAGGGCTATGTTCACATGGCTTTTGCATGAAGCAGAAAAATATGAGGCTGTTTTCAAGAGAAAATAGCCTCTGAAAAGCAGGAGTTTTTGGGGCAGATTTGCCAAACATTTTTGAAGTGTTTCTAAAGTGTTTTTGGCATTGTCCATGGGAAATTGTCAAAATCTGCCTAAAAACATCTCAAGAAGTGACATGCACTTCTTTTTTATGAGACGTAATTTTATGTTTTGTTTTTTAATACAGCGGCGTCAAATTTTCAAAAGTGTTTTCAAGGCATATTTGGAGTTTAATGCAAACGTTTTGCATGCAATAAAAAAATGTAAACTGTGCGGTAAAAAAATTTTCTTTTACAATAAGCGTCTATCGCCAATATATGCCTATGCTGTGGTATACATCGCAGTCTTCTGTCGGAAAGTAAAAACAAGATGTGAACAGAGCCTTACCAATACTGGATACATTGAATGCACTTCTCAGAGCAGAGCAGGACTACATCTGTACAGATTTACAGGGTTTATATATTGATGAGTAGTGTCAAGTGTCATGGTTAAGTAAAACTAAATCTGGGGTAAAGACTATGATTTACCCTAAGAATTGAATTATAATTCTTTGACTAGTATGCCAAAATAAGAGCTTTTTAGGGCAGTTGAACAAAAAAAACAATTATATATATATATATATATATATATATATATATATATACACTGTATATACAATTTTTTAATGTTTTTAAAAAATATATAACTAGGTTTTTTGTGAAAGTGCGTACATTACTTTTCGGCAAAAGGCTGCCACATGTTTCCTCTTCCTGATCAACCAAGCAATGGACTTATAGATGGTAAGAAAAGTGTCACTGCATAACTCCCTGCGATGAAAGCCTCGGTTAGGCACCCCATCATACATTCCATCAGTTTTGTTGGGTGTTTTTGGTATTCGTCATGCGACACATCTGGTATTTCTGGTATTCTCGTTGTTCTGTTTCAACGACGGAGCGGAATAACGGAACCCAGTATGCAAATGTGAACGAAGCCTAATCAGACCGATTTATTCTTCCAGGTGTACAGAGAAAAACAGGTGACAACCTCTTTAGGGTTTATACTGAATGGTGATTTTATAAATATTTTTTCAAATTAAATCCGGTGGATAGGTCATCAGTTGCCCGGTAGTGGACAACCTCTTTAACTGTGGTTATCACCCTGTTCCTGTGACACTATCTTTATTATCTCTGTGCATAGATATCACTGTTTATTATCTCTGTATTGTGATATCACTGTATTATCCCTGTACTGTGACATCCCTGTGTTTGTTATACCTATACTTTGGCATCTCCATACTTATTATCCTTGTACCCTTAAGGCCCTTTTACAACGGCCAATAATCGGACGAGGCAGCGAGCACCAATCAACGAGACATCGTTGATCGGTGCTCATTTGCTCCTGTCACATGGGGCTATGGATGGGGACGAGTGGTCGTTACTTCGATCGCTCGTCCCCATACATTATTATCATGTCGGCAGCGTGTCTCCCTGTTTACGCAGGGAGATGTGCTGCCGACAACGATAATATTTAACTTTTTTAAAACGATACGACAGGCAGATGATTCATCTGCTGATTTTTGCCCTGTTTACACAGCGCAATTATCGGCAACAAGCGTTCTATGAACGCTTGACTGCCCGATAATCACCCAGTGTAAAACCCCCTTTACATCACTGTATTTATTATCCAGCTTCTCTAAGCCCCAGCATTTAGCTAGCTAGACATTTTCCCTGCAGCTGCTCTTTAAGAGGAGCTGTCCATTCCGACTCATATAGAAGGTCCCAAGCAGGGTACCCCCTCTATGAGGTCATACAGAAAGGGATTATTTTGATGAGACAGCCCCTTCAAATTAATTTATAAATTAATATAAAGTACAAAATACATCCTTGGAAATTTTCTAACATCTTGACTGTATTTTCAAAACTATTAAATTAGAACTTTTAGGTTTAGATGTGTAAGAATACATAAGAAGTTATGGTATTGTATTAATCATAGGTACTTGTAAAGCACCAGTTCTGGGGAATGGACACCATGTGCCAAATAAAGTTTCCTATGAAGTTGGAGAGTGGCTGCAGTATCACTGTGATGACGGCTATATGACTACACAGAGGAACATTGTGGAGCAAGTACAATGCCTTTCTTCTGGATGGTCAACAGTTCCTCAGTGTTCTGGTACTGTGCATAAACCAGTTGATAAAGCTACTTTAGCATTGCGATGTAGCAATTTTCTTCACCTGGTCAAACTACTAGATCTCTAAAAATTGTTTTTCCTGTAGGTCTAGAAAAATAACTTTGCATTTACGCTGGCATGTGGCATCTGCACATGCATAATGTATTAGTAACCCAAGTCACACACAGGTTCTCCTAATGTGCAGAATATTTCTCTGCCTTTAAAGAGATAGCAGAAACACTGTAGCGCTCAGCTGATTCATCACTATAGTTTAGTGAACTATGGTCTCCTCCATGCATAGGCTTATATTCTTATCTAGAGGGTGAAAGGCAGATACATCGGAGGACAATATTAAGTTGTTAGGAACATATTTGCACATGGATAAAGAATAGTGGTGTTTATCAATAATTGGAATATATATGGACTAAATAAAAGTTGTTTCTAGTGTACACTGGTTAGCATTAGAATCCATGGTTTCTATCTATTTTCAAAATAGTCTTGTAGATGGTTTAGAGACCAGCGTATATTTTCAAGGCAAAACTATGTAGAACAAAATATAATAAAGCCAACAGGGCGTGAACTACTCTGAAGCTGCCTCACGCTGATTGGTCAGCATCAGAGGCAGGGAAGCTAGTTCCACTCTGTTGGCTAACTACAGCAAATTAGCCAATAGGGCGCCAACACAACAGTGGACCATATCTCTGGAATGGGGGAATCTAGGATAAAAAGAAAAACAGTGCTGGAATCAGGGAGACAACGCTATTCAGGTCAGTTCAAATTATATGTCCTAGTAACAGGTCCTCTTTAAAGCAAGTAGCAAGATTGGCAGGGGCCTTGCAAATTTATTTTGTCTTTTTAGGGGATTTTTTTTTATCTTTGATGTAAGCTGCGATTACCATGTGAGACATTCCTATAGAGTTTATAAAAATAATATAAAAAAAAATTAGGAAGCTAATCTTAAATGGACTCTTTATAGTAAAGGATGCTATTAGCATAGATTGGTATTACATTTTATTTACAAATTTAAATGCATTTTTTTCAGTGAGAGGCTTCAATATGAAATTTACAGATGCCTATTTTTTATTCTTTTAAGGAATCACCTGTTCTTTCCAACAAAAAACTGGTTCAAATAAACCACAATTGGTTTATTCCAATGGCCCAGTGGCAAAGTTTTCATGTAATGATGGGTTTATATTGAAAGGATCAGAAATCAGTCAGTGTTACTACTATGGATGGGATCCATCATTACCAACATGTGAAGGTAAATATCAAATATTTTTAAATTCTATCTTGCAGATAATAAATCACATGTCAACATGCTCCTTTACTCACTGGTTATATATTACGTTGCATGATGTGTCGAGATAAGAATAGTTCTTGTCCACCAGAAACTGTTTGTGGTTTAATAAGTAAATCTGACAATAGTTTATAGCTTTGATCATGTGAATAAAATATAAACGTGTGTTTATTAGCAGTCTGGGTCTGAAATGGTAGACTCGTACAACGTACAATCAGGAGAGAGATGTGGTCAAAAAGCCAGGGTTTGTACCTTTGAGGTCAAAGGTCATAGATCACAAGCGTTAAGAAGTCAAGAGGTGCAAGGCACAAGTAATGGCAGTTATGGGACCCTAGATGACCAGACTGGAACAGATAACTAAAGGGAGGCATGGGGAGTTAGGCACATAGTTTGAGACTTGGACAATAAAAGTCCTGAAACCCAAGTAGAGGCAAGGTCTAGTCATTTACAGAATACTTGTAGCTTATTTATTTAAGGTAGAAGAGAAGAGGATAGGTAAGTCCATATCCATAATATGTCTATCTATTCTATAGTAGCTGTGAGGACTTCATTCATCTGCCAAATTCAAAGAACAATGCATACCTTTTAAATGTGTACTATAAGAAAAGGCATTCTTTAGATTGCAAAAGGCATGGGCCAATTTACATTTTTTTATTTTGGAGGGGGGTTAGTGCCCATAACACTGCCCCCTCTGAGAAAAACAGGAGTTAAAAGGGTTTTCCAGCCAGGAAAAATTGATGGCCTATCCTCAGCTGATGGGTCGGGGTCTAACTCCCGGGACCTCCACCGATCAGCTGTTTTGAAGGGGGTACAGCGCTCACTGTGAATCTTCGACATGCATTTAGTGGCGATTCACAGGTATTGCAGCCTTTTCTCCCATTAAATCCAATGGGAAAAAAAATGCTGCAATAACTGTGAATCGCAGCTAAATGATCGCTGTATACGTTTCTGTGCAGTGAGCAACCGCTAGTGACAGCTACAGGCAGAAATGTAACATTCAGCTGGATGGTTGTGTAAAATGCATAAATATTGAATAAATATAGTTAAATTATAGGTACGTATTTCTACCATGGACCACCACTATTAACCCCTACACCATCCTAAACAATTTAGTAATAAACGGTATAATTATTATTATAATGTAATGTTAGGTGTTAACCACTAAACTACCTTAGACCTCCAAGGCTATTAAAATATTAATCAATAACCATCCTAGACCACTGTGGATAATATATTCCAGAAATAGTTCTTTCACCACCCTAGAACACAAGTGAAAAACTGTCACTAATTTTCCTGTCTTTGTTGTGGATACCTACGTACCTGGAAATCTTTGTCTAAGAACCCTGCATTTTCTCCCAAATGGAGTAAATAACCACTTGCCTACCGCTGAATGACTATATATGATGCAGATAACTGTGAGCCACTGTTTTTAAACGATGGCCATATTAACTTTCTGCGGCGCCAAGTGGTGCTGCAAATCCTGTTAGGCCCTGTTCACACAGAGTTTTTCTGCAGACAGAAAAATTTGCCTCAAAATTGCGTCTGGAATTTTGAGGCTGATTTTGACTTGCCTGCACGCTTTTTGCCGTGTTTTTCACATCGTTTATGGCAGCATTTTTTGCCCTCAGCCATTTAGCACCGCAGTCAAAAAACGCAGCAAGCAACGCTTTCTCTGTCTCCCATTGATGTCAATGGGAGGTCAGAGATGGAAACGCCTGACGAAATGGCATGTTGCTTCTTTTTCCCGTAACATCCATGGGACGTTTTTTGCCGCAGTTTTGCTGCGGAGTGTGAGCAGGGCCTTACAGCGCTCTTACTATACAGCAGTAGTCACAGAGAAGACACTGGTCTAACAGATTGCCTGTCAGTATAAAACTGACAGGCAATAATGCTTTGGTATACGCAGTATACCAAAGCATTATGAAAATGATCAGTAGATCGCATTGTAAAATCCACAAGTGGGACAAAATAAAAAAATTTGAGCTTAATAAAGTAAATAAATAAAGAAAACCAAACACTTTTTTTTCCATAAAAAGTAATTTTATTTTCTATAGGTGGTAAAAAAATAAATAATTAAAACATATATGGTATCATCGCAATCGTAACCACCTATATAATAAAGTTAACACATCATTTAAACTGCACAGTGAACGATGTAAAAAAGAACAAAACAAAAATCAATGGCAAGATTGCTTTTTTTTTCCAAAATAATAAAACTTAATCAATGATTTATGTCCACCCGATAACCGTTGTATTAAAAAAAATTAACCCGCAATAAAAATGCCCTCATACTCTACGTCGATGGAAAAATAAAATAGTTATGACTCTCTGAATGCGGCTATAAGTGGTTAAAAGACTGTGATCATGTGACTGAAACCCAAAATCTATTTTGAAATTTTAAGATAGGTATTATGTATTGGATCGGGCAAAGCACCACTGACCAATTGGTACGTAAGCCTGTTATGGGAATCCAACATCACAACTCATATTTATTGGACACTTCTGTGCATAATTATTATGGACTTCAGTATCAGGCAGTTATGATCACTGCTCATTCATTAAATGTCTTGTTACAGCTTTCGATGAAAGAGACAAGTGTCCTCCCTCTCCACAGCCCATGAATATACAGGTCATTAAGCTCAAAAGTGACTATTTTAATGGAGACAAAGTAGTGATGAAATGCAAACCTGGTTTTCAGCTAAATGGTGCTGAATCTATAATGTGTAAAAATGGACAATGGACATCACCACCTCAATGTATTCGTAAGTTGGGAAATATTCTAAATATTACACCAAGTATAAAGCCTTTGTTGGTTGAGCATTTCTGAGGTCAATACCTGTGAGATCCAGAAATAATTTACAAAATGTTCTATTAAATTGGCTAATCCTTTACTGAAATCCAATACACCACTGGCAATAGATATCTAGGTCAATATACTGTCATGAAATGTCACAGATTGTTACAGTTACCCTGAAGAGATGTTGTACAACAACCTCCCCCAGAAACCAGGGAGTTGTAGGGAAGATATATACAGGGTCTTATCTGTGCATATAGTGTATAGCCTTATCTAGGCCTTTAGCTGTACAAAAGAGTTGTCGTTAAATCTCCTGCTCGCTGCTGACTCTGTCCCAATCTACACAGCAAGGCTGAAAAGTGAGCTGCAGAAAACAGGAATTGTCAGCCTATTGTAGCTATGATAACGGTCAGTGTAAAAACTGAAATATTTCAAGATTTTTTTTATATGGATATTCAAATAATATAATATCATTTTAATTATTATTGGCTGATGACACATCCCATTAAGCCAATCATAGGTCAATATACAATGAGTAAGTAAGGCCAGTTGAGAAGTACTGGTTTAAAGTAATATAGTCTGCCTTGTAGAAATTCGCAGCAGTATATACAGTAATAGAAACATAGACTACTGCAGATTCATGTGACAAAATTAAGATTCATGTGACAAAATTAAAATAGAAAAATAAATATTTGTATTTTTGAATCAAGGTGAATGTGATGATCCTCCCTCTATATTGTTTGGGACACTGGATTCAGCGACAATAAAGCCTAAATATCATAGTGGAAGTGTTGTGAGATATAAGTGTAATACTGGTTTTGAAATAACTGGGCTACATGAAACCGTCTGCATCAATGGAAGCTGGTCTCTGCCTCCTGCTTGTGTTGGGGGTAAGTATTTTATGTTGAAAATGTATCATCTCCACAATAAGCCTTAAAATTCTTTCAAATTTGTAGGGCTGCTGTCCAGCACAGCTCCTTGAAGAATGCAAATTTAGAAGGAATAGATGTTGGCTGATATATAATAAAAGACAAACTGTAAGACTAAAACATATCAGGCACAATTGCACAAAACACATTCCATAAGATACATTTGCTTTGCAAATACCGACAACATGCATTGAATTTTGTGAGCACATTATACAGTTTTTGTAGCAGTTTTTTAGCCAAACAAAGGAGAAAATGTATAAAGATTTCCTTAATAATTTTCTTACCATTTGGATCCACTCTTGACGTTGGGTAATAAAATTGCATTATAACTGATATAAAAAAATGTATATGTGGATCCAGCCTCAGTCACTACATTTGGCCACTGATTGATGCAACTGCAACTGTCGCTAGATGTGTTTCCTGCAAGAGCGTGTCAATCATAGATGGTTTGTTGTGAAGCATTAGATGTAAGTGGATATAGAGGTACACATCTTTTATTAATTTGATGTTATTCCTATATTATATTATATAGAGAAAAATGTTATTGCCTCCAAATGTTTTATAGCCATCTAACAGTCTGTTCTTGGCTTTGGGTTCTTGTCCTTGACGTAAAAGATTTTAGTTTAGAAATATTCTTAACCCCTTGACGCATTATCATGTGTATATACACATACACACACACACACACACACACACACACAAACACACACACACACACACACACACACACACGCACACACGTGATAAGCGTCATAGGGAAGTATGGAGCGCGCTCATGGGCTTCTGACGCTCCATATGCTGCGGGTGTCAGATGACATCCGGAACTAACAGCCAGGAATAGCAATCGCGCTGTTCCTAGCCGTTTAACCCCATTAAATGCTGCGGTCAATCGCGACCACAGCATCTGAAGCGTTGAAAAGAAGGGGCGGCCATTAATTAATACACCCTTTATGGCCGCACGATTTTGAAAATTACAACAACTTACCTCCTATTCATTCTCTATGGCAGCGCCGTAAAAAGCCGAACACTGCACTCGGCTATCTCCGACGCTCCCATAGAGAATGAATGGAGCGGCAGTGCACATGAGCATGTAACCGGAATACCCCTTAACGAGGTATTTGACAGCCGCTCCTACAGCGTTGTTGGCCGCATTGCGACCGTGTCAGGGCCGCTCCGTGTGGCTGTATCCTGAAAGTAATAAAATATAAAAAAAACTATATAAATTTGGTATCACCGTAATCTTCTGAGCCATAGAATAAAATTAAGTTGCCGTTTTTACCGCACGGTGAAAGCGGTAAAACAAAAAAAACAATGTAGGAATTGCAGCTTTTTCCAATTTCAGGCCGCAAATAATTTTTTTGCAGTTTCGCAAAACATTATCTGGTGCTTTAAATGCTACAAACGACAACTCCTCCCGCAAACAATAAGCCCTCACACCACTCTATTGATGGAAAAATAGAGTTAATAAAGTTTTGGCTCTTGGAACGCGGGGAGTTCAAAACAAAAACGAAAAAGTTCCTTAAGGGGTTAAAGGGGTTTATGAAATTAAAATAAACACGAATGCTTTTGTCTAGGAACAGCATCACTCTTGGCAGTGGAATTTATCGAGTATATTGCAGTATATTGCAGGATAATTTGATACTTCTAAAATGAACACAAAATTCATTATATTTCCAGATGGCTGCGTATTATCAAAAGAGGCAATGTTGCACAACAGTATTAGAGTGGAAAATGCCCCCTTTAAAATTTCAGAAGGGGATAGTGTGGAATTTCAGTGCATTGGAGATATGGTTCCAAGTCAGTCACTTTCTACATGTAAAGATGGAAAAATACATTACCCCCAATGCATTAACCCAGGTAAATATTCAACAATAGCCAAATCTCTGTCTGAAGCATTCTTAAATTCTTTAAAGGGGCTATGTGGGGACCGAAAATTATCAGCAGTGTACTCACTGCAGTATGTGACTACGCTCGCTAATATACATTCCGGTCCCCCATCGCGCTGATTATGATATTTATATAGAGTACAGCGGGGCCGGTCACATAACGAAGAGTCGCGTCGTCATGAAGTTAGGCTGTGCCACTAGATTTCCGGTCCCCTGGAGGCGCTGTAAAAAATCGAATAATCAGCTCGACGGGGGACCGGAATGTATATTAGCAATGTACTCACATACTCCAGTGCTAATAATTTTTGGGCCCCACATAACGACCTTTAACTAAATGTGTTCCCTAACAGCTGCTGGAAGACTAACCCATAGAAGTCACCTTTCTGAAAATATGTTTTTCCTTGTGTTGCATTTCAGTATTCCTCCAATTTTAATTTCAAAGCTTGATTATATGGATAACGGTAGCAACTGAGATCCATGAGTTCTACATGTCTATTTCTGCTTCATGTTTTTAGATTCTGATTCATGCCAACTGGCATTAGATAAAATTGCACAGAATAATTTAGTGCTGCCAAAGAGTGCATCCATGGGTAAAGTCTATCGCAATGGTGAAAGAATTCCTGCTCGATGTAAAACCAATTATTTTCGTGCATCCCCAACTTTGACAGTGGAATGTTTGAATGGAAAAATGATCTATGCGAAATGCACTCAGGAGAGTAAGTACATTGTTGTTTACTATGTCTAGTCAAATCTGTATAATGCAGACATGCATGTGTAGTAGAGTGTTAACATAAATTATATGTACACCTTAGGCTTTTATACCCTTGACCACCACAGATAATACCATTAACTTCACCATCCGAAAAAAACACAAATATTAAGTGTTTCCCTCTAACCCACCCT
This sequence comes from Rhinoderma darwinii, assembly GCF_050947455.1. NCBI lineage: Eukaryota > Metazoa > Chordata > Amphibia > Anura > Rhinodermatidae > Rhinoderma > Rhinoderma darwinii. The sequence goes on from NC_134693.1 coordinate 56,953,110, forward strand.
AGACCACTAGTAATATAGGTCTAAACCCATAACCAGACTAGAGCTCCACAGATATTACTTATTAACCCTTTACCACCGTAGACCACCTGAGATAATAGATATGAACCCTAGACCACTGGAGATATTACCAACAATATTATAACTAACCCCTTAAAGGGAATGTATCACCTTTTTTTTTCCTAATTAAAATAAGATAGTCCAACATCATTCTTTTTTCTAATCTTTTATTATGTTTCGATTGTAGATTTTTTTTATTCTGTTTTCTTTATATGAATATGGGAGCAGCCATCTTGCCTGAAGTGCTTTTAAAAGCAGTTAGGCATCGTTCCCATCTGCGTCAGGCCTCCGTTCAGGCGTTCCATCCGAGCTTTCTGTCAGGGGAACCCATGAACGGAACCCTGACTGAAACAAACGGAAATCATAGGTTTCCGTTTGCATCACCTTTGACTTCAATGGTGATGGATTCGGTGCAAATGGTTTCCATTTGTCTCCATTGTGCAAGGGTTCCGTCGTTTTGATGGAAGCAATCCCGTAGTCGACTACGGTATTGCTTCCATCAAAACGACGGAACCCTTGCACGACAGAGACAAACGTAAACCATTTGCACTGGATCCGTCACCATTGAAATCTGGTTTCTGTTTGTTTCATTCAGGGTTCCGTTCCTGGGTTCCCCTGACAGAAAGCTCAGATGGAACGCCTGAATGGAGCCCTAAAGCAGACGTGAGCGACGCCTAAGGGCTCATTCAGACGAGCGTAAAACTCGTCGGTGCGCTGTGCGTGGAATCACTCACAGCCCACAGACCCATTGATTTCAATGGGGCTGTTCACACATGCGTGAGTTTTCACGCAGCGAGAATCCGTTGCATGAAACTCACTGCATGTCCTATATTGGTGTGTTTTCACGCACCTACACGCTTATTTAAGTCAATGGGTGCGTGAAAACCACGCACAGCACACGGATGCACATCTGTGTGCTGTGCATTATTTGAGCATCAAATCCATTGGAAAAAAAAAAAGAAGAGCTTTGCGAGTGCGGGAAAAACACATGCCACTTGCAAAGCACACTGATGCATAACGCATAAAACACAGATCAGATTTACGCGCGTTTTTTTATCTGTCACACTCGTGTGAATGTAGCCTTAGAAATATACTTTACAACAGCCACATGGACCATATGAACCTGTGAACAGAAGGCGACCCATTGACTGCTATGGGAAAGTGTTCTAGGCATGCTCAGTGAGCTGTGCAGAAGTCACTGTGCAGGAAGTGATAGGAGGGGATCTGTGTCCATCACCTATTGTTAATGGTGGATCTTGTGTTATCTATGTATAATTGTCACCTTTTATTGTAATCCTGCCTCTGATGATAAAGTGATGACTGCTGAGAAGTGATCACTACGGGTGAAAAGGCTCAGTGGCCAGAGGGAAAACTGCAATACTTTAGGATTATTTTTTTAATATTGATAATAGCATAGAACAATTTTGAAAAAATCCCCAAAAATTCTTAAAAAATACCTTTAACATGAAAACTTGATTTAAACAAGAGGTCATTTTCTGAAGACACATACCCTTTAACCACCCTATATACACGAGTATAATGGGGTTAATTTTGTCATCTCCACTGTAAACAGTATCAAACTTAAAAATGACTCTATAAAAGACTTGGCAGATAGTATATTTGCTTGGGGTGGGGGGGGGGGGGGTGGGGCACATCTTTTGAATTGCCTTTAAGTGCAGGGAGAATTCTGAGTATCTCAAATGCTGCCACTTTATTGGAGCTCACCAATAAACTGCTAAATACTCTACTCCAAAAGGACAAGGGTGGACCCCCTCATGAATATTTATCAGTGGCCCTTTTGTTTAGATACAGAGATTCAGGACAGATGCAATGTAAGTTACTGGAAGAAAATCACATAGTCACATAGAGCAGAATATATATATCACATAATTCTATAATGATTGATCAAAAGACGGAGAAAACTGCATTTTGGTGACAGAAATTCTTTAATAGCCATCCCAGAATCAAAATGTATCTTTATAATGCTCATATGTGTTGTAGAACCTTGCCGGATAAACCAAGAAAGATTAGATGAAAACTTTTTGGAACTTCCAAACTTTGATTATAAAGTATATTTTGAGAATGAAGAGATCATTCATTTTAAGTGCAAAGCAGGATACTCAGGAACTGATACAACTGGACTATGTATTAAAGAAGACATTTTCTACCCTGTTTGCCAAGAAATATGTAAGTAGATATAAAAACTTTAAATTGTGTTAAAGGTACACTAAACCTAGAAATGAATGATAAAAGTAAACAGGAGATATATTTCCCCCCCCAACCTTTGTCTGTGTGCAAGATTTTCTGCATGTGTCTGAAATAAACAGTCTTGTAGACATCCTGTAGAAAAGACATGGACTAGTCTCCTGCTGATCTGCTCCACCGCCGTCTGGAGAACGGCAGTGGAGGTGGGCCTTCACCATGGGGCAGGACTTAACCATCTTTCGCTTTACTACAGATGCTTAGTGGAGGAGGCTCCTTCTCCAGCCAGTTGTCTTACAGCAAGGCACAGGTCAGTGAGGAGCAGGGGGGACATGGCTGAGTTCCTGGGACACATAGAGAAGATTTCTTATATATTTCTCAGTATTAATTGTAACATAAGACAAATTGGGTGAAATGAACGAGATGAAAAAAGGAAGTGCAGGGATATATTTTATTTTTTTGTGTATTATTTATGTTTAGTGTTCATTTAATTCAGAAAAATCTAATTATTGACTTCAGCTTGCAGAACCCGGAATCTACACTTCCCTAGTAAAAGACACCACTTCCTGTTGCTGCAATGAAAAGTGGGAAGGCAGATGCTGTTGAATGACATCACTAGCCTATACCAGCCAACTCTAGATGCTTAGGTGTGAGCACAGTTACATAGTTACATAGTTAGTACGGCTGAAAAAATACACATGTCCATCAAGTTCAACCAAGGGACGGGAAAGGGAAGGAAAAATTTCTATACATAGGAGCTAATACTTTTTTGTTCTAGGAAATTATCTAACCCTTTTTTAAAGCCATCTACTGTCCCTGCTGTGACCAGCTCCTGCGGTAGGCTATTCCATAGATTCACAGTTCTCACAGTAAAGAAGGCTTGTCGCCTCTGCAGGTTGAACCTTTTTTTCTCCAGACGGAGGGAGTGCCCCCTTGTTTTTTGAGGGGGTTTTACAAGGAACAGGAATTCACCATATTTTTTGTATGTGCCGTTAATATATTTATATAAGTTAATCATGTCCCCCCTTAGTCGTCTTTTTTCAAGACTAAATAGGTTTAATTCTTTTAATCTTTCCTCATAACTTAAATTCTCCATGCCCCTAATTAGCTTCGTTGCTCTTCTTTGTATTTTTTCCAACTCCAGGGCATCCTTTCTATGAACTGGAGCCCAGAACTGAACTGCATATTCTAGATGAGGCCTCACTAATGCTTTGTAAAGTGGCAATATTACATCCCTGTCCCGTGAGTCCATGCCTCTTTTAATACACGACAATATCCTGCTGGCCTTTGAAGCAGCTGATTGACACTGCATGCTGTTATTTAGTTTATGGTTTACAAGTACACCCAGATCCTTCTCAACAAGTGAATCCGCCAGTGTAGCTCCCCCTAGGACATATGATGCATGCAGGTTGTTGGTACCCAGATGCATAACTTTACATTTATCTACCTTAAACTTCATCTGCCAAGTGGAAGCCCAAACACTTAGTTTGTTTAAATCCGCTTGCAATTCATGAACATCTTCCATAGACTGAACTATATTACATAGCTTGGTGTCATCTGCAAAAATAGAAATAGAGCTATTAATCCCATCCTCTATATCATTAATAAATAAGTCGAATAATAGTGGTCCCAGCCAGGGGCGTAGCTAAAGGCTCATGGGCCCTGATGCAAAAATTCTTACTGGCCCCCCCCCCCCCGCAAACTTCTCATGGCCGACGGTCCGCAGCTTTAAGCTGCATCGCTGGGCCTCCTAAGTGACCCAACAATGCAGCACTAGCAGCCGCGGCGTCACTAAGGCTGGGTTCACACACCCTATTTACGGACGTAATTCGGGTGTTTTAGCATTGAATTACGTCCGAAAATTCGGCTCAAAAGCGTTGGCAAACATTTGCCCATTCATTTGAATGGGTCTTACGATGTTCTGTGCCGACGGTCATTTTTTTTACGCGCCGCTGTCAAAAGGCGGCGCGTAAAAAAGACGCCGGCATCAAAGAAGTGCCTGTCACTTCTTCAGACGTAAATGGAGCCGTTTTCCATGGACTCCATGGAAAAACAGCTCCAATTACGTCCGTAATGGACGCAGCAAAAGACGCCTGCACATGCCATTACGGCTGAAATTATGGTGCTGTTTTCTCCTGAAAACAGCACCGTAATTTCAGCCGTAACAGACGCTGCCGTGTGAACATACCTTCAGGGCTTAAAATGTCAGGGGAAATAGCCCCAATACATATGTGTCCGCCCAAAAAAAAATGTGTGTATAGGAGACAGCATAGCATATCTATAGCAATACGACCCTATACACTATGGATAGGATTAGATACAGTGGCTCAGCAGACAGTATCACACATGATAGGATTAGATACAGTGGCTCAGAAGGCAGTATCACACATGATAGGATTAGATACAGTGGCCCAGCAGACAATATCACACATGATAGGATTAGATACAGTGGCTCAGCAGACAGTACCACACATGATAGGATTAGATACAGTGGCTCAGCAGACAGTACCACACATGATAGGATTAGATACAGTGGCTCAGCAGACAGTATCACACATGATCGGATTAGATATAGGGCCCAGCAGACAGTATCACACAAGATACGATTAGATACAGGGCCCAGCAGACAGTATCACACATGATTGGATTAGATACACAGCTCAGCAGACAGTATCACACATGATTGGATTAGATACAGGGCCCAGCTCGCTGACATTGCGGCTCCAGCGCTGGACCCAGGATAGGTAAGAATAATAATTTTGCTTCTTTATGTGTTACTGATTATTTTTGTGTGTTTGTGTTTTTTTTACAGGTTCGGTTGTTGGACTTCGGATTCGAGGACTTCAATGACGGCGTTTTTTTTATTCTCAATAAAATGGTTAATGAGGGTTGTGTTTTTTTATTTCAATAAAATATTTTTTCTATGTGCTTGTATCTTTTTAAACTTTATTATCACCGCCTTAGTAATGGCCGCTGGCTGATTGACAACCTCCATTACTAAGGCGGGGCTTAATGTTAGCAGGTGCAGAGGCCAACACTAACCCCCATTATTACCCCGATACCTACCGCCACCAGGAGTACTGGGAAGAGCCGGGTACGAACCAGTACCCGTCCATCTGTAGTGACGGTCAGGCACCGGGGTGGCCGCAGGCTGGTAGTATTAGGCTGGGGAAGGCCAAAAACAGGGGCCCTTCCCACCCTTGTAATGCTGCCTGCTGCTTCTGTGTTGTATCTGGCTGGTTATGAAAATTGGGGGGGTACCCCACATCGTTCTTTCCAATTTTTTATTTTTTTTAAATGACGTGGGGTCCCCCCCATTTTTCATAACTAGCCAGATACAATAAAGCAGCAGCAGCCTAGTATTACCAAGATGGGAAAGGCCACTGTATCTGGCCTTTCCCCTCCTGATAATACCAGCCTGCGGCCACCCCAGTGGCCGACCATCACTACAGATGGTCAGGTACTGGATCGTACTCGGCTCTTCCCAGCACCCTTGGTGGCGGAGGGTACCGGGGTAATAAAGGGGGTTAGTGTTAGACTCTGCACCGGCTAACACTAAGCCCCGCCTTAGCAATGGATGCTGTCAATCAGCCGGCGGCCATTACTAAGGCGGTAGTAATATAGTTTAAAAAAAAACACAAAGACATAGAAAAAATATTTTATTGAAATAAAAAAAAAAAAACACAACCCTCATTAACCATTTTATTGATAATAAAAAAAAAAGCTGTCATCGAAGTAGTCCTGGAATCCGACGTAGTCCAACGACCGAACCTGTAAGAAAACACACAAAAAATTATTAGTAACATCTGTGTTAGGCTTAGATACAGGGCCCATGTGTGATACTGTCTGTGGGACCCTATATCTAAGCCTACCACAACGTAGGATTAGATACAGGATCCAGCAGACAGTAATCTTATACAGTATAAGATTACTGTGTGCTGGGGCCCTGTATCTAAACCTACAGTGTGGTAGGCTTAGGCTGGGTTCACACGTGGCGGAATTTCACTTAAATTCCGCTGCGGACACTCCGCAGCGTTAATCCGCAGCGGAGCCGTTTGTCCATTGACTTACACTTTAATTTAGCAGTGTTCGTTTAGATGAGGCGTAAAATTCCGCTGCGGAGCATAGGCTGCGGAGCAGAATTTGGTGTCCGCAGCATGCTCTGTCTGTTGCGGAGCAGTGGCGGACTCATGGCGGAATTTCTCCATTGACTTCAATGGAGATTCTAATTTCCGCAATGAAGTCCGCAGCTGTCATGCACATGTTATGTGTGCTGCGGATCCGTCTTGCTTTTTTAACTTGACATTTCTTCATTCTGGCTGGACCTATGTATTTCTAGGTCTACAGCCAGACTGAGGAAGTCAATGGGGCTCCCGTAATGACGGGAGCGTTGCTAGGAGACGTCAGTAAATAGTCACTGTCCAGGGTGCTGAAAGAGTTAAGCGATCGGCAGTAACTGTTTCTGCACCCGGGACAGTGACTACCGATCCCAATATACATCTATCTGTAAAAAAAAATGAAGTTCATACTTACCGAGAACTCCCTGCTTCTGTCTCCAGTCCGGCCTCCCAGGATGACGTTTCAGTCTAAGTGACGGCTGCAGCCAATCACAGGCTAATAACAGGCTGCAGCGGTCACATGGACTGCCGCGTCATCCAGGGAGGTCGGGCTGGATGCCGAAGGAGGGACGCGTCACCAAGACAACGGGCGGTAAGTATGAAATTCTTTGACTTTCGCAAGGGAAAGTGCTGTCCCTTCTCTCTATCCTGCACTGATAGGGAGAAGGGAAGTACTTTTACCGCAGTCCGCAGCAGCTAGTCCGCATCAATTTACTGCACATTTTGTGCAGATCCGCAGCAGAATCTGCAACGCAGATTCTGTGCGGCATTGATGCGGACAGTTGCGGAGGAAATCCGCCACGTGTGGTCATGCCCTAAGATACAGGGTCCCACAGACAGTATCACACATGGGCCCTGTATCTAAGCCTACCATGTGATTGGCTTAGATACAGGGCCCAGCAGACAGGATCACGCATGGGCCATGTATCTAAGCCTACCATGTGATTGGCTTAGATACAGGGCCCAGCAGACAGGATCACACAATCTGTGATCCTGTCTCATGGGCCCCCTAAGCCTGCTACATCGTAGGCTGAGGGGTTGTACAGTCCCTAAACATTGATGGCCTATCCTCAGGATAGGCCATCAATAGCTGATGTGTCTCTCGGGACCCGCAAATCAGCTGTTTTGAAGGGGCCGCAGCACTCGTACGAGAGCTGCTTCTCCTTCATTTCACTACTTGCTCACACTGTGAATCGCCGACACGGATTCACAGTGTGACCGGAATGAAGTGACAGGAATGAAGGGGAGCAGCTCTCGTACGAGTGCTGCGGCCCCTTCAAAACAGCTGATTGGCGGGTCCCTGGAGTCGGACCCCGCCAGTCAGGGCTAACCTTACCTTCCTCTTCGGCCGCGGCCGGAGTTCTGTCGTCTCGATGCTGTGCGCGGCGCATAGCGCTGTGACGTCATGCGCTGCGCACAGCGCTTGACGTCAGGACCTCCGCTGCCATCCGGAACCAGGAAGGTAAGTAAAGTATGTTACTATAGTAACAGGGGCCCGCGGCCGAGTTACTATAGTAACTTTTTATTGATGTGGTGCGGGGGGCCGTGGGCCCACCTGGCTTCGGGGCCCGGTCACAATTGCGACCGATGTGACCCCTATAGCTACGCCAGTGGTCCCAGCACTGAACCCTGGGGTACACCACTTATTACTGGGGACCATTCAGAGTAGGAATAATTGACCACAACTCTCTGGATACGGTCCTTGAGCCAATTCTCAATCCAATTACAAACTATATTTTCTAAACCTATAGTCCTTAATTTACCCATTAGGCGTCTATGGGGGACAGTGTCAAATGCCTTTGCAAAGTCCAAAAACACTAAATCCACAGCGGCCCTTCTGTCTAGGCTTCTGCTTTCCTCTTCATAAAAACAGATTAGGTTAGTTTGACAACTTCTGTCCTTAGTAAAATCGTGCTGGCTGTCACTTATAATACTATTTTTTGTCACATAATCCTGTATATAGTCCCTCAATAGCCCCTCAAACATTTTCCCCACGATGGATGTTAAGCTTACTGGTCTATAATTACCCGGGGAAGACCTAGAGCCCTTTTTGAAAATAGGCACCACATTTGCGCTGCGCCAGTCCCTTGACACTATACCAGTCACTAGAGATTCTCTGAATATTATGAACAGGGGGACAGAAATAACTGAACTAAGCTGTTTAAGAATTCTAGGGTGTAACCCATCTGGTCCCGGGGCCTTGTGCACATTTATTTTATTTAATTTAGCTTGGACCATATCTACATTCATCCAATTCAGTATATCAACTGATATATTAACAGCACTGGCACCGGCTACATCAGCTGCTCTTTCTTCAGTTGTATATACAGAGCTAAAGAACCCATTTAGTGTCAGGGGATGTTTTAAAACTCCAGTTTCTGCCCATGTCCCATATCTTCCAACCGTCCTGGATTCAGCAGGACAGTACCGGATTCCGGGCAGTATTCCGCTCTGTACCAGGCGGCCGGTGGTATGTCTCGGTGTCAACTGTATCTGCATACACAGGAGGCAAATACAGTTGAATTCAATGCTAAAGCAAGGAACCGTCAGCTCCCTGCTTGAGCATTCATTGTGTGAAGCAGCCGTGAGCTGCTCGGCACAGACAGGTGCAATGCAGTGACGTCATCGCGCCTATCTGTGCAGAGCCACTCAAAGTACAGAGCGGAGGAGCAGAGGGAATCTCCTCCACTCGTCGAGGACTCCCCGGGAACAGCGCTTCTTTAAGTGCTGAGTCTGGAGAAGCAATTGACATCACTGTCCATATAGTTTCAACTATGGAGTCCCCGGCCAGAGCAACACAAGCTCTCTAGCCAGGGACCCCTGTCTTGGGAAAGCCCTTGACGTCACTATCCTATATGGACTGTGACATCAGTGGCTCCTCCCGGAGGAGAATACCCAGCCAGAGATTTGCCGACACTCTGGCCGAGGATTCTGGCATCTTAAAACCCCTAACATCACTGTCCATATATGGACAGTGACGTCAGTGGCTCCTCTTGGAGAGGATTCCCCGTCCGGAACGTTGTTGACGCTCTGGCTGGGGTTTCCTGCATCTCAAAGCCCCTAACATCACGTCAGGTGCTCCTCCTGGAGAGTAATCACCAGCCAGAGTGTTGCCGACGCTCTGGCCAGGGATTCCGTTCCTGGAAGAGCACCTGGCAACACTATGAATATATGGACAGTGAAGTCAGGGGCTCCTCCTGTAGCGGAATCCCCGCCAGAGTGTTGCCAATGCTCTAGCCGGAGATTCCTCTTTGGAAAGCCCTTGACATCACTGTCTATATATGGAGTGGAATCCCCAGCCAGAGCAAAGCTGACCGGGTCTGTGTGGGCAGGGATTGGTGCTTTATGATATATATCACATTGTCATTACTTTTAATCACCCTTGGTTGACAGGTAAAGAAAAAAAAAGAGGCAATTTGAAATCTCAAAACCACCTACTCAGCCACAATACATGATGTGCTTCCACCACATTTGTTCTCTTTGCAGAGGCAATTACATCCCATCTGACATTCTGGCTGACGACTGTAGAGACGTAACTTGAATTTTCTGGGCCCCAACACAAAATCTATGATGGGGCCACCACCTACCATGTGCTTTATAATACTTCTTATGTGGCAGTAGGACCTTTGTGTACCCTCAGGCACCAGGGCCTGGTGTGACTGTTACCTATGTACCCCCTACAACTACACCTTTGGGTTCATCTGCCCATGATATTGATTTTGCTATGTTTTACTGTCTCAGATCAACATTACTACCTTTTACTACCAACCTTGTGGAAGACAGTAAGGAATACTGATCTAGTAATGCAGCACAATAGGTTTTTTATACTTTCTTCACCCACTGTGTTTTTTTCTAAGTCAAGCACCTCTAGTGGTTTGCAACCTCAATCTTGTGAGATATTTCTGCAGGTCTGTTTTCCAACTTCTGTAAATGAGAGTTACTATGCCTCAAACTGGCAGAAGAGCATCTCAAGGATTTTGGGATTCATTAAAAAAAGAGTAGTAGTGTCTTAGCTAGAAAAATCCTTCAGGAGAAAATTTGAGGACATAAAACACGTTAACTTTATTGACAGGGTAGACAGATTGGAAAAATGACAGGACGCCCTGCTGATGGAGTCAGTATTTGAGCCTTGAGCAAATGGGGTACCATAGCCTTATTAAGTACATTATATTAGGAAAAAGCTCCAAATCATAATGTTTCAGTCTTCTTAAAATATTAAAGCTTTTGTTTTCTCTAAAAATATTCTACTCTACAGAATCAACAAAACTGAAAGAATGCCCTCTTTGAAGATGAATGTTTCCTGATCAAAATATAATATTCATCCATTTAGTAGTAATAAGTTTATATTAAGAATACTTCCAGTTTTATCAATTTCAAGAACTGAAGAAAAGCGGAAGAAGTCTATTCTGTAACATTTGCTTGCTTGCTTTTAATTTGATATAACATTATATACAGTACTACTTTAGTGTTGATTGTGGAATAAAACCATGTAAAAGAAATACATGTGGTTCTATAATAATTCCAATGACCTCCAATTTAGAAAATGAAATTCCATTTAAACCTGCTGTGAATAGATTAATTTAACTTGTAAACTGTAAGAAAACTGTCGCTCACTATTAATCCATTTCTTTTTGTATAAGTGATTGTACTAGGTTACACTGATTCGTTTATTACTGTATTTTAAACAGGTTGTTACCTCTGTTTCTTTGATACAGAGATTCATTCAATGTATACACCAATTTGTCAAATACATACATTTTCTGCAGTGCGAGGCTGCCACTAAGGGTATGTTCACACGCTGAGAGGCAGTTACGTGTGAAAAGACAGACTGTTAACAGCTGCCTCGTTTCACACGTAAAAGCTCCTCCTCGTAATTTACGAGGCGTCTGAGACGCTCGTAAACCTTGAGCCGTGCTTCATTGATTTCAATGAAGAACGGCTCAAATTACGTGGCAAAGAAGTGCCCTGCACTTCTTTGCCGAGGCAGTATATTTACGCGTCGTCGTTTGACAGCTGTCAAACGACGACGCGTAAATTACAGGTCGTCTGCACAGTACGTCGGCAAACCCATTCAAATGAATGGGCAGATGTTTGCCGACGTATTGCAGCCCTATTTTCAGACGTAAAACGAGGCATTATATGCCTCGTATACGTCTGAAATTTGGCCGTGTGAACATACCCTAAGGGTATGTTCACACGGCGGGGGTCCGTAACGGCTGAAATTACGGGGATGTTTCAGCCTGAAAACATCCCCGTAATTTCAGCCGTACCGGCATGTGCAGGCGCTTGAACGCCGCGTCAATTACGGCCGTAATTAGCGCTGCTATTCATTGGAGTCAATGAATAGCGGCTCCAATTACGGCCAAAGAAGTGACAGGTCACTTCTTTGACGCGGGCGTCTATTTACGCGCCGTCATTTGACAGCGGCGCGTAAATATACGCCTCGTGTGAACAGACAAACGTCTGCCCATTGCTTTCAATGGGCAGATGTTTGTCAGCGCTATTGAGGCGCTATTTTCGGGCGTAATTCGGGGCAAAAACGCCCGATTTACGTCCGTAAATAGGCCGTGTGAACATACCCTAATAGGTACCAGAAGAATACAGATTTATTAGGGCATGTTCACACGGCAGTCAAAAAAACGACGTGTAAATGTGTCAAATATGCTAGCGTTTCTAGTGAAGCGCTTTTTAAAATACAGCGGTTTTTGGCATGTTTTACACGTGTTTTTTACGTATTTTCTGCACGCTTTTTTCAAGTTGTTTTGGTGCGCAATTAGGACTCCCATTGATTATAAGAGCATTTGGTGCATTTTCGGCGCGTTTTACACATCAAAGAATCAACCAGATTCGTCTTTTTTACACTACGCTTTTTTAACCCCTTCGCGCTCAGGTCAGTAATAGTACGTCCTGCTAAGTAGAACGTTCGCGCTCAGGTCAGTACTATTACTGACCTGAGTAAACACGGCGCCATCTTTCCCCGGCGCGTGTTTGAGCTGTGATACCTGCTGTTTCCGACAGCAGGCTATCACAGCTTAGTGTGCAGGGACCGATCGCGGTGGTCCCCGCCGATTAACCCCTTAGAAGCCGCGTTCAATAGCGATCGCGGCTTCTTAGGGGTTAAGCTGCCATCGCCGGCCTGCTACACGATAGCGGGCCGTGATGGCTACTATGGCAACCAGAATCCTAACAATGGACTCTGGCTACGCCATCGACGGAAGCCTAGTGGGTCCCGACAAAATCAGGACCCACTATGCTTGCTGTCAGCGAACAGCTGACAGCTCTAATACACTGCACTACGCATGTAGTGCAGTGTATTAGAATAGCGATCAGAGCCTCCTGCCCTCATGTCCCCTAGTGGGACAAAGTAAAAAAAGTGTAAAAAAGTAAAAAAAAGTTGTGTAAAAATAAGAAAATAAAAGATTTAAAAGTAATAAAAGTAAAAGTCCCCCTTTTTCCCTTATCAGTTCTTTATTATTAATAAAAATATATAAATAAACAAATAAACTATACATAATTGGTATCGCCGCGTCCGTAACGACCTGAACTACAAAACGATGTCGTTATTTATCCCGCGCGGTGAACGCCGTAAGAGAAAATAATAATAAACCGTACCACAATCACAATTGTTTGGTCACTTCACCTCCCAAAAAATGGAATAAAAACAGATCAAAAAGTCGCATGTACCTAAAAATGGTACTGATCGAAACTACAGTTCGTTACGCAAAAAATAAGTCATCGCACGGCTTTCCTGATGGAAAAATAAAACAGTTATGGCTCTTAGAATAAGGGAACACAAAAAGTAAATTATACTTTACAAAATGTATTTTATTGTGCAAACGCCATAAGACATAAAAAAAAACTATAAACATCTGGTATCGCCGTAATCGTATCGCCCCGCAGAATAAAGTGAATATGTCATTTATAGCGCACGGTGAACGCTGTAAAAAAAATTGAATAAAAAACAATAGTAAAATTGCTGTTTTTTTAGTCACCACGCCACCTAAAAATAGAATAAAAACTGATCAAAAAGCCGCATGCACCCCAAGAAAACTACAATGGATTCCTCAAGGGGTCTAGTTTCCAAAAAGGGGTCACTTTTGGGGGGTTTCCACTGTTTTAGCACCACAAGACCTCCTCAAACCGGATATGGTGCCTAATAAATTAAATTAAATTAATTAAATGTCACCTCTACTTTGCTCTAAATTCCTGTGAAACGCCTAAAGGGTTAATAAACTTTTTAAATGCTGTTGTGAATACTTTGAGGGGTCTAGTTTCTGAAATGGGGTGTTTGATAAGGGTGTCTAATATATGGGCCCCTCAAAGCAACTTCAGAACTGAGCTGGAAACTAAAAAATAAAATAAAAATGAGGCAATACTTCGCTTCTTACATTATACTGATAATGAGCCGTGCCCACCCCGAGATGACCCCAGTTTTGACCGTTTGTATAAACGGGGACCCCTATTAGACCGTTTCAGTGCCCGGTTTTCCCAGCATTCACCCCCGAGAAGTGTATTGAAAGGGAGGCTTCAATTCCGCCAGTACCTGCCGGGTAAGAGGGCAAGGTATGGCGTGAAGATGTATAAGCTGTGCGAGAGTGCATCCGGGTATACCTACAAATTTAGGATATATGAAGGGAAGGACACCAGTTCTCAGCCCCCAGAATGCCCCCCCTTACTGGGAGTTAATACAAAAATTGTGTGGGATTTGGTGCACCCACTGCTGGACCAGGGTTACCACCTCTACCTGGATAATTTTTATACCAGCGTCCCACTCTTCAACTGCCTCGCTTCCAGAAGTCCTGCGGCATGCGGCACTGCTAGAAGAAACCTGAGAGGCCTCCCTACGACTCTGCTTGGGCAAACACTCAGAAGGGGTGAGAGCAGGGCACAATCTAGCAGCAACATATTGTGTGTCAAGTACAAGACCAGGGAGATGCCACACCAGTACCCATGTACCTGTACGAGGTACCAGTACAGGGACCCCCAAACTAGACTGCATCCTGGACTACAATAGGTACATGGGAGGGGTGGACTTGTCAGATCAAGTCCTGAAGCCTTACAGTACTTCTGGAAGCGGGGCCACAGGCATCGTACCAGGGCAACACTTTTTAGGAGAAGTTCCCCAAACTGGCAAGAAGGTAAAAAGTCAAAAGAGGTGCAGAGTCTGCTATAAGAGGGGGATAAGGAAGGACACAATATATCAATGTGACGCGTGTCCCGAAAAACCAGAGCTCTGTATGAAAGAGTGTTTTCAAATTTATCATCCATCCCTTTATTTTTAATTTACCCCAGTTTTACTCGCTCTGATCCACTTCGCACAGCTTACCCCTCCTCATCTTTCCCCTCTGAGCCCTGCTGTGTGCCCAGGCAGCTGATAACAGCCACATGTAGGGTATTGCCGTACCCGGGAGAGCCAACATTACAGTTTATGGGGTGTAGGTCTCCGGTGGCACATGCTGGGCACAATATATCGGACACTGACATGGCATATATATAGAAAATTGCAAATCTCACTCTGCACCAACTGCTGCACATTATCTTTTACACAATACCTGTGGGGTCAAAATGCTCACTACACCTCTAGATGAATTCCTTAAGGGGTGTCGTTTTTAAAACGGGGTCACTTCTCGGGGGTTTCAACTGTACTGATACCTCAGGGGCTTCTGCACACACGACTTAGCACCAGAAAATTCCCAGTAGGCCACATGGTGGTCCTTTCCTTCTGAGCCCTCCCATGGGCCCAAACGGCAGTTTATCACCACAAATAGGGTATTGCCACACTCAGGACAAATTGGGCAACAAAATGCGGTATTTTATTCCTTGTGAAAATAAGAAATTTTGAGCCAAAACTACCTCTTATTGGAAAAAATAAATTTTTTTTTAATTCACAGCCCAATTCAAATAAATTCTGTGAAAAAACTGTGGGGTCTAAATGGTCACAACACCCATAAATAAATTCTTTGAGGGGTGTAGTTTCCAAAATGGGGTGACTTCTGGTGGGTTTCCATTGCTTTGATACCTTTGGGGCTCTGCAAATGCGACATGGCACCCGAAAACCAATCCAGCAAAATCTGGGCTCCAAAGAACACATAGCGCTCCTTTCCTTCTGAGGCCTCCCATGGGCCCAAACGGCAGTTTATCACCACAAATGGGGTATTGCCGCACTCAGGACAAATTGGGCAACAAATTGGGGTATTTTATTCCTTGTGAAAATAAGAAATTTTGAGCCAAAACTACCTCTTATTGGAAAAAAATTCATTTTTTTGAATTCACAGCCCAATTCAAATAAATTCTGTGAAAAAACTGTGGAGTCTAAATGGTCACAACACCCATAAATGAATTCCTTGAGGGGTGTAGTTTCCAAAATGGGGTCACTTCTGGTGGGTTTCCATTGCTTTGATACCTTTGGGGCTCTGCAAATGCGACATGGCACCCGAAAACCAATCCAGCAAAATCTGTGCTCCAAAGAACACATAGCGCTCCTTTCCTTCTAATACCTCCCATGGGCCCAAACGGCAGTTTATGGCCACAAATAGGGTATTGCCGCACTCAGGACAAATTTGGCAACAAAATGGGGTATTTTATTCGTTGTGAAAATAAGACATTTTGAGCCAAAACTACATCTTATTGGAAAAAAGTTTTTCTTTTTAAATTCACAGCCCAATTCAAATAAGTTCTGTGAAAAAACTGTGGGGTCTAAATGGTCACAACACCCATAAATAAATTCCTTGAGGGCTTTTGTTTCCAAAATGGGGTCACTTTTGGTGGGTTTCCATTGCTTTGATACCTCTGAGGCTCTGCAAATGCGACATGGCACCCGAAAACCAATCCAGTAAAATCTGGACTCCAACAAACACATAGCGCTCCTTTCCTTCTGAGGCCTCCCATGGGCCCAAACAGCAGTTTATCACCACAAATGGGGTATTGCCGCACTCAGGACAAATTGGGCAACAAAATGGGGCATTTTGTTCCCTGTGAAAATAAGAAATTCTGATCAAAAATGACATCTTATTGGAAAAATTGTCATTCTTTTAATTTCACAGCCCAATTCAAATACGCGCTGTGAAAAAACTACGGGGTCAAAATGGTAACAATAACCATAAATTAATTCCTTGAGGGGTGTAGTTTCCAAAATGGGGTCAGTTTTGGGGGATTCCTACTGTTTTGGCACCTCAACACCTCTCCAAACCTGGCATGCTGCCTAAAATATATGCTAATAAAAAAGCACCACCAAAATGCACTAGGTGCTTCTTTGCTTCTGGGGCTTGTGTTTTATTCCACGAGCGCACTAGAGCCACATGTGGGACATTTCTAAAAACTGAAGAATCTGGACAATACATATTTAGTAGTGTTTCTCTGGTAAAACCTTCTTTGTTACAGAAAAAAAATAGAATAAAATTGAAATTCAGAAATAAAAACGAAATTTGCAAATTTCACCTCCACTTTGCTTTAATTCCTGTGAAATGCCTGAAGGGTTAAAAAACTTTCTAAATGCTGTTTTGAATACTTTGAGGGGTCTAGTTTTTAAAATGGGGTGCTTTATGGGGGTTTCTAATACATAGGCCCCTCAAAGCCACTTCAGAACTGAACAGGTACCTTAAAAAAAAGGCTTTTGAAATTTTCTTAAAAATATGAGAAATTGCTGTTTATGTTCTAAGCCTTGTAACGTCCAAGAAAAATAAAATAATGTTCTAAAAACGATGCCAATCTAAAGTAGACATATGGGAAATGTGAACTAGTGACTATTGTGGGTGGTATAACCGTCTGTTTTTCAAGCAGATGCATTTAAATTCTGAAAAATGCTATTTTTTCTAAATTTTCTCTAAATTTTGCAATTTTTCTCAAATAAAGACTGAATATATCGACCAAATTTTACCACGAACATGAAGCCCAAAGTGTCACGAGAAAACAATCTCGGAATCGCTTGGATAGGTTTAAGCATTCCGACGTTATTACCACATAAAGTGAAATATGTCAGATTTGAAAAATGGGCTCTGAGCCTTAAGGCCCAAACTAGGCTGCGTCCTTAAGGAGTTAAAATAGACTAACTGTGCGCTTTCCCGTTGATTTGAATGGGAAGCTTAATGAAGCGTAAAACGTACCAAAATACATGTCAAATACATGCTGTAAAAAACTGTCTTAAGTTTCCTGTCCCAGGTAGCAGCCTTTTGCAGCAAATCTTTTTTTCCCTCTGTCGCAGTTTTGCAATGTTTTTTTCCCACTGACCATTGATTTTAAGGCAGATAAAACATGACATAAAAAAATTCAAGAACAACATAGAACCACCTATTAAGATCCAGTTACTACATAGAACTGCATATAAAGATCCAGGTACTACACAGATGATGTCATCAGAAGCTGTTTGTGGAGCCCTTTGTATGCTCAGCACTTTGAGAGATAGGTTAATGCCAGGAGCATAACTCAAGGCTCATGGGCCCTAGTGCAAACGTTTCTCTTGGGTCCCCCCCAAATTCTCTTCACAGCCCACGGCTGTAACCCGCCCATAATTTTCAGCTGCATCGCTGGTTCTCTTAAGTGACCTATCGATGCAGAACTAGCAACCAGGAGTATTTATAGGGTCGTATAAGATCAGCGCCCCGACTGAATTGCAGCCTGTTAAGGGTTTTGCTAGTATGTTGCGATATTGTATTGAATTTCTTTCATGAGAAATTGAAGTTCTTAAAGAGAACCTTTCACTACCCCGTGCTCTCCTCCTCTCTCGTGAGATTACACAGTCTTCTTTTCAGTTGCTGACAGTAGCAGAAGAAAGGAGAGTGCGTGTGCACACACGCAGCAGAGAGAGAATACACAGCAGAAGCCGCTCTGACACTGTCCACAGTGTCAGAGCGTCTCATTTATAGTCTAATCCTGCAGTCATACCCTCTTTCAGCTGCCCCTACTTCTTTTTGACCACCCGAATGTATGTAGACTACGCTATTGATTCCAACAAAACGACGCAACCCTTGCACAACGGAGACAAACGGAAACCATTGGCACCGGATCCGTCACAATTGAAATCAATGGTGATGGAAACGAAAAACCTTGGTTTCCATCGGAAAGCTCCGATGGAACGTCGGAACGGGACCCTAGCGCAGATGTGAACGAAGCCTAAGGGGGGACGGCTCCTGGTTTATGTGGGCCCTTGAGTGATAAATTCTTAGGCCCTATTTACACGGCAGGGATAGTAGGCCGTGTGACAGACGTTTATTTGATGGCCATCATACGGCCGCAGTCAAAACATTAGACCCCAAATGGGGCTATTCCCACCGCCACACGGCTCCCATAGAAGTCTATGGGTCCGTGTAAAACATAGCCGTCACTTGGATGTGATACGATCTGCCACTCGCTCTCTCCTCCTCACAGTGCGAAATGCAGGTGAGGAGGAAGAGATTTTTTTGCTGTAGTGCTGTAGGTAGTGCCACAGTCCCCTTATAGATAGAAACCCCTGTAGATGACCCCCCCTGTAGATAGTGCCACTGTAGTCCCTGTAGGAGCAGAATCCCTCTGCCCGGGGATTCTGCTTCTAGATGGAGCCCCTGACATCACTATCCATATATGGACAGTAACAACACTGGCAACCCCTAAAGCGGAATCTTCGGCCACAGAGTTGCTGACGCTGTGGCCGGGGATTCCGTTCCAGGAGAAGTTACGGACGTCACTATCTATATATGCGCAGTGACATCAGAGGCAACTCCTGAAGAGAAATCCACGGCCACAGTGTTGCCGACGCTGTGGCTGGGAATTCCGCTCCTGGAGAAGTCCTTGATGTCACTATCCATATATGGACAGTGACATTAGCGGCAACTCCTGAAGAGAAATCCCCAGCCAGAGGAATTCCATTCCTACAATGAGTTACAGGGGGTACTGTGGCACTATCTACAGGGAACTGTGTGGTGGTATCTACAGGGGGCACTGTGGCAGTATCTACAGGGGCACTATGGCAGTACCTACAGGGGGCACTGTGGCACTATCTACAGGGGGCACTGGGGCATTATCTACAGATGGCATCAACATCTGCGATTGAGAAATCAGCCAAAGCTGCAGTACATGGTTCAATGGTTATGAGGATAAGGTAGCAAGTAAAAAAAAGCAGAGAAAAAGGCCAGAAACCAATGCAAAGAAGCAAAGCTCTCTATACTCTGAAAGCAAGAGAATATTGTGGCTGGGCGATCATGTGACCTTCCTGTGTATGTTGTTAGTGGGTTGGCACCTAAAAAATGTACAAATGAAATTCACCCATATTTGAAATGAACAGGAAAAAACGGATGCAAAGCATGTCACAATTGGCCGGTAAAAATGTGGCCCAGGAGAGAAACGGAATGGATGCAAAACGGGCAAGAAAAACTGACCAAAACGGCTGTTTTCATCGGCCGACACCCGGACCATGTCATGTGAATAAAGCCTTAGAGGGCCTTTATGTGATGTGCCACACGTGGCAGTTAGGCCTCCTGCACACGGCCGTAGCTGTGTCTAAGGACTGTGATTATGGCAAGGATGGGTTGTGGAGTGACATCCGCGGGCCGTCCGCAATCAGGGACCATGCACACAGAAGATGTGCATTGATTTCAATGAGCCCAGACCGCAAATGCTGAAACATTGGTCGAGTACATTGACCCTTAGGAAAGCATGCATTCTATACTATCCGCAATTGCAGTCTTACGCTGCGGATTTTCCGCCCAATATTTCCGCTCAGTACATAAATTTATTACTTGAACCAAGTTCATAATATAACTACATCACCAGAATCAAGCTGAGAACCAGGCCTGTACCTAAGTATGTGAAACATCCCCTGGAAGCCAGTAATCATATAAAAATGATTGTTCATATCCTAACAGGATCAGTGCCACAGGATTGGAGGACTGCTGATGCCGTAAACTTTTTTAAGAAGGGTAAGAAGGTGGAACCGAGTAACTACCATCCAGTAAGTTTCACATTTGTGGTATGTAAAATATTTGAAAGTTTTCTAAGAGATGAACTGCAAAAGTGTGAAGTGGTGAATAAGCTAATAACTGATAACCAGCATGGACTCATTAAAAACAAGTTGTGCTTTACTGCATGCTCGGTTTCTATGAGGAGGTAAATGCAAATCTGGATGTTGGTCATGCAACTTATGTGACATCTGGATTTTGCAAAGCATTTGATACTGCACCCCAAAACAGTGTTGTAATAAAGCTACAGAGGCAGGGACTATGCATGTTGTCAAAGAATTAGTTAAGCGACAGAAAACAAATAGTCATTATAAATGGTACTTAGTCAGAAGTGGGGTCCCAAAAGGGTCAGTGTCAGGCCCAAATTTTTTTCAATCTGTTTATTAATGACTATTTGGATGGGTTTGATAGGAAGGTGTCAGTTTTTGCTGACGATACAAAAATTTGTAGGATCCTTGAAACTCAGCTTCATTATAAAATATTACAGAAAGAAGTAGATAAGCTGACAGCATGGGCAAAAAGATGAGTTTTAATGTTGCTAAATCTAAAGTAATGTACCTAGTAGGCAGTAATAGTATTAATACATATACAGTAAATGAAATAAAACTGGCAATAACAGAACAATAGACGGACCTGGGAATTCTAGTTACAAGTAAGCAAAGCAGCAGTTACTCAATGTCAAGCAGCAGCTGCAAAAGCAGATACAATTTTAGGGCAGATTCAGACGAACGTTGCGTTTTTGCGCGCGCAAACAACGCGGCGTTTTGCGCGCGCAAAAACCACTTGACAGCTGCGTGTGTCATCCGTGTATGATGCGCGGCTGCGTGATTTTCGCACAGCCGCCATCATAGAGATGAGGCTAGTCGACGCCCGTCACTGTCCAAGGTGCTGAAAGAGCTAACTGATCGGCAGTAACTCTTTCAGCACCCTCGACAGTGAATGCCGAACACCATATCGAGCAACCTGTTAAAAAAAAGAAAAAGTTCGTACTTACCGAGAACTTCCCTCCCGGCCGTTGCCTTGGTGACGCATCCTTGGTGACGCGCCTCTCTTGACATCGGGCCCCACCTCCCTGGATGACGCTGCAGTCCATGTGACCGCTGCAGCCTGTGATTGGCTGCAGCCTGTGCTTGGCCTGTGATTGGCTGGAGCTGTCACTTGGACTGAATTGTCATCCCGGGAGGTCAGACTGGAGGAAGAAGCCGGGAGTTATCGGTAAGTCAGAACTTCGTTTTTTTTTACAGGTTCATGTATATTGGGATCGGAAGTCACTGTCCATGGTGCTGAAACAGTTTAACTCTTTCAGCACCCTGGACAGTGACTATCTCCTGACGTCGCGTACCGGAAATTTTTTTGCCGAGTTCGACCAAAACGAGTTCGGCCGAACCCGGTGAAGTTCGGTTCGGTTGTCCGGGTTCGCTCATCTCAAAGACACTCCGTTTGGATGTTTGGTGCACGTGGTGCTTTTCTGTTTACATTCATCCTTTTGACAGCTGGTGCGCTGTTTCAGTCGGTTCGCACGGTGCTTCCGTGCTTCCGTGCAACCTGCGTGGTTTTCACGCACCCATTGACTTCAATGGGTGCGTGATGAGCAAAATACGCGGAGATATTGAGCATGTCGCGATTTTTGCGCAGCGGACAAACGCTGCGCAAAAAGCACGGACTGTCTGTACTGCCCCATAGACTTGTATTGGTCTGTGCGTGGTGCGTGAAAACCACGCGGCCCGCATGGACCCAATACACGTTCGTGTGAATCCCCCCTTAGAGTGTATAAAAATAGAGATAAAAACTCATGTAATATTACCACTTTGTAAATCCCTTGTAAAGTGGGATTTAGTTTTGGACTCCACTTTGTAAAATGGATATGGGAGAGCTGGTGATGGGTTCAAAAGCGGGGGACTAGATTATTAAATGGGATGGGAATTTTCTCTTACAATGAAAGGCTAGAAAAATTGGGCTTGTTCAGCTTGGAAAAAAAAGACACTTTAGAGGTGATCTTATTAACATGTATAAATATATGTGTGGTTAATACAAAGAACTAGCACATGATTTGTTCTTTCAATGGCTTTACAAAGAACCAGGGGACATTCATTGCATGTGGAAAATAGGCTTTTAAGACATCAATATAGGAAAGGCTTCTTTACAGTTAGAGTAGTCCATCTATTAAATTCCCTACCCCAAGAGGTAGTAATATAAGATACTACGGCAGCATTAATGAAGTGTAATTGATTGAGAAAAGTTGAACTTGATGGACCTCTGTCTATTTTCAACCTGTGTAACTATGTGCAGAAAGATGTTTTGTTAAGAATTGTCACTGTAATTTTCGACTTATTTAATAAAATAAAAAATTAAAAGTAATTAGAGAAAGTTTTAAATATATTTATTTTAAAATAGTACATAACGTGCAATGATTCAGAAAATATAATTTTTTTATAGCAAAATATTACAGAAAGATTTTGATAAGTTGGCAGCCTGGGTAAGAAGTTGGCAGATTAAATTTAATGTTGTTAAAGGGAAAGTAGTACAGCTACGCCGCAGTAACGTAATAATATTACGGCATTTGCATTAAATTGATTAAAACAGTGGATAACAGAACAGTAAATTAAAACTGAGTATTCCGGTTACAAGCTAAGCAGCAGCAGTGTTTTAGGGGCAATTAGATTATTAAATAAGGGCTGTATTACAATGAAAGGCTAGAAAAATTGGGCAGAAATAAAAGTGCCTTAGAGGTTATTTAATTAACGTATATCAAATGTACGGTCATTACAAAGAACTGGCATATGATTTATTCTTTCGAAGGACTTTGCAAAGGACCAGGGGACATTGCGTGTGGAAGAAAGGTGTTTCAGACATCAATATAGGAAAGGCTTCTTTACAGTTAAACAATGGAAGGCCCTACCCCAAGAGGTAATAATGGCAGATACAATGATAATATTTAAAAAAGGGCTAGATGCTTATCTAATGACAAATGGCATTGGCCGTTCTTAGTGATTTAGCAATATTTATGTATAATTTATCTGGTTGATTTGGTTGAATTGAAAGGTTGAATTTGATGGACATTTGATCAATTTGATGAATTTATATAACAGACTTATCACATTTATGTTGTTTTGTTAATTGTTTCTAAATGCCAGATTTCTTCATTAAGCAATAGCAGTATCATCTTCATGTATTAATTTATGTTACAATCTGGAGGCTAAAGTGGAATTTGTTCTGTTTCTGTAAAACAAAATGTGAGATTATAGACATTATGAACATACATTTTTCACTTAGTACACTGAACCTCAGAGTCATACTGTTATTTTAATATTAGTCATGTGAAAAAGTAAAGTTTATGTACATGTTGTCACCTCCATGGCCGCGGACCGTCGGGGTCACTCACCACTCGATGGCCACAGCCATGGTCTGGTGATCGTTGGCCCGCATCTCCTTCCCAGGAGACACCAGCGCTGACTTCCGCTCCACTCTCCTGTGTCCCATAGGGTGCGCACACTCGCGCCCAGCACATGTAAAACATCATTAATTAGCCCATGATTCCCCTGGACTATAAGAAGGGCCCTGCCCCTTTGCTCATTGCCTGAGCGTTCTTAGTATTCCCATGTTCGTCTTGCAAATGGTCCCTTAGTGTTATCCTGTTCCCGTTGTTACCCGTGCCCTGCTACCTGTATTCTGTATCCCGTCCTGTGCCCTTGTTCCTGAGCCTGTTAGTGTTTGGAGTCGTGTCCTACTGCATCTGCTGTGTTACACCATGTCCGGTGTCATCTGTCTCGTCTGCATCACCTGCCATCAAGATCCTATCTGTGCCTATCCGTCGGCACTGTCTGGACTATCACAGGTACCCTTGTGCTTGGACTATATATACTAACTTGGTACACTGTTTGGCCAGCTGCTATCCTGCTACGGCGGTACGGCCCAGTGGGTCCATGTACCCACAGATCGTGAGACATGATAATAATGAATCTCCAATTACACAATATTTAAAGATAGAGCTAATTTAATTGAAAAATAATAATAATAATAATAGCAAATTAACTTTGCAAAAATGTATGTAAAAAATTCACAGATAAACAATTTTCTTCTGTGAAAAAGTAAGTGAGTAAACCCTATGGTCTAATGCTTGGTATTTTGCCCTTTGGCAGAAACACCCTCCAGCAGGCGTTTCTTAAAACTCCTTAACAATGGATAATTTTTAGTGTGATGTTTAAGGGGTTTCTTTCATACACAGCCCGTTTCAAATACTCCCCAGCATCTTGATGGGCACCATATGTCTTCTGCTACTGTAGTATCAGTCAATTGTCTGTCTAGAGTAAATTGGAGATTTTTAAAAAGTGTTACAAGGTAAAGTGGAGTAGTTAACCATATGACCAATCAGGTTTCTGCTTTTATTTCCAAAAAGTTAAATTTTTTGGATTGGTTGATATGGTCCTTTTCTCTTTTCCTTGCACCAGTTTTGATAAATCTCCCTCATTGTTCCAGAAGTCCTAGTGTTTTCCTAGGTGTTCATAAAGAAACTTTAGTCTTGTCTTGATGTCCTTTATGAACAGTAATTCTGGGGTTCTTAGAGACTTCTTTCAGAATCTTGCACTCGGTTCTTGGGCTGAATTAGCTAGGAGTGCCTGAAAGGGCAAGTGGGTAGTTGTTTCAAATCTCTTTCCCCCTGATCATCCAAATGTTTGACGATCCTTTTAAATCACTTTCCAGATTCCTAGGCATCTATACTTTTCTTTCTGAATGTGTCAGAGAACTTTTTGGATCTAGGCATGGTGTTACCACACATTTCAACAGCAAACTAAATTAAATGTCTGAAGTTCAAATAGTAATTAACCACATACAGGCAGTACTCTTCTCTTTCCTTTGAGTGTGGGCGCTTGTTCCCGGTCGGCTGACCACTCTTCCTGCTGCTTAATGAATGGTTATATTTTAAGCCGAAACATTTCTGCAATATAAATATACTAGTGGTGTTCTATGGACATGATTGTAAAGTGTTAAATAAAAATCACTTAAAACATGTCACCCTCTGAAGTGCTGCTTTACTTTTTTATTGTTCCACAAGGTTTAAAGAGGGCAGGTTCTTCTGAGATCCGCTCTAACCATGTTCTAATCATTTAAACGTTATCTGGTGAATCTGATTTGGATTTTAGGTAATTAAGAAGATGGCATATCGATGGATTTTTTTTGCTTAATAATTTCTTGCATAGTCAATTTGTTATTGTTTTTTGTTCAGTTTCACACCCTTTGCGTATGTTCACACATAGTTTTTTGCAGGCAGAAAAAATGTGCCTCAAAATTCCTTCAGGAATTTTGAGGCAGATTTTGACCTGGCTGCAGTTTCTTGATGCGTTTTTTGCTGCTGCAAAAAAAACGCTTTCTCTGCCTCCCATTGATGTCAATGGGAGGTCAGAGACAGAAACGCCGGAGGAAAGAGCATGATACTTTTTTTTCTATCGAACGTTTTTTTCTGAGGAAAAAACCGCCTCCGCCTTCCATTGAAATCAATGGGAGGCGATTTCGGAAGTTTTTTGGTGCTGTTTCCGACACGGTTTCCACATCAAAAACAGCGCCAAAAAGTCAGTGTGAAATACCACTTTATCTGTATGCACTGTTTGAATGAAGATCAAATATTGATATGTCCATGTATGTTAAAAAAAGAAAAAGGTTTACATTAGGTGTTCATCTGACAGCTGATGCCATAGATTATTGAAAAAGGTCTGGGAGGACTGAAACGTCTGGTACACTTGTTATGGTTCTTCTAATATAATAGCTCTCGAGTGGATTAACCATATTGTGTCTAATACCGTGTCTACTACCGTGTCTAATAGGAAGTTTGGACTAATGGGAAGTCCATTTAATAAAAGAGCAGAATACGAAATATTGAGCAGCAATACTGAGTGTCATGGAATTTTTTTGACAACATTTTCACCTGACTGCATGTTGTGGCTTCCCATTAAGGACATAGTGAGACTAAAAACAACATTGTGGTTGTCATAAAGCTATGGGGTTGTTTTTCAGGGGTTGGCCTGGGCCCCTTATTTCCAGTGAAAGGTAATCTTAAAGTGGTTTTCCCATAGGAGACATTTATGACATATACACAGGATATAATCCAAAAAATAAAATATTTGAAGCAGCACAAATGCCGATATAAGGAGCGGTGTCACGCTGTAAAATCAGATAAACCCATTCTGACGTAATATAATCCTCAGAAAAAGCATGGTTGGAAGACCCTCCACTTGTCACGGGGCGAAAAATTGCCATTTTTTACTGGATGTTTGACCAATAAAGGAATATATTGATTGAAATTTGGGAGTGTGCTGCTGTTCACTATGCTTTTTCTGAGGATATCCACAGGATATGTCATAAATGTCAGACAGATGTGCGTCCCAGAGGGACCCGCACCTATCTCCAGAACGGGTCCCCCTAAACCCCGTTCTGTGTTGCAGCTGAAGCAGGTGAATTCCGATCATGAAAAAGGTTATATGGTCGGGAGTTACGAAAACAGCGTAGCTTGCTGTTTCCATAAATCCCATAGAACTGAATGGCAGGTACGGAAACAGCATATCTCGCATGCTACGCTGCTTCCATTACTGCCATTCACTAACTCTCAACCATATAACCAGGAAGTGGCCGGGACGCAGCGATAGCAGACAAAGGTAGTACAGAGTTTAGGGGGCCCCGTTCTAGAGATAGGTGAGGGTCCCAGAGGTGGGACCCACATCTATCTGACATTTATGACATGGCTTGGTGAGTTTGGTGTGGAAGAATTGACTGGCCCGCACAGAGCAGGGGGGACGAACTTTTATATATATATATATATATATATATATATATATATATATATATATATATATATATGTATATATATATATATATATATATATATATATATATATATATATATATTTAATTATATATAACAATAAAATTAAGTGAATAGTATCAAATACATATAATTGAAATGTGTTATATTGTAATTGGATTGCGCTTACCTCTTAAAGCATCTAGGATATGGAAGATTTCCTCTATTGCACTGGCTTCTTAAGTCTTTGGGATCAGATATTTTATATCCAGGCAGGCATGCAAACCTAATTGTACCATTATGCTGAACATAACATTTTTTTGCGTATTTACTTTTGTCAGAATTTCTGTCACAGAGCTTTCTGCTATGGTTCCATATCAGCATAATATTATTCATTTTCATTTGTAATTCATTTGTAGTACATGGCTCTAAGAAACAAAGATAATTTTTTGTTACAAAAATAAATATGGTTAGTGTTCAATAAATGAAGATAGAGTAAATAGAGATTTTAGGAATTAATAGTTCCATTCTTTGGAATACTATATTCATAGATAATTTGAACAAAAATACTTAAATGGATATTACAGTTTCAGCAAATAAAGGATATTCTTTGTATAATAAAAAGTTATACAATTTATAATATACTTTCCTCACAGTTTTCAAGATCTCTGCTTGCAGTCATTCAACAGGATCCTTCATTGCTTACTTCAAGGGGATAAAAATCTGTCTGGTCATGTGATGGACACACAAGTGCATGGCTTCTAACAAGACAGCGCTCTGATATGATAACTGTACTGTTCTAATCAGCTCAGCAACTGTGTTCATCACATGACCACGTTACAACCCACACACCATGTTACGGGGGGATTTTACTGCTTGTGATAATTACACTACACTAGGCACTACTTGGTCTACGTGATTGTTTCTGAGATTATCCATATAATTAATTTAGCAAGTGTAATAACCACTCTATTTTTAATAAATAGACTATGAGGAAGTCATGATGTTGCCTCTGCTACTAGCGTCACTATTATTAGTGTGAGGGTCTGAAAGCAGATTTAGGGTTCAGTGGCTGAAACAATCTAGAAGGATGTGTGATTAAAGGGTAACTAAACGTTCAACAAACTTCTGACATGTCATAGTGAACACGTTAGAAGTTTTGACAGGTGGGGATCCGGGCCCTGAGACCCCCACCAATCGCTAACACTAAGCGGCAGAAGCGCTCATGTGAGCGCTGAGCCGCTTAGTTTCGGTTCTGCTTTTTCCAGAAATCAATTTAGCTGTGTACAGACTAAATAGAAAGTCTATAAGCCCATAGACTTCTACATCGGCTTACCGGAAAAAGCAGAACAGAAACGAAGCGGCTAAGCGCTCACAGGAGATCGGTGGGGGTCTCAGTGCTCGGACCCCCACCAGTCAAAACTTCTGACATGTCACTATGACCCTTTAGGAAAGAGTAGTCAAGTAACATTCTAGGTTTGGTACACAGATAAACTGCAACAGTTTGTAAAATAAGGCAAAGACTTGATCAGAATAATTTCAAGTTCGGTAAACAGATAAACAGCAACAGTTTGTAGTATAAGGCAGAGAAACAGTAATGAACTAGCGTAAAGACAGCAAGCTTAAAGGGGTTTTTCCCATCGGAGACATTTATGACATACCCGCAGGATATGTCATAAATGTCAGATAGATACGGGTCCCACCTCTGGGACCTGCCCCTATCTCTAGAACGGGGCCCCCTAAACCCCATTCTACTGCCCTTTGTTGTAGCTGAAGCGTGAGATTATCAACCATGAATTATTGAAGCAGCGTAGCTCGGTGAGCTACGCCGTTTCCGTAACTCCCATAGTAGTGAATGGCAATTATGAGAGCAGCGCAGCATGCGAGCTACGATGTTTTTGTAACTACCATTCTATGGGACCTACAAAAACAGCGTAGCTTACCAAGCTACGCTGTTTCTGTAATTCATGGTCTTAAATTACACGATCCAACTACAACACAGAGCAGTAAAATGGGGTTTAGGGGGAACCGTTCTAGAGATAGGTGCGGGTCCCAGAGGTGGGACCCACATCTATCTGACATTTATGACATATCCTGTGGATATGTCATAAATGTCTCTGATGGGAACACCCCTGTAATAATCTGGCAAGGAGAAAGCGCAGTGCCAAAGTTTATATAGTAGGAGGTCAGAGCAGGGGCGTAACTAGGAAAGACTGGGCCCCATAGCAAACTTTTGACTGGGGCCCCCCCTCCCCTGGGTGTCACACAACCCCCCCCCCTTGTAGATAGTGCCTTTTTTACAGCCCCCCATGTAGATAACGCCATACAGCCCCCCCCTCTGTAGATAGCGCCATACAGCCCCCTGCAGATAACGCCATACAGCCCCCCTGCAGAGAACACCATACAGCCCCCCCCTGTAGAGAACACCATACAGCCCCCCCTGTAGAGAACACCATACAGCTCCCCCTGTAGGGAACGCCATACAGCCCCCCCCTGTAGAGAACGCCATACAGCCCCCCCCTGTAGGGAACGCCATACAGCTCCCCCCCTGTAGGGAATGCCATACAGTCACCCCCCCCCCTGTAGGGAACGCCATACAACGTTCCCCCCTGTAGGGAACGCCATACAGCGTCCCCCCTCCCAAAAAAATGCGACCTACAGTGTGCCGTACAAGATACATGTATCCCCTATCCACAGGATCTCCACAGGATAGGGGATACATGTGTGATCGCTGGCAGCGATAGGGAGAACGGGGGACTGAAAGTCCCCTGAACTTCTCCATCACAAACCTCTGACTTCCGGCGTCTGCGCAGCTCAATAAAAATGAAAGGAGCGCTGGTCACACAAGCGCACAAGCACGACCGCCGCTCCATTCATTTCTACGGAGCTGCCGACACAGACCCCGGAAGTCCGAGGTTTGTGATGGAGAACTTCAGGGGACTTTCAGTCCCCCGTTCTCCTTATCACTGCCAGCGATCACACAGGTATCCCCTGTCCTGTGGAGATCCTGTGGAGAGGGGATACATGTATTTTGTTCTATTTTGCGCCTTCAGGACCAGACACCGTTTAGCCATTTTTAGCACATGTTAGTTAAATGGCTATAACTTTTTTATTTGTTGGGCTAATGACGTGATTTTTGCGACGTCTTTTCCGTAGACAATGCAGGTTTCATTTTTTATCGTTTTTATACACACCTTTTTTGCTATTTTAGAATTTTTATTCATAAACTTTGAAAATAATAGTAAAAAAATAAGCTTTTTTACATTTCAGCAATTTTTTTTTTGGTAATAACATAGTTTTACCCTAAAATAGACCTTTTATTTGTGATCGCCATTGTCTACCGTAAATTTTTATATATTACATGTCTATATTAGGGTAATTGGGTCAGCGCTAGCATTACAACAATGATTGGCGGGGGGGGGGAACGTTTTTTTTTGGGGTGGGTATTTTATGTGTATTTATTATTTACATTTTTTTTGCACTTTACTTTATTATTTTTTTATTACTATGGTCTGTCCCTCAAAGGTCAAAGAAGACCTTTGGGGAACTTTATATATTTTTTTTCTTTCTTTCACACCATGTCTTTCCACTGTAATTGGAGCTGCACAGCAGCCCCAGTTACAGGGGAAATCAGCCCTCTCATAGTGACGATTGTCACTAACTGGGCTGTGCTGGGTCTAGTTAGACCCAGCAGCAGCCTGCCACTAACGGCACTCGGCGATCATGTGACCAGTCATATGATCACCGGGAGGAATAGAGACAGCGCCGCTGCTGCTGTCTCTATTCCTATACACAGCGTTCATTGAACGCTGTGTACAAGTGATCGGAGAAGACAGAAGCAGCGAAAGCTGCTTCTATCCTCTCCTCAGGGTCCCCGGCAGTCACTGACTGCCGGAGACCCGACATTCAGCTGCCCGATCGCGCGGGCAGCAAGTTAAAACCCGAGCCGTAGAAAGTCTATGGCTCGGGTTTTAAGGACCCTGACCGCTGGCCGTAAAAATTCAGCCAGCGGTCGGGAACCAGTTAATGGCAGAGCGGGGAGATACCTCCCTGCTCTGCCGTAGTGTTCAGTGGCGTCCCGCTGTAGCAGCCATAGCGGCTGCTAGCGGAGCCTCCGGCCATGGTGGGGGCCCGTGCCGGCGGGCCACACGGGCCCCCTCATGCCGCGGGCCCCGTAGCAGCCGCTACTGCTGCTACGGCGGTAGTTACGCCACTGGGTCAGAGGCTGTGGCTACTCAGACATGATTGTTAATTAGCAGTCCTTTGTAAGACCCTGACCCTGGAAAGAGACCTGCCCAAGCCCCAGACCAGTATCCTTTCTCCACCAAATTACAGTATGTACTATGCGTTCTGATAGGTAGCGTTTTCTTGCAACTGACAAACCCAGATTTAGACTGCAAAATTGTGGAATATGATTCATCACACCAGAGAACCTGTTTCCTCATCCCCTTTCTGACAAAGAATTACAACATTTTCCTGCAGGTGCCTCTAGAGAGAGCTTACTGCATAGGAATTTTAACAGCTTCCATTGTGTTCTTTAGAAGCTGTATAAATCCATATGCACGAGCTCCGCCTAGTGGTGACCTCAGACAGCTAGAGATTAATCATGTACCGTGCAAAGGGAAACAGGGGATTTGGAGCTGTTTGAAGTAGATTTATTAATGTATTTATATCAGTTGTCTGCCCTAAATACATTGACAAATATAATCTTCAGACTAAGCACTATATTTATGAGACACATTTGCCACTTTGTTTCAAAATATGAATGAATGAAAAGTGATCAAGGCTTCAGAGTTGGGCCTATCACGACTTGTTTATTAAATTCTTATCCTCATTTCTTGTCAGAAAAGGATAGAGAAACAACTTTTTTGTCCAAACTATCAGTTCTCAAAATAAGCCAGATTCATCAACAGGGCATGCACTCGATTGATTATTCAGTTGTATTCTGCATGGATGTTGGGGGTACTTGAGCACTGCTTGCAATGTGAATTAGTATTAACAGAGCTTCCCCTATGTCTGAAAAAAAAATCTGTTCAGATCCCTAATTTGCTTTAAATACTTTCTTACCAGCAGTGCACCTTTTATAGCTTACATGTATCTTATATACAGTATTACCTAAATCAGTATTTAAAGTGACCCACCTGAAAAAAGCTGAAAATGCTGCTTTTGTCCCAAGGGAAGGCGCTCACCCCACCCTCAAAGTTATACTTAAATGGTCCCCACCCTTTTAGAGATCCAGGGGGTTTTCATACGAGCATTCACATGGCTTCTTGTATATGTTACAAGCAGTGGCCACCTGGGTCCCTGTACAAGAAATAACTCTGCGAGTGTTTGCAACCACAGCTCAGGACCTAAATAGGCAGCCATGGTGAAGGAGCCACTTATATGAAACCACCATGGATCTTTAGAATGACAAGAACCCATTAAGTATAACTTTAAGAGTGAGTTACACAAAATGTTCCTGCTTTTATAGGAGGATCTCTTTAAACAGATAAACTATGAAAGTATCCTTAACATATTTTCCCCGTTACATTAAAAATTCCCATTGCTTTGAATAGTAAATAGAAAGGGTAAACAAAGAAATTGTTAATTGCACAATGATATTTCTTAGTTTCTGACAATATCAAATAATATTAAAAATAAATTATTTGCTAATGCTTCTTACCATAAGCACTAAAAATAAAGAAAGAGTTACCATATGCACGTACCAAGACAAACGGGTGGTTGACCCCACATTCCACCTTGACATTTAATCACTTGATGACCTTGATGTCTGTACAAATGTGGACATTTGTATTTCACCGATGAACCTGAATGGTAAGAGTCTCTCATAGGGGTTGTTATTTCTCCATGTGGTATATGCGGAGGCCTGCTACAGATTGTGTTAACTGAAAGAAATTGAAACAATTCTACTACTTCGATTTCAGAAAACATGCAAGTATACCTCTTCCATATGAAACGCTCAGGACAGGTTCTCAAAAGCAATAGTCATTTCTGTTGTATAAACTACCTAGAACTATACTTTTATATGCAGTGGAGCATACTTCTTTTTAAGAAGAAAAACAACAAAAAAACAACAAAAATACAATATGGTGTATAAATGCCTGATAATCACTGTGGTCAGTTATGCAATGTGTGAATGGAAATTCATATATCTTCATTTACTTACATAACAAATATAGTCTGTGCCGTAAAGCATCACTGGCAAAACTACTGTAAAAACATTAATTGTGAATAAAGCTTTAAAGGGGTATTCTGATTAAAGTCATTTATGGGATATCCACAGCATGTGCCATAAATGTCTGATCGGTGCAAGTCCTTTGAGAGATCTGGGACCTCTATTTTTTGGGAGAAAGCGTCCCAAGCACTTTCTCAGCTGTTTCCAAAACCACATGAGCAGCCAGCTCTTTCTGGCTTTTGTACTTATTTGCACCCACTGCTGGCCCCCTTGTGTCGCAAGGCTTACCAGAACTCTTGGAACCCTACCTATCAGACATTATGTCATATCCTATGAATATATATTATAAATGATTTTGGTCATAAAACTTTGGCAATTATACAAATTCTTGATCAATGTAAATATTGTTAAACTATTTTCTTGCAAGTCCAAAGTCTTAGCTATGCGCATCTGTTATATGTTTTCTACCACCTGGGCGCTGCTGGTCCAGAAACCCTAAATTCACAAAAAATACATATAAAGATGAGGTCTGCATATGACTTTATTTTTTCTTATCTTGAACATGCCAGAAACACTATGACCAGGATATACAGAATATAACATAGGAAGAGAACATACAGTATATAAACTCTTTAGATCCTATATATTAGCAAATTTGTGTGAGTAGATCCAGAAGTTTTGTGCTAAAGCAGACATCATTTCTACAATCATAGTCCACTGGGGTTACTACTGTATATAAGAGATATAACAACTTGTAACAAAATCAGCATGTTTCCTTATATGTTTATACCCCTGTCTGTATTTGTAATGCTAAACCAAATAAATTCAGACTTTAGCTTACACAGCATGTAACTTTTGCGGCTGTACCTTGCTCTTTTTGTAGGAATGTATTGTTTATCCTCTATATATTTTATGATATTTTTGTCCCATTATAATATTGCACTCCAGTATAATACTGGATGAAAATGGATGATTTAGTTGGCAATAAATGGGCCATATGTAATAAAGTCTTAAGTTGGGATGACTGTTTGGGTTAAATGACTTAAAGAGGCTGTCAGCACATTATAAGTGGCCTATCTTCTACATAATGTAATCGGTGCTGTAATGTAGGTAACAGCAGTGTTTTTTATTTAGAAAAATTATCTATTTTCACCAAGTTATGAGCGATTTTAGCTTTATGCTAATGACTTTCTTAATGCCCAACTGGGCGTGTTTTTACTTTTGACCAAGTGGGCGTTGTGGAGAGAAGTGTATGACGCTGGCCAATCAGCGTCATACACTTCTCTCCATTCATTTACTCTGCACATAGTGATCCTTTATTGTTCACTATGTGCAGTCACATACACCCACATTAACATTACTGAGGTGTCTTGAAGGTAAATAGACATCGCGTCCAACCAGGAATGGACTTTGCTGCTTAGGACCCAGGTTGTCTTAGCAGAGTTCACCGTTGGATTGGAGGTGCAATGCAGACTAACCTGAGCAGGAAACCAGACAGCCAATGGTATAACAGAACGTCCAAATCAGAAGGTAAGCAGTTATCAGGAATAGCAATGGTCAAAACAGACTGGGAGCATGTAATCCAAAATCAACAAACAAGCGGTTAACGAGAGACAAACCGAGGTCAGTTTCCAAAAGGTCCAGAAGTCAGGAGTGCAGGGAATGTAGTAAGCTTGATCAGACACCAAAAAACAGGGAAATTCACAAGCACAGGCAGGTGGAGGAAGACAGGTATAAATACAACCTCACAGCTGATTGGCAGAAGGACAGAGAAGAGAGATAGGCTCAAGGTAAAAGAGGGACTGCCCAGAGGCTAGGCAAGTTGTCACAGCGACCTTAAGGGAACAGGTGTTTTCCTAACAGCACCTACTGTTAGCTTTCGCCACTACTGTCTGCTTGCCTATTCCTGGCCGTCCCAGCAAGATCAGCTCAAGTGCAGAAAGCAAGATGCAGGAAAATGTCTCACGGAACCTACAAGTAGCTCTTGCCCCTATTCCTGTTAAAGTGCATTAGAAAGCTGCACAAATTAGATCTACATGGAAAGTGTGCATGGAGGAAAACTTTACTGTCCAGAAAGAACATCAGGGCCAGATTAGGCAAAGGCTAGGACTTCTGGAACAATGGAGGAGATTTATCAATCAGCTTTTATTTTCCAAAGGGTCTATGAAGAATGAAAGATGAAATTTGATTGGTTGCTATAGGTAACAACGTCACTTTTCCTTGGCACTTCTTTTGATAAATCTCCCTCAATGTGCTCTAGGCAGACAAGAGAAATAGAGATCTTTACTTACATTACCAGAAGACATGTTTGGTGAAAGCCAAAGAAAGCATTTCACTAGACGAACTACAATTGTAAAGTAGGTTGATGGAAATGCTATAGTTTGAGGCTGATTTATTACATCAGGGCCTGGTCAGCTCCGCATCATATAATCCACATTGAATTACTTGTACTAGACAATGCTTGAATTGCTTAGTCAAAGCCTAAATCTAATGCTCTGGGAGAATTTAAAATGAGCATTTCATGCAAGAAACTTCTCAAATAAACACAGCTAAAAAAAAAATTCTTGAAGGAGTGGGGAAAAAAAGTCTCTCACGGCGAAATATAGAAAATGTGTTAGAGACCCACACAGAAGTAAATGGCATACAGATGTTTCTACCCCTAACCTTTTTCATCAAGAAGATAACCCAAGCACTCAAGCGTATAGATAACTAAGATTCGTTTATTATTTTGTTTTCAGTTTTATCTTCACTGAAGTAAATCTTCACAAGATTTCAGTAATTTCTTTTACAGGCGATTTTTATTTGACGTTTCGGCCGAACCAGGCCTTTATCATAATCGCTTAAACTCTATAGAATTGTGGAGCTGGGTATTGAGGCATCTGCCAGACGCTCTGCATGTGTGTCTGCTTCCGTGTTGTGCGTCCCTTGGACTTATAACAGGAAGTGGGAGTACACTAAATTATGCGGTGTACTGCGCATGCGCCCACGGCGTTACGTGATTGTGTGGTGTGGGTAGTTGAAACGCACGCTAGTGGTTACCATAGTGCTGTGGAACACATAATAGGATCGGGATGTCGGCAAGACAACTGAGCATTTAGATGTAAGTAACCTGGACAGAAATGGATGTGTAGTTTTATCCTATTATGCGTTCCACAGCTCTATGGTAACCGCTAGCGTGCGTTTCAACTACCCACACCACACAATCAGGGGCGTAACTAGGAAAGACTGGGCCCCATAGCAAACATTTGACTGGGGCCCCCCCTCCCCTGGGTGTCACACAACTCCCCCCTTGTAGATAGGGCCTTTTTTCAGCCCCCCTGTAGATAACGCCACACAGTCCCCCCTGTAGATAACGCCACACAGTCCCCCCTGTAGATAACGCCATACCGCCCCCTCTGTAGATAACGCCATACAGTCCCCCTGTAGATAACACCATACAGCCCCCCTGTAGATAACGCCATACAGCCCCCCCTGTAGACTGTATGGCGTTATCTACAGGGGGGAATGTATGGCGTCATCTAAGGAGGGGGACTGTATGGCGTTATCTACAGGGGGGACTGTATGGCGTTATCTACAGAGGGGGACTGTATGGCGTTATCTACAGAGGGGGCTGTATGGCGTTATCTACAGGGGGGACTGTGTGGCGTTATCTACAGGGGGGACTGTGTGGCATTATCTACAGGGGGGACTGTGTGGCATTATCTACAGGGGGGACTGTGTGGCGTTATCTACAGGGGGGACTGTATGGCGTTATCTACAGAGGGGGCTATATGGCGTTATCTACAGGGGGGACTGTGTGGCGTTATCTACAGGGGGGACTGTGTGGCGTTATCTACAGGGGGGACTGTATGGCGTTATCTACAGGGGGGCTGTGTGGCGTTATCTACAGGGGGACTGTATGGCGTTATCTACAGGGGGACTGTATGGTGTTATCTACAGGGGGACTGTATGGCGTTCTCTACAGAGGGGGCTGTATGGCGCTAACGCCATACAGCCCCCACTGTAGAGAACGCCATACAGTCCCCCCTGTAGAGAACGTCATACAGCCCCCCCTATAGGGAACGCCATACAGCCCCACCCTGTAGGGAATGCCATACAGCCCCCTCCCTGTATGAAACGCCATACAGCGCCCCCTTGTAGGGAACGCCATACAGCGCCCCCCTGCAGGGAATGCCATACAGCGCCCCCCCCTGCAGGGAACGCCATACAGCACCTCCCCCTGCAGGGAACGCCATACAGCGCACCCCCTGCAGGGAACGCCATACAGCGCCCCCTGCAGGGAACGCCATACAGCGCCCCCGCTGCAGGGAACGCCATACAGTGCCCCCCCTGCAGGGAACGCCATACAGCGCCCCCCCCATGCAGGGAACGCCATACAGTGCCGCCCCCCTGCAGTGAACGCCATACAGCGCCCCCCCTGCAGGGAACGCCATACAGCGCCCCCCCCTGTAGGGAACGCCATACAGCGCCCCCCCTGCAGGGAACGCCATACAGCGCCCCCTGCAGGGAACGCCATACAGCTCCCCCTGCAGGAAACGCCATACAGTGCCCCCCCCCAAAAAAAAATGCGACCTATAGTGTGTCCTACAAATAACATGCATCCCCTATCCACAGGATAGGGGATACATGTGTGATCGCTGGCAGCGATAGGGAGAACGGGGGACTGAAAGTCCCCTGAAGTTCTCCATGACTAACCTCTGACTTCCGGCGTCTGTGTCGGCAGCTCTGTAGAAATGAAAGGAGCGCTGGTCACGCATGCGCACAAGCGTGACCGGCGCTCCATTCATTTCTACGGAGCTGCCGACACAGACCCCGGAAGTCCGAGGTTTGTGATGGAGAACTTCAGTCCCCTGTTCTCCTTATTGCTGCCAGCGATCACTGTGGAGAGGGGATACATGTCTTTTGTTTAATGGCAGAGCGGGGAGATACCTCCCTGCTCTGCCGTAGTGTTCAGTGGCGTCCCGCTGTAGCAGCCATAGCGGCTGCTAGCGGAGCCTGCGGCCATGGTGGGGGGCCTGTGCCGGCAGGCGACACCGGCCCCCTCATACCGCGGGCCCCGTAGCAGTTGCTACGGCTGCTACGGCGGTAGTTACGCCACTGCACACAATCACGTAACGCCGTGGGTGCATGCGCAGTACACCGTGTAATTCAGTGTACTCCCACTTCCTGTTATAAGTCCAAGGGACGCACAACACGGAAGCAGACAAACATGCAGAGCGTCTGGCAGATGCCTCAATACCCAGCTCCACGATTCTATACAGTTTAAGAGATTATGATAAAGGCCTGGTTCGGCCGAAACATCAAATAAAAATCGCCTGTAAAAAAATTACTGAAATCTTGTGAAGATTTACTTCAGTGAAGATAAAACTGAAAACAAAATAATAAACGAATCTTACTTATCTATACGCTTGAGTGCTTGAGTTATCTTCTTGATGAATATTGTGGGTTACCCAAACCCGAACCCTCACAGCACCTGAATATATCTCAACCAGGAGTGCAATCTAATTTTTCTATACTTAACCTTTTTCAAATTGGGTTGAGTTAGACAATTTGTCATGATACCAATTCAATACAATCTCATGCCATCCAGTAAAAAAATGTATATGTTAAACATATACGTTTTTTAATGGATAAGTCTATGTGTGACGATGGCTGACGGTTGATATGTGTCGGGGACATCCGCTGTAAGTATACAAGTATTTTACATGTTTTTTTTAACATCTTGCGCCACACATCTCTGTATATGTCGGGTTTAGAGATAAGTTAAGGAAGGACAACTCTGTATTTGTGCATCCTTTGTTTAATAAATGATCTCAAAGTCAGTTTGTTAAGGTCCTCTTATAAAAACCGACACAGGCCATATAAACGAGCGCGGATCACCGAGACAGCTCGTTGATCAGCACTGGTTTGCTCTTTTCACAAGGAGCTATGATCGGCAATATATTGGGACAAGCGATCGTTACTACATTTTCATCATGTCTTTACACAGAGATGTGCTGTGACGACAATATTTTGTGCAGCATAAAGGATACAATCAGCCGATAAACGAGCGTTTGTTCGTTCATCGACTGGTCATTGCCCTGTTTACACAGGGTAATGATTGCAAAAGAGTGTTCATATGCTTTGAATTAAGAAAAATATTAATATGTCCATGTGTTAAAAAATAAAATCTTTACATGTGGTGTCCTTACTATTTTACATAACTGTATACTCTCCTTAGTCCTACACTATTCCACTTCAGTAATTTATATTTATGCAGCCAGCAAGCAGATTCTTGCATGTAACCAAATCTTCCTGTGCCAAGCTCTGCTGTCCTACTTAAAGAGGCTCTCTCGCCAGATTTGGCAACCCCTATCTCCTATTGCAGCAGATCGGCGCTGCAATGTAGATAAGAGTAACGTTTTGTTTTTTTTTAAAACGAGCATGTTTGGCCAAGTTATGACCATTTTTATATTTATGCAAATTAGGCTTTCTAAAGTACAACTGGGCGTGTTTAAAGTAAAAGTACAACTGGGCGTGTATTATGTGCGTACATCAGGGCGTTTTTACTTCTTTTACTAGCTGGGTGTTGTGACTAGAAGTATCATCCACTTCTCTTCACAACGCCCAGCTTCTGGCAGTGCACAGACACAGCGTGTTCTCGAGAGATCACGCTGTGACGTCACTTCCCCAGGTCCTGCATCGTGTCAGACGAGCGAGGACACATCGGCACCAAAGGCTACAGTTGATTCTGCAGCAGCATCAGCGTTTGCAGGTAAGTAGCTACATCGACTTACCTGCAAACGCCGATGCTGCTGCATAATAAAATGTAGCCTCTGGTGGCGATGTGTCCTCGCTCGTCCAACACGATGCAGGACCTGGGGCAGGAAGTGAGTGACGTCACAGCGTGATCTCTCGAGAACACGCTGTGTCTGTGTACTGCCAGAAGCTGGGTGGTAACGAAGAGAAGTGGATGATGCTGATTCGTCAGCATCATACACTCCCATTCACAACGCCCTGCTAGTAAAAGAAGTAAAAACGCCCAGATGTACGCACATAATACACGCCCAGTTGTACTTTTACTTTAAACACGCCCAGTTGTACTTTAGAAAGCCTCATTTGCATAAATATAAAAACGTTACTCTTATCTACATTGCAGCGCCGATCTGCTGCAATAGGAGATAGGGGTTGCAAAATCTGGTGACAGAGCCTCTTTAATCAATCTGGAGAAATCTGACAGTCAAAAGGGTACTATGTTTGACTGTTTCCATAAAGACAGATGTGGACGGCGCCAGGAGTCCAGACCAGGACACTTGGGAGACATGGAATTCGAGTGTTAATGGAACCACACAAACAAGATTAGTGAGATGCATATAGACCCAAACCACACTGTGACACCTTCTATAGTAATGAAAATCAACTATCTTCCATTAATCAATGGTGAGTTTCCATTTCGGTATACTATGACCAGTGCAAGTCATTCAGCAAAGGTAAAATTATTTGTTGTTACCTATCTTGTCGCAGGTGGGATATGTCAAAATACCGCTGTTACATTGTATTCTTAGCTTTGCTGGATCAGATATTTTATATCCAGAAACACATTCAAACTGAACATCTGCATTGTCTTCAATATGTAGTACACGATCATCATTTTGTCGTATATTGTTTTTTCTCATGTCACTTTCCTGTAAAGTGCATAACCCTGAAGCAAAATACATAAAAACAATATAAGAACTGACATGCAATTCAGGCAACTTAGTCTGTAAGCAGGCACTGTCTATTAGGAAGTCGGTTTTGCATTTTGCTTTTTATTTTGCATTGCTGTAGTTGTCAGAAAATTGCTAGTTTTACTTGATCTGACCTCTGTAGGGTGGTAGACAGAGATGAGGGAGGAGATGTAAGGAAGTGCAGCACTGTGGAGAGCTTTGTGGGTGAGAGTAATAAGTGTAAATTGTATTCTACAGTTAATGGACAACCGGTGAAGTGACTGACACAGGGTACAGACATCGGTGTAGAGGTAAGTCCGAAAGATGAGCCTTTGCTGCATTCAGAATAGATTGGAAAGGGGAGAGTTTAGTGTGGGAAAGACCGATTAGTAATGAGAAAAGGTCCTCTTACACGGCCTGTCCTGGGCCGTGTACACGAGTGCCAATCAACGAGACAGCTCGTTAGTCGGTGTACGTTTGCTCCTTTCACAAGGAGCTAGTATGGGGACAAGCGCTCATTGCTCCGATCGCTGGTCCCCATACATTATTATCATGTCGGCAGTGGGGAGATGCGCTTTCAACAACGATAATATTTGACTTTTTTATAACGATACGACCAGCAAATGAACGAGCGTTTGCCCGTTCATCTGCTGATCGCTGCCCTGTTTATTCTTTGAATGATCGTTTGCCCGATAAGTGGTACATGTAGTAGGGACTTTACAGTAGTCAAGACGATAGTGAATAAGAGCGACAATGAGAGTTTTGGCTGTTTCTACAGTAACAAAATTGTGGATTCTGGAGATATTCTTGAGGTGAAGGTGACAGGGGCAGGCAAGTGATTTTTATGCAGCGTATCCGACATTTGGGAACCCAGCTGTAGAGTGGCATGTACCCACTTGGTGTAACAAGTGAACGCTCGTTTACAAGATAATTGGCTCATGTAGAAGTGCCTTTAGGGCTTTTTCACACGCACGGACTTTGTTTATGTCTGTGTAACGGCCGTTAAAACAACGGCCGTGACACGGACGCATGTATTTCAATGGGACCACTCACACGGCCGCTGTTTTAACGGACCGTGTGAAGGGGTCCATTGAAAAATAGGACCTGTCCTATTTTCTTCCGTTTTATGGATCCCTCGATAAACTGAAATCTATAAGGGATCCTTGAAAACAGGTCTCGCACGGGTGCAACACAGACATGAAAAATGGCCTTTATTAACATCTGAG
This sequence comes from Rhinoderma darwinii, assembly GCF_050947455.1. Classification (NCBI taxonomy): domain Eukaryota; kingdom Metazoa; phylum Chordata; class Amphibia; order Anura; family Rhinodermatidae; genus Rhinoderma; species Rhinoderma darwinii. The sequence goes on from NC_134693.1 coordinate 56,995,297, forward strand.
TTTGCACTCGGTCGTGTGAATTCAGCCTTAGAGTCCTTTCTGCAATTACATCACCTTTATCTTTAAATTCGGTTTGAATTAAGACAAATATTAATATGTCCATGTGTTCAAAAATAAAATCTTTACATGTGGTGTCCTTACTATTTTACATGACTGTATGCCCTCCTTGATCCTACACTATTCCACTTCAGTCATTTATATTTATGCAGCCAGCAAGCAGATTCTTGCATGTAACCAAATCTTCCTGTACCAATCTCTGCTGTCCTACTTAATCATTCTGGAGAAATCTGACAGTCAAAAGGGTACTATGTTTGACTGTTTCCATAAAGACAGATGTGGACGGTGCCAGGAGTCCAGACCCGGACACTTGGGAGACATGGGATTCGAATTTTAAAGGAACCACACAAACAAGATTAGTGAGATGCATATAGACCCAAACCACATTGTGACACCTTCTATAGTAATGAAAATCAACTATCTTCCATTAATCAATGGTGAGTTTCCATTTCTGTATACTATGACTAGTGCAAGTCATTCAGCAAAGGTAAAATTATTTGTTCTTACCTATTTTGTTGCAGGTGGGATATGTCAGAATACCGCTGTTACATTGTATTCTTAGCTTTGCTGGATCAGATATTTTATATCCAGAAACACATTCAAACTGAACATCTGCATTGTCTTCAATATGTAGTACTCGACCATCATTTAGTCGTATATTGTTTTTTCTCATGTCACTTTCCTGTAAAGTGCATAACCCTGAAGCAAAATACATAAAAACAATATAAGAACTGACATGCAACTCAGGCAACTTAGTCTGTAAGCAGGCACTGTCTATTAGGAAGTCGGTTTTGCATTTTGTTTTTATTTTGCATTGCTGTAGTTGTCAGAAAATTGCTATTTCTACTTGATCTGACCTCTGTAGGGTGGTGGACAGAGATGAGGGAGGAGAGGAAAGGAGGTGCAGCACTGTGGAGAGCTTTGTGGGTGAGGCTAATAAGTGTAAATTGGATTCTAAAGTTAATGGACCACCGGTGAAGTGACTGACACAGGGTACAGACATCGGTGTAGAGGTAAGTCCGAAAGATGAGCCTTTGCTGCATTCAGAAAAGATTGGAAAGGGGAGAGTTTAGTGTGGGAAAGACCGATGAGTAATGAGAAAAGGTCCTCTTATACGGCCTGTCCTGGGCCGTGTACATGAGTGCCAATCAACGAGACAGCTCGTTAGTCGGTGTACGTTTGCTCCTTTCACAAGGAGCTAGTATGGGGACAAGCGCTCATTGCTCCGATCGCTGGTCCCCATACATTATTATCATGTCGGCAGTGGGGAGATGCGCTTCCGACAACGATAATATTTGACTTTTTTATAACGATACGACCAGCAAATGAACGAGCGTTTGCCCGTTCATCTGCTGATCGCTGCCCTGTTTATTCTATGAATGATCGTTTTCCCGATAAGTGGTACATGTAGTAGGGACTTTACAGTAGTCAAGACGATAGTGAATAAGAGCGACAATGAGAGTTTTGGCTGTTTCTATAGTAACAAAATGGTGGATTCTGGAGATATTCTTGAGGTGAAGGTGACAGGGGCAGGCAAGTGATTTTTATGCAGCGTATCCGACATGTGGGAACCCAGCTGTAGAGTGGCATGTACCCACTTGGTGTAACAAGTGAACGCTCGTTTACAAGATAATTGGCTCATGTAGAAGTGCCTTTAGGGCTTTTTCACACGCACGGACTTTGTTTATGTCTGTGTAACGGCCGTTAAAACAACGGCCGTGACACGGACGCATGTATTTCAATAGGACCACTCACACGGCCGCTGTTTTAACGGACCGTGTGAAGGGGTCCTTTGAAAAATAGGACATGTCCTATTTTCATCCGTTTTTATGGATCCCTCGATAAACTGTAGTCTATAAGGGATCCATAAAAACAGGTCTCGCACGGGTGCAACACAGACATGAAAAATGGCCTTTATTAACATCTGAGTTTGCACTCGGTCATGTGAATTCAGCCTTAGAGTCCTTTCTGCAATTACATCACCTTTATCTTTAAATTCGGTTTGAATTAAGACAAATATTAATATGTCCATGTGTTCAAAAATAAAATCTTTACATGTGGTGTCCTTACTATTTTACATGACTGTATGCTCTCCTTAGTCCTACACTATTCCACTTCAGTCATTTATATTTATGCAGCCAGCAAGCAGATTCTTGCATGTAACCAAATCTTCCTGTACCAATCTCTGCTGTCCTACTTAATCATTCTGGAGAAATCTCACAGTCAAAAGGGTACTATGTTTGACTGTTTCCATAAAGACAGATGTGGACGGTGCCAGGAGTCCAGACCAGGACACTTGGGAGACATGGGATTCGAATTTTAAAGGAACCACACAAACAAGATTAGTGAGATGCATATAGACCCAAACCACATTGTGACACCTTCTATAGTAATGAAAATCAACTATCTTCCATTAATCAATGGTGAGTTTCCATTTCCGTATACTATGACCAGTGCAAGTCATTCAGCAAAGGTAAAATTATTTGTTCTTACCTCTCTTGTCGCAGGTGGGATATGTCAGAATACCGCTGTTACATTGTATTCTTAGCTTTGCTGGATCAGATATTTTATATCCAGAAAAACATTCAAACTGAACATCTGCATTGTCTTCAATATGTAGTACTCGACCATCATTTTGTCGTATATTGTTTTTTCTCATGTCACTTTCCTGTAAAGTGCATAACCCTGTAGCAAAATACATAAAAATAATATAAGAACTGACATGCAACTCAGGCAACTTAGTCTGTAAGCAGGCACTGTCTATTAGGAAGTCGGTTTTGCATTTTGTTTTTATTTTGCATTGCTGTAGTTGTCAGAAAATTGCTATTTCTACTTGATCTGACCTCTGTAGGGTGGTAGACAGAGATGAGGGAGGAGATGTAAGGAAGTGCAGCACAGTGGAGAGCTTTGTGGGTGAGACTAATAAGTGTAAATTGTATTCTACAGTTAATGGACAACCGGTGAAGTGACTGACACAGGGTACAGGCATCGGTGTAGAGGTAAGTCCGAAAGATGAGCCTTTGCTGCATTCAGAATAGATTGGAAAGGGGAGAGTTTAGTGTGGGAAAGACCGATTAGTAATGAGAAAAGGTCCTCTTACACGGCCTGTCCTGGGCCGTGTACACGAGTGCCAATCAACGAGACAGCTCGTTAGTCGGTGTACGTTTGCTCCTTTCACAAGGAGCTAGTATGGGGACAAGCGCTCATTGCTCCGATCGCTGGTCCCCATACATTATTATTGTAAAGGATCTGCCAGGCACAACTTCTGTGGATACTCCCATAGGTAATCAGTCCCCACCTGAGTCTCTGTCTCTGAGACTGACTCCATCTTCCACCACTCAGGATGGCAGGCTTAGGAGTGGGAGAGCCTATCGCAGCCTGGCCAGACGGAGCTAGCTCCCGCCCCCTGTCTATTAATTCCTGCCTTTCCTGTTCCTCCTTTGCTTGTGATTCTTCTCGTGTGGTTTCCTGGCCCAGCTACAGCTTCTGACTATTTGATCCTGCTCCATACTGACCCTGGCTTGCTGACTACTCTCCTGCTCTGCGTTTGGTACCTCGTGCACTCCTGGTTTTGACTCGGCTCGTCCACCATTCTTGTTGCTCACGGTGTTCCCGTGGGCAACTGCCCCTTTCCCTTTGCTTTGTGTTCCCTTGTCTGTTTGTCTCGTGCACTTACTGAGCGTAGGGACCGCCGCCAAGTTGTACCCCGTCGCCTAGGGCGGGTCGTTGCAAGTAGGCAGGGACAGAGTGGCGGGTAGATTAGGGCTCACTTGTCCGTTTCCCTACCCCCGTCATTACATAATCACAAGCCCATATACCTAGTCTACCCTGCTCCCTGACACTACTATGGACCCCCTTGAGACTCTGACCCAGCAAATGCAGGGTCTCTCCCTACAGGTCCAGGCCCTGGCTCAGAGGGTCAACCAGCCTGACGCTACCATGGTAGTGCCCCTCACCTCACCTCTTGAACCCCACCTCAAGTTGCCTGACCGGTTCTCAGGGGACCGGAGGACTTTTCTCTCCTTTCGGGAGAGTTGTAGGCTCTACTTCCACTTAAAGCCTCATTCCTCAGGTTCTGAGAGCCAGCGGGTGGGTATAATTATGTCCCGGCTCCAGGAAGGGCCCCAAGAGTGGGCCTTCTCCTTGGCACCTGACGCCCCTGAACTTTCCTCCGTTGATCGTTTCTTTTCTGCTCTCGGACTCATTTATGACGAGACTGACAGGACTGCCTTTGCCGAGAGTCAGCTGGTGACCTTACGTCAGGGTAAGAGACCTGTTGAGGAGTATTGTTCTGACTTTAGGAAGTGGTGCGTAGCTTCTCGGTGGAATGACCCTGCCTTAAGGTGCCAGTTTAGGTTGGGTCTGTCGAACGCCCTGAAAGACCTGCTAGTTAGCTATCCCTCTTCTGACTCCCTAGACCAGGTTATGGCTTTAGCGGTACGACTTGACCGACGTCTCAGGGAACGACAGCTTGAACGTTTTTGTGTTTTTCCCTCTGACTCCCCCATGATGCCTCCCGAGGTCTCGTTGCTTCGCTCTTCCACGGAAGACTCGGAGGTACCTATGCAACTCGGGGCCTACGTGTCCCCCCGACAACGTAGAGAGTTCCGCAGGAAGAATGGTCTCTGCTTCTATTGTGGGGATGACAAGCATCAAGTGAACACCTGTCCTAGGCGTAAGAATAAGCAGCCGGAAAACTTCCGCGCCTAAGTGATCATCGGGGAGGTCACTTGGGCGCACAGGTATTTCCCGTAAATATGAAACGTAATAAAATGTTGCTTCCCTTTCAGGTCTCTTTTGGTGGTAGGTCTGCTACTGGCAGTGCCTTCGTGGATTCAGGGTCTTCTGCTAATATCATGTCTGTGGAATTTGCTATGTCTCTAGCTATGCCTTTGATTGATTTGCCTAAACATGTCCCGGTAGTGGGTATCGACTCCACTCCTCTTGCTAATGGTTATTTTACACAGCATACCCCTGTTTTCAAACTCCTTGCAGGCTCCATGCATTTGGAGCAGTGCTCTGTACTGTTGATGCAGGGATTATCTTCCGATTTGGTTTTAGGCCTTCCCTGGTTGCAGTTGCATAATCCCACGCTTGACTGGAATACTGGGGAGCTTACCAAATGGGGTAATGAATGCTTGACGTCATGTTTTTCTGTTAATTCTATTTCTCCCCCTGAGGAGGTGAATACTCTACCTGAGTTTGTTCAGGACTTCGCTGATGTTTTCCAAGGACTGGTCCTCCCACATTGAGCATGTCAGGAAGGTGCTCCAGGTCCTTCGGGAAAACAAACTGTTTGCGAAAACCGAAAAATGTGTGTTTGGGGTACAGGAGATACCATTTTTGGGTCAAATCCTCACTCCTCATGAATTCCGCATGGACCCTGCCAAGGTCCAGGCTGTGGCGGAATGGGTCCAACCTGCCTCCCTGAAGGCGTTACAGTGTTTTTTGGGGTTCGCTAATTATTACAGGAGATTTATTGCTAACTTCTTGGTCATCCAGGCATCCTGGGTACCAAACACCTCATTGCCAGAAACTATTGGTGGCCTGGGTTGCCTAAAGACGTTAAGGCCTACGTCGTCGCTTGTGAGGTTTGTGCTAGGTCCAAAACTCCCAGGTCCCGACCAGCGGGCTTACTACATTCTTTGCCCATTCCCCAGAGACCTTGGACCCATATCTCCATGGATTTTATCACCGATTTGCCTCCATCTCAAGGCAAGTCGGTGGTGTGGGTGGTAGTAGACCGCTTCAGTAAGATGTGCCACTTTGTGCCCCTCAAGAAACTACCCAACGCCAAGACGTTAGCTACCTTGTTTGTCAAACACATCCTGCGTCTCCATGGGGTCCCTGTCAATATTGTTTCGGACAGAGGGGTACAATTTGTTTCATTGTTTTGGAGAGCCTTCTGTAAAAAGTTGGAGATTGATCTGTCCTTCTCCTCTGCCTTCCATCCTGAAACTAATGGCCAAACGGAGAGGACTAATCAATCTCTAGAACAATATTTAAGGTGTTTCATCTCTGACTGTCAATATGATTGGGTCTCATTCATTCCCCTCGCCGAATTTTCCCTTAATAACCGGGTCAGTAACTCGTCAGGGGTCTCCCCCTTTTTCTGTAATTTTGGGTTTAATCCACGGTTCACCTCCGTTTCACCTGGTAGTTCCAACAATCCCGAGGTAGAGGTCGTTCATCGGGAACTGTGCACAGTCTGTGCCAAGGTTCAAAAGAACCTAGAGGCGTCCCAGAGCGTACAAAAAACTCAGGCTGATAGAAGACGTTCTGCTAACCCCTTGTTTATGGTCGGGGATCTGGTGTGGTTATCGTCTAGGAACTTGCGCCTAAAGGTCCCGTCCAAGAAGTTTGCTCCCCGGTTTATTGGGCCGTATAAGGTCATTGAAGTCCTCAATCCTGTCTCCTTCCGACTGGAGTTGCCCCCATCTTTTCGAATACACGACGTGTTTCATGCCTCCCTCCTTAAACGCTGCTCCCCGTCCTTGGCTCCCTCGAGGAAGCCTCCTGTTCCCATTCTCACCCCTGAGGGGGTGGAATTAGAGGTGGCCAAGATTGTGGACAGCAGGATGGTCCAAGGCTCCCTCCAGTACCTGGTCCATTGGAGAGGATACGTGCCTGAAGAGAGGACTTGGGTACCCGCCCGGGATGTTCACGCTGGGGTTTTAGTCAGGAAGTTCCACCTTCGTTTCCCCAATAAACCAGGTCCACTTAGAAAGGGTCCGGTGGCCATTCATAAAAGGGGGGGTACTGTAAAGGATCTGCCAGGCACAACTTCTGTGGATACTCCCATAGCTAATCAGTCCCCACCTGAGTATGTGTCTCTGAGACTGACTCAATCTTCCACCACTCAGGATGGCAGGCTTAGGAGTGGGAGAGCCTATCGCAGCCTGGCCAGACGGAGCTAGCTCCCGCCCTCTGTCTATTTATACCTGCCTTTCCTGTTCCTCCTTTGCTTGTGATTCTTCTCGTGTGGTTTCCTGGCCCAGCTACAGCTTCTGACTATTTGATCCTGCTCCATACTGACCCTGGCTTGCTGACTACTCTCCTGCTCTGCGTTTGGTACCTCGTGCACTCCTGGTTTTGACTCGGCTCGTCCACCATTCTTGTTGCTCACGGTGTTCCCGTGGGCAACTGCCCCTTTCCCTTTGCTTTGTGTTCCCTTGTCTGTTTGTCTCGTGCACTTACTGAGCATAGGGACCGCCGCCAAGTTGTACCCCGTCGCCTAGGGCGGGTCGTTGCAAGTAGGCAGGGACAGAGTGGTGGGTAGATTAGGGCTCACTTGTCCGTTTCCCTACCCCGTCATTACAATTATCATGTCGGCAGTGGGGAGATGCGCTTCCGACAACGATAATATTTGACTTTTTTATAACGATACGACCAGCAGATGAACGAGCGTTTGCCTGTTCATCTGCTGATCGCTGCCCTGTTTATTCTATGAATGATCGTTTGCCCGATAAGTGGTACATGTAGTAGGGACTTTACAGTAGTCAAGACGATAGTGAATAAGAGCGACAATGAGAGTTTTGGCTGTTTCTACAGTAACAAAATGGTGGATTCTGGAGATATTCTTGAGGTGAAGGTGACAGGGGCAGGCAAGTGATTTTTATGCAGCGTATCCGACATGTGGGAACCCAGCTGTAGAGTGGCATGTACCCACTTGGTGTAGCAAGTGAGCGCTCGTTTACAAGATAATTGGCTCATGTAGAAGTGCCTTTAGGGCTTTTTCACACGCGCGAACTGTGTTTATGTCTGTGTAACAGCCGTTAAAACAACGGCCGTGACACGGACGCATGGATTTCAATGGGACCACTCACACGGCCGCTGTTTTAACGGACCGTGTGAAGGGGTCCATTGAAAAATAGGACATGTCCTATTTTCTTCCGTTTTTATGGATCCCTCGATAAACTGAAGTCTATAAGGGATCCATGAAAACAGGTCTCACACGGGTGCAACACAGACATGAAAAATGGCCTTTGTTAACATCTGAGTTTGCACTCGGTCGTGTGAATTCAGCCTTAGAGTCCTTTCTGCAATTACATCACCTTTATCTTTAAATTCGATTTGAATGAAGACAAATATTAATATGTCCATGTGTTCAAAAATAAAATCTTTACATGTAATGTCCTTACTATTTTACATGACTGTATGCTCTCCTTAGTCCTACACTATTCCACTTCAGTCATTTATATTTATGCAGCCAGCAAGCAGATTCTTGCATGTAACCAAATCTTCCTGTACCAATCTCTGCTGTCCTACTTAATCATTCTGGAGAAATCTGACAGTCAAAAGGGTACTGTTTGACTGTTTCCATAAAGACAGATGTGGACGGTGCCAGGAGTCCAGACCAGGACACTTGGGAGACATGGGATTCGAATTTTAAAGGATCCACACAAACAAGATTAGTGAGATGCATATAGACCCAAACCACATTGTGACACCTTCTATAGTAATGAAAATCAACTCTTCCATTAATCAATGTTGAGTTTCCATTTCCGTATACTATGACCAGTGCAAGTCATTCAGCAAAGGTAAAATTATTTGTTCTTACCTCTCTTGTCGCAGGTGGGATATGTCAGAATACCGCTGTTACATTGTATTCTTAGCTTTGCTGGATCAGATATATTATATCCAGAAACACATTCAAACTGAACATCTGCATTGTCTTCAATATGTAGTACTCGATCATCATTTAGTCGTATATTGTTTTTCCTCATGTCACTTTCCTGTAAAGTGCATAACCCTGTAGCAAAATACATAAAAACAATATAACAACTGACATGCAATTGAGGCAACTTAGTCTGTAAGCAGGCACTCTCTATTAGGAAGTCGGTTTTGCATTTTGCTTTTTATTTTGCATTGCTGTAGTTGTCAGAAAATTGCTATTTCTACTTGATCTGACCTCTGTACGGTGGTAGACAGAGATGAGGGAGGAGATGTAAGGACGTGCAGCACAGTGGAGAGCTTTGTGGGTGAGAGTAATAAGTGTAAATTGTATTCTACAGTTAATGGACCACCGGTGAAGTGACTGACACAGGGTACAGGCATCGGTGTAGAGGTAAGTCCGAAAGATGAGCCGTTTCCTCATTCAGAATAGATTGGAAAGGGGAGAGTTTAGTGTGGGAAAGACCGATGAGTAATGAGTAAAGGTCCCCTTACACGGCCCGTCCTGGGCCGTGTACACGAGTGCCAATCAACGAGACAGCTTCTTGATCAGCGCATGTTTGCTACTTTCACAAGGAGCTAGTATGGGGATGAGCACTCGTTACTCCGATCACTCGTCCCAATCCATTATTATCATGTCGGCAGCTCGTCTCTCTGTTTAAATACGGAGATGTGCTTCCGACAACGATAATATTTGACTTTTTTAAAATGATACGATCAGCAGATGATTGAGCTTTTGCTTGTTTATCTGCTGATCGCTGCCGTGTTTACACATGGCAATTATTCCAGGAACGATCATTTGCCCGATAATTGGTCCGTGTAAATGTGCCATTACTGTAGTCAACATGATAGTAAATAAGAGCGACAATGAGTGTTTTGACTGTTTCCACAGTAACAAAATGGTGGATTCTGGAGATGTTCTTGAGGTGAAAGTGACAGGGGCAGGCAAGTGATTTTTACACAGCGTATCCGACCCGTCGGAACCCAGCCATAGAGTGGCATGTACCCCCTTAGGTGTAACAAATGAACGCTTGTTTGCTCGATAATTGGCCCGTGTAAATGTGCCTTTAGGACTTTTTCACACAAACTTTGTATACGTCTGTGTAACGGCCGTTAAATCAACGGACGCATGTTTTTCAATAGGGCCACTCACACGGCCGTTGTTTTAATGGACCGTGTGAAGGGTCGGTTGAAAAATAGGACCTGTCCTATTTTCTTCCGTTTTCACGGATCCCTCGATAGCTTGAAGTCTATGCGGGATACGTGAAAACAGGTCTCGGACGGGTGCAACTTGGACTTGAAAAATGGCCTTTATTAACGTCTGAGTTTGCACTCGGTCATGTGAATCCAACCTTAGAGTCCTTTGTGCAATTATATCACCTTTATCTTTAAATACGGTTTGAATTAAGACAAATATTAATATGTCCATGTGTTCAAAAATAAAATCTTTACATGTGGTGTCCTTACTATTTTACATGACTGTATGCCCTCCTTGATCCTACACTATTCCACTTCAGTCATTTATATTTATGCAGCCAGCAAGCAGATTCTTTCATGTAACCAAATCTTCCTGTATCAATCTCTGCTGTCCTACTTAATCAATCTGGAGAAATCTAACAGTCAAAAGGGTACTATGTTTGACTGTTTCCATAAAGACAGATGTGGACGGTGCCAGGAGTCCAGACCAGGCCACTTGAGAGTCATGGGATTCGAATGTTAAAGGAACCACACAAATAAGATTAGTGAGCTGCATATAGACCCAAACCACACTGTGACACCTTCTATAGTAATGAAAATCAACTATCTTCCATTAATCAATGGTGAGTTTCCATTTCCATATAATATGACCAGTGCAAGTCATTCAGCAAAGGTAAAATTATTTGTTCTTACCTGTCTTGTCGCAGGTGGGATATGTCAGAATACCGCTGTTACATTGTATTCTTAGCTTTGCTGGATCAGATATATTATATCCAGAAACACATTCAAACTGAACATCTGCATTGTCTTCAATATGTAGTACTCGATCATCATTTTGTCGTATATTGTTTTTCCTCATGTCACTTTCCTGTAAAGTGCATAACCCTGTAGCAAAATACATAAAAACAATATAAGAACTGACATGCAACTCAGGCAACTTAGTCTGTAAGCAGGCACTGTCTATTAGGAAGTCGGTTTTGCATTTTGTTTTTATTATGCATTGCTGTAGTTGTCAGAAAATTGCTAGCTCTACCTGATCTGACCTCTGTAGGGTGGTGGACAGAGATGAGGGAGGAGAGGAAAGGAGGTGCAGCACTGTGGAGAGCTTTGTGGGTGAGGCTAATAAGTGTAAATTGGATTCTAAAGTTAATGGACCACCGGTGAAGTGACTGACACAGGGTACAGGCATCGGTGTAGAGGTAAGTCCGAAAGATGAGCCTGACTGCTGCATTCAGAATAGATTGGAAAGGGGAGAGTTTAGTGCGGGGAAGACCGATTAGCAATGAGTTACAGTACTCAAGACGGTTTCCACAGTAAGAAAAGTGTTGATTCCTGAGATGTTTTTGAGGTGAAGGTGACAGGGGCAGGCAAGTGACTGAATTTAAGGAGTAAATGAAAGATCGGAGTCAAACATAACTCCAAGTCAACAGGCCTAGGAGTTATGGTAGTACCACACACCGAGATGAAGACATGAGATTTAGGTAGGTTGGTAGATGGTGGAAACATAAGGAGCTCAGTTGCTTACAGATTAATTTTCAGATAGAGAAGACATGATGCTAGAGACAGCGGACAATCACTGGTGTTTTCTATTATAGTGGGGGTGATGTCCCAGAAAGAGGTATATAATTGGGTGCCAAATTTGCTGATAGTTTGTCCAATAGGGGCTGTGTAGAGAGAAAAGAGGAGAGGACCTAGGACTGATACCTGAGGAACCACCGATAGCAAGAAGAAGAGGAGAAGTAGTAGAACCAGCAAATGACACACTGAACAAAGAGATAGGAAGAAAACCAAGAGAGAGCAGTGTCCTTAAGGCCAATAGAGTGAAGCGTATTGAGTAGTATAATAAACATAGTGATAAAAACAGGTATAATGAACATGGTATCATAACACAAGTATAATGCACACAGTGATGTCACAGTACAGAGATAAATATTATTCTCTTATTTGGCAGAGTGGCTGCATGATCGTCTCTGGTCTTTCTTAGAGTCCAGGTGCGTCTGCACCCTGTATAGTTAGGCCACCAGAATAGAATGCCTTTAGTGACAACCTTTATTTTGCTCAAAGACTTATGGAATAATAGCTCGAAAAGACACTACTCAGTATTAATGAATTGTTCCCCCATGTGGAGAAGCAGTTCAGATACACTTTATAAGGGAATTGCTGTATATAATTACAATTGTAATGTGGAAAAAGTGAACCTTTACTTTAAGCTGCAACCGTTAGGTATGCGGTGTCTTAACAGTATGAGCAACCACAAAGTGATTGAAATGTCAAAGCACTAAATCCGTAATAACCTACCGATGGCAACATTATTACAATATAGGATAATAACCTACTCAATCTACTCTAAATATGCCCAGGTCACCATATTAAATATGTGCACAAATGCTGAAAAACAATAAAATCTTTATCCATAAGATTATTTTCATTTTTATTCCATATTTGAGTTTACCAGACAAAAAAAACATTTTTCTTTGTCTTGAACATCAAGAAAGTTTCCAAACATTTTCAAATTAGGGCAATAAAGTTTCTGCCTACTATGTTCTTAAGGATTACATCACCTTTACAAGTTGGAGGATCCATATTCCATGTTCCATTTTCAGTACAATAAATTTTAGATGGCCCCCTAAGCCTATGTTTCGGATTTTTGCATTGTAAGGTTATAACGAGGCCCATGGAAAATTCATCATCATTCACATTAGACAGGACTCTTACACTGTCATCCCTCACTGGTGGACAGAGGCGAGCTGTAATGAAACAAGTAGCACCACAGTGAAAGGGCTTTTTTAATCTTGGTTTTGGCTTAAATACAAAAAAATGCACTGTGTGAACAAGGCCTAAAATTTTCATCCCATTAGAGGGCTCTTAAAAAATGAAATCTCGTTTTGCATACATTGCACTGTAATAGAAGGCAGGTGTCTGCAGAAAGATAGGAATATCCCCTCTCCATACCTTCTATGGACAAGAGTTTTTACATATATGTTTTTTTTTCTGTGCCTTTTATCCACTGAAGTAAATGGAGGAAATGCCACATAGACACCACAGAAAGGTGGATCATGCATAGTGTGAAACAGAATTTAATTAATCCATATTCACTATTGTGTCAAATAGTTCTGATGCATTTTTCTGCCAGAAAAACAGCAGGAGAAAACATGCAAGTGTGTTAAATCAGGAGATTGAATTCAGTTGTTATGTCATGATGAGGAACCTTTTTTTTTTGCATTATAGAGAACTCTTAAAGGGGGTTTCCACCTTCTGACAACTGATGACCAATCCACCGGATAGGTCATCAGTATGTCATCGGTGCGGATCCGACACCCGGACCCCGAACCGATGAGCCACTCCGGTGGCATGCGGGCACCTGATGTTAGGGCTCATAATGCTATGTACAGAGCCCGGAAGCAGTTGGCTCCGTACATAGCATAGCGGCCGTGCTGCAGAACTGCAGGTCTGCTCCTATTCACTTGAATAGGAGCAGAGCTGCAGCTCGGACTGCTATTCCATGGCCGGAGCCATCTGCTTCCAGCTTGTACGTCCGCTGCACAGAGGCACCGAACCAGTTGATCTGTGTGGGGACCCGGGTGTCGAACCCCCACAGATCATGTACTGATGACCTATCCGGTGGATAGGTCATCAGTTGTCAGAAGCTGGAAAACCCCTTTAGTGCCTGTTTACGTCACGAGCTGGGATAGATGAAAACTCTCGGTCTTCTTTCTCTTTTTAGATTGTCCAAAGCATACTGTACCGCACCATTTATCATTACAGGATGTACAGGTATGAAGTTTTTGTGCTTGTCAGCTGCTAAGTCGTGTATTTAAGTCCATATTGTTTACCTTTAGGTTGAATTCACACGTGCAGTTTTTTTTGTACAATTCTTGTTGCAGTTTTGTAGCCAAAGACAGGATTGGATTCCAAAATAATGAAAAGTATAGCGAAAAAACTTCTTCTTCTCCTCTCTTTTGGATTCACTCCAGGGTTTGGCTCAAAAACTGCATTGCAAATGGCATAAAAATTTTTTTAGGCCGGGTTCCCATGTAGCGTAAATACTGCATAATTTCCGCAACGGAAGTCTGCGCTTAAATTCCGCAGCATTTACAGAAGCAGCAAAGTGCATGAGATTTAGAAAATCTTATGCCAACGCTGCAGAAAAGAACGCAGCGTAAACATTAATAAATTGACCTGCGGTATGGAATTTAAATCAGCAGAATCTCAATTTATGCTGTTTTTTCGTTGCCTTTCTGTTGCGGGTTTTCCCCATTGAATTCAATAGGGATGCAAAACCCGCAACAGAAAGCCATGGGTTGCAACTTTTGCGACGGAATCGCAGCAATTCCCCCACAAAAATCAAAACAGGAGCAAAAAAAAAAATCATACTTACCCAGAACTCTTTCATTCTTCCTGCAGTCCGACCTCTTGGGATGACGTGTCATCCCATGTGACCGCTACAGCCAATTACAGGCTGCAGCATTCACATGGCCTGCAACATCATCTTAGGAGGCTGAACTACGCGCAAGAGAGAAGGAGGGGGTAAGTATGAACTTTTTTTTTTCCCCAACGCTGCTTTACGTAGCAGAAATTCTGTCTGAAAAACCGCAACACAATGGGGGAACCCAGCCATGCAGTGGCATTTACCCCTTTAGATGCTACAGCTTGGGAGCCTAGGTTCTAGAGGGGTTGTCCACTCAAAAAAGAGGCCAGTATACATAGGTTACAAATGAAATGAAAATCCATCATAGAAAACTCTGACCTGGATCTGGGTCCTCGATAATTTACTCATTGAGGTATGAAATAAAGCATATAAATTGGTTATTAATAGTTACCTTCACAGTGAGGAGGTTGATTTGTCCAACCCTGTGCAGCGCATGTTCGTATTTTATGTTTGCTCACCATCTGATACCTGGTTTGAAAACACATTCAGTAAATGGAAGTAAAGTTAGGATGTGTACTTTAATATTTTACCCTGTGGTGCATGCGTACTCCTACACGAAAACCCACATGGAACGAATTCATGTAGGACTGATTTCGGAAATTATAATGGTCCAAGTATTAAGGGGTTGTCCACTTTCTTAAAAGTGATGACCTATCCACCGGATAGGTCATCAGTATATGATCGGTGCGTGTCCGACATCCGGACCCCGCACCGATCCGCAACTCCGGCTGCCTCCGGGCACCAGATGTTTGGAAAGAGATGCAGTATTTGGAGCCGGAAGCAGATGGCTCCGGTAAAAGGAGAGCGACCGTTTGGCAGAACTGCAGCTCTGCTCCTATTCACTTGAATAGGAGCAGAGCTGCAATACTGCAGCTCGGCCTGCTATATTTTGACCGTAGCCATCTGCTTCCGGCAACATCGTCCGGCGCACGGAGGCAGCCGGAGTGGGGGATCGGTGCGGGGTCCAGGGGTCTGACACGCACCGATCATATACAGATGACCTATCCAGTGGATAGGTCATGACTTGTCAGAAAGTGGAAAACCACTTTAAGTAATGGCAGAGATTAATGTCATTGACATAGAGATAACTATGTTAGAAATGTTACAGGAGTTATGAGGCCCTATCATTGATATTTAGAAGTATCTCGGGTAATTTGTCTACATTGCGGTCACTGCTATGTTTCATTTAAATAAAGCTATTTAAAGCAAATCTGTTACCATACTATGCCAACCTATTTGAGGCTAGCATAGTATGTGAACAGATCCACTGTACAATCAGCCCAAACGGCATTCAAAATATTGTAAATGTGTACTATGTTCATGAGGGGAGTTTTCCTCTCGATTCTTCCGGCCTTCTCCCACCAGTGATTGATGGCTGTCATGTATATACAGCCAGATACGTGGTGGCTGTCAGTCACTCTTGAGAGAGGTGGGGTGGGTGGAAGGAGACTTATGTGGAGATCTGGCTGTCCCCATACTATGCTACCCTTAAACAGAACACCACAGTACGATGACAGAGCCGATTGAAAGCAAAATTGTCAGTTGCTAGGAATAATCCTAGTTTTTGGATTCATATTGGCATTGATTTATTTATTTCACTGACTCATAGATTTCAAAATTACAACTCTATTACAGCAAAGGTCAAAACTATTTTCATAGGATTTTAAAAACCTTGATGATTGTTTATGTATAAGGTTTTTACTGCCAAGCTTTAGAAAATGTGACTACCTATAAAAATTAATCAGTAAAACCACTACGTGACAAAAAGAGAAAATTATTTTTCTCAGAACTCATACACACGGTCTTATTACATCCCTGTGTTGTACGAAGCTATAATGGGGCACCCATGGAGATTGAGATATTCTAGGATCAAATGCTTCCTGGGAAGAATACCTTGGACATACACCATGCGATGGAGTGCCACAAGGCGGCACATGGAGTCCCTTAGTGTCCTCAGCATGAAGCCGCAGGGTACGACGTGCGCTGCCGTACAACCTCATGCACACAGTTCTGCCATAAGAATTAGGCAGACCCCGGACGAAGGCAATCGCCGAAACGCGCGTCGGGTTGGGACGTCTAATCCCTGGTTACATCATGTCCACTGGTATGTTGCTTTACTTTTTCTGTCCTGTGTAGCAGTCATAGCTCTATTGTGCTCACTTCTTGCTGGTCATCTTCTGATTTCAAGCACACTTTTTGCATAATTTGGTTCATACCACCTGTGTAACTATGTGTGACTGTTACTGACGTCATATACTTACTTGACAATCACCACAGCTACCGGTACCTGATTTCACTTTTTTGATATTGTGCTGTTGTCATTTGATGTACCTTGCTTGAATTCGTGCTGCTTTTCA
This sequence comes from Rhinoderma darwinii, assembly GCF_050947455.1. NCBI lineage: Eukaryota > Metazoa > Chordata > Amphibia > Anura > Rhinodermatidae > Rhinoderma > Rhinoderma darwinii. The sequence continues at coordinate 57,012,010 of NC_134693.1, forward strand.
TTAGATACAGTTTCTTATGCGATTACATGCACGTATTTCCATTACTATAATATTTGTATACTGCCTACATGTGGACACAATATCCATACCTGATATTCTTGATTGATTAGACGTCCTTTTTACTGTGTGACTCATCCTCTATTTCCATTTTTATTCGTCTCATGTTTTTATCTCAATAAAGAATTGTTTGTATCTATCTTTCTTTGAATGTGTGCCTTAGTCGATCATATTTGTTGTGGGTTGGTTCTCCATAAGAATTAGGCGTCTAGTAGAGAAAGTGTGCCACCGGTGCCTGATTCAGTGTGCCACTGTAGCTATACAACGGCCACAGTGTGGTGGATCTAATATCTAGTAACAGAATCAGCAAAAAAAGTACAGGTATGAGACTGACCCATGTGATTCTTTAATGACACCTGAGTGGAGTTTAACGTTGATGATTGGAATCACTGCACGTTATTTTAGGGGATGGACCGCTCTAATCCTAATCTCAGGAAAGCTTTTGAAGACACTTCTACATCAGAACGTTGTCCTGGCATGGGGAAATAAAGAATATGGGCAGTTTGACACGGCTAAACGATCTATGTTTAAAGGTTTAAGTTCAGTTTAGTAGAACCTCGGAAGGGTACCATAATACGGACACTGAAACGTAGCCATATTACAGCTATGTGAAACCATTCTTCCACTGAATCTATGTCCTTCATTTTCTTAAGTTATACTACTATATAAATTATATCTTTACGAATGTGTTATCCGCAGATCTTTTGATTAGTAGTGCCCAATCTGGGGCAATTATAAAAATAATATTTTTACAAGAATAAATAGGATATTCCAGTTTTGGCTAAATGTTTACAGTTTTTTGTTATCTGCTTTTCAGTTTGTATGGAAAATAAATAAAAGTGTCCACCTGTGTCTGCTAAGTATATCATATGAAGCAATGAGATGACACAAGGTGTAAGTTTAGCTACGAGTTAAAGCCAACTTTAAAAATAATTAAACTGCTCTTCAAATCTTAAAGCAATTGTTTATACATACCCCTCATCACAAGAGTATTCCACCACGGCTCCAAATACAAACTCATGCCCATTTGTTTGTTTAAATGTGCCAAATGGGATATCTCCAGGTTGACCACAAGATCTCTCTGTTAGGAGTAAAAAAAATAAAAATTAGTCATTCAACAAGCTAGATTTGGGGATTCGTGGCTGCCACTGTTATTTGGGTTGTGTGGCTGTCACTGTTATGGGGGAAATATTTGGGTCCATGGCTATCAGTTTTACGAGGTTGTCACCCTGGGCAGGTGCTTCAAATTATTATTGTGGGTACATTATGTAAAAATGTTTGTAATAGTCACAAGGTTGCTTGCAATTTTCTTCCCCATTGGGAATAATTGGGGTTAATCACGACCACGATTATGCCACATTCTACCATAAATTACTGTCGAAATGTAGCCCGAGCCTTATTGGTACCTTAGTACAGAAGTGGGGAACTTTTTTTCTGCCAAGGGCCATTTGGATATTTATAACATCATTCGGGGGCCATACAAAATAATCAACTTAAAAATTACCCTGCTATATTTAGTCAAACATTTAATGAACTCCTAATGTGATGGCTGGAACTGCTTCTTTTTGGTGAGTTGTGTGATGTTAGCCGGTATTGATGATGATGCTACCACGTCGGCCAGTCTGGAGCGCAGTCGACTCTTTGCAATGGTAAGTTTTGAAAAGAACTTCTCCGACTTACTTAAAGGGGTTTTTCCCATCAAGGACATTTATGATATATCCACAGGATATGTCAAAAATGTCAGATAGATGCGCGTCTCACCACTGGGACATGCACCTATCTCTAGAATGGGGCCCCTAAACCACGTTCTACCTATCTGTGTTCCAGCAGCTCTCCGACCATGAAGAGGAAAACAGCGTCCAGGCTGCAGTTCAACTTCACAGATATTCAATACTTCACAGATGTTCAAGAGAATTGCGTAGAAAAATTATCTCAAATTTGGGCACACTGTGTCCAAAAGGATCACCACCTTGATCTAGTCATTTATGCTTTTCATTCTTCTCATGGCAAATTTGGAAATGTATTAATTTGCCATCTGCGTTCTGGGTGACTTTTTAGCTCACACAGAATTTTTTCATGCTGATTTTGATGCGGAAACCACGCTGGAATCAGCGGCAAAAAATGTTCGAAACCGCCTCCCATTGATTTAAAAAAAAGAGAAAGTGTTTTTCGCTGTGTTTTTTGTCCATGCCGCTCAATGGCCATGGCCAAAGAATGCTGCAAAAAACGGCAACAATTTGCTGGCACGTCAAAATCTGCCTTCAAATTCCTGAAGGAATTTTGAGGCAGATTCTTCTGCTTGCAAAAAAAAAACGTCTGTGTGAACTGAGCCTTACACAGACATGATCATCAAATATTTACTCTTGTTTTTAAACTTTTTTGCATTTTCTTTTCCACTTCATCATGCCTGTTCATATAAAATTATCAAATACTGCAGTTTTCATTAATAGCCCCTAGATGGCAGCACTAAGGAGACTCGCTCCAGACTGAGAAAAATATCTACTTTTATGCAGCCTATGGTGAAGCTGAATATTTTCATCCCATTAACAGAAACTGTTCTATTTTACAGAGGAACAGAGATAAACAGCTTTCAAACAGACAACAAGTGATCATTTGTTCTTAAATAGTTAATTTCCATGATTTTCTCCTCAATTATTGTAACCAAAGTTCATTTGTGGTTCTTAATATTTTCCAGCAACTGCATTTGTTCACCACAAAATGTTCAGCTTTGGCCATAATAATATTAGCATGTATTGTACAACTTCCTCACCACAATCAAACTGTTCTATAATTAAACTATACTTAAAGGGAACCTGTCACCAGCATTTCACCTATTGAACTCTGCTCACCCCTCGCTGGCCGCTGCTGTCAAAAGTTAATTGGCATTATCCCTGCTCTTAAACTCCTCGTCTGACCGTAAATAACTGTCTGCAAACATTTTGCATCTTTCATGGTAATAATCGGGCAATCTCGTTCGTTACGCTTCTTATGCCCGCCCACCACCAAAAACTGGCCCAACCTGAATGCTGTCAATCAAAAGTAAGCTGTCACTCAAAAGTAAAGAGGCGTGGTTAACTCGGTAAGGCTTGAGGAATGAAGATGTGACTCTTTTCAAATAAAGACATGACTCTTTTATGCTCATTAGCATACAGTGCAGAAACACTAAAAAACTGAATACTAAAGCTACAGAGCCGACTAAGAAGACAATTATAGGTTACATAAAAATGATTTTTCACCCACTACCACCAGGTATTGCTGGTTTAATAGGTGAAATGCTGGTGACAGGTTCCCTTTAAAGCAAAAATGAACATTTATTGAGCTTCCATTTGTACAAAAAAGATTTGCTATTTTAGCAATTCTCTCATACTAATACTTATTAGACGTATAGATCACTATATAAAGTGGGAGCAATTCTATTTTGTGCATTAGAGCTCCAGTGCCAAGGTCGGTGATTATGCAGGAAAAATAGAAGGGGCCAAAGCACAAGGTCTTGACGCTTTCCAGCATTAGGACATTGTATGCGGTGCCAGCGTCAGAATCTTGCCTGCTCCGCTGCCCTAAGGTAGAGAGAAGCCAGGAGTGGGAAGAGGAAAGTATATAGAGGGGTCTGATTATTATATATTTTTTTATTTGTCTGATCTGTGGTCTGATTTAATTGAATTTTATTTAGGGGTCAATGGTGGTGTTATCCAGTCATGGTATGGTGGTATTATCCAGTCACAGTATGGTGGTATTATCCAGTCACAGTATAAGTGGTATTATCCAGTCACAGTATTGTGGTATTATCCAGTCACAGTATGGTGGTGTTATACAATCACTGAATGGTGTTATTATCCAGTCACAGCATGGTGGTATTATCCAGTCACAGCATGGTGGTATTATCCAGTCACAGTATGATGGTATTATCCAGTCACTGTATGGTGGTATTGTCCAGTGACTGTATGGTGGTATTATCCAGTCACTATATGGTGGTATTATCCAGTCACAGCATGGTGGTATTATCCAGTCACTGTATGGTGGTATTATCCAGTCACAGCATGGTGGTATTATCCAGTCACAGTATGGTGGTAATAACCAGTCACAGTATGATGGTATTATCCAGTCACTGTATGGTGGTATTATCCAGTGACTGTATGGTGGTATTATCCAGTGACTGTATGGTGGTATTATCCAGTCACAGTATGGTGGTATTATCCAGTCACAGTATGGTGGTATTATCCAGTCACAGTATGGTGGTATTATCCAGTCATGGTATAATGGTGTTATCCAGTAACAGTATGGTGGTATTATCCAGTAACAGTATGGTGGTGTTATCCAGTAACAGTATGGTGATATTATCCAGTCACAGCATGGTGGTATTATCCAGTCACAGCATGGTGGTATTATCCAGTCACAGTATGGTGGTATTATCCAGTCACTGTATGGTGGTATTATCCAGTCACTATATGGTGGTATTATCCAGTCACAGTATGGTGGTATTATCCAGTGACTGTATGGTGGTATTATCCAGTCACAGTATGGTGGTATTATCCAGTCACAGCATAGTGGTAATATCCAGTCACAGTATGGTGGTATTATCCAGTCACAGTATGGTGGTATTATCCAGTCACAGTATGGTGGTATTATCCAGTCATGGTATAATGGTGTTATCCAGTAACAGTATGGTGGTATTATCCAGTCACAGTATGGTGGTATTATCCAGTGACTGTATGGTGGTATTATCCAGTCACTATATGGTGGTATTATCCAGTCACAGTATGGTGGTATTATCCAGCCACAGCATGGTGGTATTATCCAGTCACAGCATGGTGGTATTATCCAGTCACAGTATGGTGGTATTATCCAGTCACTGTATGGTGGTATTATCCAGTCACTATATGGTGGTATTATCCAGTCATAGTATAGTGGTATTATCCAGTCACTGTATGGTGGTATTATCCAGTCACAGTATGTTGGTAATATCCAGTCACAGTATGGTGGTATTATCCAGTCACTGTATGGTGGTATTATCCAGTCACAGTATGGTGGTATTATCCAGTCACTGTATGGTGGTATTATCCAGTCACTATATGGTGGTAATATCCAGTCACAGTATGGTGGTATTATCCAGTCACAGTATGGTGGTATTATCCAGTGACTGTATGGTGGTATTATCCAGTCACTATATGGTGGTATTATCCAGTCACAGTATGGTGGTATTATCCAGTCACAGTATGGTGGTAATATCCAGTCACAGTATGGTGGTATTACCCAGTCACTGTATGGTGGTATTATCCAGTCACAGTATGGTGGTATTATGCAGTCACAGTATGGTGGTATTATCCAGTCACAGTATGGTGGTAATATCCAGTCACAGTATGGTGGTAATATCCAGTCACAGTATGGTGGTATTATCCAGTCACAGTATGGTGGTAATATCCAGTCACAGTATGGTGGTATTATCCAGTCACGACATAGTGGTATTTTCCAGTCAAATATGGTGATATTAATCGGTCACTGTTTGGTGGTAAAATTCACAGTATGGTGGTAATATTAAAGGCTATAGTACACCTTTGAAAGGGAATTTTTTTTTTTTTAAATAAAAAGTTTAGTGTGTTTGGTGCAACTTTATAAATGCTTTCTATTAAAAAATAGTTTTACTTCCTCAACTTTCCTGTTGTCTCAACATACCTTTAAATGTGTGGCGCGAGATGATAAGCTTAAAAATAATCAAGATTTTCAACACTCTATCATGAGATGTCTATGCTATTTGTATTTATGTGTGGCCACCCAGTGGTTGTAATGCTAATTGCGGCCTGTCAATTGTTTATAGCATGTTGCCATATTGTATTACATTTTTCTCATTATAAATTGAAGTCCTTAACCAAATTCAAGTAACGGTACGAGTAGACAAATCTGTCTAGCTTGCTGTGTCTCTTTTTATTTTTATTTTTTTACTTCACTGTATTTGCTACTTTTTCACTATATTGGTTGTTCCCCACACCCTTATTTCTCTATATTGCCAAATCAGCTCCTACATGTATAGGGTGGAAAAAAGGGCTTTTTAGGGTCAGGTTGGAGATTGGGGGTCACCTCCTTTGAGGCGGGTGCTCTGATTAGCTAGGGTGGTACTAGGGAGTATTAAGATAATTTGCAAGATTTACCACATCACAATTAAATGCAATTTTTTTTTACCATATCCTAGCCATATGCCATAACAGTATAAGAGGATATTACCCCTTTTAACGGAGTGTATCATTAGAAAATGACATATTATTTAACCCCTTGGAGACATAGCCACTCCCCCACCCCCGCATACCAGAAGCCATAACTTTTTTAATTTTTTGTCGACACAGGCGTATGAGGGCCTAGTTTTTTGCGGAATAAATTGTATTTTTTAATGGCTCTATTTATTGTACTATATAAAGTACTGGGAAACTAAAACAACATTCTTGTGGGTTGAAACGGGAAAAAAACAACGATTCCACCATTGTTTTTTTTATTTTATCTTTATGGTGTTCACTGTGTGGTTGAAACGACATATTATCTTTTCTCTGCTATGACTATAGCAATATCAAATTTATAGAGTATTTTTATGTTTACCACTATTGCAAAAAAAAAAACGATTTGTATTGAAAAAAATAATTTGTGTCACCATATTCTGACAGTCAAAACTTTTTCCATCGATTTAATGTTATGAGGACTTGTTTTTTTGCGGGGTGAGCTGTAGTTTTAATTAGTAAATATTTTGGGGCACATCCAACTTTTTGATTACTGTTTATTCCATTTTTTATAGGGTTTAGGTGACAGAAAAACAGGAGTTTTACTTTTTCAGACATGGCGATACCAATTATGTAAATTTTTTTTTACATTACTTTAAAATAAATATCTGAAAGTTGTTTTTTTTACACACAATATACTGCAATACTTATGTATTTCAGTATATTATAATTTTTATTGGCTTGGCAGGGCTTAATAGTGAGCCCTCCCCATATTCCCATTTGTCGGCTGTCACCAAGAGTTTAACTTTGGAAATTATTATAAACATTATTTACATCATAAAACAAACTTTCAATATTCCAGTTTTCATACTTTCTAGAGCAAACACAATAGTCGGACACTTCCTGTTTTCTGTAGCTCACTTGTCACTCTATACAGACAATAGAGGAAGGAAGTGTGTGCCTCCAATATAGCTGCCTCAGGGAAGTTATTAAAAAAAAAAATATATATATATATATTATATAAAAAAAGAACAAACACTATGGGACAGATTTACTAAGTCATTTTATAGCCACAAAAAAAGGATGCAGCAAATTTGTAAGAGGCGCTTGCAGTTTCTGGCAAAAATTATAGTAAATGTGTCAAGCCCCACCCATTCTGCTAAGCTGCACACAGAAAAGTGGTGTAGAAAAGTTAATAGATTCCCCCCATTATTTCTCTTCTTCAGACTTACACGTAATTAATGGAACTAAAATGTAAAACATGAGACTTTCCTTTTAACCCTGTACAGCATTCACTCACAGGTATTATTCTGTAGTGCCACCTTTTTACAGAACTCCAGAATAGCGGCTGCATAATGGTCCTGTAAATGGTGAAAGAACATTCTTTCTAAATCTCAGACCTCATGTGATCAGTATACAATGTGGTAAAACAGATACCATTCTACTTGAACCGTTAACTTACTTTTGCATTGCCCATTTGATAAAATCTCCCAGTTTCCTTGTAGGCAGACCCTTTTAAATCTCCTAATCAAACTAAATCCAGGACGGCAACTGTAATTTACTGTGCGGCCTTGTGGGTAGGTTTCTTCATCCCAGTTACCCAGCAACTGTGCATTTTCTATATCTGGTGGTTTTCCACATGTAACTAAAAAATAAAAAGATCATTTAGTAAAATTAAAATTTGGCATTATGTATTGCATGAGATTTTGGTACCACATTTTGCTGAACATCCTTGACAATGAATACCATACTGTATAATAATTATGCATTGGCAACCAAATGTCATTAAAGGGGTTGTGCGGTATCAGCAAATTAATATTATTCATTGTATAACTAAAAGGTACAAAAAAAATGCAAATTTTCTTTCTGTATTAACTCCTCATGGTTTTCAAGATCTCTGCTTGTTATTTTTCAGTAGGAACATTTATTGCTTACTTCCAGTGGATAAAATGATGTCCATGGTCATGTGATGGACACAGTCCTGATCCCCATAACATCAGGCTTTGTGCTTCCATTAACAATACTATTAACGTTGCCATCAGTCTGCCCCCCATTAACAGTTCAGGCACAGTGCTCACCTCTAAACAATAGTACCAGCAGAGCTCCCAATAAACAGTACTCAAAATAGGTCAAATTATTTGTGCTTTTTATTTTCATAATATATACTTATAGTTTGGAAGTCTGACCTTGCGGTTGTACAAGTGTTGAGGCTGTAATACAGACCATAAAGCTGGATTCACACGAGCACATTACATCCATAATGGACGGACGTATTTCGGCCGGAAGTCCCGGACCGAACACACTGCAGGGAGCCGGGCTCCTAGCATCATAGTTATGTACGATGCTAGGAGTCCCTGCCCCGCTGCCGGACAACTGTCCCGAACTGAAAACATGATTACAGTACGGGACAGTTGTCCGGCAGCGAGGCAGGGACTCCTAGCATTGTACATAAGTATGATGCTAGGAGCCCGGCTCCCTGCAGTGTGTTCGGTCCGGGACTTCCGGCCAAAATACGTCCGTCCATTACGGACGTAACATGCTCGTGTGAATCCAGCCTAACATGCAGCTGTATAACCAGCTTAAAGAGGCTCTGTCACCAGTTTATAAGTGCCCTATCTCCTAGATAATCTGATTGGTGCTGTAATGTAGATAACAGCAGTGGTTTTTATTTTGAAAAACAATCATTTTTGAGCAAGTTATGAACAATTTTAGATTTGATTTATGCTAATTAGTTCTTAATGACCAACTGGGCATTTTTTAACTTTTTACCAAGTGGGCATTGTAAAGAGAAGTGTATGACGCTGACCAATCAATGTCATACACTTCTCTTCATTCATGCCCAGCTTGTTTCACTGCACAGCGCGATCTCGCGAGATCACGCTGTGACATCACTTTCTCCCACAGGTCCTTCACTGGAGCGATGGAAGAGTCAACAGACATCACCTCCAGCTGTTGTCTCTTCCATTGCTCCAGTGAAGGACCTGTGGGAGAAAGTGACGTCACAGCGTGATCTCGCGAGATCACGCTGTGCAGTGAATCAAGCTGGGCATGAATGAAGAGAAGTGTATGACGCTGATTGGTCAGTGTCATACACTTCTCTTTACAACGCCCACTTGGTGAAAAGTTAAAAAACGCCCAGTTGGTCATTAAGAACTAATTAGTATAAATCTAAAATAGTTCATAATTTGTTCGAAAATGATAGTTTTTCAAAATAAAAAACACTGTTGTTATCTACATTACAGCACCGATCAGATTATGTAGGAGATAGGGCACTTATAATCTGGTGACAGAGCCTCTTTAAGGCTACGTTCACACTACCATTAGGCTTCATTTAGCTCTCTTCCTTTAGAGGAAGTGATGAATGAGAGTCTAAACGGAAAGCATTGCTTGTTTCAAATGCATTTAGTTTGCCTCCGTTCGCTAGATTTCCGTTTTTTTTACGGAAGCAAAAGTGCAGTCTGCAGCACTTTTGCTTCCATGGAAAAAAAAACGGAAACCTAGCGAACGGAGGCAAACGGAATGCATCCGAAACAAAAGAATTACCATTAAAATAAATTGTAATTCTAATGGAAGCGATATTTTCCGTTCATCTCTTCCACTGACGGAAGAGAGCTAAACGGAGCTAAACGGTAGTGTGAAAGGAGTCTGACACCAGGCTTGAGGAAGTAAAAAAATTTCTCTAAGCTTTTTTTTTTACATTTTTTTAAATAAGCACATGAAACACTCAGACTTAGTGTTTAAATGATGTCCTTAGAGAATTCACTTCTAATATAACTCTCCAAAGGTGAACCTGCACTGGCAATTTTACATGGGCCAATGATCGGGTGAACGAGCGTTCATATGAATGTTCATTCCCGATCATTGTCCTGTGTAAACTGGGCAAATATCAACCGATGAATGTGCAAATGCCCGTTCACCGTCTGATTGCATCTTTTATGTGGCCAAAATAATGGTCGCTAGTCGGCAGCACATGTCTCCCTGTGTAAACAGGGAGATGTACTTCTGATGTGATGCAAACACATGGGGACAAGCGATTGTAATAGGTGGTGAATATGGGCGAATATCTACCTGTGTAAATCAGCTTTAGGGCTTTTCATATGCTACAATTCTGTACTATACTCCCATACCTACCAACCGTCCCGGGTCCGGCGGACAGTCCCGGTTTCTCACCGATGTCCCGCCGTCCCGGGCGGTCTGCAAAATGTCCCGCTGGGCGCTGCATCAAAACAGCTGATCGCTGCTGACAGCAGCAGCGATCAGAAGAAGGCAGGAGTCTTGCGACGGTGTTCTCACTGGGATCGATGCCGGCCCGTGAATGGTCCAGTCACCTGACCTGTCACCTGACCTCATTGGTCAGGTGACTGGAGTGGTCCACTCCCGGGGCCGGCATCGACACCAGTGAGAACGCCGTTGCAAGACTCCTGCCTTCTTCTGACGGTGAGTGACGTCAAAGCAGAGCGGAGAGTGGCAGCAGTAGGCTACCTCTACCGCTTTCCGCTCTGGCGGCAATGTGGCACCTACAGGGGGACTGTGTGTGGAGCTATCTACTAGGGGCTGTGTGTGGAGCTATCTACTGGGGGGCTGTGTGTGGAGCTATCTACAGGGGACTGTGTGTGTATCTATATACAGGGGGTCTGTGTCTGGTGCTATCTACTGGGGGGCTCTGTGTGGATCTATCTACAGGGGGCTGTGTGTGGAGCTATCTACTGGGGGGCTGTGTGCAGCTATCTACAGGGGGCTGTGTGTGGAGCTATGTACAGGGGGGCTGTGTGTGTAGCTATCTACAGGGGGGCTGTGTGTGTAGCTATCTACAGGGGGGCTTTGTCTGACGCTATCTACAGGGGGACTGTGTGTGGCGCTATCTACAGGGGGGGCTGTGTGTGGTGCTATCTACAGGGGGGCTGTGTGTGGTGCTATCTACAGGGGGGCTGTGGCTGGAGCTATCTACAGGGGGGCTGTGTGTGGAGCTATCTACAGGGGGCTGTATCTGGCGCTATGTACAGAGGGGCTGTATCTGGCACTATGTACAGGGGGCTGTTTGTGGCGCTATCTACAGGGGGGCTGTGTCTTGAGTTATCTACAGGGGGCTTTGTGTGGCACATAGTGTACAGGGGGCTGTGTGTGGCACTATCTACAGGAGGGCTGTATCTGGCGCTATATACAGGGGGCTGTATCTGGCGCTATGTACAGGGGGCTGTCTGTGGCTCTATATACAGGGGGCCTGTGTGTGGCGCTATCTACAGGGGGCTGTATCTGGCGCTATGTACAGGGGGGCTGTGTCTGGAGCTATCTACAGGGGTGCTGTATCTGGAGCTATCTACAGGGGGCTGTGTGTGTCGCTATGTACAGGGGGACTGTATCTGGCACTATCTACAGGAAGGCTGTATCTGGAGCTATCTACAGGGGGGGCTGTGTGTGGCGCTATGTATAGGGGGGCTGTATCTGGAGCTATCTACAGGGGGGCTCTGGTGGATGATTTTTCCATTGACCGGTAGCAGAGTTACACAACTGGAAAGAAAAATCCCCATCATGTAACTCTGCTACCTGTCAATTGAAAAGTCATCCACCACAGGGTCTCCCTCTTGACTTTCATTGTTCTCAGCCTTTTCGTTTGTCCTGCAGCTGCTGCTGCCGTGTTGAGCAAATGTTATACCCAAGTTAGGAAAAGTAACATAAAGACGATATAACCGGATCCATAATATCTGTGATATCCACACAGTCTAGAGATCCGCAGTGAGAATGTGCGCATGTTATTTGCAGAAGGATCTTTGATTTGATGTGTTTATACGGGATATTGGGCGTGGTTAGGGTCGTGGCTTAAAATGTCCCTCTTTTCCGAATTCAAAAGTTGGGAGGTATGTACTCCTATTATTGGAATTGCTCCCTTTGTGTGGGAGAAATATCCAATAATGAAGCAGGAGACCATCCTCAGAATTGTTTTTTTTTTTACACCTATGGTACAAAAAACATAGACATAAGGTTGGATATGTAGTGTCCCCCAAAACACTACTTGTGAGACAATATGTTGCAACTGTATTTTATGATGTTATGCAAGATGGTATTTTCCTGGAAGTTTCCAGAAAGTGGTAGTTTATATATAGTGGACCGTGCCCCCTCAGAGTGGCAGTTGGTGCCAGTTGACAGTTGGAGCAGTGGTTGGCAGTTCTGCTGCAAGATCAGCACGTGGCAGTTAAAGAGGCTCTGTCACCAGATTTTGCAACCCCTATCTGCTATTGCAGCAGATAGGCGCTGCAATGTAGATTACAGTAACGTTTTTATTTTTAAAAAACGAGCATTTTTGGCCAAGTTATGACCATTTTCGTATTTATGCAAATGAGGCTTGCAAAAGTACAACTGGGCGTGTTGAAAAGTAAAAGTACAACTGGGCGTGTATTATGTGCGTACATCGGGGCGTGTTTACTACTTTTACTAGCTGGGCGTTGTGTATAGAAGTGTCATCCACTTCTCTTCACAAATCACAACGCCCAGCTTCTGGCAGTGCAGCACTGTGACGTCACTCACAGGTCCTGCATCGTGTCGTCACCAGAGGCTACAGATGATTCTGCAGCAGCATCGGCGTTTGCAGGTAAGTCGATGTAGCTACTTACCTGCAAATGCTGATGCTGCTGCAGAATCAAGTGTAGCCTCTGGTGCCGACACGATGCAGGACCTGTGAGTGACGTCACAGTGCTGCACTGCCAGAAGCTGGGCGTTGTGAAGAGAAGTGGATGATACTTCTATACACAACGCCCAGCTAGTAAAAGTAGTAAACACACCCCGATGTACGCACATAATACACGCCCACTTGGACTTTTACTTTTCAACACGCCCAGTTGTACTTTTGCAAGCCTCATTTGCATAAATACGAAAATGGTCATAACTTGGCCAAAAATGCTCGTTTTTTAAAAATAAAAACGTTACTGTTATCTACATTGCAGCGCCGATCTGCTGCAATAGCAGATAGGGGCTGCAAAATCTGGTGACAGAGCCTCTTTAAGCCCCTGAAGACAGACTGGAGCAGCTCACTGAGGAGAAAAAGCAGGAAAGAGAGAGAGAGAGATCACATTACAAGGGCCTTTGACCACAAAATCTGTGAAGCTGAGTAACCCCAGGAATCAGGAACAGAACCAGAGAGCCTGACAGGATAAAGAGTTACGGATTTGAGTTAGAAAAGCTCTCTACAGCATATATTCCTGGGATCAACCATGGGTAGCAGCAAAGTAGACTAATATAGCGTGGAAAACCCAATACTTGCACTTCGCTGTTTTGTGGATTGACTTTATCACAGGACCTTGTAGCTCCATTTGGTGTGGACATGTAACTGACATTTTGCAACTAAGTAAAGTCTAATACGTGGGGCCGTCATCAATATTAAAAAATTTCCAGGACATCCGGGAACAGTTCCCGGGTTTGAACGGCACCATTTAGTACCGAATTGTTAGTTAAAGTATATTGGTAATATTGGAGTTCTTTTTACATAAAAATATGAATGGAAAGCAATTTTTGGTCCCCGGTTTCCCAAGTACTATAGGAGAAAAAGCACCCCAATGTTTGTTCAGCATTTACTCCTGAGTACAGCATTTACCCATATGTGGTCATAAACTGCTGTTTGGGCACACTGCTGAGCTCAGAAGGGAAGGAGCGCCATTTGACTTTGCAGCGCAGATTTTTCATAATTGATTTCCTAGGGCCATGTCGCATTTGCAGAGTCCCTAAAATACCAGTACAGTGGAAATTCCCCGGGTGTGATACCATTTTGGAGACTATACCCCAAAAAATAATTAAATTAGGGGTGTAGTGAGCATTTTGACCCCTCAGGTGTTTTATAGATTTTATTAGAATTGGGCCGTGAAAATAAAAAAATATTTTTTCCAATAATATGTAGTTTTAGCTTATAGTTTTTCATTTCCACAAGGAATTCAGGAGAAAAGACACTCCATATTGGGTTACAGAATTTCTCCTGAGTAAGGAAATACTCCATAAGTGGTTGTAAACTGCTGTTTGGACACACACGGCAAGGCTCTAAATGGAAAGAGCACAATTTAGTTTTTGTAGTGAAGATTTTACAAAAAAGTTTTTTGACGCCATGTTGCATTGCGTTGAGGTACCAGTATAGTGAAAACCCCCGAGAAGTGACTCCAATTGGAAACTAAACCCGTTTAAGGAATTGATCATGAAGTTTAGTGAGCATTTTGACCCCACATGTTTTGCAATACCCCATATGTGGTCATAAACTGCTGTTTGGGCACACTTTTGAAGAGCAGATTTTTCTTGGTAGTAGTTTTGTTTAGAGTTTTACTGGTGTTTCAGTTTATAATGTGGGAGCACATGTAAGCTTAGTGGAGTATATCAGTGTATAATAATGGGGTATATAAATTCTAAAATGAATTATCCATGGATAGTGACGTACGCTTTAAACCAATCCTTTATGCACAAGGCCAGTTTTTTGGGGGAGAGTCTCACACTTATAAAGGGTGTCTGTGGTATTGTACAATATATCCACACTCAGGTATTGCCTAATCTTTGACTTCTTCACTAGACCCATATACAACACAAGACCCTAAAATGTCATAGTTTCCACTGTATTTATGGGGGCTACCTGTGGGGCGTAGCAAATGATGACGTGGGGTTTTAGGTGAAGAACTGCTGGACATATAAATTAGTCTGGGCCATAATTTTGTATTATTGTGTTCCGAGAGTCATAACTTTTTATTTTTCCATTGACAAGCTGTGTGAGCACTTGGTTTTCATGGCACGAGCTGCAGTTTTCATTAGTATTATTTTGGGGTACATGCAATTTTTTTGATCAGTTTTTATTACATTTTTTGGAGGTGTAGAGACCAAAAAACAGAAATTCCAGCACAGTTTTTAATATATTTTTTTACTGAGTTCACTGTGCAGTATAAACATGTTTACTTTATTCTGCGGTTTGATATGATTACGGCAATACCAAATTTATACAGTATTTAAATGTTTTACTACTTTTACACAATAAAAACACTTTTTTATAAATAAAATAGTGTTTTAGTGTCACCATATTCTGAGAGCCATAAGTTTTTTATTTTTTGGTTGACGGAGCATAGTGAGGGCTTTTTTTTTTGCGTGACAAACTGTAGTCTTCATTTGTACCATTTTGGGGTACTTGCGATCTTTTAATCACTTTTTATTCTATTTTTTTGGAAACAAGGTGACCAAAAAAAGGAAATTCTGCCATTGTTTTTTGTTATTTTTTTACGGTGCTCACTTTGCAGGATGAATAATGTGATATTTTTAAAGTTGAGAAAAGGGCAAGAAACCACGGCGCCACTTGGTGTGGATCAAAGAAGGTGGAGGTGAGAAATGAAAATAATATATGCTCACCGTGAGGTTACGAAAGTTGAATGAAGGAGTCCACGAAATAGCTGCTGCCAGATCCGGGCCGGTCACCGAGGTGACCGCTTGGGTATGATGAATGCACGGAGAGAAAATATGGATCTTTATCGGCGCTGCTGTGTGGTGAGGACAGGATAAATCCAGACGTTGGGTGAACGTAAAAGTATTTATTGCTCGTCAGGCATGGTAAACACAGAAGAAAAAGACATGTATATATACACACAGAAGAGGTCATCTGATTGGAGCCAGTTCAGACTGGGCAAAAAAACCGCCAAAAACTCGAGCAGGTCAGAGTTCAAGTGGTGCAATCCATTGCGATGACATTTCATAGTATTTACAAAATAAAACACAATAAAAACCATGGGAAAGGTAAAAGGTGAGTTGTCACTGTAGGGAACTTTTATTTTGTTCATAAATAAAGAATGTAAAATATCGGGGGATTGGATAAAAACATTGTGTGTGAGGGACGGCAATGTTTTGTCGTTGCATGATTAGCTGATGATATCAGAAGGGAACAGATTGTGAACAAGTAGTGTATGATTTGTTTATAGTGGTTTATTTACTTTAATCGTGGGACGTCTGTGTGACTGAGATATGAGAAGTTACGTGTGCCGATTGGATTTGTTATCGGTTGTCAAGGAGACCACCTATGCTACGGTGGCCGACGTGGTCCAAAACAAGATGGAACGCACGGTGAACCGCAAAACGCCAGAGGACGTCGGTCTATGCAGCAAGAACAGTGGCAGACGAAAGGAGAAGGTGTTGCCGAGAGGGAATAGGTAGATATTAAAATTAAATGTGAGTAATGGAACTAGAACTAAAAGTTAAATGTTTTCATTGAGGTAATGTTACTTACTTGTAGTCTTCATTTGTACCATTTTGGGGTACTTGCGATCTTTTAATCACTTTTTATTCTATTTTTTTGGAAACAAGGTGACCAAAAAAAGGAAATTCTGCCATTGTTTTTTGTTATTTTTTTACGGTGCTCACTTTGCAGGATGAATAATGTGATATTTTTAAAGTTCAGGCCGATATGAGTGCGGTGATACCTATTATGTTTAGTATTTTATTTATTTTTTTCTAATTTTAACCCTTTCCCGCCGCAGCCATTTTTCGGATTTTCACTTTTGTTTTTTCCTCCCCACTTTCCAAAAGCCATAACTCTTTTATTTTTCCATCAATATTGGCGTATGAGGGCTTATTTTTTGCTGGACAAGTTGTAGATTTTCACAGCACCATTTTTTGTACCAAATAATGTAGTGGGAAATGAGAAGAAAAAATATATGTGGGGTGGAATAGGAAAAAACAGCGATTCCTCAACCTTTTGAGTGGTTTTGTTTTTACGGCGTTCACCGTACAGTACAAATGGCATGTTAACATTATTCTGCGGGTCAATACGATTACAGTGATACTAAATATATATCGTTTTCTTTATGTTTTACTACTTTTACAAGGAAAAAACTGATTGTTAAAAATAAAATTTGAGTTTTGTTGCCACATTCTGAGAGCCATAAAGTTTTTATTTTTCTGTCGATTTAGCCGTGTGAGGGCTTATTTTTTGCGGGGCGAGCTGCAGTTTATATTAGTACCATTTTGGGGTACGTGAGACTTTTTGATAACTTTTTATTTCATTTTTTGTGGGAGAAGAAGGGACCAAAAAACAGCAATTCTGATGTTTTTAATTTTTTATGGCGTTCACCGTGCGGACTAAATAATGATATATTGTAATAGTTCAGACTTTTACGGACGCGTCAATACCAGTTATGTTAGCTTTTTAATTTTTTTACATTGTGCTTGAGGGAAAATGGGAAAAGGTTTTTTTTTGAGCTTTTAATTATTATTATTTTTTTATTTGTTCAAAAAACGTTATTTTACTGTTTTTTACTTTTTCTACTTGTCCCCCTAGGGGACTTTAACCAGCGATCGTTAGATCGCTTGCACGATATACTGCAATACTAATGTATTGCAGTATATTGCGTTTCTGACAGTCTCCTATGAAGCCCTGCCGAAGGCAGGGCTTCATATGAGTACAAAGATGACGGACCGATACAGCCGATACACTTGCTCTATAGAGCGGTCTCAACCCATGAGCCCGCTCCATATTCTCCCACCCAGCGTGCGCCGTATATATACGGCGGATGTGGGGAAGGGGATAAAGGATTGATCCAAGATAAAGTTATGACACCAATTTTTATTAACTTAGATTTTTATAAGGTTTTATTTTTTTGATGTATACTACATTCTATTTAGCATTTGCCTATATCCCCACTATATTTCTTCACGCCTAAATACTATGTGCAAAACATCATATTGAAGGCCACTAAGTGAGGTTCCATTTCCCAGATCGTGTTTTTCTCCACAGTTACTGAAAACAGTGCTTCGAGGGGAAAATCAGTCTGATAAAGGATATCCAAATGAGTATGCTGCGTTTTGAATTATGAAGAATAAACTTTTAAACATAGGAACTTTTGTATAATACTATTGACTAACATTTCCACGTAATATGAAGGAGAAGCAAACAAACTGCATATGAAATGTTAATACACTCGTGTGCATGAGGACTAAGGGCCTGTTCACACCTACGTCAGTGTTTCCGTTGTTCTGCATATACACCCAGTACTTGGACTAAGGCTATATATATCTGGGGATGGTAGGAACCAGCATTAAACTAATTAAAATCACCCAGGGCAAAATGGGAGGAGTGCAAGATCAAAAAATGGAGGCAGTCACTAACCCCACATATATATCCAATACATAAAAAACACTAAAGTTTGAACAGCACATTCCAGCAAAATGAGACAAAACATGTGTACCGGTGCAAGAACAGCTCTGACTGCAAATTTAAATTGTGTTTTTTATGAATTGCATATATGTGGGGTTAGTGACTGCCTCCATTTTAAGATCTTGCAGATATATGTAGGTTTAGTCCCAGTTCTGGGTGTACGTGCAGACCCACCTTATAGAGGGCGCCTTGTCGTGGCAGGTGGGCTCACACAATTTGATCAAAATGTGCGCTAAGAACCTCAGTATTGTAAGTAGATTCAGCAGTAATGCATATTTATTTATATTTAGTGGCTTAGGTGGCATTGGTGTTCGCAGCCAATTATAGACGCTAAAGAATTAAATTGTAGTATCCATCAGATTCATGGTAACCTGTACTAATATCATATGCAGCAGTGCAGGTCAGTTATCATAACAAAAAGTATAGCAAGTAACCTGCTCAAATGAAAACAAAAATATTTCAAACATTGTACATTTTTAAACACATTGCAATCTTACCTTTATCAAATGGCAATGCAACATAACAGCATAAAATAATTGATACCATGCCAAAAATGAGGTCCAGTCTATGCATCTTGGCACGATTTTAGGTAGTTGATCACAGTCCTTAGGTTGGCAATCAAATACAAAATCCCTCGCAAATTCTGCCCTTTAACATCTGTTATAAGTTCTCTTTTTCTATTGATTTTGTAATCGTAGCTATAATAAATAATTGAATACAATGGGCCTTTTACTGTGTTTGTCTGCTGGGTGTTCCTGTTTTCTGGATCTGAATACTTTGGGTATTTTCATCTTGTGGGATCTACATCTGCGAGTAGACAGTAATGGCTTTGTATGTGTGGTTATTTGGAAAGTATGATTTCCTGTTTTCTAGTATACGCTGTGCTCATGGAAAACTCTTGTAGCTTAACACTGCGGCTGTAATCTTAAACTTCCCACACTGAACTAGTCAGCATTATAATTGAACAGTTCAGAAAACTGATTGCGTAGACAAATAAAGCCCCAAATGGGATAATCAGAAGATTAAAACTAATTTAGCAGACAAAATAATTCTTATATAATTCCAACATTTATACACAATCTTTTATAAAGAAATGGCCAGACACAACATGAAATGGTTGGGGGAGGCAGACATGACCAGGGTTGAAGGCAAGGAAGGAAAGCGTCAAAATTTCAGGTGAAGAGAGGGAGGAGGGAAAAGAGGGTGGCCTTGAGGGGGCGAGGTTATGGAGGGCATATAAGGGATGAGCTCCAGGTCCGCGCCATTCCTATGGGATAACGGAAAAGCCCTTGTCCCGCCCTCCCTCCCTTATGTTATGTATTATGTTTTTCACTTTATGTATTCTTGGTATTGCTGGTGTTTTTTCTTTTACAGGGGACGGCTGTTGGTGACCTGTAAAGGTGGAGTCACAGTGGCGTTGTGGCGGATTGGGGGTCCTTGGAGTTGGTAATTTGAAGTGGGGGATTCATCAGAGGTATGGTCCCTAACAAGTACATAATTGCTCATGGGTATGGGCGTATTTTGGCCTCCTGCTGAGTGGTGTCCCGGGGAGTGGTTTTTCATACTTGGCAAGCCAACTGCGGATTAGAAAGGTGCCCCTGAGCCTGTAGGGAGACGGCTGGGGGTAAGTAGCTATACAGGTGGGCAGTTCGGCGCCAAAGTTTTGTAGCTCCAAGGACTTCCCTTTCCTAGTGATGTTATTTATAAAGTTATGTTGTATGTTCATGTAAATATGTTAATAAAATGGCTGCTGTGGCCGAATTTTTCTAACCCACTGTCTCGTGTGTTTTACTTGGAGGGGTAAGTGGTATGGAATAAGGTGGGGCCATGGGGTTAAATGGGTTTAGACGGTAAGAAAGGAGGAGGTTAGGTAGAAAGTAGTTCAGAAGTGGACGAGCTCTGTAATCCCGTGGTCATGCTTATTAATTCCATTTAATGTTTTAGTGGATCACAAGCCCACCATCACCAATTTTTTCAGGGCCAAACACTAAGTACCTGGTTCTTACTACTTCATAAAAAGTATGTAATTTTGTTTGTTAAAACCTCCCTTTCATAAATCCATGCCGATTACTGGTATCTATATAATTATTTAAAGTATTCTGCTCATCCCCTATAATGACCGCTCACTGTCTTTTGATGGAGGGTGGTGCAGGTCCTTAGTCTACAGCAACGTCTTTTGGCGTCGCTGTAGATAAGGCTCATGAGCGCTCCAGTGAGCACTCATCCTTTGAGGTCAGTTCACACGTACCGTAAATACTGCAGATTTTCCGCAGTATTCCCAGCATAATACAGTAGCAGGAGAGTGGATGAGATTTGAATATTCTGCAATGTATTGCAGTATATTGTCTTTTTACAAGCTTCTGTAACAGCACGATTGCTGTTCCTGTCCGTTAGCCCCGGGTGTCATCTGTAATACACTGCTGACACCTGCAGCGTATGGATCGGGCTCAGCACGCCCAGTTTGTGCCACTGAAGATAAATACCTCATTAGATGTTAAGTGGGTTCTCCCGGGTATATATTTGGAGGTAAACTGCTGTTTGGGCACACTGTATGGCTCAGAAGTAAGGGAGCACCATTTGGCTCTTGGAGCGCAGATTTGCTTGGTAGTTGTTCTGTTTGTGGTTTTACTGGCTTTTCAATTTATAATGTGGGTGCATATGTAAGCTGTGCGGAGTACATCAGGGCATATAAAGAGGGTATAATAATGGTGTAAATAAGTAATAATCCGCAGATATGTGGCCAGTATCGCACTGATAAATGGCGCCTAATCTTATCCGCTTTTGGAATGCTCTGCACATTTTGTGTCGCTATATTCTGAGAGCCATAACTTTTTTCTTTTTTCTCTATCGGAGCTGTGTGAGGGCTTATTTGTTGCAGGACAATCTGTTGTTTTCATTGGTATCATTTTGGGGTACATGCAATGTATTTTTATCACTTTTATCAATGTTTTTATTATTATTTTTTCACCGTGGGCTATAAATTACAATTTTACTTTATTCTGCAGGTCGATACGATTACGGCAATACCATATGTATATCGTTTTTTTTTAATGTTTTGCAGCGTTTGCACAATAAAATCACATTTTTATCAAATAATTTATTTTTTGTGTCACCATATTCTGGGAGCGATAACTTTTTTATTTTTCAGTCAAAAAAAGCTGTGTAAGGTCTTGTCTTTTGCGGGACGTGTTGTAGTTTTTATTGGTGCTATTGTGGGGTACATGCAACTTTTTGATCACTTTTTATTTTATATTTTGGGAGGGATGGTGACCAAAAAATAGCAATTCTGGCATTATGATTTTATACTTTGGGTTGTTACAAACACGGTGATACCAAATATGTGTACTTTTTTTAACGTTTTAAAGTTTTTTCCTATAATAAAAGACTTACCATAGGGAAAAAGCTTTTTTTTAAAAACTAGGGGACTTGAACACCAGCAGCACTGATCGCTGCTATAATATATTACCCTACCTATGTAGTGTAATATATTATAACTGTCAGTGTGACGTTAACAGTCACACTAACAGGAAGTCTATCAGGACCAGCCGGAGTTCCCTTCATAGCAGTCCCGGAGTCCATTGACTGGCCTCCGGTTGCCATGCCAACCATCGGCACCTCCCCCTGCCGATGTGCAACAAACCCCTTTAATGCAGCGATCACAATTGATCGCCGCATCTAAGGAGTTAATTGCCTAAATTAACGGCAAAGGACCGCTGGCCGGCAACACAGAGACCAGGGAAGACACCCCATACAGTTAACCGCCGCTGCAGTGTAGCACCATCCAGCGGTTAACTGTTAAAGTACAGACGTAACTGCTCATCAAGGTGCACGAAGTTACTGCTCACCTGAACGTGCAGTTACGTCAATGTGCGGGAAGGGGTTAATGTCAATGTGATAACAATAGCTTTTTACCAGTACATTTTTACCATTCCTGTGAGGAATCCTTAAATAATAAAAATAATTGGGCAGATTTATTAATACTGTAAAATTCAGACAGCTTAGAATTTGACTAGATGCACCAAATTTATCATAGTGGCTCATGCTGGATGGTAAATTTGGCACAACTTTAGACACTTTTGTCTAATGCCCTTATAGCTGCCCCACACAGTATAATGCCCCTATAGCTGCTCCCACACAGTATAACTTCCCTATAGCTGCTCCCACATAGTATAATGGCCCTATAACTCCTCCCAAACGAAAATGCCCCCACAGCCAGTATAAAACCCCTACTGCCAACATAATGCCCCCCACAGCAATAGACAGCTGCCCCCCACAGCCAGTATAATTTCCCCACAGCCAGTATAATGCCCCTACATCTGCCCCCACACAGTATAATGCCCCCAAAATTTTCCCACATGCAGTATAAATCCCATAGTGCCTAATGAAAATAACATAATGCTCACCTAACCTCGTTCCCACGATGAGTGGAGGAGAACACTCTGCTCCTCCGTAATTTGTAGTGTGTGGCTCGGCGCAGACAGGCGCAATGACATCACTGCATCGTGCCTGTCTGAACCGAGCTGCTAATCGCTGGCGTTACACAGATGACTCCCTGCTCCAGCATTGGATTTAGCTGTATCTGCGTCCTGAGGACGCAGATACAGTTCAGGCAGGAACATGGCACCTCTGGGGACGGCCCTGGGCCCAGTCCCACTAGCTTCCGTGCCATGTTTATGATTTTTTATCATCAAATGAGTATAGCTGAATGTTGTGTTTTGCAAGATTTTCTGAGGAGATTTTACATGGCCTGAAAGAAATGTAAAAGTTTTTATTTATTCCATTACAACACACTGAATAATTCTAAGTGTCTAGTTTAATGTTTTATTTACTGTGACCATTCTCACACGTAACAATTATAGGACTATTTATTACATAGTCCTCTTTGCACTCAAATTCCAAATACGAGCTTGAGTCATAACTTTGAGGAATCCATCTAAGATTTCAGGAGTCTTGCAACTTTCTTGAATGTAATAATGAAGAGAACAATACATACATTTTTAGAAAAAGAAGCTATACAGATGTAGCCGTCTTTATCTTGACTTTTAACACATTAAATACACAATCTTGACTTAAGGTATCAGAGCCAAGCTAAAGATGGCTACATCCGTAGCTCAAATAACGTATACACAGGGTCGGACTTAGGAGTTTAAAGTGAAAGAGTGCTGTCTCCACTAATGCAATAGACTGTCTGTCAGTCCCTCACATCACTTGTGCGGCTCCTACAGCTCACAAGTACCCTTCTATGGCTATTGACACCATATCTCTTTTTCCTTGTGTTCCTTGTATGTACTGCAGGAGCTGTCAACTTTTAACTAGTGGCTCTAAGATTTCTCGTGTCTCCTCCCACATGGGGAAAGTTTTTTCAGAGCTGCTGAGTCTTTCAGGTGGATCATGGTATACACCATGTAATTACATAACCAGGAAGGGCTTTCTTTTCATGCCCCCCTTTTGGCACTTTAGAGTTTTCAAGTGGGTGTAATTGTACCCACTAGTATAATATAATAGGTCTGTCAAAGTGACAGGTTCTCTTTTATGTCTTCACTGGAGATGTATACATCTCCGGGGAGGACTTTTGTGCGCCTGGCAGACAGAGGGAAAATCCTCCACTGGGGATACAGCTACAGACTGGCAGGTCACGTGGGTACCCATAAGACCCGAAACCTGATTGCTCATCATTTCTTGTGGCCCACGCTGCCCTAAGACATCATGGACTTTGTTTCTTCCTGCTCGGTGTGCGTAGCTAACAAGGTTTCTCACTCTAAACCTGCTGGCCTGCGCCAGCCGCTGCATTTGCCCGATGCTCCCTAGCAGCATATAGCTATGGACTTTGTTATTCCTCCCTCTGCAGGATGCAGTGCAATCTGGGTGGGGGTGAACTGATTTTCAAAGA
Source organism: Rhinoderma darwinii (assembly GCF_050947455.1). Classification (NCBI taxonomy): domain Eukaryota; kingdom Metazoa; phylum Chordata; class Amphibia; order Anura; family Rhinodermatidae; genus Rhinoderma; species Rhinoderma darwinii. The sequence continues at coordinate 57,036,311 of NC_134693.1, forward strand.
TGGCTCACTTCGTTCCGCTGACCGGTCTACCTTCTGCTTCTCGACTGGCCGCCCTCTTCATCCAACACATCTTCCACCTGCACAGCTTGCCTCGGCATATCATGTCTGATCGGGGGGTTCAGTTACCCGCAAGGTTCTGGAGAGCCCTCTGTAAACAACTCAATGTAAAGTTGGACTTTTCCTCAGTCTACCATCCTCAGTCCAATAGTCAAGTCGAGTGGATCAATCAAATCATGGAGAACTACCTACGACACTTCAAATCCAAGCAGCATGATGACTGGGTGCAGCTTCTTCCTTGGGCTGAGTTCTCGTATAATAATCATACTAGCGAGTCCACAAGAAATACACCGTTCTTCATTGTCTACGGCCAACCCCCACAAATTCCTCTCCCGGTGCCCATTATGTCAGAGGTACCAGCAGCTGATTCTGCTTTTAGGGACTTCCTGCAGATCTGGCAGCAGACTCGATCCTCCATTCTGCTGGTGTTCGACCGCATGAAATGGTAGGTAGACACAATGGGAAGAGAACCTCCTCAATTTCTCCCAGGCACCAAGGTCTGGCCTTCCTCCGGGAATATCTGAATGAGAGTGCCATCATACAAGTTTTCTCCCAGGTTCCTCGGACCCTTCGAGATCCTACAGCAGATCAATCCTGTCTTCTGCAAGCTTCGGCTGCCTCCTACCCTCAAGATCCCTAACTTCTTTCATGTCTCCCTCCGAAAGCCGATGGTACTGAACCGCTATACACCAAGAGTCCTAGCCCTGCAGTTGCGTCCAGCGGTTCTTCTGATACCTTTGAGGTGAAGGAGATCTTGGATACCAAGCGAGTAGGAGGAATAACTTTTTATTTAGTGGATTGGAGGGGGTTTGGTCCTGAAGAGAGGTACTGGGAGTCAGAAGAGAACTTCAATGCTCCTAACCTCCTGAAGAAGTTTCTCTCTCGCTTTTGTCCCAAGAGGAGGGGGCGTAAGAGGGGAGATACTGTAACGTCTGTGGTCGCTGACTACAAACTCTTCCCATACTGTCGATGCCCTTCTCTCCAGAGATAACTGCACATGCAGCCGTTCTGTTCCGCAGTGACCACTAGGGTGCGCTCGCGAGCTCAGTCCAGCATGAAGGAGCCAGAGCGCACACATGTGTGAGATTGAGCTGGTTGCTCCCAGATCACCCTGGACTATAAGAAGGGCACTGCCCCTCCCTGCATTGCCTGAGCGTTGTTGTCGTTACCTAAGTTTGTCTATTCAAATGGTCCCCTAAGTGTCTCCAGTTCCCAGTGTTCCCTGTTCCTGCTACCTGTAACCTGTATCCTGGTCCAAGTGCCGTATTCACTTGGAGTCTTTCTGCGCTGAGTACCTCACCTGTCCTGCTTCACCACACCTGGTGCCTGCCTACTGCCTAGTCCCACCCGAGCCTGTATTGCTACTGTCTGAAGCTATCACAGGTACACCTATACGAACTATAGACTTTGTACATAATGTTTATATTTGCATAGATGTAGTTCCCTAGCTGTCTTAACATTCAACAAGTCCCTCATTTGTTTCCTGAGCAGTAAAAGATCTTCCTGTGCATTCTGTACAGCAGTGTGTTTACTCAAAGTTTCCAGTGTGGATATTTACAACAGAAGTGAGTTAATGCGTTTCTCCCTTTGTTTCTTCAGGCCTGAGCTTATGCTAATAAAAGTACCCCTGAGTGCTGCTTTGTGTGCTTCCCAAACAATATTCTCAGAGACGTCTGGAGTGCAGTCACCGTATTTTTCGGACTACAAGACGCAGTTTTTAGCAAGAATAAATCTTGCTAAAAAGTCCCTGCGTCTTATAGTCCGCAGTCAAGGGACCCGGCATCGCCGTGCCCCCTGACCGCTTCATTACTTAACCCCTTCCCGCCCCATGATGTTCCCGGCACATCATGGCGTGGGGGGGGGTGATGTATGGAGCGGGCTCACGCTCTGAGCCCGTTCCATACACTGCAGGTGTCAGCAGCTGACATGCTGCTCTAACGGCCAGGAACGGCAATTTTGCTGTTCCTGGAGGTTTAAAGGGGTTGTGCCATAAAACACATGTATCCCCTATCCACAGGATAAGGAGAACGGGGAGTGAAACTCACCAAGAGCGCTTCATGACAAGCTTTGACTTCCACATTCTGTGTCCGGCAGCTTCGTAGAGATGAATGGGATTCTTCTGCGCATGCGCGAGGGGTTATGTATTGATCTCTATGGAACTGCGGAACAAATAAGCCGGACACAGAACTCGGAAGTTCAAGCTTCTCATGTAGCGCTCTGGGTGACTTTCAGTCCCCTGTTCTCCTTATCGCTGGGGGTCTAAGTGGTCGGACCCAACGCGATCCCACATATAGCCTCTATCCTGTGGATAGGGGATACATGTGTAATCAATAAAAAAACAGATCTCAGAATGTGGTGAAACAGAATAAATAATTTTTTAACAAATATTTTTTTTCCTATTTTCTGTGGTCTAAAACCTGGGTGCGTCTTATGGTCAGGTGTGTCTTATAGTCCGAAAAATACGGTTATAGAGAAGAAGTCAGTCAGGGAGTCGCGTATAGTTTGGGAGATCCTAGAATCTTGTATCAAAGTTTCATTAAGGACCCATTAAAATGCCCGTTTCGGGAGACCCTCGGGGCAAAAGGTCATAGATACAGGGGCGTGGTCGGAGACCGAGATATCAGCGTCATTGACAGTTGGCATCATTCGTTCACATAAGAACAAGTGACCTATTCTATAATATGTTTGATGCCTTCCTGAGTAAAAAGTATAGTCCTTCTTGTCGGCATGTAAGCTTCTCTAGATGTCCCTGAGGTGCAGTGATGACAGGGAAAGTTTAAATTTACGGAGCAATTTATGTGGAGGGGAGCGATTGGTTGCCGAGGAGTCCAAGGCATGGGTTCAAGACTGTACTAAAGTCACCACCTAACACCAAAGTACCTTCTGTAAAAGGGGCAAGAGCATCCAAAACTTTTATCAGCCAGGAAATCGGCCTAACATTTGGGGCATATAAATTGTAAACAACTGATTTGCGACAGTGCCTTTGAGGAAAAGATAATGCCCCTCAGGATCTGATTGAGCTGTCATAAAGTTAGAGGGCAAATGCGAAAGCAGTGCGTCTAGAAGCAGTGGAGTAGTCACTATGGTACTATTTAGCAAAAGGAGTTTGTAATAAGGGAGACATATGGTTAACCCGGAAATGCATCACCTGTAAGTAGATTAAATCCACCTTGGACTTCCTCAGCAAGGTAAAGACTTGGCTACGTTTCTGGTGCATATTAAAACCCCAGACATTAAAGGACGTTATTTTAATAGAACCCATAATAAATAAACAGCATATTTGGAAGTAATATGTTTGAACTGGTCTCAGTAGTTACCACTAATAACATAGTGAACAGGGAAAGATGTAATTGTAACCATATAACCATTATTTTGTAGAATGTAAGCTAGAGTAACAAAGAGCACGAGAAAAGGCTTTCACTAACTAATAAGCCAGGTCTGTAGCATAAAATTAAAAGAAAGACTAGGGGGAGGGGCGGAACAATTTGAGAAATAGATTTAGCACCACATATGGATATGGACGTCATCCATGTTCCTAGAGAGGAGAAAAGATGAAAGGCAGAACAAAAAGTTTGAGGTGTATACATAACATAACCAGATGATATAGCAATCACAGTCCAGACTCACATCTCAGATCTGAAAAGAAAAAGTTAACAGGGCCCACGACTTCAGAGCAAAGCAATCAACAAAACTTACAGGTCAAAGGCATTTCACGATTGCTTGAACAGTGTATAAAAAAACAGATCTACACCTAATGACAGTCCGTGAAAACAAACCGCACTGTGTTCAGGACTTGCATGCTCAGGTGTATGAGAGGTCAGATGTGGATTTCCTGGACTTAGGTGATCTGCTGCTGGGGCAGCTTGTCCACGGTGGAGTGGAAGGCACTTCAGACATAGAGTTATCACAAGAGACTGGTAGCCAGGAAGGGATGACTAGTGGAGTAATATCAATATCATATTAGCAAGCATAGAGGCTGCAATATCTTGGTAAAATTGTATCCTTGTATCTTCAATAAGGATCTCCACAGATTCCCTTGCTTTACGCAGTATGTCAGCTGTATCCACAAAGCTAAGCAAGCTACAGATGACATCCTGTGGATGGTCAGACAATTTGGACTTGGGTCTGAGGGCCCTGTGGATTCTTTCAACAACAACTTGCTCCGCTCTATCAGGACGTAGGAGGGATGCAAATATTTGGCGAGCTGCGAGTAGAGCATCCGCAGCAACTGGTTCTTGCAGGTCACGAAGCCGAATATTCTTTAGTCGACTCCTGTTCTCCTGATCTTTCAGCATTAAGTATGTAGTATTGAGGTGGTCTATTTGAGCCGTGAGGTTAGATTGTAGCATTGCATTTTGTTGTAGATGGGCAGCTTGAGTAGTCTCTAAGTCTTCCACATGGTGACCGATGTGTTTAATGTCAGCCTTTATGTCTGCCAGTTCTTTTAAAACAGGCGTTAGAGCCTTACTAAGAGCTTTCGGCAGGAAAGAGCGAAAGATGGTGGAAGAAGGCCCCGCCACTTCAGAATTAGCATAAGAGCTATTATCATCCGAGCCATCCTGCATGTCTTGGTCATGAAGGTTTTCCATTGCTAGCTTTGAGCGGCTAGGTGGGGGTGTAGCCCATCTCTTTTGTAGGTATTTATCTAGCTCCGGTTGATGCTTTTTCTGCTTAGGAGTCTCGGGTATGTCTCTCTGGGTACCCTTTCTAGGTTTGTCCACATTGTAAAGTTAAAGCGCTCATGCAATAAGGAACACAGATTTTTGGAACATAGGTAGGAATCAAATGTCCATCTTGAAGCTGAGGAAAGCTATGGATGAAACAGAGGTATGCAAGTAGAAGTGTCTCTTTTAATTACGGTAAGGTGACCGTATAACGAAATTTGAAAGTGCAGGTGTTCGTGGTAATAACGGCACATTTAACAGCCAGGGAGGCGCGAGGCTTTGCAGGTAGGGCCCAGAGACCTAGGTAGGCAGTATGTCACAGGGGATATGCAGTATGTGTCTCACAGTGCTTAAAACAGATGATGATGGGGTACCTTAATCTGGAGTTAATCCTCCGGTCTTGCAGCGAGGGAGGGGGAGTCCCGGATACCCAGGTAGCAGGAAGATGTCGACACGGACCCAGCCGCCTGTCTCGCATTAAATTGAGGCCGCACCTCGCCTTTCAGGCAAATTTTCTAGCCCAGATGAGGGTGAGAGCTGTAGGGCCTCAGCGGTCTGTCTCAGGGGGAGATGAGGAAGAGATCCCCTGCTTTTGGGATGTTTTTCTGGCCGTTTGGAAGCGGACCTCCAGCCGTCCGAAAATTTAGTCCCCGACTTTGGCTGTGTGTGTAGGCTGCAGTCGCATGGCGTCTGAACTTCAGCTCAAAAGAGATGAAAATGCTTGTTTCTGTCTGGGGAGGTGAGGGAAAGTGGTGGGATGCCTTTCAAAATGCCCCCTATAGAAGGATGGCAGCAGATCTTGCAGATGGAGCAGGAGCTTGATGGAAAAGCGTCCGCTCGCTCTGCTGCCGTAGCCACTCTCTCAACGAACGTTATATTAACGGTCGTCTGACCAATAATTGTCCTGTGTAAAACGCCCTTAAGCCTCGTCTTCGTAATGGACACTGTAACTCAGATAACGGCAATTACTAAGGCAGTAGTATGGTCCCATGCACATGATCATGCCCGTAATCGCGTTGGCGTGCCCGTAATCTGCAGACAGCCGCCCACATTTTTTGGGCCATGCTCCCATACAAAGTATGAGAACACGGTCTATAAAACATGAAAAAACTGACATGCTCCATAATTCCCGGCACATGTTCGCGGCCAATAGAACAGAATGGGCCCGTAATTACGGGCCACAATTGCGGGTGCTTTTACGGTCGTGTGCATGGGGCCTAATACAGTAAAAAAAACAACACAGACATAGACAAAATATTTTATTGAAATAAAAAACCCCCACACAACCCTTGTTAACCGTTTTATTGAGAATAAAAAAATGCTGTCATCAAAGTAGTCCTAGAATCCAAAGTAGTCCAACAACCAAACCTGTAAAAAAAAACACAAACAAAAAAAAATGTAACATAAAAAAGCAAAGCAATTATTATACTTACCTTTCCTGGGTCGAGTGTTGTCAGTGAGCTACGCTGTTTCTGTAACTTCAGGAGTTATAGGAGGCATCAGCACGAAAAGTGCCTAGGGCAGCACAAACCAAATAAATATGGCCCTGATATTTTAGTTTTAGCGTGTGCCAGCTGCCATCTGTGTACAATTACCTACTCCTGAGTAAGCTGACTATTTCATATGTTTTAAACCTTGTGTATAGTTGTTGGTGTGCAAAGAGCCATATCTTGTGATCCTGCCTAATCAGGTAATACTGAGGTCCCTGCAATCATTAAAATCAAAGCGCCCATTCTTCTCTAATTTCAACCAGGAGATGGTTCTGACAACTTTCTGGGCTAATCCTGCTTCAAATGAGGAAAAGAAGCTGCACTTATTGGACTTTGGGCACTATTTAAACATAAGGGTTTTCGGAAGTCAGAGAATCTCTTTCTGACCCACTGTCAGATCAAAAAGGGTATGTCCACACATATGATAAATACTGCGGACTTTCCACAACGTGTTTCATTGTGAAAAATCTGCAGCATAATACAATAGCAGTATCACTGGGAAGTAGATAAAGGAGTTCCACTATTAAAGAACAGTATCACTAAGAACGTAGTGGAGAAAAATATTTTTGTTGGTGAACATAAAATTTAACTTTTATTGGAAATATACTAAAAAATAAAGTGGCATTCTGGGAGACCAGTGACTGATATTCAATCACATGTGATATGCAGCTGGCATCCACCACACTTGGTAGGTACAGATATCGAGATTCAGCAAAAAGTATTTCATACTCCAGAAGGTAAATGAAAAACTATGTTGTGAGCTTCAGCTAGTACAAATGATAATATTGTCTCGCACCAAAACTGTGTTGCATTTAGTGTACTGGGGAATAGTGGAGTGTCAATACTATAGTGGGAATTACACACAGCTGACACGCTCATTCTATGGAGCGGGCCCACCCCGTGAGCCTGCTCCATACTTCCTCACCCTACCTCTGCCGTACATTCAAGCCTAATTTTGCAAGATAGCTTAAAGAAGCAATACCTATATGTGCGTTGAGCAACAGATGCATCTTGGGCTGAGCATGCTCAGATTCTGATAAAAACATCTACAGAGCAGCTCATGGAGTACTCCTCAAACCATTGTGAGACGCTATAGACTGGATGTCGGAGCTTCTGGGGAAGCTTCTTATGGACATCCAGTTATCCAAACTGCTGTTTTCTACCCTCAGGGATGTTTCTACATCCCCATATGTCTGTGCTGCTCCTATAGATGTTTGGGAAAGAATTAATATACTTCGCTATTCATTTCTGTAGTCCAAGCACAAACACTTTACACCTAATACGGATGAACTTGCAAGCTGCAAAGTTTTCCAAAATTTCTGAGAGTCCAATTCATCTGAATGGATTGTGCACAAATTCATGCGCTTGCTGCAGAAACCATCCCATTCAGTTGAATGGAACAGATTTTAAATTGCAGAAAATTCTGCAGCAAATCTGACGCATGTGGCCTTCAGGTGGTTTTCTTTTACATAACACATGGAGGAGGAAGTGTGGGCTCTTTAACCCGTTCCCGCCGTCACCATGTTTTGGATTTTCACTTTTGCTTTTCCTCCCCACCTTGCAAAAGCCATAACTTTTTTATGTTTCTGTATGTATAGCTGTATGATGGGTTGTTTTTTTTTTTTGCAAGTTGTAGGTTTTCATGGCACCATTTATTGTACCATATAATGTAGTGCAAAACTGGAAAACATTTCTTAGTGGGGTGGAATGGGTCAAAGACATTGATTCCTCAATGGTTTTTTTGGGGGGTGGTTTAGTTTTGACGTCATTTGCCAAGCAGTAAAAATTATGTTAACTTCATTCTGTGGGTCAATATGATTATGGCATAACCACATTTTTAAAGTTTTTTTGATGTTTTACTACTTTTACAAGAAAAAAAACTGATAGTTAAAAATAAAATTTGTGTTTTGTCAATACATATTGACAGCCATAATATCTTTTTTTTTTTGTCGATTAAGCGATATGAGGGCTTATTTTTTGCAGATCTGTAGTTTCTATTGGTACAATTTTGAGGGACATGAGACTTTTTGACTTTTTGATCAATTTTTACTCCATTTTTTGTGGAACATGAAGTGACCAAAAAGCAGCGATTCTGGCGTTTTTTTTTTTTTTTACGGAGTTAAATAATGTTATATTGTGATAGTTCGGACTTTTAGGGATGCGGTGATGATATGTCAGATATGTTAATATTTTTTTCCCATTGTGCTTGGGGGAAAATAGTATAAGAGAGATTTTCTGAACTTTTAATATTTTTAGTTTTTTTTAAATAATTAAAAAACTTTATTTAACTGTATTTAACTTTTTTCTAGTCCCCCTAGGGGACTTGAACCAGTAATCATTGGATCTCTTGCATACTGCAATACTAATTAGGAGTTCACAGATGGCAGACCTGGGGGCGTTTATCCATGCCCACGCTGCGGGGAAAAAATGCATCGAAAACGTTCATAAATTGACCTGCAGTGCAGATTTTAAATCAGCAGCATGTCAAATTATGCTGAGTTTTCATTGCTTTTCTGTTATAGGTTTCCTCATTGAATTCCATGGGGATGTAAAGCCCGCAACAAACAGCCAAATGTTGAGACTCATAATCGCAATCACAGGCTGCAGCAATCACATGGGATGCAGCGTCATCCCGGGAGGCCAGACTAAATGTCAACGGAGGGTATTTTTTTTTCTAGCTCTGCTTTCCGCAGTGGAAATTTCTCCCGAAAAACTGCACCTCAATGTGGTGCGGTTTTCCGGACGGAATGTGCTGTGGGTTCTAGATCTGATACGATGCGGGCAGCGTATCTGACCCTTGGGTATCCGGCCACAAGTTCCAGCATTTTTTAAATGTAACATGCATTTTTTAGGCGTCTTTGGTGGTGTTTTTTTGTGGCATTTTTTCTTTGGTATCATTTTGTATATGCTTTTTTTGGGGGAAATATACCATACCCAAAGCATGCAGCGTATGGAAAAAAAACACCACTGACCACAAAATTGTCTCAAAAAGTCACATACCAAAATGCAGTCGTGTGTAGTGCATTTGATATTTTACAATATACTTTATTGTAATATCTGGACACATTTAAAACTTAAAACTAAAAACGCAGCCAAAAGGCAGCAAAACACTGTGTGTGAATCCAGCCTAAAGGGATTAACTGCATTTTGATATCTCTCTGATCCAGACCATTGCAGCGGGAGCAGGGCTATGTGTTACAGCAATGTTCCCTCTGCTGATTTTGCGGGTACATTGGCAGTACCCATAAGATTGTCATGACGAAAATGCAACTGATAGCCGACATATGCTGTGCAATTTCATAATGGGGTGGAAAGGGGTTAATATTAGTGTTTGTTTTGTGTTAAACATACTGCAGATAAAGTACATCACCGTAACAATTTTTAATGATATATATATATATATATATATACATATATATATATATATATATATATATATATATATATATATATATATATAATACTAATAATATATCTGTGCGAGTTTCTTTTATATTTTTATTTCTTGCCTGGAGATACACAGAAATAAAACAATACACAGTAAATGACTATGACTCTATGTAAGTGAATACATTTAGAAAATAAAAGCTGCTTGTCTATAGTTTTCATTGCAGGGATTTTCTTCTTGTTTTTCTAATGTTATATCTTGTGTGTATTTACTGTAATCACACTGAAAAAAGTAAAAAAAATAGAATTAGTGCTTTTGTATCTAAAATTCCAATAAGAAAATAAACTAAATAGTAACCCCTTCCAGACATTTGTCGTACGTATATGTCATGGAAAGCCAGTGCTTCCCGCAAAATGTCGTATACTTACGGCAAATGGATGTCACCGGCCCAGAAGCTGAGTCGGTGCCATCATCCCCAGATGTCAGCTGTATCTTACAGCTGACATCCTGTTGTAATGGAGGGGACCGAAGTTAGCTTCGATCCCCACCATTAACCCCCATTAAATGCAGTGGTCAAAAGCGATCTCTGCATTTAAGGTGTTTGCAGCTCATCGGCACCTCAGCAATGAAATCGCCGGGGTGTCGGTGGCTGCAATGGCAACCGGAGGCCTAATAGTGGCCTCCCAGTCTGTCTAGTATGGAATACTTCCAGCCCCCGCCCAGGGCTTTTTCTCACGTAGAAATGATTATTTCTGCTCCCTGTCACAGTACAGGATCGGACTGTAAATTATTAGGTTAATGACATGGGGACTGTGCTTTTAGCCCATTAATTGACGTGTGGCAGGCGGTAAGGGGTTAACATATGCGATCAAACATTTGATCTTCATTCAAACAGTATATAAAGAAAAAGGTGAGAAAAACCTCACAAAAATTTACTTTGCAATAGATTTCAATAACTGGCAACTTGTCAAGGCCAGACCATCCCAGCAAGTTCAGCCTGAGAGCAGAATGCAGATAAATAAATCTTTTTAGAGCCCCTGAATTCTATCATGGGACCTACAGGAAACACTACAGGATCTCACTACATGATGTGAAAGTGCATGAGTATAGCATTAGAAACAAGCCACACAAATTAAATCTACATAAAAGGTGTCACAGGAAGAAATCTTAGCTGTTAGAAAAAAAGATCAGGTCAAGACTGATAACAAGGTTTACAATAAAGTTAAAAGTGGAGGTGCAAATCTTTGTATAAGGGCTTATTCAGACGAACGGGATATACGTCCGTGCAACGCACGTGATTTTCACGCGCGTCGCACGGACCTATATTAGTCTATGGGGCAGTGCAGACAGTTGCGTGATTTTTCCGCAGCGTGAGTCTGCTGCGAAAAAGTCACGACATGTCTGTTCTTTGGGCGTATTTCGCGCATCACGCACCCATTGCAGTTAATGGGTGCGTGAAAATCATGCGCACCACACGGAAGCACTTCCGTGGGATGAGCGTGATTTGCGCAACAGCTGTGAAAAGGATGAATGAAAACAGAAAAGCACCACGTGCTTTTCTGTTTACAAACATCCAAACGGAGTGTCATAATGATGGCGGCTGCGCGAAAAGCACGCAGCCGCGCATCATACGGGGCTGACACACGGAGCTGTCAAGTGCCTATTGCGCGCCCAAAACGATGTGTTTTTTGCGCGGGCAAAACGCACACTCTCGTGTGATTCCGGCCTAAAGGTTGGGCCCTGCGGATTATTTCTTCTAGTAAACCCAAAAAACCGCAGTCTGATTTCAAGTCTTTTAATGCTAGAATTAATACCAACAACTGGGCAGAAAATTCAGAATCGAATGGTGCAAAAATTCCACTTAGACGTTACAGTGGAGGGCATAGAGATAAGGAGGACTTCTAGCAAGCACCAGGACTTCTGGAGCAATATGCTCTGGACAGACAAAGCAAAGATAGAGAGTTTTTTGGCCACAGTGCCAGAAGACATGTTTGGCGAAACCAAAGAAAGTATTTCACTAGAATCTGGTGATGGTAATGTTATGGTTTGAGGCTGGTTTCATTTCTAAAGTTTTAATCTGAGGTGAATGTGAACCTTGAAAGATGACGATAACCCTAAACATACCAGTAAATACACCAATAGGTGGCTAAAAAAAATGAATGGAGGGTTTTTAAATGGTCAAGTCAAAGCCTGGATTTTAATTGCATTGAGGTGATGTGGGAAAATTCTCAACGGAGGAGTGGGAAAAAATATCTCCAAGTCAAATGCCTGCTGTTGGTTGTTTCTGCCAAAGGGGGCAATATCAGATATTAGATTTAAAGGGATATCCAGGTTGTAAGAAGTTTTTACTAATGGCTGCAAATGTCCTGAAATAAAAAACAACAACAGTACTCACCTATCCTTTCCCACTGGCGATCCCTCCCAGTAAATGTTTACATGCAGGCAGCATGTGACTGCTGCAATCTATCGGAGGACTCAGTGATGACTAATTGTATTTCTGTCATCATGCCAGGAATACAACACATGATTGACTGCAGCGGTCACATGCTGCCTGCATGTAAACAATACAGAGAGGGCCGCCGGAGCGTCAGCGTTGATCGCTAGGGGAAAGAATAGGTGAGTTCTGGTTGTTTTTTTTAATTTCAGAACATTTGCATCAGTAAAAAAAATATTTCATCCCGGATAACTCCTTTAAAGGTTTATTAAATCAATTTGTTAGTGTTTTTTTTTTTATCAATTGTTCACCCTTTTTTATATACTGTTTTAATGAAGAGCAAATATTGATATATCTATACTGTACATGCAAAAACAAAAAACATTTTTGACATGACTGTATGTCTTGCATTTGATAAAAAAAAGTCTACAATACAGTTAAAAGTGGATGTGCAAATGTTCTGTATAAAGGTTTGGCCCTGAGGATTATTTCTTCTAGTAAGCTCAAGAAACCGCACGTCCTTTAATGCTGGAATTAATACCAACAACTGGGCAGAGAATTCAGCATCTAAAGGTGCAAAAATTCCACCTAGAAGCTACAGTGGAGGGCATAGAGAAAAGGAGGACTTCTAGCCAGGGCAAGACGTCAGAAGTCCTAAAATCCTTGAGAGCCCAGATATTGTGCACATCATTAGTCTTGAGGGAGTTTTAGGATAATTTGGTTTACCTTAAATATGGAAGTTGCAATGATTCTATTTCCTTTACCTGTACATTTCGGGTAAGCTATTCTTCCTTCAAAACATTTTCCCATTGGTTTATCACGACGACGATATCCATCCTTACATTTAAACGTGATATTTTCACCCTCCTCGTAGTATACTTCATTATTATGCACTTCATCCAATTCTAAGTTGTTTTCATCAACATAATCTTGATTTATACGGCATGTCTCTATGAAATCATATAGCAAACATGATGTTTACATGACAAAGTTCATATAAGGATCATTGTAAAAATCATTAATTAACATACAGTACATCATTAGCATATAATCCCCTATCATTTTATTTTCATTACATATATCAATGGCGCATTATAGGCTGAACTGTTTTATACTATATTGCAATAGGAGTTGGAGCTCCATGTATTTGCAACAAAACTTAAATTCTCTAGCTTCGTTTGCATAGTGTATTGTTCTGAATAGGCTATGGCACCAATAAGAAGACATCAAGATTATAAATGGCACAGATTTAGTGTTGGATTCCTTCAAGTTAAATCTCTGGAATAAAATTATACAACTCTATGGTCCGCACAGAACACCATAAGGCACATAGTCATGGTGATTCCCTTGTACAAAGATGCAGGGAACTGAGTGTCAATGTTCTCTCTAAGTCTTGGCAGCTCCTGAGCGGGGCAGTTAGGGAGCAGGGCAAGTCTCCATCAATGGTGGGTGATCTGATGACCAAAAGTAAACCCAGTAAATGCTAATAGCGCCACACAGACCCCCTATAGATAGCGCCACACAGACCCCCTGTAGATAGCTATGCACCCCCTCTCTGTAGATAGCGGCACACAGCCCCCTGTAGATAATGACATACAGCCCCCTTGTGTATACTGCCACACAGCAATCCCCCCTCCTCTTGTATATACTGCCACACAGCCTACCTCTAGATAAGCGCCACACAGCCCCCTGTAGATAGCGCCACACAGCCCCCTGTAGATAATGACATACAGCCCCCTTGTGTATACTGCCACGCAGCAATCCCCCCACCTCTTGTATATACTGCCACACAGCAATCCCCCTCCCCTTGTATATACTGCCACACAGCAACTCCCTCTCCCCTTGTATATACTGCCACACAGCAATCCTCCCTCCCCTTGCATATACTGTCACACAGCAATCCCCCCTACCCTTGTATATAATGTCACACTGCAATCCCCCACCCCTTGTTTATACTGCCACACAGCAATCCCCCTCCCCTTGTATATACTGCCACACAGCAATCCCCCTTCCCTTGTATATACTGCTAAAGAACAATCCCATCCCCTCGTATATACTGTCAAACAGCAATCCCCCTTCCCTTGTATATACTGCCACACAGCCTGTAAGGGTGTGTCCCTACTTACCTCTCTCCGGAGGACAGTGCAGGGACACGGGCTGTCGGGCGGCTGAAGTGGCTGCAGCTCCGGAAGAAGGAGCGTCTTGGGCGTCATGGCAACGGCCGCACTGCCGACAGCCATGACGCCTGGGCCGAACTCTCGCGCGGCGAGACTGGAAGAAGCAGGGGAAGCGCGGCAAACAAGAGAGGAGGAGCGGAGAGTGGCGCGAAAGAGGAGGAGGGAGGAGCAGAGCTGGGTGGGTGAAGAAGGAGCAGGACGGGAAGGAAACAGGAGAAAGGAGCAAGAGAGGAACCGAGAGTTAGAGATAAAGAGGAGAGGCGGTAGAGGCTGCTGGATTCGCAGCTGAAGACAAGAGGGTTGACAGTGTGGCAGCAGGAGGAGATTGAGAGGAGGAACGTGCCTCCCTGCAGTGGGACCGAACGACAGGAGTGCACCAACAGGAGGACTGCCTGAGCAAGAGAAGAGTGGGGCATCAGCATCCACTACAGGTACCAGCCACACACACACGTAGCCTAACTAGGACCCTCAGGCCTCCCCAGACAAAGTCCCATTAGCCGCAGTACTACCTGGCCCTCCAAGCGTAGTACGGTCCGCGCCTACCCTGGTTACCAAGTACACGGCTGTTGTACCCTGAATCAGGCCTAGTACCCTGCTCGCAACCTCCGTAATCGCGCCAGGGTCCCTGCATGGAACTGTTATTGCTAAAACACCGCATGTAACCCTGCATGGAACTGTTATTGCTAAAACACCGCATGTAACCCCGCATGGAACTGTTATTGATAAAGCACCGCATGTAACCTTGCATAGAACTGTTATATATGAAGCTTGTTGGGGCAGGAGCAGACAGAAGGAACGGTCGGGTTGACGGGACTTTGTTGGACTATTAGCCGTACGCCGTGTACCTCGTAGCGTCAGCTCGCCAGTTCAGTTGCGTCCAAGGGGGTTCACCGTTGGGACCACCGACTGAGGAGAGAGAGGGTTTGTCATGAAAGGTAGCGGATAGCTCCGCCAGGACCCGTGACGGTCCTAGTAGGTACGGTAGATCGCTGATTCCCACGACGCGACCCGTGGGCCGAGAGTGTGACTCTTACCCTAGGGTAGGCTGTCGGTAGCGGGTAGCTCCCGCCGTGACTGACAGCGGCGTGTCCGTAGCCAAGCCTGGCAACGTGGGGTCAGGCACAACCTCTCTCCAGGGGACTTCCAGCGGGATCGAAGTCCCCAACCTCAGGGTTCCTGTCTGCTCTAATAAAGGAAAGTGTCTGTACGTGTTATCGCTGCAGAGAAGTTCGAGTTGGAGAGAAGAGAGAAATCTTTGTACGTGTTTATAACAGTAAAGGAGTTGTACCAAGAAGTGTGTCTCATGAATTGTGTTACCGACAGTGGGGATCCCTCCTACAAGCCCCCACCCCTTGTATATACAGCCACAGAGCAATCCCCCTCCTCTTGTATATACTGCCACATAGCAATACCCCTCCCCTTGTATATACTGCCACACAGCCACCTCCCCTGTATATACTGTCACAGCAATCCCCCCTCCCCTTGTATAAGGTGCTACACAGCAATCCCCCCTGAATATACTGCTACACAGCCCCCCTTCCCATTGTATATACTGCCACACAGCCCCCTCCCCTTGTATATACTGTCAAACAGCAATCCACCCTCCCCATGTACAGTGGAGGAAATAAGTATTTGATCCCTTGCTGATTTTGTAAGTTTGCCCACTGTCAAAGAAATGAACAATCTAGAATTTTTAGGCTAGGTTAATTTTACCAGTGAGAGATAGATTATATAAAAAAAAATAAAACAAATCACATAGTCAAAATTATATATATTTATTTGCATTGTGCACAGAGAAATAAGTATTTGATCCCCTACCAACCACTAAGAGTTCAGCCTCCTCCAGACCAGTTACACGCTCCAAATCAACTTGGTGCCTGCATTAAAGACAGCTGTCTTAAATGGTCACCTGTATAAAAGACTCCTGTCCACAGACTCAATTAATCAGTCTGACTCTAACCTCTACAACATGGGCGAGACCAAAGAGCTTTCTAAGGATGTCAGGGACAAGATCATAGACCTGCACAAGGCTGGAATGGGCTACAAAACCATAAGTAAGACGCTGGGTGAGAAGGAGACAACTGTTGGTGCAATAGTAAGAAAATGGAAGACATACAAAATGACTGTCAATCGACATCGATCTGGGGCTCCATGCAAAATCTCACCTCGTGGGGTATCCTTGATCCTGAGGAAGGTGAGAGCTCAGCCGAAAACTACACGGGGGGAACTTGTTAATGATCTCAAGGCAGCTGGGACCACAGTCAGCAAGAAAACCATTGGTAACACATTACGCCGTAATGGATTAAAATCCTGCAGTGCCCGCAAGGTCCCCCTGCTCAAGAAGGCACATGTACAGGCCCGTCTGAAGTTTGCAAATGCACATCTGGATGAATCTGAGAGTGATTGGGAGAAGGTGCTGTGGTCAGATGAGACTAAAATTGAGCTCTTTAGCATTAACTCAACTCGCCGTGTTTGGAGGAAGAGAAATGCTGCCTATGACCCAAAGAACACCGTCCCCACTGTCAAGCATGGAGGTGGAAACATTATGTTTTGGGGGTGTTTCTCTGCTAAGGGCACAGGACTACTTCACCGCATCAATGGGAGAATAGATGGAGCCATGTACCGTCAAATCCTGAGTGACAACCTCCTTCCCTCCACAGGACATTAAAAATGGCTCGTGGCTGGGTCTTCCAGCACGACAATGACCCGAAACATACAGCCAAGGCAACAAAGGAGTGGCTCAAAAAGAAGCACATTAAGGTCATGGAGAGGCCTAGCCAGTCTCCAGACCTTAATCCCATTGAAAACTTATGGAGGGAGCTGAAGATCCGAGTTGCCAAGCGACAGCCTCGAAATCTTAATGATTTACAGATGATCTGCAAAGAGGAGTGGTCCAAAATTCCATCTAACATGTGTGCAAACCTCATCATCAACTACAAAAACCGTCTGACTGTTGTGCTTGCCAACAAGGGTTATGCCACCAAGTATTAAGTCTTGTTTGCCAAAGGGATCAAATACTTATTTCTCTGTGCACAATGCAAATAAATATATATAATTTTGACAATGTGATGTTCTGTTTTTTTTTTTTTATATATAATCTATCTCTCACTGGTAAAATTAACCTAGCCTAAAAATTCTTGATTGTTCATTTCTTTGACAGTGGGCAAACTTACAAAATCAGCAAGGGATCAAATACTTATTTCCTTCACTGTATATACTGCCACACAGCCCCCTCCCCTTGTATATACTGCCACACAGCAATCCCCCCTATCCTTGTATATACTGGCACACAGCATTCCCCCCTCCCCTTGTATATGGTGCTACACAGCCATCCCCACCTGTATATAGTGCTACACAACCCCCATCTCCCCTTGTACATAGTGCAACACAGCCCCCCTTCCCCTTGTATATACTGATACACAGACCCCATGTATATACTGCCACACAGCAATCCCCCCTCCCCTTGTATATAGTGCTACACAGCCCCCTCTCCCCTTGTATATACTGCCACACAGCAATCCCCTCCTGTATATTACCACACAGCCTCCTCAAAAAAACAAAAGATTGTACTTACCTTGCCCCGCTCCCGCAACGGACAGAGCGCTGCACTGCCTCTCTGGCGGGATGCATGCGCGGACCGACGTGATGAAGTGATGTCATCACGCCAGCCTGCGCAGGGAGTCCTCCCAGTGCCTTACAGGCTGCAGGCCTAACGTGGCCTGCAGCCTATAGTATTCATTTGTATCTGCGTCCTGAGGACGCACATATAAGTGAATGTGGCTGTCGCTAGCACTGGAGCCCCCACCGGTGCTAGCGACGCCACTGCATCCGCCCGCCGCACGTGACAGCGGGCTTTAAACTTTAGTTAGTGGGCGGACTGTGGAAGGTGCGCGAAGTGCAGCTGCGCACCTTATAGGGAACACTGCTGAGTATGCCAGCATAAGACACTTGTGTCTGCTGTGTACATGAGGCCTTAGCTTGAGTTTAAACTCAAAGCTTTAACTACATTGGTTGCAAATGTTCTTGCAACTGCTTCTATAGAAAACCACTACTGCGGTTGTTGCATGCAGTTTTAAATGCTACAGTTTCGAGTCAATGGGTGAAAAATGATGCTTACTTCCAGAAAAACATCTGGGATACCTAAACGTCCCATCATAACATTCAATCACCAAAGGTGCTTGATTCGGTCGTCTAAACCCTGTCTTGCAGGTAACACTTAATTCCGTCTCATGTTTATAATTTTTATCAAGAATATTTTTAGGATTATCAGATGATTGTAACTCAATGTTGCCTTTTGCAAGGTCTTCAGAGGAGATTTTGCATGGACCTGAAAGAAAAGTAAAAGGGAAAATTATTTTTAGTTTTTAATTCTATTACAACCCACACAGTGGCCCACATTTATCAATATTTTTAGGCTAGTTTTTGTCATAAAATGTGACTCTTCAAAAGTTGCATTCTGACGTTTTAAATGCACACACCATATTTTGCGGCTTCTCTCCTCATTAGTCAAAATTTGGAAAGTGATGATAAAAGTGGCGACTTCTCCAAGGAGATTTAGTTTAGACCATATTTACTAACTAAACTAAGCACAAATATAAGGCGCAAATTTATGCCTGCTTAGATACAATTTTTTGACTGTCGGAGAGGTCAAAATTCAGCGCGTTCTTTCCACTAATAAATTTGGCACAAATCACTCCAACTACCTCCTCCACATTGGTGTAAAATACGCCAGTCTCAGTAAATGCAGTCCACTATTTCTAAGTCTCTAATTTAATATTGTACTTACTTTGACATACTGGTAGATCAGTCCATTGACTATTCTCACATTTAACAATTATAGGACCATTTATTACATAGTCCTCATTGCACTCAAATTCCACATATGAGCCTGAGTCATAACTGGCTTGTTGTTCATCTTTTATTAATCCGTTTAGGATTTGTGGGGCCCCGCAACTTCCTATAGGATAAAATGAAAGGAATTTTAGAACTAGTTACAGCTCATAGATAAGTATGCATTGCTCTTGTGATGAATACATAACCATAGTTATCAGATTGACAACAATTCTGGTCATTGATTGCAAGGATATTTTCCAGACAGTTTAAAGTCTTTACTGGAGAGATACCCCTCATTTCACTGCCCCTTACCTTGTCATCCAGGGATTGCATGTGTTTACCTATTTCAAAGAGTTTACAAATGAAATTCAAGTGGCGTATACTATAATTGAAGTCATGGTATGTCTCTTCATTGTATAATGTCTCCCTCCTCAGCACGGTTGACACAGAAATCACAGGGGCCCATAGCAAAACTTAGTATGGGAATCCACTGAGCACTAAGAGTTTTGCTATGGGTCCCAATGATTTTTGTGTTTCCCCTTCTGGGGAGCGAGACATTTTACAATAAAGAGACATATGACTACTCTTACATCAATAAACAAAAGTTTACTTTTTTATTTTTTTAACATTGAATTTTTATTATAACAAAGGGAAATACACATAAAAGTAGTTGCATGGTATAAAAAGAAATGCAACACCTAATGAAGCAATAAAAAAATATATAGTATAAACATGTATGCAAAATACTGTAAGAGATTTCTGCATGCTATTTTACAATTGCCCCCCCCCCTCCCCCGCAAAAATGAAAAAAAGAAAAAAAAGAGGAAAAAATAATAGGGAATCCAGGGAATAAGGGTACAATAAAAAAGCGAAAGAAAATAAAACATGCAACAATTGTTCCATAAATGTATGTAAATATGGACAAAGTGAATACCAATCTTAAAAACATATTTGGTTTAGGAAGAAAATCTTTCACTATTATTGTGAAATTATAATTCTATTGTGGGGTAACTTGAGACAAATGCCCCATTGTTTGAAGATTTTTTTAGGATTATTAAGATTATTATTACTGGAGTTTATTATCTCCGCTAACAGGGGTCGACTCGGATTCATCCATAATTTTGCAATTTTGGCCTGGTTGCAATTAAATTGAGGGTAATGATAGTTTTGTGTTCATAGGGAAAAACATCTAAATTAATAGTCAAAGGCATTGGGAATTCGTTAATGTTATAGAGTAACCACAAAACTGAGAAAGTCCCCAATTGTTTTCTATAAGAGAATCATTTCCCTGCATTCCCACCAAATAAGTTTCAAATCAGCATTAAAGTTAAAAAGTCTGTGAGGAGTTAAATACCATCTATATATATAATTTTTCGTTTGTTTTCCAAATGTTTATTGCATTTAGAAACTTTGAAAATTGCAGAGAAGGATTCTTGCCATTGCTTATGAGAAATTGACAGACAAATCACCTTCCCATTTTTGGAGCAAAGAAGGGGTAGGAGATGAATTGGCATCTAATAATAGTTGATAGCTTATTGATAGGCCTTCAATCTGAAGTGATGGGTTATGAAGTAATGTAGAAAGGCAAAATAGAATGCAAGAAATAGGTATCTTCCAGTTGGATGTTACAAGTCTAATTTGCAAGTATTTAAAAAAAACTCTGTTTTAGGAATATGGTATTTGTCCTGAATTGCTGAGAATGTAAGTAAACCATTGTGATCACCTACATAAGTTATGCCTAGAAGAACCTACAAGTCCAATTTCAAGATGGGAATAACCAAACAGAGGCATGATCTAGCAGCCATTCACGACAGGCAGACCTGGGGGCCTATATTAGGCCCCCGAATGCCATCGGAGACACAGACACTCGGCGATCTTATCGCTGGGTGTCAGTGAGATGAGAGCTCCCTCCCTCTCTCCAAAACCACTCAGATGCGGTACACACTATTCAGCACCGCATCTGAAGGGTTAAACGGGTGAGATCGATACTAATATTGATCTCACCTGGTCGAGCAGGGACGCTCCCAGCCCTCAGCTACCTCTGGCAGCTGAGAGCAGGGAGATTTGACAGCTCCCTGCTCTGTTTACTTATTCCGATGCAGCGACGTAAAAAGTCTATTGCATCGGAATAAGGGCCGTTAGTGACCGACATAAAAACACTATGGGCTGGTCACTAACGGGTTAAATGTGGAGCCAGAATGTGATTAAGGCCAAACGCACATGTGTATTACGCGCCAACATTTTAGTGTGGCAAATCAACAGCGTAAAACAGTACCAGCAAAGTAAATGAGATTCCCAAAAATCTCATCCACACGTTGCAGATTCTTTTCTGCACGTAAATTGACCTGCGGTGAATATTTAAAAATCCAAGCAAGTCAATTTATCTTGTGTTTACGCTTGCGAAATGTATCTGACTAGTTTGAAAAAAAAAACGCACCAAAATCCGTAGCATAAAACGCCACCTTTTTCCGCATCAAAATGTAAAAACCGCACCTAAAAACGCTATATTAGGTGTGGATTTTACCTTCGGAATTATCTAATAGTTTGGGCGTAACTAATAGGCTGTATGCCAGCATGGTGCACTACATGTAACCGTGTGACTGGCACACTTAGGGTATGTTCACACAGAGTGTTTTCAGACGTTTTTCTGGCCATAAACGTCCCGAAAAACGGAAGCAGAACGCCTTTAAACATCTGCCCATTGATTCCAATGGGAAAAACAGCGTTCTGTTCCGTTTTTTTTCGCGACCGTATTGCAAAACGGCAGCGTAAAAAAACGGCCAGGAAAAAAATTTGCATGTCACTTCTTCAGCCGTTATTGGAGCCATTTTTCATAGACTCTATAGAAAAACAGCTCCAAAAACGGCCGTAAAAAACTCAGCGAAATTCGAAGGTGGCTTAAAAAACGTCTGAAAATCAGGAGCTGTTTTCCCTTGAAAACAGCTCCGTATTTTCAGATGTTTTTTTTTTTAACATTCTTTATTTATGTTCTTTTTTTTATCAAAAAGAAAACAAAACAAACAAGGATTGTACAGCAAGACAGAAAATATACTCATCCATCATACATATTCGGCAAATAGAAATAAAGAGAAAACAAAAGCA
The DNA here is from genome assembly GCF_050947455.1 of Rhinoderma darwinii. Taxonomy (NCBI): domain Eukaryota; kingdom Metazoa; phylum Chordata; class Amphibia; order Anura; family Rhinodermatidae; genus Rhinoderma; species Rhinoderma darwinii. Next base: position 57,058,456 of record NC_134693.1, read on the forward strand.
AGTCAAAACAAATAAAACAATACGTATTATGCATATAACACTTCCATACAATGCAACACAGTCCTCTGTACCAGCAGAGAAGAAACAAATAAGGTGAACAAGATACATGGATATGGGGAATACATAGCAATACATCTCAATTGATACTGACAATGCATCCAGGACAGTGGGCACCACAACAGACGGCTCCAGAACCATGACACACGAGAAGGCGTAAATTCCATACTCCATCGGAGAGAGGATAAAGGAACTAGGCAGAACCAGAGGACCCGTACTACAGCTACCAGTACGGATCAAGCCAATTCCCCCCCTCTGAAATATCCCATGAGGCCTACGCGTAAAGTAAATAATCGTCCGACTCACAGAACGCCCGCCATTCCTGCCAGACCAATCTCCCTGACCCTGGATTCTCTTGCTGGGCCTGTGTTGCCTCCTCCATTCCCTGCAGATGTAAAATCTCCTGGAACCAATCAGTAATGGTGGGCACGCTACTGGTCTTCCATAACCTTCTCGGCCTTTTGGCTAAGATCAAGTGTAGTACCTGCTCAAGCTGAGGTTAGTAATCATCCCTGCCGGTGGTTGATGGGCCATCGTAGGGGGATGACAGAACGCCGAGGTGAGGGCAGGGAACCGCAACGGTCATCGCTCTGGTGTACGCATTTGGTTTAAAGGTACCATTTGTAGGTGACCAGGCGACCGCCGGATCGAGGTCAGGAGGTCGGGTAGTTTGAAAGCCCGAGTTGCTATGTGCCCCAGGGCTGGTGACCCTGGGGTGCCCTAACTCACTGGGGGTGGGATCCCACTGAGTGAAGGCACATTTGCACGCACTCTTCTTTCACACTTCCTTGGTTTAAAGGTACCATTTGTAGGTGACCAGGCGACCGCCGGATCGAGGTCAGGAGGTCGGGTAGTTTGAAAGCCCGAGTTGCTATGTGCCCCAGGGCTGGTGACCCTGGGGTGCCCTAACTCACTGGGGGTGGGATCCCACTGAGTGAAGGCACATTTGCACGCACTCTTCTTTCACACTTCTAAGCACACACCTTTTTTCTCCCGGCCTTCTGGCTGGGAGATGAGGATTTTTTTTATACCTGGCGGATGTCCAGGCTGTATCACAGCGCACATCCACTTATTTAATTTTGTTTTTCACTGTGTGTTTGTCACGTTTGTCACAAGGATTTTGGGATGCGGTGCTCTTTTGGGACCCTCCTGAGGTCTAGGGGGAAAATGTGTGGCCTTCTGGTTCCGTTTTCCCCTGCAACCCGGCCTCCCTTCTTTGGAGGGGAGGTGCACCTTTGATGCAGGCTCCTAGGTGGACACTGGGGTGGCAGCCCAGGTAGAAGCCTAGGAGTGTGTTTGGGTCTCCCTAAGCTTCGGCGAGGGGGGATCATCGATCCTTGATCCTCTAGGCCTATGGCTTGGAGGGTCGAGGAATGGTTATGCGGGGCCTCTCTCTTTTAAGAGAAGGGCTGCGATAGACCGCATCCTTGTGCACTTTTTGTGTGGCACCTCTGCACTTTTTATGCACTTGGGTGATAGAAAGCACACTCGGGCTTTCAATAAAAAAAAACTGGTCTTCCATAACCGTGGAATAACCATGCGTGCTGCGATTAGTTTCATGGGCCTTGCAAGAGATGGAGAAGCTATGGCACAGGGCAAAAGCTTTCGACCAGTCAGCCAGCGACGGAGGCGAAGTAAGCTCCCTCTCCCACCCTTTCACAAAGGAAGGTGGAACATCGTTAGTTAAATCCTGCAAACACTTATAGATGAGGGAGATAGTTCTCTCCGGAGGGGAAGAAGCAACAGATAGCTGCTCCATCGATGTTAGATCCCTGTGCAAAGACAGCCTCGCCTTGTTAGCAGTATAGAAATGTTGCCCCCTCAAAAAGTACCACCGCCCAACCGATGATCTCTCCAGCTCCGGGACAAGTGCCTCAAAAGACTTCAAGCCCCGACTCGTCAGTACATGGCGAAAAGTCAGTGGCGAGGGTCTGGATGAAAAGGCCAAGAAGGTGGGCTGCTTCCCAGGTGGAAAATCCACATTATGGGATACCGTCACCAACGGACCATCGGGAGGAATCCCTATAGCCAGAGCTCGGTAACGTTTATACGGGAGTACCACTTGTCCCGCAACCAAAGGGAGCAGAACATTCTCCCGCCCCTTAAAGTATCTCAACCGAAGCCACGGAAGTGCAGTAAGAGGGACCGACGCCAAAATATTCTCCAGTCTCACCCACAACTTAGAGTCCGCATGCTGGAACCAGTCCAAGATTTGAGCACTCACCGCCGCAAAGTAATAGGCCAGACAGTCAGGTAATCCTAGCCCCCCTCTCCGCTTGTTCTTGAAAAGGATAACTTTCGCTATCCTCGGCGGTCTACCACGCCAAACAAACCTAGCCAGTGCTTTGTTTAACTGAAGAAAAAAAAATATGGGCAAGACACACGGGACCGTCTGGAAAAGATACATCAACCGTGGCAGGATATTCATCTTTACCACATTTATCCTACCCAGCCAAGAAAAATCCTTGGCTTCCCACTTAGCCAGGTCAGCTCTAAGAGTCTGAAGAATAGGCAGGAAATTAAGAGAATAGGAGTCCACAAGAGCCACAGGTATCCGCACCCCTAAATATTTCAACGAGCCAGACTTCCATGAAAAAGAATAATTACTACGCACCTGATGAGTTTCCGACCCCGACAAGGAGATATTCATGGCCTCACTTTTAGACATATTCATCTTATAACTACTAAAATAGCTATACGTTCGGATGGCTTTCATCAAAGGCGGCAATGATAGGTGTGGACGTGTAATATAGAATAATAAGTCATCAGCGAACGCAGACACCTTAAAATGCATATCACCAACCTGAACCCCCCTTATGTCAGCATTATTCCGTACTGCTACCAAAAGATGCTCCATCAATACCGCAAATAGCAGGGGTGACAGTGGACAGCCCTGTCGAGTCCCATTACCAAACCTAAATGGAGCAGAAAGAAATCCATTAACCTTAATACTCGCCTGGGGATGATTGTAAAGGGACATGATACGCGTCAACATTAACCGACCCACTCCCATCTGGCCAAGAGCCGCCTCCAGAAACCCCCAATCCACCCGATCAAAGGCCTTCTCCGCATCCAGCGACAAAAGCATACAGGGAATGCTACTCTTCGTCACGTGATGAATCAGGCAGAAGGTCTTCAGCGTATTATCTCTGGCTTCGCGCCTTGGGACAAACCCCACTTGATCCAGGTGAATCAGGGACCCCAGGAACCCGGCCAGTCTATTCGCTATCAACTTTGCATACATCTTAGCATCCATGTTGATGAGAGAGATTGGCCTATAGTTCGCACAATATTGCGAATCCCTACCCTCTTTCGGGATGACCGTGATATGAGCCTGAAAAAAACGAATCAGGGAACCTCACCTGTTCCGAAATGGAATTAAACGACTCCTGCAACGACGGTACCAATTCCTCTGCAAGTGACTTGTAAAAGCCCGCAGTGTACCCATCGGGCACCGGACTCTTCCCCGCTGGTAAAGCCTTAATAACCTGCAGTAACTCCTCTCTAGTGAATGGTAAATCCAGGCCCAAAGCCTCCTCTGGAGACAACCGAGGCAACGCAGTGTCCCTAATATACTCAGATAAAGAGAGCAGCGGTTCGGGAGGAACATTTCCCAGAGTAGGAGAGGGCAGGTTATAAAGCGAGGAATAATACTCACAGAAGGCCGATGCTATATCCTCCGTCTTAAACGCCAGCTCCCCCGCTACAGTTCGTACCGAGGGTATGAAGGAAGTCGCCCCCCGCTCACGCATCGCCCTCGCCAACGCCCTCCCCGCCTTATTACCCCACTCATAATAATAGCCGGAGCACACCTGACGTAGCCGAGCACTATTCCTGTCCAGCAGAAGTTTATTCTCATGACGAGTCTTAGTCAGTTCCTGAAGAGTGCGTTCTTGTAGCGTCTGCTTATGCTGGGATTCTAGGGACTGCACCCTAACTAGAAGCGCCTGCAGCTTCGCCCCCCTCTCCCTCTTAACCCCTTAATGACCAGCCTATTTTACCGAGCCATTTTTTACGTTTTTCCATCGTCGCATTCCAAGAGCTATAACCCTTTTATTTTTGCGTCGACATAGCTGTATAAGGTCTTGTTTTTTGCGGGACAAGTTGTACTTTTTAATAGCACCATTTTGGGGGACATATTATTTATTGATTAACTTTTATTAACTTTTTTTTGGGGGGGAATAGAAAAAAACCTGAAATTTTGCCACTCTTTTTCGCGTCTTAAATCAACGGTGTTTACCGTGTGATATAACTAACACCATAACTTTATTCAGCGGGTTGTTACGATTACAACAATACCAAATTTATATAGTTTTTGTATGTTTTACTACTTTTACACAGTAAAAACGCTTTTTTTTCAAAATTATTTGTTTTTGTGTCTCCATATTTGAAGAGCCGTAACGTTTTCATTTTTTCGCCGATGCGGTTGTATGAGGGCTTTTTTTTTGCAGGAAGACTTGTCGTTTTTATTGGTACAATTTTTGAGTAGATGCGACTTTTTGATCACTTTTTATAAAAAAAATTTAAAGTCAGGATTCACAGAAAACAGCAATTTTTCCATAGTTTTTCATTAAATTTTTTACGGCGTTCACCGTGCGGGTTAAATAATGTTATAGATTTATAGTCGGGGTCGTTACGGACGCGGCGATATCAAATATGTGTAACTTTTTTACTTTATTTTGTTTTTTTAATAGTAAAGCATTGTGTAAGGGGAAAAGCTGGGTTTTTCATTTTTTTTCAAATTTTTTTTTTCATTAACTTTATTAAACTTTTTTTTTACTTTTTTACTAGTCCCACTAGGGGACTATAATATGCGATTCTCCGATCGCTATTGTAATACACTGCAATACTTTTGTATTGCAGTGTATTACTGCCTGTCCGTTTAAAACGGGCAGGCATCTGCTAGGTCATGCCTCCGGCATGATCTAGCAGGCAGTCGCTCCAGGCAGACCTGGGGGCCTTTGTTAGGCCCCCGGCTGCCATTAGAGACACAGACACTCGGCGATCGTATCGCCGGGTGTCGGTGGGAGAGAGAGGGAGCTCCCTCCCTCTCTCCAAAACCACTCAGATGCGGTGCACGCTATTGCGCACCGCATCTGAAGGGTTAAACGGGTGAGATCGATACTAATATCGATCTCACCCGGCAGAGCAGGGATGCTCCCAGCTCTCAGCTGCCTCTAGCAGCTGAGAGCAGGGAGATTTGACACTCCCTGCTCTGTTTACTTTATCCTGATGCAGCGCCGTGAAAAGGCGTATGCATCAGAATAAAGCCCATTAGTGGCCGCCGTTAAAAGGCGTATTGGCGGTCACTAACGGGTTAAGGCGAGCACCATGCTGGATGAGGACCACCCGAAGCACACATTTAAGAGCCTCCCACTTCACCGCTGGTGCGTTTTCATCTCTAGCATGATCCCCCCTAAAATTCGCCACCATTTTTTTCAACTCTATCAAACACAATGGATCCTTCAGCAAAGATTCGTTTAGACACCAGGTAAATTCTCTGCGACGCTGCGGAGAAAAGCGCAGTACACAAGACACCGGAGCGTGGTCAGAGAGAAGCATACTGCCAATGGAAGTCTTTTCCACAAAAGATAATAGACTATGGTGAACCATGACGTAGTTATGAGTTATGGGCAAGCGAATAGAAGCTGAAGTCCCTATCGTCCGGATGAGTCAACCGACACGCATCACAAATTTGCATATCTCTGAGCCTTTTCCTCAATTTATTCAACTTATTGTATGCCAGGGAAGTCTGCCCAGAGGAAGTCTCCACATAGGATGGGCGCGCCCGACGAAAAAGAGCCCAACTCGTCCAACATTTTCAGGAAAAAAGGAACTTGGTTAGTGTTAAGAGCATAAATATTGGCAACCGTGACCGTGCGAACCCCTACCTCACATTTCAGGAAAATAAATCGTGCCTCAGAATCCACATAGGTATCTATCACCCTACCCTGAAAAGATTTATGCAGTAATATAGACACCCCCCTAGTCTTGCCATGCAGATTACTGCAGTGGTATCCCACCGGGTAATATTTATTTCGAATAGTCGGAACCTGATCCGCCCGGAAGTGGGTTTCCTGAACACAAAGTACCTGGATCCTCTGTTTGTGGGAAGCATACAAGATCTGAGACCTCTTCTCCGGAACATTAAATCCCTTCACGTTCAGGGATGAGATGGTAAACTCAGCCATTATCCATGAACTCAAAGAGAACCAAGATGCCTCTAATTCCAAAATACTTGTGTTCCCCAGTCGCTGCCGCCGTGCCCACCATCTCTTCAAGGACATCGAGTACATTACAAACACTCCATGTATACATTGCATTACCAGAGCATAGCATAAAGAGCATAAAAGGAATAAAGAAAGAAAATAAAAAATAAACATCCTGTCACGACAAATATACTATATTGTGCCTCTAAGCACCTATATCACTAGGTAGAACCAGTCTAGTCTCAGCGATAATCCTATGTGGGGGTCACAGAAGACTACCTTCAAAGAGTACACTGCTACAGGTAACAGAAAGTACGTGTATCGGACTAAACTCCTCACCTTCTTCTGAACCAGCAACTTGAAGGGACAGACATACCATATGCTGACGCAAACAAGCTACGGGGTCTATAAATGCCTAACATAAGCCCACTACGGGTCTGTTCTAGCCGCCCTATAACCAAACTCCCGATAGTATACCTAACCAGATCCCTACATCAGCCCAACAGGGAATAACAAAGCATTATTGTACAGACTCACGAGAACGACGATCTCGAGATTCTCCGTACGGGTGAATACCTGCAATGCAACGGGGTTCAAAAGAAAGCATATAAAACATTAACGCTCCCGGAATCTTGACGGGGATGCTCTCTGTCTCCACCGCGGTCTCTGCGGCAATGGTGATCCAGATCTCTCCCTAGTTCCAGTCGCGGGCCTCCAAAGCGGTGGCGCTCCTGGCCCCTGCAAAGTATCCACTTGGAAAGTCTCCCAGTCCGGCAACGAGATGACAGGCAAACCAAGGGCCCTCAGAAATCCCAGGAGTTCAGCGTGCGTGTACATTGAGACAGTCTGGTCCTCCGCTCGCACATGCAGGGCAAAGGGGAATCCCCATCTATACGATATCCCTCGTTGTTGCAAAACGGATAGCAAAGGGCGCATCAGCGCATGCTGCCTCAAGGTGCATCTCGCTAAATCTGGAAACAGGAGCAGCTTTGCACCATCAAAATCGATCTCGTTCTTTAATCCCGCCTTCTGCAGAATCTTCTCCTTGAGGCCATAATAGTGAATACGGCAAATGACATCGCGTGGCCTAGCAGCATCAGCGCTCTCAGCAAAGCCCTGTGTGCCCTATCTATCTCAATATAGGTATCCACGGGGCGGTTGAGTAAGGTGTTAAAGATACCTGTCAGCGTCGGCATTAAGTCAGCAGTTCTAGTCGCTTCCGGCAACCCTCTCAGGCGTATATTATTCCTCCTGTTCCTGTTTTCCAGGTCGTCAATCTGCCCTTGCAGTTGTCGCTGCTGTGAGCCTGAAGCTCTCTGGGCCTCAGAAAGCTGTTGTATAGTTGCAGACACAGAGTCCTTCCAGGATTCCAATGCACCCACCTTAGCTCGCAGGGCAGACACTTCAGATTTTACCACGTGCAGATCCCGATGCCACGCCACTTTCAAGTCGGCAGCCATCACCTCCATGTCCCTCTTAGAGGGGAGAAGAGCCAACAAGGCTTGCAGCTCCGGATGACCCCTGAGCATCTGGGCCACCCGGTCCAGCGGCGGCAGGTCCCCCATCAGACTCCCACCGCCAGAGGAAAATGGGGAGGACTTCTCTCCCACAATCCCCCTAATTCTCTGCTGCCTGCAGGTCTCTGGGGGTATCCCCCCCTCTTATGAGGAGAACTCCTCTCCCTCCTGTTCACCAGACTCGTCCTGAGCCCGGTCAGACCTCTGGTCCAACAGCATCCCTGGTTCGGCCACCGGGTCAACGGCTCCTAGATCCCTCCCAGTGACCCGTACAGGAGAACGGGCTGCTGCACCGCCCCTCACCTCCTCAGCTTCATCCTCCAGCGCCACTGCATAGTTCCGGTCCCGGCCGCCATCTTGGCTCCACCACGAGGTGTCGGCAGAAGCAGGTAAGTGAAATCCCCGTCTATCACGCCCGGACAACTCGCCTCTCGCTCCTCTGACTCCTGGGCCATCGTCCTCCTCCGACTCAACTCCGGCCGATCCGAGCCGCGCCGGAGGGACAGGTCAGCATCCGCCATCACGGGCGGTGTCTCACCCCGGTCCTGGCCGCCGCCATTTTGGGTCCTCCTCTAGGTGCCTGCCGACCCGGGTAATGGGCCTCCACTCCTCTCCCGTCCTTCACACCCCGCCAGGGAACCGGGCGCTTGTGCTGCTGCTTTCTCTGTCTCCGGGGACAGCAGCTCCTCCAGTCTGACCGCGAGCCGAGCAGGGCTGCACGTTATGTTCACCGCCGGCGGCTCCATCAAAGGCGGCGTCGCGGCCCCCTCCGAGCTCGAATCTCCGGTCGCCAGTGGCAGAAAGAAGTTGGAGATCGGGGTATCTGCACCCCCTTGTGTCTGTGTACCCCGTGGGGTATTTTTAGAGCAGGTTTTCCCCATTTAAGTGCTTGATCTGTCCCTTATTAGCACAGGCCTGAGAAGAGCTCTCTCAAGCACGCCTGCTCTCCAGCTCGTCCAGCCACGCCCCTTTCAGATGTTTTTTAGTAAGCGTGTGAACATACCCTAAGAATATGTTCACACGCAGTGTTTTCATGCGCATTTCTGGGCGTTTACTCCTCGAAAAATGCCTGAAAAAATGGAAACTGAATGCCTACAAACATCTGCCCATTTAAATTAATGGGAAAAACAGCATTTCGTTCATAGCGAAAAACACGAACGCAAACGGCGTGCAGGAAGGATAAAATCTGCCTCAAAATATCAAACTCAGTGTGAACACAGTAAAAAGAAGCTTAATTTTCAGCTTCAAAAACGCATGAAAATCATAGGCTGTTTTTTCTGAAAACAGCTCCTTATTTTCAGAAGTTTTTGGTTAGGGCATGACCAGACGTGGCGGAGTTCTGCATACACTGTCCGCATCAATGCCGAAAATGGGCATTAAATGATGCGGATTTGCCGTTGCGTATTGAGGTGAAAGTACTTCCCTTCTCTCTATCAGTGAAGGATAGAGAGAAGGGACAGCACTTTCCCTAGTAAAAGTAAAAGAAATTCATACTTACCCGGCCGTTGTCTTGGTGACGCGTCCCTCTTTCGACATTCAGCCCGACCTCCCTGGATGACGCGGCAGTCCATGTGACCGTTGCAGCCTGTGATTGGCTGCAGCCATCACTTGGACTGAAATGTCATCCCGGGTGGCCGGACTGGAGGAAGAAGCAGTGAGTTCTCGGTAAGTATGAACTTCTTTTTTTTTACACGTCGATCTATATTGTGATCGGTAGTCGCTGTCCAGGGTGCTAAAACAGTTACTGCTGATCGCTTAACTCTTTCAGCACCCTGGACAGTGACTATCTCCTGACATCGCCTAGCAACGCTCCCGTAATTAAGGGTGCACACACGTAGTCACCCGTAATTACGGGAGCCCCATTGACTTCTTTGGGCCTGCCCATGCCGTAATAACGGCCCGTGATTACGGGCGTGTGCATGTAGACCTAGAAATACATAGGTCCAGCCTGAATGAAGAAATGTCATGTTAGTAAAACAAATACGCTACGCAACACACATAACATCTGCGGACTTCATTGCGGAATTTTGACTCTCCATTAAAGTCAATGGAGAAATTCCGCAATGAGTCCGCAACAAGTCCGCTACACGTCTGCAACAACCAGTGTATGCTGCTGACACCAAATTCCGCACCGCAGCCTATGGTCCCGCAGCAGAGTTTTCCGCAACATTTAAACGAACCTCACTAAAAAGCTGTGGAAAGCAATGGAGAAACGTGTACGCTGCGGATTTCCGCTACTGAATTCCAGAGCAATTCCGCCACATCTGGTCATGCCCTTATAGAAGCTATATCTGTGTGCAATAATAATACTAAGCAGCCACCCCCCTCTTGAATGGTAGACGTGAGAGTGTCTGTTCATCAGTATTTTTGCACCTGTGCAATCTCCCTCTATGTAGCATTGTAGTCTGTCTGCATCCCCATGTGAATTGGTGTGTACCTGCCATTGCGAGTAAGTTTGGCTTTTATTTTTGTGATTTTAGGGTATGTTCACACGCTTAACAAAAAACGTCTGAAAATACGGGTTTTCAGAAGTTTTTTGAGCAACTTGAGTTTTCCGCGCCGTTTTTCGCGCCGTTTTCAAGGCGTTTTTTACGGCCGTTTTTGGAGCTGTTTTCAATAGAGTCTATGAAAAACGGCTCCAAAAACTTTCCAAGAAGTGTCCTGCACTTCTTTGATGCGGGCGTATTTTTACGCGCTGTCTTTTGACAACGACGCGTAAAATTACACCTTGTCTGAACAGAACATCGTAAAACCCATTGCAAGCAATGGGCAGATGTTTGCAGACGTAATGGAGACGTCTTTTCAGGCGTAATTTGAGGCGTAAGACGGCTGAATTACGTCTGAAAATAGGTTGTGTAAACATACCCTTAACAGCAGAATTACCTGCATTTACCTGAGATTTTGATGCAGATTTTCTGCACCAAGTTACGCAAAGTGTGCATGTAGCCTAAATTATTTAAAATATTAATTTGAAAGACCATCTGGGCATGGGGATTTGTTATTCTTTAAAGAGTTTATGATTTCAGAGATCTCAACGAAAATGACGGGTTTGTTTAAAAGTGAGATTTGGTCAGTTATATTTTGGGTAGCGAAATCCAAGGAAAAAATCCCTCAATTTAAATCCGGAGTTGGTTGTGGCGTATTTTTGTCATTGTGTAAATAGTATAAGGGGGGATTCACACGAGCGTGTATTCGGTCCGTGCGGGCCGCGTGGTTTTCACGCGGCACGCATGGACCAATACAAGTCTATGGGGCAGTACAGACAGTCCGTGCTTTTTGCGCAGCGTTTGTCTGCTGCGCAAAATGCGCGACAGGTTCAATAACTCTGCGTATTTCGCGCATCACGCACCCATTGAAGTCAATGGGTGCGTGAAAATCACGCGCACCACACGGAAGCACTTCCGTGGGACGAGCGTGATTCGCGCAACAGCAGTGAAAAGGATGAATGAAAACCGAAAAGCACCACGTGCTTTTCTGTTTCCGAACATCCAAACGGAGTGTCTTTGCGATGAGCGAAGCCGGACAAGCGTACCGAACTTCACCGGGTTCGGCCAAACTCGTTTTGGCCGATCCCGGCAAAAAAATTATCGGGGGGGGGGCGGAGTTACCGCGCATTGTGATGGACGCTTAACTTAAGGGCTCCTCACTTCACCTCCAGAAACAACAGCTTTTAAGCGGTATACAGCGATAAAACAGCGACAAAATGGTGAGAACCTCTAAAGATAAATACAAAGAATCTCCTGGTCTGGCAAAACAGGGGAAACAACAACCTGAAATGGATAAATTTCTGAGGAAAAAACTCACGGCTCCGGCAAAAATGGCGCTGGAGTGCCAAGCAGAAGAGGCCGGAGATGACGACTCCGATGGAGAAAGCTCGACAACATACTCGGATACGGCAAGAAGTAGAGATACTTTGTCGAGGTCATATTTTAAGAAAGCCCTGACACAGGCGGTCTCACCGATAATGCAAGAATTAGCGGATATCAAAAACGACATCAGACAAATTGGGCACAGAGTGGATGCGTTGGAAGAGGCCCAGTCCTCCATCTTGGAGCATAGTGCTGCGATTAATACGACGCTTGCAACACATCAACTCCACATTAATAATACGCACCTGATGATAGAGGATCAAGAAAATCGTAGCAGAAGACGGAATATAAGAATTAGAGGCCTTTCCGAACTGACAACAGGAGAAGAGCTGCAACAGGTGACGAATCAAATTTTTGTGGAACTAGTGGGGCAAGAAAGAGCCGCTACAATGGTGATAGAGCGTGTACACAGAGCTCTGAGACCAAAACCTGCGCTGCATGAACCTCCAAGAGATATAATTTGCGGACTGCTGAGTTTTGTGGATACGGCATGTTTGTTGAAAGCAGCGAGAGAAAAAGGAGACTTTCAGTACGAAGAATCCAAATTATTATTTTTTCAAGATCTTGCTCCTAGTACCCTTGCAAAGAGGAGAATTTTGAAACCTGTCACGGATAAATTGAGAGCTAATAAATTACCTGTGAGATGGCTATATCCGTTCGGGTTAGCGACCATAAAAGATGGACGGCAAATCTCCATTCGAGCTCCAGAAGATTTGACGAAATTCTGGGAGAAGACGGAAATACAACCAATTGACATCCCGTCCTGGCTACCGGCACAGATGGATACAAATTTTCCGGCTCTACCGACACAAGAGGAATGGCAGAGAGCCTCTAGATTGAAGTCTCCAAGGAATAAGAAACAACAAACGTCCGATTTCAGACCTCGAGACACTTGACTTGGACAGAAGGACGTTTTGTGATAATATAATTTTCTCATTACTACAGAAGCGGTGAAATTAGAAGATGCGTGAGTGATGTCAAAATATGTTTTATCTATATCTCACCCATTTTATCTCTTTCCATACTTTTTCAAGATTACGCCATTTTATTTCATGGCATTATATAAATATAAGTGGATGAGAAAATGTAAAATGGCTGTACTAAAATATCCCTGTAGGAAAAAAGATGTTGCATTCAGTTTAGCATAAAGAGAGGAGGAGCTGTTCTTTACCGTAAAGATTGTTTAATATGCTACTAAAGATTCTGGAGGGGGAATTTATATCTGGTGGCGCTATGCTTACCCCCCCCTCCTGTTTTTCCTTGCTTTCTTGTTGTTCTAGTGAGGAGAGGCAAACAGTGACCAGGGAGAAGTTCTGTCTCTATATGGTCATTAAAATATGTTTAACTCTATATCTTGACATATTACTAAGCTCAACTAGACAAGGAGAGCAGGATATAGAAGAAGAGTTTGAAAATGTATTTGTATATGAGTTGTTAAGTTTGAACTGTGATCGTGCTTGGATAATACTGCGCCTGTCTCGCAATGAGGTAAATAGATGGCTTCGTGCAAAATAGTATCTTTTAATGTTAAAGGATTGAATATCCCGCAAAAAAGAAGCCAAATATTCAACTTAATGAGACGAGAAGATGCCGATTTGGTCTTCTTGCAGGAAACACACTTTAAAACAAACAAGATCCCTGCAATCCATACCAAAACATATGACAAATGGTATCATTGCACTCATAGTGCGGCCTCTAGAGGCGTTTCAATTGGAATACGAAATACTATACCATTTACCCTGGAAACTTCACAAGTAGATCCATTAGGTAGATATATCTTCATAAAAGGTTCTATTTCCGGTAGGAAAGTAACGTTAGTAAACCTCTATGCACCGAACGTGAGACAGGCGCAATGGTTACTGAAAATTATGCGTTTATTGCAACCCTTTTTCGAGGGTCTAGTAGTATTAGGGGGAGACTTTAACCTGACTTTAGACCCGCTTATGGATTCCTCTTCCAAAGTTTCACCTGTTGCCCATAGAAACTTGAGACGTCTTAAAGTCATGCTAAACAAATTCCAATTAATAGACGTATGGAGACTACAACACCCATCTATGAGAGATTACACCTTCTACTCTAACCCACACGATTCGTACCATCGCTTAGACTATCTGTTTCTACCTAAACAATATTTACCCCAAATATGTGCTTCCACAATTGGGAACATTACGGTCTCCGATCATGCCCCGATTTCTGTTAAGATAACTTTGACAGAATTACCTGTCAGGGAGTGGAATTGGAGATTAAACGACACACTATTAGAAAATAATACAGATGTAGCTTCAATTGAAAGTAAAATGAAAGAATTCTTTGCTTTTAATGATGATCCTCTCATATCTAGACCGGTATTATGGGAGACACATAAGGCGTTTGTGAGAGGAGAATTAATAGCCTTGGGCTCGAGAGTAAAGAAACAGAGATCTCAACTAATAAACGAAGTGTTAAACCAAATATCCTACTTAGAAGCAGTACATAAGAAATCGCAATTGAAAGCTAATCAGATAGAACTACAGAACCTCAGACAAAAATTGAAGAATATATTGAATGTAAGAACAGCGAAATCCCTGCAGCTACTAAAATATAAAACATATGCACACGGAGATAAGGGAAATAAAATGATGTCAAATCTTATTAAACAGCAGAGAAGGAAAACATTTATATCAACTATACGAGACAACGTAAATAAGAAAGTCACAAAGACAGCCCAAATAGCTCAAGAATTCAGGAAATATTATGAAGGGCTATATAACCTAGATACAAGTGAACAAAATAAGGAAGATTCTAGGGCTAATTTGGTAGGGAATTTTTTGAAGTCAATTGAGACCCCATCCCTAACAGAAGAGGAAAAATCTTCGTTAATTGCACCATTCACTTTAGAGGAAATAGAAAAATGCCTGAGCTCAATTCCAAATGGGAAAAGTCCCGGACCAGATGGTCTCCCGATAATCTACTTTAAAAAATTTAAACAAACCCTATTACCTTATTTTATGTCGGTATGTAATGATGTTTTGAAAGGAACGCAATTCCCAATGCAAACATTAGCAGCAAATATCACAATAATCCCTAAGGAGGGGAGGGACCTGGAAAGATGCGGTAATTATAGACCCATCTCACTGTTAAATACAGATTTAAAATGGTGGGCAAAAATATTAGCGACAAGAATAAGTTTCTTTCTGGCCAAACTGATAGGAGTGGAACAAGTGGGATTTGTGCCTGGACGAGAAGGGAAGTTCAACACTACTAGAACCATTCAAGCCTTGTTCTATGCAAAACAACATAAAATTCCGCTAATGCTTCTCGGCACGGATGCAGAAAAAGCATTTGACCGGATCGACTGGCCTTATTTAAAAGCGGTTCTACACAAATTTGGCTTCCCGCAACAATTTATTGATGCAATCTTCTCCTTATATAAGAACCCCTCAGCAAGAATACAAGTGAATGGCGTCTTTTCAGCCCCCTTCCCTATTGGAAATGGAACACGCCAAGGATGTCCATTATCCCCTACCTTGTTCATACTGGTAATGGAAACTTTATTATTAAAAATAAGACAAACTTCTAAAATTAAGGGACTTCAAGTAGGGAATTTTGAACATAAAACAGCTGCCTTTGCTGACGATTTACTAATTTATATAACTAATCCCCTAGAAGCGCTTCCAAACATTTTACGGATCTTTGAAGAATTTGGTCAAGTATCTAACTTTAAAATCAATTATGACAAATCAGAAGCGCTTAATGTATCACTACCACATAATTTATTTCTAGCGGTCAGTACAAAGTCTCCCTTTAAATGGCCAAAGTCTGAACTAAAATATTTAGGTTTAAAAATTACAGCGAACCCAAACATGCTGTTTGATAGAAATTATAATCCAATATACTACAAAATTAAAAAATTTTTGGCAAAACTGAAAATACCATTTATGACAATGCTAGGTAGGAAAAACCTGATTAAAGCCTTTGTCATACCTCAAATTCTTTACATTTTACAATCCTTGCCCATTGATGTACCAAAGTATTACTTTTCTAGATTTAAAAGATTATTCATGGAGTTCTTATGGAATAAAAAACGCCCTAGAATTGCATACGCACAATTAATAAGGAAAAAAGGAGAAGGGGGGTTGTCATTCCCGGATCTAAATACTTATTATAGAGCTATACAACTAGGGAGATGGACACAATTAACAAACAAAAATATATCTCTGCCACATGTTGATATAGAAAGAAATTCTTTAGGTAATAACATGGTATCTTATTTGTGGGTAAAGTCACAATTACCCCCCAGAACAGTGATTCAGAGTGACATGACTAGGGGACTAATTAAGACATGTCAAACTTCCTCGGCCTTACATCTACAGGAGAATATGTACTCAACTCTGATGCCTTTATCTATAGCACCATGTGTAGTCGACAAAAACTGCTCTCGGATTCCAGAGACATGGGCACAGCTGCACCCCATAAAAATAGCGAGGCTCTTCGAACAAACTGAACTACCATCTTTAAAGCAATTACACAGAGAATTACACATACCGCAACCCAATGATATACAAACACTGGATTTTACACACACATGTCAGAAGTTGAAATCGTTAGCAAAAGAGAGAAAATCAGAACCGACCTGGTTAGAAAATTATATACTGTTCCCCACAACTCCCAAAAAATCTATTTCCAAAATATATAAAGAACTAATAACTAATATGACAAATAATGTTCCGAATTTTGTGTATGCTTGGGAGAAAGAATTTGACTGTAGATTCTCTGAAAAAGAGAGATCTATTATACTGAGACACTCCCACGGTTTTTCGAGATGCATGAGAGTACAGGAAAATTCATATAAAATACTCACACGGTGGTACAGAACACCTGAATTCTTACACAGTATATCAGTCTTATCAGTGAACACATGCTGGAGATGTAATAAAGAAATAGGTAATATGTCACATATTTGGTGGTTATGTGCGAAAATTCAAGATTTTTGGAAAGAAGTGGAAACTTTAATCAGAGATGTGTGCTCGATCTCAATAAACCTCACGAAAGAATTAGTGTTGCTTTGGTTACCTATTAAAGATTTCTCGCCTTCAACAAAAAATCTACCCACTTATTTAATATCTGCAGCAAAGTTACTGATCCCAGCTCAATGGAAAAAGACACTCCCTCCTACTAGAGCGCAACTTTTGATTAAAGTACACCAGATCTGCAGGTTGGAAGAATTAGCTGCGTGGGAAAACAAAAATAGAAGTTCCTTCTTAAATATATGGCAGCCCTGGATAGATTATAGGGACAAATTGTAGAAATAAAGTTTGGAAATATGAAAGGACACAAGGAGGCAAATAGTAAACATAGATAGAAGATAGGAAATAGAGCTATACTTGCTTATTAACATTGCAATCTGGTCCGTAAATAAACAAATGATATCTGCGGTTTATATCTGAGACATGATCACAGTGGTTCACATGTTCTTTGTTTCTTTTAATGTATGTATGTCCGTTCATTATTTGTTCCGAACACTAGTAGACACAAGCTTGGTCATGAAAAGAAACACATTATTTACGCGAACATAGTATGTAAATTGGCATGAGATGATAAGATGTGATGGCTCACTGATAAACAGTGTTAATGTACTATGTAACTCAAGAAAACATGTAAAACAATATGTATTAAAATGTTATGTATGTCTACTTTCAATAAAAAGAGTTTATACAAAAAAAAAAAAAAATTATCGGTACGCGACGTCAGGAGATAGTCACTGTCCATGGTGCTGAAAGAGTTAAACTGTTTCAGCACCATGGACAGTGACTTGCGATCCCAAAATACATTAACCTGTAAAAAAAAACGAAGTTCTAACTTACCGATTACTCCTGTCTCCTTCCTGCAGTCCGACCTCCCGGGATGACACTTCAGTTCAAGTGACAGCTCCAGCCAATCACAGGCCAAGCACAGGCTGCAGCCAATCACAGGCTGCAGCGGTCACTTGGACTGCTGCGTCATCCAGGGAGGTGGGGCCCGATGTCAAGAGAGGCGCGTCACCAAGGACGCGTCACCAAGGACGCGTCACCAAGGCAACGGCCGGGAAGTTCTCGGTAAGTAGGAACTTTATCTTTTTTTTTTACAGGTTTTTCGCTGTTGTGTTCGGCATTCACTGTCGAGGGTGCTGAAAGATTTAGCTCTTTCAGCACCTTGGACAGTGACGGGCGTTGACAAGCCTCATCTCTATGATGCCGGCTGCGCGAAAATCACGCAGCCGCGCATCAGACACGCATGACACACGCAGCTGTCAAATGGTTTTTGCGCTCGCAAAACGCTGCGTTGTTTGCGCGCGCAAAAACGCAACGTTCGTGTGAATCTCCCCTAAGGATGAGTAATAGAAAGCAAATGCATTGGCTATATGTTTAACCCTTTCAGGACCTATCACATTTTGGCCTTCAGGACCAGACCCATTTTTTAAAATCTGACATATTGTACTTTATGTTAGTTGAAACATTTGGTCAATAAATTCATTGCTTATTTGTGAAAAACACCAACATTTAAAGAAAATTTGCAAAAATTATGATTTTTCTAAGTTTAAGTGTATGTTCACACGCAGTGTCAAAAATTTCTCAAAATACGGAGCTCTTTTCAAGGGAAAACAGCTCCTGATTTTCAGATGTTTTTGTGCCACTCTCGATTTTCGCTGCGTTTTTTACGTCCGTTTTTAGAGCTTTTTTCAATAGAGTCTATGAAAAACAGCTCCAAAAACGTCCCAAGAAGTGTACTGCACTTCTTTTTCGCTGCCGTTTTTTTCCGCGGCCGTTTTTCAAAACGGCCGCGTAAAAAAACGGCCCATCGGAACAGAACACCATTTTTCCCATTGAAATCAATAGGCTGATGTTTGGAGGCGTTCTGCTTCCTATTTTTCGGCCATTTTTCGGGCGTTTACGGGCTGAAAAACGGGCGAAAATAGGCCATGTGAACATAACCTAAATGTATCTGCTTGTAAAAGAGATAGTAATACCACACAAAATAGTTACTAGTGCACATATCCCATATGTCTACTTTATGTATGCATCTTTTTTTGAACACTCTTATTTTTCTAGGAAGTTACAAGGCTTAGAACTTTAGCAGTAATTTCTCCAATTTTCAATAAAATTTCAAAAGGCTATTTTTCAAGGACAAGTTCAGTTCTGAAGTGGCTTTGAGGGACTTATATATTAGATCCCATAAATCACCCCATTTTAAAAACTGCACCCCTCAACTTAATCAAAACAGCATTAGGAAAGTTTCTTAATCCTTTATGCAATTCACAGGAATTAAAGAAAAGTAGAGGGGAAATTTACACATTTTATTTTGCTGAAATTCATTTGTAATAAATTTTTATCTGTAACACAGAAAGTTTTACCAGAGAAACGCAACACAATATTTATTGCCCAGATTCTGCAGTTTTTAGAAATATCCGACATGTGACCCTAGTGTGCTAATGGACTGAAACACAGGCCTCAGAAGCAAAGGAGCACATAGATGATTTTGGGGCCTCCTTTTTTTAGAATACATTTTAGGCACCATGTCAGGTTTGAAGAGGTCTTGTGGTGCAAAAACAGTGGAAACTCCCCAAAAATTACACTGTTTTGGAAACTACACACCCCAAGGAATTTATCTAGGAGTATAGTTAGCATCTTGACCCCACAGGTCTTTTGCTATATTCATTGGAGTTAGTTTGTGAAAATGAAAATCATAGACATTTTTTATTTTTACAAGGAATAAAGAAGAAAAAGCACCCCAAAACATGTAAAGCTATTTTCCTCAATTTTGGCAACACCACATATATGTTAATAAACTGCTGTTTGGGCCCACTGCTGTTTGGAGTGCAGATTTTGCTGGATTGGTTTTCAGTGCAATGTCGCGTTTTCAATGCTCTGAAGGGACCAAAACAGTGGAAACACCCCAAAACCGACTCCATTTTGGAAACTACACCCTCAAGGAATATTTATAGGGGTATAGTTAGCATTTTGATCCCACAGGTTTTTTTGCTGCAAAAATTGTAAAGCAATTTATCCTGATTACGGTAATACGCCATATGTGGTAATAAACTGCTGTTTGGACCAACGGCAGAGCTCAGAAGGGAAGGAGCGCTATTTGGCTTTTGGAGCTCAAGTATTGCTGGAATGGTTTTCAGTTCCATGTCACAATTGCAAAGCCCTAGGGGACCAAAATAGTGGAAACACCCCAAAACTGACCCCATTTGGGAAACTACACTCCTTAAGCAACCTTTCTAGGGGTATAGTGAGAATTTAGACCTCACAAGTCTTTTGCAGAATTTATTAGAATTGGGCCGTGAAAATTAATATCAAAGTTTTTTCCACTAATTTTTTTGTTTTGTTAATTTTCACAAAGGATAAAGGAGAAAAAGCACCCAAATGTTTGTAAAGTAATTTCTCCAGAGTATGGCAATACCCCACGTGGTCATAACTGTTTTTTTTTCATTAGAAATTAATTAACCCTTTCAGGACTAATTCATTTTTTGCTTTTTCATTTCAGTTTTTCCCTCCCCTCATTCCAAGAGCCATAAAATGTTTTCTTTTTCTGTCAATAGAGTGGTGTGAGGGCTGATTTTTTGTGGGAGGAGTTGTAGTTTCTAGTGACACCATTTAAAATATCATTTAATGTACTGGGAGACTGAAAATAAAATTGTTTGCAGGCTTAAATTGGAAAAAGCTCCTCCATTGTTTTTTGGGTTTCGTTTTTACGTCTTTCACCGGCCAGTAAAAATGACAGCTTACATTTTTTTCTCAGACTTAATATGATTTAGGTGATACCAAATGTATAAAAAAAATTTAATATATTTTACTACTTTTACAAATTAAAACCTATCTGTTAAAAAAAAAAAAAAGTTTGTTTCACCACATTCTGAGAGCCATAAAAAAAATTTATGTTTTGGTTGATTGAGCGGTGTGAGGGCTTATTTTTTTGCAGGACGAGCTGTACTTATTATTGGTATCATTTTTTGGTACATACAAGTTTTTAATCACTTTTTATAAAAAAAAATGTTAAAAGCTAAGGTGACCAAAAAACAAAGATTTTGTCGTTTTAAATTCTTTTTTTTTTTTTACAGCGTTCACCGTGCGAGTCAAATAATGGTATATTGTAATAGTTCGGACTTTTACGGTTAAAGCTATACCAATTTTGTTTATTTTTTTTATTTTTTACATTACTTTAGAGGAAAAAAGGGAAAGATTTTTTTTGGACATTAAATAAATATATATATATATATATATATATATATTTTTTCACTAATAATAACTTTACTTTTCTAATTATTTATTTTATTAGTCCCCCTAGGGACAATACACTGCAAGTATAATGTCATTTTTACAGGCTCCTGTAACAGCGCAATCGCTGTTCCTGTCCGTTAGTCCCGGGTGTCAGCTGTAACACACAGCTGACACCTGCAGCATATGGAGCAGGCTCAGCACGTGAGCCAGCTCCATATATAACCCCCCTCCTCCACAACATGCTATTAAGTCGTGGTTTAAGAAGGGGTTAATGCGCCGCAGATGGTGCAAAGTGAAAATTAAAATTTTCCACTGATACCTCATATACTGTTAAGTGGGTTTCTCCCGGGTATAAAATGTCATATATGTGGACTTAAACTGGTGTTCAGGCATGCTGTAGGGCTCAGAGGAGAGGGAGCACCATTTGTCTTTCGGAGTGCAGATTTTGCTTAGTAGTAGTTTTGTTTGGGGTTTTACTGGTATTTCAGTTTATAATGTGGGGGCATATGTAGGCTGTGCGGAGTACATAAGGGCATAATAAGAGGGTATAATAATGGGGTAAATAAATAATAATTCATAGATATGTGGCAGGTGTCGCACTGATAAATAGTGTCCAATCTTATCCGCTTTCGGAAGGCTCTGCACAATTTGTGTCGCCATATTCTGAGAGCCAGAACTTTTTCATTTTTTCTCCAACTAAGCTGTGTGATGGCTTATTTTTTGCGGACAATCTGTAGTTTTCATTGGTACAGTTTTAGGGTATATACGATTTTTTGATCACTTTTTATTACATTTTTTGGCAAGCAAGGTGACAAAAAAACATCAATTCTGACAATGTTTTTTGTCCTTTTTTTTCTACAGCGTTCACCTTGCGCTATAAATGACATTTTACTTTATTATGCAAGGTTTATTTATGTTTTGTAGCATTTGCGCAATAAAATCACTTTTCTATAAAATAATATTTTCTTGTGTCACCATATTTTGAGAGCCATAACTTTTTTATTTTTCAGTTAAAAAAGCGGTATAAGGGCTTGTTTTTTGCGGAAGGGGTTGTAGTATTTATTGGTACTATTTTGGGGTGCATGCGTCTTTTTGATCACTTTTCATTCTAAATTTTGGGAGGGGTGGTGACCAAAAAAAAATAGTGATTCCGGCATAGTTTTTTACTTTTTCTTTTTTTGCGGTGTTCACCGTTCAGGAAAAATAATATTATAGTTTTATAGTTTAGGTTGTTACGAATGAGGTGATACCAAATATATGTACTTTTTTTTTAAGTTTTCATTTTTTCCCTACAATAAAAGACTTATTATAGGAAAAAAGCATTTTTTTGTTTTTGTAACTTGTCACTTTTATTTTTACACTTTTTTATAAAACATTTTTATAAACTTTTTTTATTTTACTTTTTACTTTTTTTACTTGAAGATCTGCAGCACTGATAGTTGCTACAATGCATTTACACTACCTAGGTGGTGTAATGTATTATAAATTGTCAGTGTGATGCTGAGAGTCACACTGACAGGACTCCTGTCACACTGACAGGAAGCCTATGAAAACTTTCCCTGCAATCACATGATCGATACCTGAACAAATCAGGTCACGATCATGTCGCTGGGACCAGAGGCAGGGGTTTACAGCGCGATTCGGGTGTCAGCGCTACTCTGAGACATCCGATCGCTCTGTTCACACTCACCATGAATTCACGTCGGCGCTGCACAGAGCCCAGCATGCGCCGACGTGAATTTACAGTGAGCGGTCGGGAAGCGGTTAAGGATTGTGTAATTTATCGTGGTTATGTTAAAAAATATCGGGAATCTTGTTTACCAACAAAGATCTTGTAACGTCCATGGCCGCGGGCCGTCGGGTTTACTCACCCCCCGACGCCCGCAGCCATGGATCCGTGAGCGCTGGTCCCTGTCTCCTTCCTAGGAGACGCCAGCGATCACTTCCTCTCTGTCCTGCTGTGTCCCGTAAATTATTCGTCATCATCATCAACTGCCCTGATTTCCTAGTCTATAAGAAGGCCCCAGGCCTTCTGATCCTTGCCTGAGCGTTGTTAGTCTATCGCAGTCTGTCTTGCAAATGGTCACTTAGTGTTTCCCAATCCAGCTGTTACCCGTGCCCTGTTACCCGTTCCTGTATTCTGTATTGTTCTAGTTCCAGTGCCTACCAGCGTTGGAGTAGTGTCTTCTGCCACGTCCAGTGTCTTCTGCCACGTCCAGTGTCTTCTGCCATGTCCAGTGTCTTTTTCCACGTCCAGTGTCTTCTGCCTCGTCCAGTGTCTTCTGCCACGTCCAGTGTCTTCTGCTTCATCGGATACTGCCCGCCACGTCTGGCGCCACCTGCCGCACCAGCCTCCATCCGTGCTGAAGCCACAGCCACCGTCCGGACTATTTCAGGTACCCAAGCGCTACTGTCTGCCATTGACTTTCGCATAGACTGTGACCGGGTCAGCTGCCTCCCCGTTACGGCGGAGCGGCCTAGTGGGTCCACATACCCTGTGTCCGTGACAGTACGCTCAGGCCATGGAACCCGCTGGCCAGCCCAAGAGCGAAGTACAGAAGATTCAGACATAGATGCATGAGCTACGCACACGTCAGGATCAACTCCTTGAGGCGGTGAATTCTATCCTGGTCCGCCTGGATCTACTCTCTGTTCCACCTCCGGTTCTACCTCATGAAGCTGTTGCTGTGCCACTGCCTGTTGCTCCTTCTGTTTGTTCCGGATCCACAGTTCCTCTGCCTCTTCCTTCTCGCCACGACGGTGACCCCAGAGCATGTAGAGGATTTCTCAATCAATGCACGGTGCATTTTAGGCTACGGCCTCATCTCTTCCCCTACAAGGAGGCCAAAGTGGCGTTTATTACCTCCCTCCTCGCTGGCAAGGCCCTCACATGGGCGAACCCAATCTTGGAGCAACAAGGACCTGTATCCGCGGACCTAGCCTTGTTCCTGCAGTTCTTTCGTGCCGTGTTCGAGGAGACGGGTCGAACATCCTCTGCCGCAGTCACTCTGTTGACCCTCAAGCAAAAAGGCTCCACAGTAGGGGAGTATGCTATCTCCTTCCGTACCCTAGCAGCCGAGCTGGCATGGAACAATGAGGCACTGGGCTATAAATGCGTAATGTATTTTAATAAATTTTAACAAACAAGCCAAATATTTACTTGTAGACTGAGATACAATTGAAAGAATGAAAAGTAAAAATGAAGAATAAAGTAAAAGAAAGAATGAAGAATGTTGCTGGGTTAAAATGAACGAAGCCGGGACGCGGCTTCGTTACCAGGACAACCAAGCGGAGATCAGAGCGAGGGAGCGAATGGATAGATCTATGCTTGCTGTAGGTAAGATATTGAACAAATTAAAAACTGCTTAAAAACATGTATTATTTAAATGTGAGAATGCACATAGATACAGTATCGGGCATAGATATTCTTTTGTGACTGCACGGATAAAACATTAGATGACTAAATTTAGCGTTATTTGCAAAGTGGTTCAGTCCTGATTTCAATTAAAATATGCAGCATATTTTAAACTCTGGGAAGTAATTCAATACGAAGATCTTATTCTTTACAATAGTGTACATTGAAAGAAATGATTAGAAATGCAATTATATTACTAGGTCAATAGTGCGGAACCACGGCACCGTAGGATCCGAAGGAAAACAGGGACAGGACAGGCAGAACATACCGCAGGTAAGCTGATAAAAAATCAATTATGGTTAAAAGTGATAATATGTGAGAACTTTGCTGTTTTTAAAAGGAAAATATAAGTAAAATATATAGAGACGAGGGTTGCGTAACACAAAGAGAATGCATAATGAATGAATAAATTTGGCAGTCAGATTCCAAATGTTTAATGATATGTGATAATTTGGAGATTATTTGGCCTCAAATATTATGTTAAAATTTATGGTGTAGGTTAGTCCAATGATGATTCAGAGATGTCATTCAAACCCCTTGGATGTAAAGTCTGTAATTTAAAAATCCAATAGTTTTCCCTCTGTTTGAGTTTATTAAATCTGTTGGGAACGTCATGATGTATCTCTTCAATGGGTGTAACTGTAATTTGATTAAATTGACATTTATGTATGTGAGTGAAATGGCGAGACACACTATGTTTCAAAAAACCTGTGTTCACATTGAATCTGTGTTTGTTTATTCTGGATCTGAGGTATTGTGTCGTTCTCCCTACGTATTGGAGTTGGCATGTACATTCCAATAAATAAATCACATATGTACTACTGCAACTTAGGGATGACTTAATTGGAAAAGACTCTTTTGTAACTGTCGATGTGTATGAGTATTTTTTGTTATTAATACTATTGCAGCATAGGCATCGTGGGTGGCCACATTTGTAGGAGCCATTGGGTCTGGATAGAAACGTTGCTGATATTGTTTTGGGTTTACGGATTCTGCTGGGGGCCAGAATATTTTTCAGAGTTAGCGATCGTCGAAAGGAGATGCTTGGATGAGCGGGTATCGCATCTTTGAGGTAAGGGTCACTTTTTATGATGTGCCAATATTTGTGCAAGATTGACCTGACTGTCTTGTTCCCTTGATTAAATGTTGTAATGAAATTAGTGTTATATTTATTTGGTACTGGTTTTCTCTGTACAGGGATTAGGCAGGAGTCCTGGGATAATATCACTAATTTCATTACAACGTTTAATCAAGGGAACAAGACAGTCAGGTCAATCTTGCACAAAACCCAAAACAATATCAGCAACGTTTCTATCCATTCTCTTTGTGTTACGCAACCCTCGTCTCTATATATTTTACTTATATTTTCCTTTTAAAAACAGCAAAGTTCTCACATATTATCACTTTTAACCATAATTGATTTTTTATCAGCTTACCTGCGGTATGTTCTGCCTGTCCTGTCCCTGTTTTCCTTCGGATCCTACGGTGCCGTGGTTCCGCACTATTGACCTAGTAATATAATTGCATTTCTAATCATTTCTTTCAATGTACACTATTGTAAAGAATAAGATCTTCGTATTGAATTACTTCCCAGAGTTTAAAATATGCTGCATATTTTAATTGAAATCAGGACTGAACCACTTTGCAAATAACGCTAAATTTAGTCATCTAATGTTTTTATCCGTGCAGTCACAAAAGAATATCTATGTGCATTCTCACATTTAAATAATACATGTTTTTAAGCAGTTTTTAATTTGTTCAATATCTTACCTACAGCAAGCATAGATCTATCCATTCGCTCCCTCGCTCCGATCTCCGCTTGGTTGTCCTGGTAACGAAGCCGCGTCCCGGCTTCGTTCATTTTAACCCAGCAACATTCTTCATTCTTTCTTTTACTTTATTCTTCATTTTTACTTTTCATTCTTTCAATTGTATCTCAGTCTACAAGTAAATATTTGGCTTGTTTGTTAAAATTTGTTAAAATACATTACGCATTTATAGCCCTGCGATGGGAACAGTGAAAAAAAGCCGGGAGTGACGTCACGATCGCACCTTGACCCCTGCAGATTTGGCGTTTTTTTTCACTTGTGTTAATTTGAACCTACATGCTATATAAGATGTGTCCATTCTGATATGTACATGGCCTGAGGAAGACGATTGTTCATCGTTGAAACGCGTAGCCACTCACAATAAATTGAACTTATTATTAATACCTCGGGACTCCGTTCTTATCATTCTCACCACACAGCAGCGCCCTTGAAAAGATCCACTTTTTTTCCTGCACTTCTCTCTACCTAAGCGGTCCCATCTGGATACCGACTCGGATCTGGCAGCAGCACTGTGGTTATTACATGTTTTAAAACCTCCTTATCCAGGTGAGCACATTTCTTGCTACTTTGCTTCACCTTGACTTACTGATCTACACAAGGTGGCGCCGTCTTTTTGTTCTTTTATTTCACTCACATCAAGGAGGAACTGGCAGCCCGCGACCTGCCTTCTACCTTGGATGCCCTCATCCTGTTAGCCACCCGGGTTGATATGAGAATCCGGAAACGCTCTCAAGAGGTTCGTCAGGAGAGCCGGGTCCACAGACCAGCACCCTCTGTCCAGAGACCACTATTGTCCACTCCTAGTGCGCTACCTGAAGAACCCATGCAGGTAGACAGAGTCTGGTTATCTGAACAGGAGAAGCAGCGCAGACGCTCCTCTGGACTTTGTATGTATTGTGGAATCAAGGGTCATTTTGTGCGCCAATGCCCACAGAGACCGGGAAACTGCAGTACCTAGGGTTGATTGGAGAGGCAACTCTAGGTGGAACGTCTCCAAACGTTAAAACCTCTTCCAGATTATCGATTCCTGTGGCCATCGTCACCGGAGAGACATCACATCCTTCCTCTGCCTATCTTGACTCTGGAGCGGCTGCTAATTTTATCCAGCAGGATCTAGTAGATCGGTTTCGACTACCCACAGTCCGTCCGGAGAGACCCCTGGCAGTTGCCTCTGTGAATGGTCTACCATTGCCTGATCCGATCATGTTCATCACAGAGCTGTTGACACTACGGGTCGGAGCTCTTCACTCAAAACAGATCACCTTCCTGGTACTACCCAAGGCTATCAATCCTATCCTGCTGGGTCTGTCATGGCTCCGTCTACACGCCCCGACACTTGACTGGAATTCTGGAGAGGTTCTTCAATGGGGTTCCAGATGCCATAGCCAAGTCCGTCCTGTTGTGCCCCCTCTGCCTCAGTCACTTTCTGGCCTACCATCTCAGTATGCCAGTTTTGCGGATGTTTTGCAAACGAGAGGCTGAGACGTTGCCTCCACATCGGAATTATGACTGTCCCATTGAACTGGTTCCCAATGCTTCTCTTCCCCGTGGACGAGTATATCCTCTCTCCTTGCCAGAGACTTTATCGATGTCAGCCTTAGGGATGTCACGATACCAGAATTTGGACTTCGATACCGATACTTCGTTTAGTATTGCGATTTCGATACCAATTTCGATACTTTTGCCAACAGTAATAATAAAAAAATTCTTCCGTTTTCTGATGTGAGGCGCGACGTGTGATGAATTTTGAACGCGCCACACATTAATAGTAATTAATCCCATCATGTTTCTCAGTCATAATGGGTTAATGTGCGAGGTACATGATGGGGTTAATTACTATTAATGTGAGGAACATGGAGGTTAAATTCATCGCACCTCGCGCCTCACATTAATAAGTGAATGAAAGCCGTGTTTATTTCATTTTTTTACAGCGTACACATCATAAATGATGCAAAAAAATTGTTGTGCAGGTTATTACGGCCACGCCATTACTGAATGTGTGAATATTTTATGTATTGAGACTTATTTTAATGTTTATTGTAAAAAAGGTGAATGTGTATTTTTTTTAAAATTTAACAATACTTTGTTTTTACTTTATTTTTAAACTTTAATGTACTGACATATATCAGATATATGCCAGTACATTAACCTGTGGACGGATAGCACACAGGCAGTTGTTAGGACATACTTGGGTATGTCCTAACAACATGAAATATGGTAAGACAGCCCTGGGGTCCGTCAATAGACCCTGGGCTGTCTGCCCATATATGGTATGGCCCTCGATCGCGTCACAGGAATTCCCTGTGATGCGATCCAGGGGCATCCCCCCTGCTCATTTTCTCTTGAATGCTGAAGTCAGCTGTGATCGCAGCATTCAGGGGAATAACGGCGGAGATGAGAGGTTTCGCTGATCTCCGCCGTTATAGAGCGGGGCTGCGGCTGTGTAATACAGCCATTGCCCCGCTCCTGACAGGAAGTGCGCACGCGGTCAGCATGAGGTGATGCGGCCGGCGCTGCACTAATGAGCGGCAGTTCAGGCACTGAGGACAGAACATGGTGGTGTTTTGTAGTGTGCCCGCCATGTTCTGTCTCCAGTGCCGCCGCTCATTAGTGCAGCGCTGGCCGCATCGCATCATCCTGACCCCGCAAACTTATCATGACTCAGGAGCGGGGCTGTGGCTGAATTACACATGTATTACACAGCCGCAGCCGCGCTCCCATACATTCATGTATTACTATACTGAGCTGTGCGGCTGCGCAGCTCAGTATTGAAATACAGGAAATAGCGGTATTGAACCGTTTAGGGATGCACAGTATCGAAACAGTATCGAAGTTTCGATGCACCGTGCATCCCTAGTCAGCCTATATCAAGGAGAACTTGGAAAGGGGTTTTATTCGAATATCTTCCTCCCCGGCCGGGGCAGGCTTCTTCTTCGTTAAAAAGAGAGATGGATCTCTTCGACCCTGCATTGACTACCGTGGTCTCAATCAGATCACGGTCAAGAACAAATACCCATTGCCACTTATTTCCGAGCTCTTCGATCACATACGAGGAGCCCAAAAAAATTCTAAGCTAGATCTGCGTGGGGCCTATAATCTAATCCGGATTCGCCGTGGTGACGAATGGAAGACGGCATTTAACACCCGCGATGGGCATTACGAATACCTAGTGATGCCCTTCGGACTGTGTAACTCTCCAGCTGTATTTCAGGAGTTCATTAATGATATCTTCCAATATCTCCTCTATATGTGTGTTGTAGTTTATCTCGATGATATTTTATTTTTCTCCCCAGATCTGATAACCCATGGAGGCATGTTCGTCAAGTTCTTCTGCGACTATGAGAGAATCGCTTGTATGCCAAGTTGGAAAAGTGCACCTTTGAAAAGAGGTCTTTGCCCTTCCTGGGCTACGTCATCTCGGATCAAGGCCTTAAGATGGACCCTGAGAAACTAAAGTCCGTGCTGGAATGGCCACGTCCTCAAGGCCTAAGAGCCATACAACGGTTCCTGGGATTCGCCAATTTCTACCGGAGGTTTATTCCAAACTTTTCTTCTCTTACGGCTCCCATCTCTACCCTTACCAAGAGGGGTGTGAACGCCAAGGTGTGGACTCCAGAGGCAGAGTCCGCATTCATTAGCCTCAAGAAAGCCTTCACTCCAGCTTCAATCCTCCATCACTCTGACGTATCTCGGTAGTTCTCACTAGAAGTGGACGCTTCCTCTGTTGGTGCAGGTGCACTTCTGTTCCAGAGGAGCTCCAAAGGAAAGGCAGTAGTATGTGGCTACTAGTCAAGACTGTTTTCTTCTGCTGAGCACAATTACTCCATTGGAGATCGGGAGCTACTGGCTATCAAATTGGCCCTGGAGGAGTGGAGACATCTTATAGAAGGCGCAGCTCACCCCATCCTGATCTTCACCGACCACAAGAACCTCACCTACCTTCAGTCCGCTCAAAGACTGAATCCTCGTCAAGCCAGGTTGGTCGCTGTTCTTCACCCGTTTCCAATTTCTGCTCCACTACCGTCCCGCTGACAAGAATGTGAGGGCCGATGCCCTGTCCAGATCATTTGAGACGGAAGACACGGTGGAGTCCCTTCAGACTATCATAGACCCATCCTACGTTGTCACCGCCAATCATCTGCAGCTTAGAAATATCCCTCCGGGGAGAACTTTTGTTCGGTTGGCAGACAGAAAAAGAATTCTCCGCTGGGGACACAGTTCTAAACTAGCTGGGCACGCTGGTGTCTGTAAAACCCAAGACCTGATTGCTCATCACTTTTGGTGGCCCACGCTACCTAAAGATGTTCTGGACTTTGTCTCTGCTTGCACGGTGTGTGCCTCTAACAAAGTGACTCACTCCAAGCCTGCCGGCCTGCTTCAACCTCTGCCTGTACCCAGTGCCCCCTGGCAGCACATCGCAATGGACTTCGTCACAGACCTTCCTCTCTCAGCAGGATGCAACACTATCTGGGTGGTGGTGGACCGGTTCTCTAAGATGGCTCATTTTATCCCGCTGACCGGCCTACCTTCTGCTCCCCGACTGGCGAGTCTCTTCATTCAACACATCTTTCGCTTGCATGGCTTGCCTCTTCACATTGTGTCCGACCGGGGGGTTCAGTTTACCTCTAAGTTCTGGAGGGCCCTCTGTAAACTCCTGGATGTGAGTTTGGACTTTTCCTCTGCCTATCACCCCCAATCCAATGGGAAAGTTGAGAGGATCAACCAGATCATGGAAAATTATCTCCGCCACTTCATCTCTTCACAGCACGATAACTGGGTACAGCTTCTTCCATGGGCCGAGTTTTCATATAACAACCACACAAGTGAGTCCACCACTT
This sequence comes from Rhinoderma darwinii, assembly GCF_050947455.1. Taxonomy (NCBI): domain Eukaryota; kingdom Metazoa; phylum Chordata; class Amphibia; order Anura; family Rhinodermatidae; genus Rhinoderma; species Rhinoderma darwinii. Next base: position 57,089,429 of record NC_134693.1, read on the forward strand.
CCACTCCGTTTCACATCGTGTACAGTCAACATCCCAGAGTCCCTCTTCCTGTGTCGACTTCATCTCAGGTTCCCGCTGCTGACTCTGCATATGGGGACTTCCTGCAAATCTGGCAACAGACCCGGTCCTCTATTTTGCTGTCAATAGGTCGCATGAAGTGAAAGGCAGATACTAAGAGAAGAAAGCCGCCTCAGTTTCTTCCAGGGACTAAAGTCTGGCTGTCCTCTCGGAACATTCGCTTGAAGGTACCCTCATACAAGTTTGCTCCCAGGTTCCTTGGACCTTTCGAGATTCTGCTACAAATCAACCCTGTGTCCTATAAACTGCGGCTGCTTCCTACCCTCAGAATCCCTAACTCCTTCCATGTGTCCCTCCTGAAACCAGTGGTCCTGAACCTCTACAGCAAGACTTTTAGTTCCACAGTTGCTCCCAGCGGCCCTTCTGATGTATTCGAGGTAAAGGAGATCCTGGACTGCAAGACGGTAGGAGGAAGGACTTTCTATTTGGTCGACTGGAGAGGGTTTGGTCCTGAGGAGAGGTCCTGGGAGCCAGAAGAGAACCTCAGTGCTCCTGCTCTCATTAAAAAGTTCCTCTCCCGCTCTGGTCCCAAGAAGAGGGGGCGTAAGAGGGGGGATACTGTAACGTCGATGGCCGCGGGACGTCGGGCTTACTCACCCCCCGACGCCCGCAGCCATGGATCCGTGAGAGCTGGTCCCTGTCTCCTTCCTAGGAGATGCCAGCGCTCACTTCCGCTCTATCCTGCTGTGTCCCGTAGGGTGCGCACGCTCGCTCGTGCACGGCCATCCCACGGACGTTTAACACGTTCATGTGAATCAGGCCTTAGGCTAGAAATGCCAGTTTGGACCTGGTTTTGTTTTCTGACACTTTTCTAAGTAGAAATGTGGAGGACTTTTGGCCCGACTCTGAAACCTCATTCACTTTACCCTTAGTAAAATGTTCAAAAAAGTGGCAAATGTGCTTCGTAAATATGGTGCTCAGTCAGAACAGCAGATTTTTGGAAAATATTTAAGGCAGACAACCAGCGTAAATAAATTTATAAATCAACCACATACAGCTACACATCCACTGCATCCCTTTACACAGTACATTATACAACTTTGGCACCACTCAGAGGAGCTCAATCGAAGTTGTAAAAATCTCTATGTAGTGAGCTCCCACTAGTGGCCCCTGCACGTAAATGCAGTGATTCTATGTTGGGAAGCAGGAGTTTAGTGTGTGGCACTTTTCACCCCAGGCTCCAAAGCAGTCGCAAGGGTCTGCCTCTATGGTAGATACACAAATGCATCCGAGCTTATGTTGGACTAGTCAAGCTTTTGACACATTCTTTTATTATGTTTATGCTTATTAATGTTGGCATCAGCTGCCATCTTGAATATCTGCCAGGTCAGTTCCATAGTGCACCAATACGCAGTACAATTCCAGGCTCTAGCTGCGGAATTGTCCTGGAATCATGAGGTCCAGGTCGCAACCACCTGGCAGGGATTTTCTGGCCCATTTAAGGACGAATTGGCAGGCCATGAATTGCCTTCCTCCCCGGATTGCACTAGTCACTCTGGCCACAAGAATTCACATCCATTTCAGAGAGCGTGCCCAGAAGCGATTCCAGGAAGCGGTATGGGAAGAAGGGGTTCCCAGGCTCCATCCTTTCAGAGACATCTGCTCACCACGGTTTCTGAAGAATTAGTGCAAATTAGGAGAGTCAAAAAGATTTCTGCATGTACTGTGGTGAAAAAGGCGATTTCTTGCGCAATTGCACGGTGAAGTCGGAAAACTCCAGCACCGAGGGTTGGTGGGAGGGACGAACTTAAATGGAGAGAGCCTCTCTGAAAAGTTGACTATGGCCATGAAGTTGTCCTGGTGTAACACTTCTGCCAACATCCAAGCCTTTCTTGATTCTGGGGCCGCAGGACACTTCATTCATCAAGACCTCGTGACTTGTCTTAGTCTGCCAAATGATTATCTGGAGAGTCCCTTGGCAGTGGCATCCATATATGGTCAATGCCTTCCTGATGCCATTCTTTTTGTCACTTAGCCTCTGACAAAGCAGGTGGCGGTGCTTCACTCGTAGCGGATCTCCTTCTATGTGTCCCTGGTCTTCATTAATTCCTTGCTTCTGGGCCTTCCCTGGCTACAGCAACACTCCCTAGTCATTGATTGGAATTCCGGCCAAGTTCTTCAGTGGGGCTCAAGCTGCTGTACCAAGTAACTGGTACACATCGAATCTGCCTCTGCACCACCTCTGCCACAAAACCTGCCAATTCTGGCTCCCTGTTACCCAGTCAATGCAGACGTCTACAGAAAAGAGGAGGCAGAAACGTTGCTGCCACATCGATCCTATTACTCTCCTGTTGATCTTTTGCAAGGGGCAACTCCTCCTTGGGCTCAAGTTTATCCATTGTCCCTGCCAGATACTCAAGCCATGTTTGAATACATCAGAGAAAACCTGGAAAGAGTATTTATCAGGAAGTCTTCTTCGCCTGCCAGGGACAGGTTTTTCTTTATCCAGAAGAAGGATGGATCTCATCGCCCATGTAATGATTATCGTGGTCTCAACAAGGTCATAGTAAAAAGAAATACCCAATTCCGTTGATTGCTGAACTCTTTGACAGGACCGTGGAGTCAAGATCTTCACCAAACTGAATCTGCGCAGAGCATATAACCTGATTTGTATCCGTGATGGCGTCAGTTCTAGTAGCCATCTATGGTCAAAGCTTTTCAGGACCATCTGTGCCTGGAACAAGGTCTCCAAGACTAGACCAGCTGGTCTTTTACTTCCTCTCTCAGTTCCCGATTCTCTGGAACAACACATTGCGATGGACTTCGTGACCCATCTGCCTCACTCAGCCGGCTGCAATACCATCTGTGTGGTGGTGGATCGCTTCCCGAAAATGTCACTCTTTGTTCCTCTGCCTGGTCTGCCTTCTGCTCTTCATCTTGTTGGCCTCTTTATTCAGCATATATTTCATCTGCATGGCCTGCCCCGCCCTGCTGCCAACTCCATGTTTGGGAATTTTTTACAAGTCCGGCAACAAACCAAATCTGCCATAATCAAAGCTGTTTCTCGTATGGAAAAATAAACAGGTAAGAAGAGGAGTGTAATGCCCATGGCCGCGGACCGCCAGGTTTATTTACCTCCTGATGACCGCAGCCATGGATCCTGTGAGCGCTGGTCCCCATCTCCTCCTCAGGAGACACCAACGCTCACTTTCGCTTCACTAGGCCGGGTCCTGTAGGGTGCGTGCGCACACTCGTGACCACTCTTAAAGGGCCAGCACCCGCACCTGAGTTAAATTAGCCCATGTGCACCCTGGACTATAAGAAGGACCCTGCCCCTTCCTGCATTGCCTGAGCGTTGTTGTCGTTACCTACGTTCTTCTATGCAAATGGTCCCTTGAGTGTCTTCCAGTTCCCAGTGTTCCCGTTCCTGCTTCCTGTAATCTGTCTCCCGTGTTCTCCTGGTCCAAGTACTGTATAGTAATGGAGTCGTGCTGCACTGAGTCTATGCCTGCTCCGCTACACCAAGCTTGGTGTCTGCCTGCTGCCAAAGTCCTGTCTGAGCCTGTCCAGCTACTGTCTGAGAGTTACCACAAGTACACCTATTGAACTATAGACTTTGTCCTGTGTCCTGTTGGCCAGCTGCCATACCGTCAAGGTGGTATAGCACAGTGGGTCCACGTACCCAATGTGACAGTACGCTCAGGCCATGGACCCCGCTGGTCAATCCAAGACCATGATGACGTCATTAGTAATGCGAGCGGATATGTTAGATTTCCGATCTAGACAGGACCAACTCCTCCAGGAATTGAACGTTATTGCACATCGGCTGGATATGCAAACTGCCAGTGCTAAATTTACGCCTCCTGGCAGTACAGATCCTCTGACTACACCTCCTGGCAGTGATGATCCCCGATTTTCTTTGCCGCTACTTCACCGCTATAATGGATACATGAAGACCTGCAGGGGATTTTTTAACCAGTGCCCGATCCACTTTAGCCTGTATGCAAGGGCATTTTCAACTGATGGCGCAAGGGTCGCTTTTATCGTCTCTCTCCTCACTGGCAGGGCCCTAGCATGGGCAAACCCTATCTGGGACAGACCAGTACCAGAGACCCGTGACTTCCAGGGCTTTCTACGGACATTTGCACTGTGTTTGAGGAGCCTGGACAAGTCTAGTCGGCAGCTGCCTTCTTGCTGAACCTACGCCAGGGAGACACTTCCATGAGCGAGTACGCCATCCACCTCCGCACCCTGGCGGGAGAATTGTTGTGGTAGAATGAGGCCTTGGCGGCTACATTCTGGCAGGGACTGTCTCCTGAGATTAAGGACGAGCTTGCTGCCTGAGATCTGTCATCTACCCTGGACGACCTCATCCTTCTGGCCGTCCCGATTGACATAAGGATACGAGAACGGTTCCAAGAGGCTCGTTGGGAGGGACAACTCCCTAGTCCGGTTCCTACTTTGCAGCAACCCCTGCTGTCCTCATCAGCTGTTCCTCCAAAGGAGTCTTTGAGGACAGACCAGTTCAAGCTGTCTACCCAGGAGAGACAACGCAGACGCACCTCGGGACTCTGTCTATATTTCGGCCTCGGAGGGCATCTTGTGCGTCTGTGCCCCCAAAAGCCCCAGAGCCTACGGTTGGAGAGACAACCCTGGTTGAAGGAGTTTCGTCTAAATTGTCCATTTCCGTGATCATAGCTTATCTGGACTCTGGATCCGCAGCTAGTTGCATTCGGAGAGACCTGGTGGATCTTCTCCAGTTGCCCACAACCCCTCTGGAGAGGCCTTTGATTGTTGCATCAGTGAATGAACTACCTCTGCCAGACCCGATTGTAGCTGTGACCAAGCCATTGAAGCTCCAAGTAGGTGCCCTTCAATCCGAGCTCATCTCGTTTTTTGTCTTGCCTAAGGCCATCAACCCTGTGCTGCTGGGCCTGCCCTGGCTCCGACTACTTGCCCCAGTTCTGGACTAGAATTCTAGAGATGTCCTCCAGTGGGGTCCCGAGTGTCTTAATCGCTGTCTGGTACAGATTAGTCCGGTCCAGCCTCCTCTGCCTCGGTCCTTGGCAGGATTGCCTTGCAATTATTCTGCATTCTCGGATGTCTTCAGCAAGAAAGAGGCGGACACGCCGCCCCCACACCGGGTGTATGACTGTCCTATCGAGCTGATTCCTAGTGCGTCCCTTCCCCGTTGTAGGGTATATCCTCTCTCTGTAATGCCAGGGTAGGGAGACAGACAGGTGAGCCCTAATCTACCCGCCACTCAGTCCCTGCCTACTTGCAACGGCCCGTCCTAGGCGACGGCGTACAACTGGGCGACGGTCCCTACGCTCACTAAGTGCACGACAGACAAACAGACAAGGGTACACAGAAGCTAGGGGAACGGGGCAGTTGCCCACGGCATTTTACCTATACTGTAAAAGACAAACACAGGCTGGGAGGGCAAAAACACTTAATTTTAAGAAGGCCAATTTCACCAGGATGAGGGATGTAATTCAGGATATAGACTGGGAAGAACTAATGTCAAATAATGGTACAAATGATAAATGGGAGATTTTCAAATCTACTTTGGGTAATTATAGTGCAAAATTTATTCCTACAGGTAACAAGTATAAACGACTAAAATTAAACCCCACATGGGTTACACCTTCTGTAAAAAGGGCAATACGTGACAAAAAAAGGGCATTTCAAAAATACAAATCTGAGGGTACAGCTGTAGCCTTTTTAAATTATAAAGTGCTTAATAAAAACTGTAAAACGATAATAAAATCAGCAAAAATACAAAATGAAAGGCAGGTGGCCAAGGATAGTAAAACAAATCCTAAAAAATTCTTCAAGCATATAAATGCGAAAAAGCCAAGGTCTGAACATGTAGGACCCTTAGATAGTGGTAATGGGGAGTTGGTCACAGGGGATCAAGAGAAGGCAGAGTTACTAAATGGGTTCTTCCGCTCTGTATATACAACAGAAGAAGGAGCAGCTGATGTAGCCGCTGCCAGTGCTGTTAATATATCAGTTGATATACTGAATTGGATGAATGTAGATATGGTGCAAGCTAAATTAAATAAAATAAATGTACACAAGGCCCCAGGACCAGATGTGTTACACCCTAGAGTTCTTAAGGAGCTTAGTTCAGTTATTTCTGTCCCCCTCTTCATAATATTTAGAGAGTCTCTCATGACTGGTATAGTGCCAAGGGACTGGCGCAGGGCAAATGTGGTGCCTATTTTCAAAAAAGGCTCTAGGTCTTCGCTGGGAAATTATAGACCAGTAAGCTTAACATCAATTGTGGGGAAAATGTTTGAGGGGCTATTGAGAGACTATATACAGAATTATGTGACAATAAATAGTATTATAAGTGACAGCAAGCACGGTTTTACAAAGGACAGAAGCTGTCAAACCAACCTGATTAGTTTTTATGAAGAGGTAAGCAGAAGCCTAGACAGAGGGGCCGCTGTGGATATAGTGTTTTTGGACTTTGCAAAGGCATTTGACACTGTCCCCCATAGACGTCTAATGGGTAAATTAAGGACTATAGGTTTAGAAAGTATAGTTTGTAATTGGATTGAGAATTGGCTCAAGGACCGTATCCAGAGAGTTGTGGTCAATGATTACTACTCTGAATGGTCCCCAGTTATAAGTGGTGTACCCCAGGGTTCAGTGCTGAGACCCCTATTATTCAACTTATTTATTAATGATATAGAGGATGGGATTAATAGCACTATTTCTATTTTTGCAGATGACACCAAGCTATGCAATATAGTTCAGACTATGGAAGATGTTTGTGAATTGCAGGCAGATTTAAACAAACTAAGTGTTTGGGCGTCCACTTGGCAAATGAAGTTTAATGTAGATAAATGTAAAGTTATGCACCTGGGTACGAACAACCTGCATGCATCATATGTCCTAGGGGGAGCTACACTGGGGGAGTCACTTGTTGAGAAGGATCTGGGTGTACTTGTAAATCATAAACTAAATAACAGCATGCAGTGTCAATCAGCTGCTTCAAAGGCCAGCAAAATATTGTTGTGTATCAAAAGAGGCATGGACTCGCCGGACAGGGATGTAATATTACCACTTTACAAAGCATTAGTGAGGCCTCATCTAGAATATGCAGTCCAGTTCTGGGCTCCAGTTCATAGAAAGGATGCCCTGGAGTTGGAGAAAATACAAAGAAGATCAACGAAGCTAATAAGGGGCATGGAGAATCTAAGTTATGAGGAAAGATTAAAAGAACTAAACCTATTTAGCCTTGAGAAAAGACGACTAAGGGGGGTCATGATTAACTTATATAAATATATGAATGGCACATACAAAAAATATGGCGAAATCCTGTACCATGTAAAACCCCCTCAAAAAACAAGGGGGCACTCCCTCCGTCTGGAAAAAGAAAGGTTCAACCTGCAGAAGCGACAGGCCTTCTTTACTGTGAGAACGGTGAATTTATGGAATAGCCTACCGCAGGAGCTTGTCACAGCAGGGACAGTAAATGGCTTTAAAAAAGACTTAGATAATTTCCTAGAACAAAAAAATATTAGCTCCTATGTGTAGAAATTTTTTACTTTCCCTTTCCCATCCCTTGGTTGAACTTGATGGACATGTGTCTTTTTTCAACCGTACAAACTATGTAACTATGTAACACCGTGAGCAACAAGAGTAGTGAACGAGCCGAGTCAAACCAGGTGTACGAGGTACCAAACGCAGAAGAGGAGAGTAGTGAACGAGCCGAGTCAAACCAGGAGTGTACGAGGTACCAAAAGCAGAGCAGGAGAGTAGTGAACGAGCCGAGTCAAACCAGGAGTGTACGAGGTACCAAACGCAGAGCAGGAGAGTAGTCAGTAAGCCAGGGTCTATATGGAGCAGAGGACAAAAGTACAAGCAGCAGCAGAGCCAGGAAACAGACAGAATCACAGGCAAAGGAGGAGCAGGAAGTGAAGGTATAAATAGACAGAGGGCGGGAGCTAGCTCCGTCTGGCCAGGCTGTGATAGGCTCTCCCACTCCTCAGCCTCCCAGCCTGATTGGTAGAAGGAGGGGTCACTCGATCAGACTTAGGAGCAGGTGCAGACTGACTAACCACGGGCGTCGACACAGAAGCTGTGTCTGGCAGATCCTTTACACTCTCCTTGCCAGAGACTCAGTCCATGTCCGCCTATATTAAGGAGAACCTGGAGATGGGATTCATACGGAAGTCTTCCTCTCCGGCAGGAGCTGGATTATTCTTCGTCAAGAAAAAGGATTGTTCTCTGCGACACTGCATCGACTACCGGGGTCTCAACCAGATCACGGTAAAGTATAGATATCCGTTGCCATTGATCTCTGAACTGTTTGATCGCATACGAGGAGCAAAAAAAAATTCTAAGATCGACCTATAACCTAATCCGGATTTGCCGGGGTTACAAATGGAAGACGGCATTTAACCCCCATGATTGACAATATGAATATCTAGTAATGCCTGTGTAATGCTCCCGCGGTCTTCCAAGAGTTTATTAATGACATCTTCCATGACCTCCTCTATGTTTGTGTAATGGTCTATCTTGATGACATCTTGATTTTTTCTCCAGATCCAATGACTCTTCAGAGACATGTCCGTCAAGTTTTGCTGTGGTTAAGGGAGAATCGCCAGTACGCCAAGTTGGAGAAGTGCGCTTTTGAGAGATATGCTCTACCCTTCCTGGGCTACATCATCTCGGATCAAGGCCTCAAGATAGAACCTGAGAAGGTAAAGGCCACCCTGGAATGGCCACGCCCTCAAGGCTTGAGGTCCATACAGCATTTCCTGGGATTTGCCAATTTCTACAGACAGTTCATTCCAAACTGCTCCTCCCTGACTCTATCTCCATCCTCACCAAGAAAGGCATGAATGCCAAGGTGTGGAATCCAGAAGCAGAATCCGAATTTAATAGCCTGAAGAGTGCCTTCACATCCTCCTCTATCCTCCATCATCCAGATGTAACTCAACAGTTTTCGTTGGAGGTGGATGCCTACTCTGTTGGTGCTGGTGCACTCCTGTTCCAGAGAGGTTCCAAGAGCAAGACAATGGTATGTGGCTATTACTCTAAACTCTTCTCTTCTGCAGAACGCAAATACTCTATTGGGGATCGGGAGTTACTGGCCATCAAATTGGCTCTGGAGGAGTGGAGACATCTTCTAGAGGGCGCAGTTCATACTATCTTGATATTCACGGACCACAAGAAGCTCACCTATCTCCAGACTGCCCAACGGCTGAACCCTCGTCAGGCCAGGTGGTCTACGTTCTTTGCCTGGTTCCAGTTTGAGCTCCACTACCGTCCGGCTGGCAAGAATGTGAGGGCCGATGCCTTGTCCAGGTCGTTTGAGACAGAGGACACCATGGAGTCTCCACAAAGTATTATTGACCCGTCTTGCATTGTCTCGGGCAACCCTCTGCAAGTTAGAGACATCCCTCCGGGGAGTACTTTTGTGCGCCTGGCAGACAGAGGGAGAATCCTCCATTGGGGACACAGCAACAGACTGACTTGTCACGCGGGTACCCGTAAGATCTTACTGCCTGTCATTTCTGGTGGCCCACACTGCCCAAAGACATCATGGACTTTGTTTCATCCTGCTCGATGTGCGTAGCTAACAAGGTTGCTCACTCCAAACCTGCTGGCCTGCTCCAGCCGCTGCCTGTGCCCGATGCTCCCTGGCAGCATATAGCAATGGACTTTGTTACGGATCTGCCTCCCTCTGTGGGACGCAGTCTGTTTTGGATGGTGGTGGATCGATTTACGAAGATGGCTCACTTTGTTCCGCTGACCGGACTACATTCTGTTTCTCGATTGGCCGCCCTCTTCATCCAACAAATCTCCCGCCTGCACGGCTTGCCTAGGTATATCGTGTCTGATTGAAGTGGTTCAGTTCACCTCAAGGTTCTGGAGAGCCCTCTGTAAACTCCTCAATGTAAAGTTGGACTTTTCTTCAGCCTACCATCCTCCGTCCAATGGTCAAGTCGAGAGGATCAACCAAATCATGGAAAACTACCTACGACACTTCATCTCTAAGCAGCATGATAACTGGGTGCAGCTTCTTCCTTGGGCAGAGTTCTCGTACAATAATCACACTAACGAGTCCACAAGAACCACACCGTTCTTCATTGCCTACAGCCAACACCCACTAATTCCTCTCCCGGTGTCCGTTATGTCCTAGGTACCAGCAGCTGTTTCTGCTTTTAGGAACTTCCTGCAGATCTGGAAGCAGACTCGATGTTCCATTCTTCTGGCGGTCAAACCAATTGAAACGGAAGGCAGACACAATGGCCGCAGGGGGCCAGGTTTGTTTACCTCCTGATGGCTGCAGCCATGGATCAATGAGTGCTGGTCCCCATGTCCTCCTCAGGAGACTCCCGCACTCACTGCCACTTCACTCGGCCGGGACCTGTAGGGTGCGCGCGCATGCTCGTACCCACTCTTAAAGGGCCAGCGTGTGCACCTGCGTTAAAGCACCAAATTAACCCATGGGCACCCTGGACTATTAGAAGGGCCCTGCCCATTCCTGCATTGCCTGAGTGTAGTTGTTGTTACCTATGTTCATCTATGCAAATGGTCCCTTGAGTGTCTTCCAGTTCCCAGTGTTCCCCTTTCTGCATCCTGTATCCCGCGTAATCCTGGTCCAAGTACCGTATAGTATTGGAGTCGTGCCGCGCTGACTCTACGCCTGCTCCACTACACCAAGCCTGGTGCCTGCCTGCTGCCAAAGTCCCATCTAAGCCTGTCCAGCTACTGTCTGAAAGTTACCACAAGTACACCTATTGAAATATAGACTTTGTCCTGTGTCCTGTTGGCCAGCTGCCATACCGTCAAGGCGGTACGGCCCAGTGGGTCCACGTACCCAACGTGAAAAGGAGACCTCTTCCGCAATATGCTCCTGGAGATAAAGTATGGCTTTCTTAAAAAAACATCCACTTAAAAGTACCCTTGTACAAATTTGCTCCTCGCTCTCTGGTTGCATATGCAGTCCTGCAGAAAATAAATCTGTTGAACTACAAACTCTGTCTGCCTCCCTACCTTCGGATCCCTAACTCATTCCATGTATCGCTACTCAAATCTGTGGTGCTGAACAAGTATTCTATAACGTCTTCTTTCTCTTCTATTCCTGCTCCTGTAGATACTGGACCTGAGTTTGAAATTAAAGACATTCTTGACTGTAAAAGAACTGGGAAGAGGACCGTTTAATTTATTAGATTGGAAAGGATTTGGTCTTGAAGAAAGATTTTGGGAGCCTTCTGAGAACATCAATGCCCCAGGGTCCCTCAGGAAAATCCATTCTGGTACCGGGGTGGCTACTTAAATAATACCCTTTGAGGTGGCCCTATGCCAAACCGGTACGGTAGCCCAGTGGGTCCACAAACCTGCTGGTCATAACACATACAAGTATTTACTAAAATAGTCATGTCAATACAGGTGACAGGACCTCTTTAATTAAATTTCAGGTAAAAACGTTGCCTTTATTTCAGAATGACAGCCACGCATATGTGTAAGTACTGATCCATGGAGAGATAAAAAGAATCTGTCACTATAACAGACCTCTTTACATTAGAATATCACTGTGATGCACTGCTAGAATTATCAGAATTGTCAGTCCCAGCCCTGGAGTCTAGACACACGTTCTGAGGGTGGCTGTGATTGTTTCAGGCACTGGAACCCCTCTTCTTACAAAACCAGTGTTGCTTGTTTGGGTCAGGTGGGGGGCAGGAAGAGTTAGGAGGGCAATCAGTAAGTACGGGAAGCAGGAGTTTCGGCTGCTGCCTGCTGGTGCTCTGTTCTCAAGGACGGAGAAGGAAGCTATTTTCAGCCTAGCCAGACTGCACTCTGGCTATCCACTGTGTGCAGGGAGCAACTGTGAAAATGATCTACAATCATATAGGGTGTAATGTTCACGGCCGTGGACAGTCGTTCCTACCCACCCCCTGATGGCCGCGGCCATGGACTTGTGAGTGCAGGCCGGCATCTCCATCGTAGGAGACACCAGCACTCGCTTCTGCTCTGTTCTGCAGTGTCTCGTGGGGAACATTTAAAATATTGTTAATTAGCCCTAATCACTATCGACTATAAAAAGGGCTCTGCCCTTTCACTCCTTGCCTGAGCGTTATTTGTAATCCTATGTTAGTCTTGCAAATAGTCTCTTAGTCGTATCCCGTTCCCAGTGTTCCCGTGCCCGGCTACATGTATCCTGTATCCCGTGCTGTATTTGTTCCTGTGCCCTCTCTAGTGTTGGAGTCGTGTTATGCCGTGTTTTACACCTGCTGTCATACACCACGTCTGGTTTCATCTGCCACGTCTGGTAACTCCTGCCACGTTTTGCATCGCCTGCCATCAAAGTACCATCTGTGCCTAAGCCTCTGCTACTGTCTAGACTATTATAGGTACCCCTGTGCTTGGACTTTGTACAGACCTGGTACACTGTTTTTTTGGCCAGCTGCTACGGCGGTGTGACCTAGTGGGTCCACATACCCACAAATCGTGACATAGGGCAACACCACTAGGTATTAATACAGAATTTATGAAAGGAACACATAATTGCATATCATTGCACGTTTCTTAATAAATACATATATACCATAAAAAGGCCTCCACATGAAGCCTAGATTTGGCAAAACCCATGGCAGGCTGTTTTGCTTTTTCTTCTCTTTTGATCTCTCTGGTCTTTTTGCTTCATGGTTTAAAGTGGTATCTATGGGATTTTTATCTGATTGGCTGCTATATGCATCTGCTTTATGTTTTTTCTGTGCAAGTTTTTATAAATAAGGAGATTCAAGGCACATGTATAACGTTGAACAAGGGAGAAGGGCCCTTGTAAAGGGGTGTGACCTTAAAAAATAACATGAAAATGATTGAAATTGAAGAGGAGAAACTAAGGACTGTATTAAACAATAAACATGAACATGACGTTCTTTGTTAACAGTTTGATCAAACTGTATAAGCCCACTCGCCCCAAAAAATCTGCGTGCAGTAGGTCATGTCTCCTTGGAAAACATTTCTATAACTTGGCAATTATGCTCAGAATGCTTTTTAGAGCTTATGACTGGCCTAGAAGGTTTATTTTATTTACTCCACAAAATCAGGGAGTGCTTTAATATCAAGCTCCAATGGCAATTCGTGTAGCTGTTTATTGGGTGTAATTGTACTGACTAGAATAAAACTATTAGGGTATTCCACTTATGTCTTTATTTTAACCCTTTCCAAAATCCGTCGTATATATACGGCGGAGGTCGGGTGGGGAAGTATGGAGCAGGCTCGCAAATAAGTCGGCTATATCTTACAGCCGACACTTCAGTGTAACAAGCGGGATCCTGCTCGCTTAACCCCGTAGATGCCACGGTCAATAGTGACCATTACAATGAGGAGTGCCGATGGTCGTCATGGCAGCCTAGGGACCTAATAAAGGCCCTCAGGTCTACCAACTTCAGCAGGGCTTAACATGTGCCTGTCAGAATCACGATGTATTAAAATACATTAGTATCTCATGAATGTTGCGCAGCAGTTTTTCCTTCTTTGTTGTCAGCACAGTACGGCTATATTCACACGCTAAAGTAAAAAAGCTGTAAAATACGGAGCTGTTTTCAAGGGAAAACAGCCTCTGTAGAAAAAGAAAGAAGAAAAAATGCTATCCAGGACATATACAGCACGTGTCGGAGGTAGAACGTTTATATAAATTTAATACATTTATTCATATATATATTAGAAAAGAGGTGAAAGCCATTCCCCAGGCTATTGCCCAGAATAAGAAATATAAAGACAATTTAAAATACCACCTGGCCAGGCATACAAGGGTACAATGGAATGTATTCCATATATGCATATGACGTACAACCTAATGTATATAAACCATATAAGTGATCCAACAAACACATTAACCAAGTATAATCTTAGGAATCAGGATTAGAAGTAACATGTAACCAAATAAATAAATTCACTGGACATGGTTATCAGGGAATATGACCTCTCCATCTCATCGTGTATATCAAACAAATAGCAATCCAATTGCGTACAGGAGTCAAGGTTTAGGCCATAAAATATAGCAAGCGTGTAGAAGTTATTATCTGAACGCAAATGTTTTGCTGGAGGATGTATACGAGGAAGCACAAAGATGGTCAGGGAAAATCCCACTATACTCCTCTGCAGATGCTTTTATTTCATATCCGGACCAAATGCGACACCGCTTCCAAATTCGGCAGCAGGCAAAGGGCTGATTTTCAGACGTTTTTAAATCATCAAACGTTTTTTGATGCGCTTTATGGAGCTGTTTTTTGGAGCTGTTTTTCTATTGACACGATGAAAAACGGCTCCAAAAATGGCTCAAGAAGTGACATGCACTTCTTTTTACGGGGCATTTTTTAAACGCGCCGTTCTTTCAAACGGCTGTGTAAAAAAAAAAGGCCCCGTCTGACGAAGCTGCGTTTTTCCCATTGAAATCAATGGGCAGATATTTGGAGGCATACAGCTTCCGTTTTATCAGTAATTTTTCAAGGCGTGTGAACATACCCTGCCAGTTATAAACAGTCTGGTTATTGTAAGGATATAGTAAATCAAGAATATCAAAGAATATGCATAGTAATATGCATAGTAAATCAAGAATATGCATATGCAGCAGACTTACTTGAAGCAGTACATTTTGGGTAGTTTATATTCCCCTGTAAACATTTGGCTTCCAGTTTATTTTCTGGTATCATTCCTTCATTACACTGAAAAAAGATTGTTTGTCCATCGTCCACTACGGTGCTGATATTGTAAAAAATATTATTGGTAATCATTGTCAATTGTTGTAATGCGCAAAAACCTGTAAAACAAAATAATTTACATTGTAACTTCTATAGGTTTATTGGTCACATCACATCCCTTTCAAACTGTCAGAAAAATCTTGGGCCTACCTTCCACTGAATTAATCCCCTCCTGCTCCAGGATGTACTATTTGGTCATGCTGAGCGCATCATTCGCGCTCTGTGACCGTATAGTACGTCCTGGGAATAACCGCCATTCCGCCTCCCTTCTGTCACATTTATGAGCTGTAAAAAGAACTGTCACATACACCAGTTGTTGCAGCTCCTTCCCCAGGGACTGTTCGCGGAGGTCCCTGCCGATTAACCCCTTAAAAGCCGCGTTCAATAGCGATTGTGTCTTCTAAGGGCTTAAAACACCATTGACGTCACGCGACATAATCGCGGGCGCCGATGGTTACTATGGCAACCGGAGGCCTAATAATAGCCTCCGGCTATGCCATCTACGGAAGCCTAGTGGGTCCTGATAAACTACGGTTTGTTACGCAAAAAAACAAGCTCTCACACAGATTTCTTGATGGAAAAATAAAAATGTTATGGCTCATACAATATGGCAACACAAAAAAAAGTATTTTATTGTGCAAACGCCATAAGACCTCAAAAAAACATATCAACATATGATATCGCCATAATCATATCGCCACACAGAATAAAGTGAATGTCATTTATAGTGCAGGGGGAACACTGTGAAAAATATAATAAAAAATAATAGTAGAATTGCTGTTATTTAGTCACCACGCCTCCATAAAAAATAGAATAAAGACTGATCAAAAAGTCGCATGCACTCCATGAAAGCTACAATGAATACCTCAAGGGGTCTAGATTCCAAAATGTGGTCACTTTTATGGGGTTTCCCCTCTACTGGTACCTCAGAAGCTCTGCAAATGCGACATGGCGCCCAGAAACCAATCCAGCAAAATCTACTTGCCAAATAGTGCTTCTGCCTTTCTGAGCGCTGCCGTTTGTCCAACCAGCAGTTTATGACCACATATGGGGTACTGCCGTAATCTGGAGAAATTGCTTTTCAAATGTTGAGGCGTTTTTTTTCTCCTTTTATTTCTTGTAAAAATTGAAAACTTTCACGTTTTATCAGAAAAATATGTGACTTTCAATTCCACAGCCTAATTCCAGAAAGTGCAGCAAAAAAACTGTGGGGTCTAAACGCTAACTATACCCCTCGATCAATTCCTTGAGGGGTGTAGTTTGCCAAATGGGGTAATTTTTGTGGGGTTTCCACTGTTTTGGCACCTCAAGTCCTCTTCAAACCTGACATGGTGCCTGAAATATAATCTAATAAAAAGGAGGCTCCAAAATCCTCTAGGTGCTCCTTTTGCTTTTGAGGCCAGTGTTTCAGAATCTGGGCAATAAATATTGAGTTGTGTTTCTATGGTAAAACCTTCTGTATTACAGAAAAAAATGTAATAAATTTGTAAATTTCACCTCTACTTTGCTTTAAATTCCTGTGAAACGCCAAAAGAGTTAAGAAACTTTCTAAATGCTGTTTTGAATATTTTGAGGGGTCTAGTTTTTAAAATGGGATGTTTTATGGGGGTTTCTAATATACCAGTATAGGTCCCTCAAAGCTACTTCAGAACTGAACTGGTACCTAAAAAAAAGGTTTTTGACATTTTCTTCAAAATATAAGTAATTGCTGCTTATGTTCTAAGCCTTATAACATCCTAGAAAAAGAAAAGAATATTCAATAAATGATGCCAACATATAGTAGACATATGGGAAATGTGAACTAGTAACTATTTTGTGTGGTATTACTATCTGTCTTACAAGCAGATACATTTAAATTCAGAAAAATGCAAATTTTCCAAATTCCCTATAAATTTTGCTATTTTTCACAAATAAACACTGAATATATCGACCAAATTTTACCACTAATATAAAATCCAATGTGTCACGAGAAAACAATCTCAGAATTGCTTGGATAGGTATAAGCATTCTAGAGTTATTACCACATAAATTAACACATGTCAGATTTGAAAAATGGGCTCAGAGCCTTACGGCCAAAACTAGTCTGCGTCCTTAAGGGGTTAAAAAACTAGAGATGGGTAAACAAAAACCTCCCCATAAGAAAAATGAAATAACTATGCGCCAAATGTTAAAGTTACATTTTTAGCATTACCAATTCCAATAAGCCACAACTGCAGTTTTAAATGCTATAGTTTACTTATAAGTTGCTATGAAAACCCAGTAAGATTTGTCCCCACTATCCGTGAATTAAAGCGGCTGTCTCATGAAGACAAGCCCTGTTCATATGCTCTATGAGGGCATATACAAGTCATAGAGATGGGTCCTCCATTCAGAACCCCCTTTATGAACCACAGAGGCCCCAATCTGGCATATTTGAGCTGTCCATTCATCTAAATGGCTGACATGTAATACTATGTGACACAAGCTCTATAGTACTGCTGGAGGGCTTTATAAGGCAGGATAGTAAAGTTACATACACAGATTATATACTGCATGCATCTTCCCTGTCGCTCCTGGTCTCTGGGGAGGGGGGTGTACACCATCACTTCCTGAAGAGTGTAATAATCTTTTGACTCTTCTGATAATTAACTCCCACTTGTTGCAGTTGTCAAACAGCGCACATACCCTGCCTCAATGCCATTGCAGATAATACAGAAAGGAAATGTGTGTCTCCAATATGGCTGCCCCATGGGAAGTTTTTAAAAATAGAAAATAAATAGCGGAGCTAAGATCAGAAGTCCCTTCCTGACTTGCTACTGACAGCTAGATAAATATACACTGGAGAATTTGTATTGCTGCCTGTCTACCTGAAGTGAAAATAAAACCCATAAATCACTTTTACTGGCAAACCCCCACACGTTTTACCGCACAAACCGGTTAAAGACCTTTAACCTCTGAAGACTCTGCTCTATGTGTGGTGAAACAATATTTGATTCGGCCCTGTTCATATCTTGTTTTTGCACTACGTTTAATGTGTATATCGGGAAAACTCCTTACGTACATGATAAACATGTCCAAATGGTTTTATTGCCTCTGACGGAGGCAAAAAGTGTATCCATCTGGCCTCCGTCACGCTGGTATATGTCAGTATACCTTTTGTTTTAAGGATGGAATAGCATTGTAGACTACGTTATTCCGTCCCACTGAAACCCTCAAAAAATGTATACCGCGTGGTATATCTTTTCTTAACATGGGAGCCTATAATTGACATATGACACTGTTTGGCATACGTCACAGTTATATATTTAATGTATAAGTCATTGACTGTTCAGTAGTCTTCTATGACATATACGTTTCACAGCCTACGTTTAACTTATAAGTCGGGAGCTTTTTACTGACTTATACGTCAAACAGAGGATAGAACGACATGTGAACACATTAGAGTGTGCCTCATGGTGAGAGTTTGGTGCTGACATTTTCCGGACATTACCCACACACCCTGTCTGCATAAGTTAAGCGTGTGAATATAGTAACAGAATAAGCGTAGTGCGTAGATGAGCTTACTGCATAGATAACGCACCAGATGCAAGTCTAGAATATATATACGGTGACAGAAGCAAGCTTACTGCAGACATGTAATAAAAAAATCAAGCATGTAGCAACTAAGCAATTGTCACACCATTGGCCGCAGTGTTCCTCGGGGGAAGCAGTAATAAATAGGAACACCTTGTGCACATGTCTATGTTATGACACTTACCCCTTTTGAAGCACTTTGGATATTGCAGCTTTCCTTGTTCACAATAAAATCTCATCTGAGTGTCAGGAGGAGCTTCAAATCCATATTTACAAGTAAAGTCTATGCGGTCACCATGTTTAGCGTAAAGTTTTCTATCAGCTTTCCACCTTAGCTGTATATTATTTTCTTCCATATTCTTTTCCTTTGCAGTACATGGCTCTGAAACATGAAATTATTATTTTCACCCTATCATTTCTATTTATTTTCATATATTCAAAGCAAAATTTCCTCCAGTCAATCCTGATCCTTGTCAACAATACCAGTTAAGATATTGCAATATGTGTAGAGGGAGGAGCATGTGAGGGTGTGACATCACGCAGCGTGTTTGTTGCTCCGTCTATGTGTTTGATGATTTCTTCTCCAACCTCCATCCTGGGCCCTACGCTCTAAATCTAGTCCTGCCTGTCTCTCCCTCTCTCTCCCTGTCTCTGTGTCCTCGAGCGCCGCGTGGTTGAAGACATTTTTGTGGAAAGCTTTGGTCCTGGACGAGTCCCTGACTCTGGGAGTCCCAGTATAACTTCTTGACTTTACTTTCCCTCTTCTAAGTGTGGTATTGCTGAGCGAGTAGTACTTGCAATGCTGTTGTTTATAGACCGGAAGAAAGGAAAATAAAAGAAAATGGAGGAGATACAGGTCTCCTTGTTACTAGGAGAGGAACGAAGGCACCAGTGGATACAGGGATTGTGTCCGGAAACGGAGGCAGACGTTCTAGATTATTGAGGGTCTCTACGACTCCTATCATTAGTTGGAACGACACTACCACAGAAGGGGCAGTACATCGATGGCGACAGGTCCCTGGACTAAGTGGCTGTGGACGTTATGAAGTGTCAGAGGACTTGTTTTACCTCTATTTTTTGCCCTGTTCATATTGTGTTTTTTTTAGATTTGGCGGTGTGGCCTGGTGGCGTGTTTTAGTCTACCTATCTACATAAGTGCCCCTTACCTTTACTGGAAGACAGCAATATATCTTCAATACATCTTGTGAGACCTTTGCTATTTTGCAATATTTTGCACTGTATTATATGTTTTTAGAATCATAATGTTGTCTGCAAATTGGAAGTTTACTATCCACTACTATGCACCATTATCCATCACTATCCACCAGTTTTTGGATGGCTGTAACTGGAGCTTTTCTGTATGCTGAAAATTATATAATAAAGATTACCGAATAATATATATTGTAAAATGGTTATACATGGTAAAATGCTGTTTTGAGGTTCTTTGCGTCCTATCTAGGAACTCTATATTACCATATGAGGGAACTGTTCTGATAACCTCTATGAGACGACTGAGATCCAGAGAGTCTGAGCGACGGGTGTTTTTTTTTTCTCCTTTTGGATAAAATGGAACGGTTCTCTTCGTGGCATCTTTATGATTCGAGGAGAGATTTTAAAATTACCAACTGAAAAAGTGTTGACCCCTGTCGTTTGCAGCTAGCTTACTATTTGTGACTTTGCTACTGTTAAGTTGCAAGACCACTAGACCAGATTAGGCCGAACATTTTCAGCATATTTACGAATGTAAGACTGCAAAATAGTCAGATATAAGTCCCAGCGTTTTGTTGCTAATTGAGGTATGTTTAGCCCTGAAGAAAAAAAACCCTATTGTCTATTCTAGAGGAAAGCAAACAATCAACTTACAGTTGGTGGAATTTATGTTAAAGAGGCTCTGTCACCAGATTTTGCAACCCCTATCTGCTATTGCAGCAGATAGGCGCTGCAATGTAGATTACAGTAACGTTTTTATTTTTAAAAAAACGAGCATTTTTGGCCAAGTTATGACCATTTTTGTAGTTATGCAAATGAGGCTTGCAAAAGTCCAAGTGGGTGTGTTTAAAAGTAAAAGCCCAAGTGGGCGTGTATTATGTGCGTACATCGGGGCGTTTTTAATACTTTTACTAGCTGGGCGTTCTGACGAGAAGTATCATCCACTTCTCTTCAGAACGCCCAGCTTCTGGCAGTGCAGATCTGTGACGTCACTCACAGGTCCTGCATCGTGTCGGACACATCGGCACCATCGGCACCAGATGTAGCTACTTACCTGCAAACGCCGATGCTGCTGCAGAATCATCTGTAGCCTCTGGTGCCGATGTGTCCCCGCTCGTCTGACACGATGCAGGACCTGTGAGTGACGACACAGCGTGATCTCTCGAGAACACGGCTGTGTCTGCACTGCCAGAAGCTGGGCGTTCTGAAGAGAAGTGGATGATACTTCTCGTCAGAGCGCCCAGCTAGTAAAAGTATTAAAAACGCCCCGATGTACGCACATAATACACGCCCACTTGGACTTTTACTTTTAAACACGCCCACTTGGACTTTTGCAAGCCTCATTTGCATAACTACAAAAATGGTCATAACTTGGTCAAAAATGCTCGTTTTTTAAAAATAAAAACGTTACTGTAATCTACATTGCAGCGCCTATCTGCTGCAATAGCAGATAGGGGCTGCAAAATCTGGTGACAGAGCCTCTTTAAACTTGGTCGGATATGGCATAGCCTGATAGGGAAACAAAATATGTTAAACAGGATATGGTGTCTGTGGTATTAATATGAGTCTCTGGCAGGACCGTCGCTAGCACTGGACCTCCGGGGCCCAAGCCCCAGATCTTTGGTCCGGCGCCCCATATTCCTGGGCGACTGCCGCTACAGGGGTCACAGCGGTCACGATTGCGTCCGGGCCGCGGCTCCCGCACCGAGTCATAGAAATTTACTATAGTAACTGGGGCCTATGTTATAAAAATACATGGGCCCCTGTTACTATAGTAACACCACTATACTTACC
The DNA here is from genome assembly GCF_050947455.1 of Rhinoderma darwinii. NCBI lineage: Eukaryota > Metazoa > Chordata > Amphibia > Anura > Rhinodermatidae > Rhinoderma > Rhinoderma darwinii. Next base: position 57,110,737 of record NC_134693.1, read on the forward strand.
CTCCTTCCCGAGCGCATCGGAAGTCCTGCTGTAAGTGTAACATCATTACTACCTGCTGAGGTACTGTATCGAAGCCTGCCTTGTGGTAAGGTAGATACAGGGTACAACAGACATCATCACACATGGGCTTAGATAAAAGGCCCAAGTGTGATACGGTCTGTTGGACCATGTATCTAAGCTTACCACAAGGCAGGCTTAGATACAGGACCCCAGCAGACAGTATTCTTATACTGTATAAGATTACTGTCTGCTGGGGCCCTGTATCTAAGCCTAACATGTGGTAGACTTAGGTACAGGGCCCAACAGACAGTATCACACATGGGCCCTGTATCTAAGCATTTGTTTGATGCTGTCTGTCGGACCATGTATCTAAGCTTACCACAAAGCAGGCTTAGATACAGATCCCCAGCAGACAGTAATCTTATACTCCATAAGATTACTGTCTGCTGGGTTCCTGCATCTAAGCCTGCCTTGTGGTAGGCTTAGATACATGGTCTAACAGACAGATACAGGGCCCATGTGTGATACGGTAGCGCCCATGGCCGCGGGCCGTCGGGTTTACTCACCTCCCGACGCCCTGTGAGCGCTGGCCTCCCTCTCCCTCCTAGGAGATGCCAGCGCTCACTTCTGCTCCGTTCGGCTAAATCCCGTAGGGTGCGCGCGCACGCTCGCGCCCGGCCTTAAAGGGCCAGCGCGCACAATTAGGAAATCGTCATCACCATCAACTGCCACGATTTCCTGGTCTATAAGAAGGCCCCTGGCCTTCTAATCCTTGCCTGAGTGTTGTTAGTCTTTCCAAGTCTGTCTCGCAAATGGTTCCTTAGTGTCTCCCGTTCCAGCTGTTACCCGTGCCCTGTTACCGTTCCTGTATTCCGTGTTGTTCCTGTGCCTACCCGCGTTCAAGTGTCTTCTGCCACATCAAGTGCCATCTGCCACATCAAGTGCCATCTGCCACGTCAAGTGTCTTCTGCCACGTCAAGTGCCATCTGCCACGTCAAGTGCCATCTGCCACGTCAAGTGCCATCTGCCACGTCAAGTGTCTTCTGCCACGTCAAGTGCCATCTGCCACATCAAGTGCCATCTGCCACGTCAAGTGTCATCGGATACTGCCCGCCACGTCTGGCGCCACTTGCCGCACCTGCCTCCATCCGTGCTGAAGCCACAGTCACCGCCCGGACTATTTCAGGTACCCAAGCATACTGTCTACCATTTACTTCTGCTTAGACTGTGACCTGGTCAGCTGCCTCCCCGCTACGGCGGAGTAGCCTAGTGGGTCCACATACCCTGTGCCCGTGACAGTACGCTCAGGCCATGGAACCCACTGGCCAGCCCAAGACCCCAGTACAGAAGATTCAGACAGAGATGCATGACCTACGCACACGTCAGGATCAACTCCTTGAGGCGGTGAATTCTATCCTGGTCCGCCTGGTTCTTCCCCCTGAAGCTGTTGCCATGCCACTGCCTGTTGCTCCTCCTGTTTGTTCCGGATCCTCAGTTCCTCTGCCTCTTCCTCCTCGCTACGACGGTGACCCCAGAGCATGTAGAGGATTTCTCAATCAATGCATGGTGCATTTTAGGCTACGGCCTCATCTCTTCCCCTCCGAGGAGGCCAAAGTGGCATTTATTATCTCCCTCCTCGCTGGCAAGGCCCTCGCATGGGCGAACCCAATCTTGGAGCAACAAGGACCTGTATCCGCGGACCTAGCCTTGTTCCTGCAGTCCTTTCGTGCCGTGTTCGAGGAGCCGGGTCGAACATCCTCTGCCGCAGCCACTCTGCTGACCCTCAAGCAGGAGGGCTCCACAGTAGGGGAGTATGCTATCTCCTTCCGTAGCCTAGCAGCCGAGCTGGCATGGAACAATGAGGCACTGGTGGCGACCTTCTGGCAGGGACTGTCCTCTCACATCAAGGAGGAACTGGCAGCCCGCGACCTTCCTTCTACCTTGGATGCCCTCATCCTGTTAGCCACCCGGGTTGATATGAGAATCCGGGAGCGCTCTCAAGAGGTTTGTCATGAGAGCCGGGCCCACAGACCAGCACCCTCTGCCCAGAGACCACTATTGTCCACTCCTAGTGCGCTACCTGAGGAACGTATGCAGGTAGACAGAGTCCGGTTATCTGAATAGGAGAAGCAGCGCAGACGCTCCTCTGGACTTTGTATGTATTGTGGCCTCAAGGGTCATTTTGTGCGCCAATGCTCACAGAAACCGGGAAACTCCAGTACCTAGGGTTGATTGGAGAGGCAACTCTAGGTGGAACGTCTCCAAACGTTAAAACCTCTTCCAAATTGTCGATACCTGTGGCCATCGTCACCGGACAGGCATCACATCCTTCCTCCGCCTATCTTGACTCTGGAGCGGCTGCTAATTTTATCCACCAGGATCTAGTGGACCGGTTTCAACTACCCACAGTCCGTCTGGAGAGACCGCTGGCAGTTGCTTCTGTGAATGGTCTACCGTTGCCTGATCCGATCATGCTCATCACTGAGCCGTTGATACTACGGGTCAGAGCTCTTCACTCGGAACAGATCTCCTTCCTGGTACTACCCCTATCAATCCTATCCTGCTGGGTCTGCCATGGCTCCGTCTACACGCCCCGACACTCGACTGGAGTTCTGGAGAAGTTCTTCAATGGGGTTCCAGATGCCATAGCCATTGCCTGTCACAAGTCCGTCCTGTTGTGCCTCCTCTGCCTCAGTCACTTTCCGATCTACCTTCTCAGTATGCCAGTTTTGCGGATGTCTTTTGCAAACGAGAGGCTGAGACGTTGCTTCCACATCGGAATTACGACTGTCCCATTGAACTGGTTCCCAATGCTTCTCTTCCCCGTGGACGAGTATATCCTCTCTCCTTGCCAGAGACTATATCGATGTCAGCCTATATCAATGAGAACTCTGCATATGGGGACTTCCTGCAAATCTGGCAACAGACCCGGTCCTCTATTTTGCTGGCGGTCGAACGCATGAAGCGAAAGGCAGATACTAGGAGAAGAGAGCCGCCTCAGTATCTTCCGGGGACTAAATTCTGGCTGTTCTCTCGGAACATTCGCTTGTGGGTGCCCTCATACAAGTTCGCTCCCAGGTTCCTTGATCCTTTCGAGGCCCTGCAACAAATTAACCCTGTCTCCTATAAGCTGCGGCTGCCTCCTACCCTCAGAATCCCTAACTCCTTTCATGTGTCCCTCCTGAAACCAGTGGTCCTGAACCGCTACAGCAAGACCTCTAGTCCCACAGTTGCTCCCAGCGGTCCTTCTGATGTATTTGAGGTAAAGGAGATCCTGGACCGCAAGAGAGTAGGAGGAAGGACTTTCTATTTGGTGGACTGGAGAGGGTTTGGTCCTGAGGAGAGGTCCTGGGAGCCAGAAGAGAACCTCAGTGCTCCTGCTCTCATTAAAAAGTTCCTCTCCCGCTCTGGTCCCAAGAAGAGGGGGCGTAAGAGGGGGGATACTGTAGCGCCCATGGCCGCGGGCCGTCGGGTTTACTCACCTCCCGATGCCCGCAGCCATGGATCTGTGAGCGCTGGCCTCCGTCTCCCTCCTAGGAGATGCAAGCGCTCACTTCCGCTCCGTTCGGCTGGATCCCGTAGGGTGCGCGCGCACGCCCTTAAAGGGCCAGCGCGCGCAATTAGAAAATTGTCATCACCATCAACTGCCACGATTTCCTGGTCTATAAGAAGGCCCCTGGCCTTCTAATCCTTGCCTGAGCATTGTTAGTCTTTCCCAGTCTGTCTCGCAAATGGTTCCTTAGTGTCTCCCGTTCCAGCTGTTACCCGTGCCCTGTTACCGTTCCTGTATTCCATGTTGTTCCTGTGCCTACCCGCGTTCAAGTGTCTTCTGCCACGTCAAGTGCCATCTGCCACGTCAATTGTCTTCTGCCACGTCAAGTGTCTTCTGCCACGTCAAGTGCCATCTGCCACGTCAAGTGTCTTCTGCCACGTCAAGTGCCATCTGCCACGTCAAGTGCCATCTTCCACGTCAAGTGTCTTCTGCCACATAAAGTGCCATCTGCCACGTCAAGTGCCATCTGCCACGTCAAGTGTCTTCTGCCACGTCAAGTGCCATCTGCCACGTCAAGTGTCTTCTGCCACGTCAAGTGCCATCTGCCATGTCAAGTGCCATCTGCCACGTCAGGTGTCATCGGATACTGCCCGCCACGTCTGGCGCCACTTGCCGCACCTGCCTCCATCCGTGCTGAAGCCACAGTCACCGCCCGGACTATTTCAGGTACCCAAGCATACTGTCTACCATTTACTTCTGCTTAGACTGTGACCTGGTCAGCTGCCTCCCCGCTACGGCGGAGCGGCCTAGTGGGTCCACATACCCTGTGCCCGTGACAGATACTAAGCCTACCACATGTGTTACTAAAGTTTTGTTTTTTTGTGTTTGTGTTTTTTTACAGGTTCGGTTGTTGGACTATGTCGGATTCGAGGACTACTTCGATTGCGGCTTTTTTTATTTTCAATAAAATGGTTAATGAGGGTTGTGTGGGGTGTTTTTTATTTCAATAAAATATTTTAGCTATGTCTTTGTATTTTCTTTTAAACTTTGTTAAAACCGCTTTAGTAATAGCTGCTGGCTGATTGACAGTGTCCATTACTAAGGGGTCCAGGGGCTAACACTAATCCCCATTATTACCCCGGTACCCACCACCATCAGCGGTAACGGGAAGAGCTGGGTTAGGTCCAGTACCTGAGCATCTGTAATGATGGTTGGGCACTGGGGCGGCTACAGGATGGTATTATTAGGCTGGGAAAGGCCAAAAACAGTGGCCCTTCCCACGCTGGTAATGCAAGGCTGCTGCTGCAGTGAGCTGGGCCCTATATCTAATCCTATCTTGTGTGATACTGTCTGCTGAGCCAATGTATCTAATCCTATCCATATTTCAAAGAAGAAAAAGCAGCACGCAAGTGAGTTCCAGTGTGCACGCAGTCAATGGGATAGCTAATCCAACATCAATATGGTCAAGGAGGACACTGCACCAAGGAGACTCCTTAGTAGTGTAAAAAAGTTGCTGTAGATTTATTCCGAGCGGTACATCAAAAAAAGTGCTTACAGAGCAAAACTCGCCAAAAACGGCCTGAAAATGCCTCCCATTGATTTCAATGGGAGGCGGAGGCGTCTTTTTCCCGCGAGAGGTAAAACCGTCTCGCGGGAGAAAGAAGGGACATGCCCTATCTTCGGGCGTTTACGCCTCTGACCTCCCATTGACATAAATGAGAGGCAGAGAAAGCGTATTTCACTGCGTTTTATGCCCGCGGCGTTCAATGGCCACGGGCCAATAACGACGCAAAAATTGGCGTGCAGGGAGAGGAAAATCTGCCTCAAACTTCCAAACAGAATTTTGAGGCAGAAATTCCGCCTGCACATGGCGTATTTGCCCTGAAAACTACATTGTATGTCTATAGGAAAAATATTCTGCAACTCAGAAGATTTCTCTAGTTCTTGCGTTGCAGAATTTTTTCCCCGTAGGTATACATGATAACATTTTATATGTAGTGTCTGTGTTACACTACTTAGACGATTTTTGTTTGTCGGTCCTCTTGGGATGTGAATTTCCCTACTGTTGCAGACTATGGAGAGGGTGGGGGTTTGTTTTGCCATCCTGTTGGCACCAGATAAGACTGAAGATCTGGCCATGGTGGTCAAATCCTTTGAGATAGTGATAGAGACGGAGAGGATGGAGTGTCAGTTGCTCGAGGATAAGCTTGTTTAGTTGTAGAGTGTGGTGGCCAGTGCGCGTAGAGTTAAAAAATGTGATTTAAAGACATGCAGTCATTGTTCGATCTACTTTATTTTGCTTGTAGGATTATGCCCATGGGGCAGGTGTTTTGCAAGCGTTTTGCTATGCCTACGGTGGGGGTTTTCCATCCGCATAATCTTTTGAGGTTATCAGTTTATTTGCGGCAAGATCTCCTGTGTGGCAAAGTTATTTGTAGTCTTGTAATGGAAGATCAGTTGCAATCGCCACATTTTAGAGGTTTCTAGCACATCGGCCGACCTTACTCTGAAATCGCGGGGTTTGGATTAAAGGGTTAAGAAACTGTCTGAATGCGGTTTTGAATACTTTGAGGGGTGCAGTTTTTAAAATTTGGTGATTTATTGGGGGATTCTAATATATAAGGCCCTCAAAGCCACTTTATAATGGAACTGGCCCCTGTAAAAATAGCCTTTTGAAATTTTCTTGAAAATGTGAGAAATAGTTGCTAAAGTTCTAAACCTTGTAACATCCTAGAAAAATAAAAGGACGCTCAAAAAACTATGCAAACATAAAGTAGACTTATGGAAAATGTTAACTAGTGACTATTTTGTGTGGTATTACTATCTGTTTTACAAGCACATCTATTTAGGTTTAGAAAATGCAAATTTTTGCACATTTTCTAAAAATGTTGGTGTTTTTCACTAATGAATATTGAATTTATCGACCACATTTTTCCAGTAACATAAAGTACAATATGTCACGAGAAAACAATCTCAGAATCGCTTGTGTAGGTAAAAGCATTCCCAAGTTATTACCACATGAAGTAACATGTCAGATTTGAAAAAATCAGCTGTGCCACAAGGCCAAAACAGGCTGCGTCCTGAACAGGCTTGCTCGCTGCACAATTTTACTTAAGTTTTGCATATAAAATGGCGGTTACATTCTTCCATATGATATGGAGGCACATCTGTCCATAAATGCAGCTTTCTGCTTCTGTGTAATGGTTCTCAGCCTGTCAGTAAGGGTAGTAAAGGCGTATATAAGAAGAATGAGATTAACCAACGTACATGGTGACATTGTTCACAGTCCACATAATTGATTCCTGTAAGGCTCCATGCACACGACCGTATTTTTCATCAGTAATTGCGGTCCGTAATTACGGACAGTAAATACGAATTTATTAATTTCCATTGGCCACGGACACCTTTCAGTATTTTTACAGAAGGGTGACCGTGAGGAAAAAATTATAGAACCTGTCCTGTTCTTGTGAGTAATTACGGCACGGACTCTCCAATAGAAGTCTATGGGAGCTTCCGTAAATACGGACGACTACGGATATGCATCCGTAAACCGTCCGTATTTACGGAAGCGTTGCTATGCAACATGCTGATGACATAATTTGCATCCTCCCTCTTTTTCACGGATTCGTATATACGGATGGAATACGGATGCAATATGGATGCAATATGCACCGTTTTTACGGACACCTTTCGGTATATACGGATGACATACAGATGCCTATGGATCCGTATTTACAGACAGTATTTCGGGATAGATGAAAATACGGTCGTGTGCATAGGGCCTTACTCTTAGTAGATTTCAGAAGATTTCCTTCTCGTAAGGCCGGATTCACACGAGCGTGTGCGTTTTGCGCTCGCAAAAAACGAAGCGTTTTGCGCGCGCAAAAAGTCCGTAAAAGCTCTGTGTGTCAGCAGCATATGATGCGTGGCTGCGTGATATCATTGACACTCTGTTTTTATGTTTGTAAACAGAAAAGCACCTGGTGCTTTTCTGTTTTCATTCATAGTTTTGACTACTGTAGCGTGCATCCCGCGCGGCACACGGAAGTGCGTCAGTGTGCCGTGCGTGGTTTTCACGCACCCATTGTGCGAAAAAACGGGCAAATATAGGACATGTCGTGAGTTTTACGCAGCGTGAAAATCACGGACAGTCTGAACGGCCCCATTGACTAACATAGGTCCGTGCGACGCGCGTAAAAATCACGCACGTAGCACGGACGTATTATACGTTCGTCTGAATAAGCCCTTTCTCCCTGCGAGCTTTACTATAGTTCAAAGCAGCCTGTCTCTGGATCCTAGATGGATGGACCCAGGTACCACTCTCTTCCTCTACCAACCGGATCTAACTGCTAACTTACTCCAACTGCCACTGTAACTCCTCCTCTTACTGAACCAGGACGCCCTCTATGTCCTAAGCTCCTCCCACCTTCTGGAAATGTCCCAGTTTAAGCCACTCCTACATAGGCTGTAATACAGTGCATTGTAACTTCACATTTGTTATTTTAAAGTGACAGTACCTAAAAGTGCAAAAAATGCCATAAAATACATTTAAAACACATTATCTCACAAGTAATGTCTTGGGGGACATTTCTTATCTAGTTCTCATGGTTTTGGGACATGCCTGCAGGGTCAGTGGTGTGTGGCTCGGTGGCCTGATGCTTGAAGCAAGCTTTGTGTCTAACTTAACTCGGTTGGAATGGTTTTCCACAGTGGTGGCATCAGAGATTTGAGAAAGGATGTGCTACGTGATAAGAAAGTATGGTTCCAATGTGATAACATGGGCGTAATTCAGGTTAGTAATTCAGTGGCGGCTATGTCTCCACCAGTGGCTAGACTATTGCAACACTTGGAATAGCGTGGTTTAGCGCTTAAAGCACATTTTGTAGCTGTTCATGTCCTTGGTGTATCGATATATGTCCGCCCACATTTGTTGTGATACGCATAGGTCTTGCATGTCAGGGATGGTGGTGGTATTCTGCTCTTGCCTCAGTTTCTGTATTGATTGGTTCTGATGTTTTGGCTGTCCATTGTTTTGTAGAAGCTGGTCCTTTCCTTGCCTGGAATATCGAACACTTATTCATATTTTGTGGCGGATCTAGAGCAGTTTTCCGGGCTTCTGGTCGTCAACTCGGTTTTCCGCAATCAGTATCACAGGTTGGATGGTTTGATGTCAGTGGTCTCAGTCGCTGCCCGATATACAGTATTACATATGCTGCATTGTATAGTGCCCCCTGACATTCTGATTCTCCACGTGGGCGGTAATGATTTTGGTTTGCGAGCCTCCATGTGTGACACATACCCCCTGAGGAAGTACCTGTAGCGAAACGCGCGTTGGGGTTCTATGTTTTAGAGTGGACACTTATGACCATCGTTGCTGCAATGGGTAAGACTGCTGTTTGAGTGATACATTTGTGTATAGACATTCTTTTCTCTATGTCCCTTGCTAATAACTAATAATACTTACTAAGCTAAGGGACAAGTAATACGAAAATGCACTTCTGTCTACAAACATACCTTTTTAAATAAACATTAAATATAGCTTGTATATATACATATGCGATTCAGCAACTGTGACTTTTTCGCTCTATCTGTTCTACTAGGGTCTTTTTCCTTATATGTCATTTTTAAAACGTGTGTTTGTTATATTTGTATTATAAAGACATTTTTACTCTTATATATAATTGGCTATTGGCTCTGCTGTTTCTTCTTGTATGGTTCAAAGGTGAATAAAGTAGTTGGAAAATTAGTAGCCAGGACTGGTGGCATTGTGGTGTGGCACAATGATTTGAAGGTTTTTTCCAGTAAATTTTTGCATCCACACAGGGTTCATCTGAACCCCATTGGCTTGGACATGTAGACTCCCGGGATTTAGAAAGACTTGGAAAAAGCTATTGGTGTGTGGAGGCGTGAGCATGCTTAAGGTGTCACGCAAATTTGTTATGGCAGGAGTAGGAGGGCTCTGTGGCACATAATCTGGAGACCTATTAAAAGTTGGAGGTTCAAAACAATAGGATTGAAATGCCTTCAAGGACCCCTCCAACTGTTTTATTTATATCAATAACTGCTTAAAATCTTGTGCTACAATGTTGTATTAAAGGTTAATTATATTGCGAGGTTTAAAAGATTTGCATTTATTTGGTATTTTGTTTAAATAAATGGGCTATCTCCTGAGAATTATGTACCCAAGATCCTTGAGTTCAGTGGCAGCTCGTCATGGATGCAGTTTGACACGGTAGGGTTCAGAGAACAGGAGTTTAAGTCGTTTTCTGACAAATTTATAGCTTTAATGGTGACCAAGATAAATCTCTATGCGCAACCATTTATCGCCCAAAACCCTACCCTTTTTTTTGCTTTGCCCCACAGATGGAACCTCATAGATGCAGCATATATGGTTACATTTGGAGCATTATATTGAATACGGGTTTATTAAATAAGACAAGCATTAGAACCTACTGGAGCACAGATATTTTGTACCATACCCCGATGTATTGCCTGGCCATAGCCAAGAAACATTTTGAAGCAATCCTTAGGTTACTAATTAATAGTGATAACGTGCAGTGTCCACCCCGATATGACCCCAATTAGTACCATTTATATTCAATTAGGCCTCTCATAGATCATTTAAGTGCCAAGTTAATTTAGGGACACACCTCAGAAAAAGAAAAATGAGTCCCTGGTACATTTTAAAGGGAGGCTTTAATTCTGTCAGTACCTGCCAAGTAAGAGAGTAAGGCATGGCATGAAAATTTATAAGCTGTGCATGGGTACATCAGATTAGATCCACAATTATAAAATTTACGAAGAGAAGGACTCCAGAATGACATTAGTGGGAATGTAGTGTAGGAATTGGTGCACCCACTGCTGTACCAAAGTTACCACTTCTACCTGGATAAATTTTATACCAGCATCACACTCCACTATTTAAGTGCCTTGCTTTCAAAACTACTGTGGCATGCATAACTGTAAACATTTTTATTTTTTTTAGAGAACACTCTCTAGGTAGCTGCTTTGGCAAAAAAGTAGAAAGGGCAAGAGCAGGTCATTATGCAGCAACAACTTATTGTGTGTCAAGTTTAAGGACTAGATAGATGTCCTTATATTGACAACAATACACACTAATATCAGCACCCCCGTCGCAGTACGAAGTACCAATACGCGTAAAATGATGGCTCGTCAAAAGAAGTGCAGGACACTTCTTTGGGACGTTTTTGGAGGCGTTTTTCATTGACTCCGCTGTAAAAAACGCAGCGAAAAACGCGAGTTGTTAAAAAAAACGTCTGAAAATCAGGCGAAAACACCTCCGTATTTTCAGACGTTTTTGCTCACTGCGTGTGAACATACCCTTAATGGAAACCCAAAATTTAGTATCTCAGAAAATGAGAATATTATATAAGCCCAATTTTAAAAAATTATTTTTAATACGGAAATATTGGCCTACTGAAAATTATGTACAGTATATGCACTCAATACTTGGTCGGGGCTCCGAATTACTGCATCAATGCGGCGTGGCATGGAGGCGATCAGCCTGTGGCCTTTGTTAACATTTTGAACAAACTGTATAAGCCCACTTGCCACTTCAGGGCGACCTCTTTCAAAGTGGGTCCCTACTCTATCGTTTGCAGCATTGCATGGTGGCCGCTGCCACCGCAGCACCGCTCCTGCAGAGGGAGCAACCCAGAGGCCCAAAAGCACCTTTTGGATGTGCGGCCCATGTCTACTTTCTCACAAAACTGATATATAATATATGAGTTTACATTTTTGAATTTAATTACTGAAATAAATTAACTTTGATGATATTCTAATTCATTGAGAAGGACTAGTATGCCTTTGAAGAGATATTCTTATCTACCTGCATTCCATGTCCATTGCTGCCTGCCACTTCCGTGTTTGCTGCTTGCTGCGGTGGTCGGTACTTTTCAGTCTGATTGTTCAGGGCAGCAGCGATGTGATTGTGTCATCGCGCTGCTGCCCTGAACATGAACGATCCATGTGGTGTGCAGTGCTGTTGAACGGCTGCAGGGCTACTGCGCATGTCCTGAAGCCATTGATATACCTTAATAAATTTGATGAGTGGTGGCCGGGTCGGTAGCTATCGCCATTGCACCAGGACTGTTTTTGGGTCTTATGGTCGTGACCCAGGTGGGCTTGCACCCACATTCTACTGGGGCTGTGCGGCTGACATTTCTTTGGACTCAGTATATATATATTTAGGTTGGCTGCCATATTAACAATTGATTAAAGAGAAGGAAGCACCCCTTTAAGTTGTTAAGTTAGCAAGGCGCACAAAAAAAAATATTTACAAATTCAGCACCACTACATCTGTATGCTATTATCTTAAACATTAAAAAAATGCCTCTAATCACTGACCATGCAAATAGCTACGGCCGTGCGCATGAGGCCCAATAGTGATATGATTTTATTACCTTTATGTTTGTGTACACATTGGGATGAAGTACAATGAACATACCTAGACAAACTGGTGCTTCATCCCAGACGCCATTCAAACATCTCACAATCCTGTTTCCCTTAAGTATATAATATTCTGGGCATATAAATTCCACAGAGTCACCAGATTTATAGTTATGTTTTCTAATTTGCACGGTGTCCCCAGACTGTACAGTTGGTGGTGGACCACACTGCTCACCAATTTCTGAAAAAGAAACAGGAGACAAATGTGCTTACTGAATATAATAATTGCATAACTAAATGAAGAATTTTATAGTTTATTTTCTATTTATTAACATATATTTTAACTTTATGATTTGTAAGCATTCCTTCACCACCTGCAGGACCTAGCATACTTCCATCCATCAATTTCTGCTATGTTTATTGTTGTAATTAGGGCCTATTGTTACGCATGAGCTAAGCTACATACCAGGAACCTAGCATACTTATCATCAATTTCTGCTATATCGATTGTGTGTAGTAAGGGCCTTCTTGTGACGCATAGAGTCATGCTACGTACCAGGGACCCCCTTGGTACCTAGCATTCTTCCATCCGTCAATTTCTGCTATGAATTGTGTGTAGTTAGGGCATTCTTGTGACGCATGGAGCTATGCTAGGTACCAGGGATCCTCCTGTTACCTGGCATACTTCCTTCCATCAATTTTTACTATGTTGATTGTGTGTAGTTAGGGCCTACTCAAGATCATAGGTATACAACACACAGTTTAAAAAGATTCTTGTTTTTTAATTTATCACTACATAGAACTTGCGACAATCTTCATCAAACAGAAAATGAAGTGGACTCGGACGAAACACAACTGGAAACTGGTGATGTGGAACCATGCTCACCCAGCATTATTGACTCCACACCAAGCAGCTTGACAGAGTCCGCTGTTGAGATCCAGACTGGCATCTACCAACCACCAGATGATACGCTGCCCTCCAGACCACCAGTACGTCGAAGAGTACGGAATGTGCCATCCACACCTGCCACTGCAGATACAAGGGCAGAGATAGACGCACATGTGTTACAACATCTGAGGAGACAGAAGCCCGGAAACACGGGAGGACATGTTCTGCGGCAGCCTGGCACTACTGCTGAAGACAGTCACTGAGGATGGAAAAATTCGGTGCCAGAGCACTCTCTTGAGGGTGGTGGAGGTCTTCAAATCCAACCCTGATCCTAGTGAGCTCTTCCAGATATTGGAGTACTGTCGCAGAAGACCATTGCCACAAGCAGCACCACAGCCATCACCTGCAGGACTCATCACAGTCCCTGTTTTCCCAGGGCAGGAGAATGTTTCTCCCTATGGCCATTATTGCCAGCCCCCACAACATGGACAGAGTGTTGAACGCGGAGATAGCAGCGGAGCACCACATGCCATCTCCTCGTTAATACGGGAATGGTTCAATATATAGATTTTTTTGTATATATTTTATTGAGTATTTTAAGATATAAAACATTTTGTACAGTATTTTTTTGTGTTTGGATTTTTACATGTTGGTGAATGTGTTGATAATATGTGTGGTATGTTTGATGGTAGTATACTTGGCACAAATGCACACATTCATCATAAATTACAGTCAGAACATTATTTTTTTATTTATTTTTTACTTTTTCTCTTTTTTTGGTTTACTTTTTTTCCAAACTTGTTTTTTAGGTTATATCTTTGCATTTTCTTTTATTTTCACACGGGATAATGAGGTATTCGTTTGTATTTCTGCCCAAAATACCACCGTTGTAAAAAAAATAAAAAATAAACATTTATAAAATAATAGAAAAAAAATGCCACCGAGAAAAACAAAAAAAATGTCAAGGAAAAGTTTAACTTGTACTAAATAAATAAACAGGTATTTAGGGAGAAATACTGTAAGCTCTGTACTGTAAGCTCGCAACTTACGCCAAGGGTCCTCATTGTTTTGCGAGTTCCTACTCTAACTAAATGAAACAAACCAAACTAAACTAAACTGGAAAGGCGAAAGTCCAGAACCAAATTTTCTAGCGAATAGCATCCATCTGCAACCGCTCCCACAGGTGAAAAAATGGAGTTCCCGATTTGCCAGACCTGACACACCAGCTCATCCATACTGGTTCTGTTCCAGAGGAATGGTGGTCAATGTTGGCATATACTGCTGAAGCTCACCATCCAATGCAGACGTTATGGAGGATGACACTAGCTTGGATAACCAGCATCACATTATCCGGACTCATCTGCAGAGAGGATTGCAATACCCGCCACTTGCTGCTGAGAATCCGAAAGGTGCACTCAACATACTGTCTCACACCATATGTGCCGCCGGTCATCAAAGCCACGCCTGGAGAATGGATGCATCTGGTGGGGGGAATCCAAAGCCTTCATCAGCCACAATGACAAATGGTGCTGTAGGTCCTGAAGATCCCGGCACATGTCTTGGTTCTGGAAGGGCGAGCTGGTTGGACTGAAGCCGTTGACCGATTCTGGAAGCCCTGAAGATGCCCGCATTAGCAGAGCTCCCATAAGCCACTATATAAACAATCATAAACCGGTAGTCACTGTCAGTCAAGGCCAACAGCACCACAGAGAAATACTGCTTATAATTGAAGTAGAGGGGCCTTAAGTGAGGTGGCTTCTTCACACAAATGTGTTCCCCATCCAATGCGCCAACACAGTTGGGAAACTGTGCAGATTGGTAGAAGCCCTTGGCAATCAGAAGCCAGTTTTCCGCCTTGAGCTGTGTCATCACCGCCACTCTCAGTTGCTGCCAGATCACTTCGCAGGTCAGTTTGATGATCTGCGAAATGGTGGGGCACCCCAATTTAAAGTCTAATTGCAGCGATACAAATGAGTATCCAGTTGTCAGGAATCTGTGGAAAAAAAAATTAAAACATTTATTAGGGCTAGCATTACCAAGGCGACATTGCGGCAATAGGCAAAGGGGACAACTATGGTTATACTATCTATGCCAGGGCGGCAATAGGTAAAGGGGACAACTATGATTTAACTATCTGTACCAGGGTGACATGGCAGAAAGGAGCAAATGGGACATTATGTGTTCTTACCTGCGTGTCACGATTAGCCATCCCTCCATAGTGATGCACCGTCGCATGTTGGTGTCCTGGAAGTTGAATCCAGGACAACGGAATGACATCAGAAGGTCATAGGCGGAGATGGACAGACGGCAGTAGCTGTGAAACTTGTCCAGGTACTGCTGCAGGTCCGTGTGAGGGTGTGGAAATTACCCTTCCTGGGCTGTTGGGAGACAATGGGTTGAACCCAATACCACTTCCTCCTTCTCTTCTGTTCTTCTTCCAGCATTGGTGCTTGCCGTCCGAATCGCCGAGAGAGGAGCCAGTCCAGGAAACCATCATACACAGGATCACATGACATCTTTGCAGTGAAGGAATCGCCAGTAACCAGAGTTAGATCAGCAGAGGAATCAAACAGAGCTCTCAACAAAGCAAAAACACAAGAAAAAATGTCACCAGAGCGATTATGTGACCTACTCAGGGGGTGGGACTATTAGTGACATCATTTTCAGCCTTCCACAATTTTTTTGTGGATCCATGAATACTGATGACACATGAATGGACTGCGGAAGGTTCTTTTTATGGACAAATGCTCAGCATATACTGACAACGAATCTGTGCTTTTGCGGACCGCAAAAACAATTTGATTGTGTGAGTGACAGTGCATGAAACATGGCACTTAATTCCGTGCCATGTTTATCATTTTTAGCAAGAATATTTTTAGGATCATCAGATGATTGTAACTGAGTGTTCCATTTTGCAAGATCTTTAGAGAAGATTTTACATGGACCTGAAAAATTTAAAAGGGAAACTGATATTTAGTTTTTAATTGTATTACTCAGTGGCCCAGATTTATCAAACTTTTTACGCTAGTTTTTGTCATAAAATGTGACTTCAAAAGTTCCATCCTGACATGTCAAATGTGCACAACATTTTGCAACTTCTTTTCTTATTAGTCAAAATTTGTTAATTGATAAGAGTGGGCGACTTTTCCAAGGAGACTTATTTTAGGCAATAGTTATTGACTCAACTAACCACAAATTTATAGTTCAAATTTACGCCTACTTAGATTAGATTGTTTGGCTGTCAGAGAAAAAAATTCAGTGTAAACTTGGCACTAATAAATTTCGCAAAAATCACTCCAACTACCTCCTCCACTTTGGTGTAAAATACACCAGTCTTAGTAAATGCAGGCTGCTATTTCGAAGTGTCTAGTTTAATGTTGTACTTACTGTGACATACTGGTAGATCAGTCCATTGACCATTCTCACATTTAACAATTATAGGACCATATATTACATATTCCTCATTGCACCCAAATTCCACATATGAGCTTGAGTTATAACTGGCTTGTTGTTCAGTTTTGATTAATCCGTTTAGAATTTGTGGGGATTTGCAGCTTCCTAAAAGGTTAAAATGAAAGGAATTTTAGAACGAGTTACAGCTCATAGAGAAGTATGCATTGCTCTTGTGATGAATACTTAATCATAGTTATCAGATTGACAACAACTCTGGTCATTGATTGCATGGCTTTTTTCCAGACAGTTTAAAGACTTTACTTGAGAGATAATTTCACTGGCCATTGACCTTGCCATCCAAGGATTACATGTGTTTAACTACAGTATTTTATTTAAAATTTTTAAAATTTCAATTTTGATTAAGGATTTTCAAAATATGAACAGAATTACATATAGAACATAGAGAAACATTTCGCCAACATGGCAATACAAGGATACATAGTAAATACTATATCACAAGTAAAGCATTGAGTTAACAACAGTTAACATTGTTCCATGGATGAAACATTATACCGCAAAAATACCAGCCAGGTTAATTACATTGGTAGAAGGTAAAATGGACACCATTCAGAGTAGCAAAATAACTGACCACAACTCTCTGCATATATTCCTTGAGCCAATTCTCAATCCAATTACAAACGATACTTTCTAAACCTATAGTCCTTCATTTACCCATGAGACGTCAATTGAGGGAAAGTGTCAAATGCCTTTGCAAACTCCAAAAACACTACATCCACAGCGGCCCCTCTGTCTAGGCTTCTGCTCACCTCTGCATAAAAACAGATCAGGTTGGTTTGACAACTTCTGTCCTTAGTAAAACCGTGCTGGCTGTCACTTATAATACTATTTTTTGTCACATAATCCTGTATATAGTCCCTCAATAGCCCCTCAAACATTTTCCCCACGATGTATGTTAAGCTTACTGGACTATAATTACCCGGGGAAGGCCTAGAGCCCCTTTTGAAAATAGGCACCACATTTGCCCTGTGCCAGTCCCTTGGTGCTATACCAGTCAGGCAGTCACTAGAGAATCCCTAAATATTACGAAGAGGGAGATAGAAATAACTGAACTAAGCGCTTTAAGAATTCTAGGTTGTAACCCATCTGGTCCCGGGGCCTTGTGTATATATATATTATTTAATTTAGCTTGGACCATATCTACATTCATCTAATTCAGTATATCAACTGATATATTAACAGCAC
Organism: Rhinoderma darwinii; assembly: GCF_050947455.1. NCBI lineage: Eukaryota > Metazoa > Chordata > Amphibia > Anura > Rhinodermatidae > Rhinoderma > Rhinoderma darwinii. Next base: position 57,128,184 of record NC_134693.1, read on the forward strand.
TGGCATCGGCTACATCAGCTGCTCTTTCTTCTGTTGTATATAAGGAGCTAAAGAACCCATTTAGTAACTCTGCCTTCTCTTGATCCCTTGTTACCAACTCCCCATTACAACTATCTAGAAGTCCTACATGTTCTGACCTTGACTTTTTTGCATTCATATACCTGAAGAAATTTTTGGGTATTGTTTTACGATCCTTGGCCATCCGCCTTTCATTTTGTATTTTTGCTGATTTTATTACCGTTTTACAGTTTTTATTAAGCACTTTATAATTGAAAAAGGCTACAGCTGTAGCCTCAGATTTGTATTTTTCAAATGTCCTTTTTTTTGTCATGTATTGCCCTTTTTACAGAAGGTGTAAGCCATGTGGGGTTTAATTTTAGTCGTTTATACTTGTTACCTATAGGAATAAATCTTGCACTATGATTACCTAAAGTAGATTTGAAAATCTTCCATTTATCATTTGTACCATTATTTGACATTAGTTGTTCCCAGTCTACATCCTGAATTGCAGCCTTCATCCTTGGGAAATTGGCCTTCTTAAAATTAAGTGTTTTGCCCGTGTTTGTTTTTTAAAGTATAGGTAAAATGTAACTATATTGTGATCACTGTTACCGAGGTTTTCATGAATATTGACATTCCCAACAAGCTCTGCATTATTAGAAATGACCAGATCCAACAGAGCTTCACCTCTAGTCGGGTCTTCCACAAACTGGCCCATAAAATTTTCCTTCGAAGGTGAAGCATTTGGAACCAGTTCAATCGGACAGTTGTAAGACCGGTGTGGAGGAAGCATCTCAGCCTCCTTCTTGCAGAAGACGTATGCAAACTGAGGAAAATTAGGAGGTATTCCTGCTAATGACTGAGGCACAGAAAGCTGGGCAGGACGGATGTGTAACAGGCAGCAGTGGAGTCCCATTGGAGAACTTCTCTGGAATTCCAGTCCAGGACTGGGGCATGTAACCAGTGCCAAGGCAGACCCAGCAGAACAGGATTGATGGCTTTAGGCAAGACCAGAAATGTAATCAGTTCAGTATGAAAGACTCCCACTTCAGTGGCTTGGTCTCAGATACGATCGGGTAGAGGAAGTTCATTCACCGAGGCAACAGCCAGATTCATCTCCAGAGGGACTGTGGGAAATTTTCAGATGATCCACTAGATCTTGTTGGATAAAGTTTGCAGAGGACCCTGAGTCCAGGTAGGCAGAGATCCGGTGCGTGTTGACACTATGGTCTCGGGAATGGACAGTTTTTTATTTAGCGCCGTTCCGTCTAGGCTTGTTTCTCCAACCAATCCTAGGCACTGGAGTTTTTTGGCTTCTGGGGACACAAATGCACATAATGGCCTCCGAGGCCGCAATACAGACATAGTCCCAAAGTGTGTCTGCGTTGTTTCTCCTGGTCTGACAATTTGAGCCAGTCCACTTGAATAGGCTCCTCTGGTGGAACAACTGATGATGGCAGCAGGGGTTGCTGGAATGTAGGAGCCAGCCTAGGGAATCTTCTTTCCCGGTGAACCTATTGGGGCCGTTCCCGGATCCTCATGTCAATCCAGGTGGCCAGAAGAATGAAATCATCCAGGGTAGGTGGCAGATCTCGAGTGGCAAGCTCATCTTTAATCTCAGGAGGCAGTCCCTGCCAGAATGTAGCCACCAAGGCCTCGATGTTCCAGGTTAGTTCTGCAGCCAGGGTATGGAGCTGAATGGCATCCTTGCCCACGGAGATATCGCCCTGGTGAAGGTTTAGCAGAGATGAAGCAGCAGAACAGACTCTCCCACGTTCCTGAAATACTGTACGGAAGGTCCGTAAGAAACACTTTAAGTCATGGGTCTCTGGTCCCCGACGTTCTCAAATGGGGTTCGCCCAAGCCAGGGCCTTGCCCATAAGGAGAGAGATTATAAAGGCGATCTTTGCATCATCAGAATGGAAGGCCTTTGCATGCAGTCTGAGGTGGATTTGGCATTGGTTTAGAAATCCCCTACAGGTCCTCGCATCTCCGTCATAGAGAGGAGGTAGTGGCAGGGAGAATCGAGGGTCGGCACTGTTACTAACTGGAGGTGTAGCAGGAGGAACACCAGGAGCAACAGAGCAGGTGTCGTGAAGACTGCAGCTTGCGCATCCAGCTGATGTGCAATGGCGTTCACTGCCTGGAGGAGTAGGTCCTGTCTTGACCGGTGGTCTCGCATGTCTGCCTGCTTGACTTTGCCATAACCTGAGCATACTGTCACGATCCGTGGGTATGTGGACCCACTAGGCTTCACCGCCGTAGCGGAGTAGCAGCTGGCCAAACAGTATACAAAGTCTATGCAAAGTCCTGGCACAAGTGTACCTGTAGTAGTCCAGACAGTAGCAGAGGCTTAGGCACAGATGGAACTTGACAGTAGATAACGCCAAACATGGCGGATGATACCAGGCGTGGCAGATGACACCAGACATGGCATTTGACAGCAGGTGTGGCAGGTGGCACAACACGACTCCAGCACTAGAAAGGGCACAGGAACAAACACAGCACGGCATACAGGATACAGTTAGCAGGGCACAGGAACATTGATAACAGGATACAACTAAGGGACCATTTGCTAAGACTAACATGGGAATACACAACAATGCTCAGGCAAGGAGTGAAAGGGGAAAGCCCTTTTTATAGTCCAGGGAACTGGGGATGATTTTGTAATTAATTTCATGTGCGCACGCGGGCCCTTTTAAGGTCGGGAACGAGTGCGCACACACCCTAGAGACCAGTGTACAGCTAGGCGGATGCGAGAGCTGGTGTCTCTTGGGGAGGAGATGCCAGCCCTGACATGGAGTTCTGCGGTCGCGGTCGTTAGGGGGTAAGTGAGAGCGACGGCCGTGGACGTTACATAAGATAACGAAGGCAGTTGATTTACAGGTTTTTACGGAGGTGTAGCTGCAATGAGATGTTTCCAGGAGGACAACGAGGCATCAATCGAGGTAATACGTGTTACGTTTTTAACCCGCTGCTGCTTGTTGGTCGACAAGAGGGAAATAAGGGGGCCTGTCATGGCAGCTCTTTCAATTTCTACCCATTTAAGATATGGAAAATCAGACCACCAGTGCCAAAGGTGCGTAAGTATTGTATCGTCATAGTATCTTTTGACATCTGGAACTCCCATGCCCCCACAGGACCAAAACCTAGTCATTGTGGGCAATAAAATTCTAGGCTTCCTACCAGCCCAAATGAAATTAGTGAGAATTTTCTGAAGCTTAAGAAGGTACGTTAGTATTGGGGACTGGAATCACAACAGTACGGAACATGTACAATATGATAGAAAGAACCATCATTTTTACAATAGCCACTTTATCTACCCACAAAATCATAGAATTAGGAAAACCATCTAACATTTTGGAAACTTTAGAAAGCAAAGGAGAATCATTACTGGCAAATAATGCTGAACTAGGACATGTGAGGGTCACCCCTAGATAACTAATACAATTCTCCTGCCAAGTATAATGAAATTGAGAATCAAATATGTTCTTCGTATGAGGGTCTACCCCTATATTCAAAATTTGGGATATAGAGGAATTAACAGAGTAGTAGACGACCTGTCCAAATTTAGCTAAGGAGTCCTGAACAGCTGGTAAGGATGTAAGTGGATCAGTAATTGATATTATGACATCGTCCGCGTACAGATGGATTTTTAAGAACTGAGGAACCCACTGAAATGGCCGCAATGTTAGAGTTACTTCTCATTAGCTCTGCCAAAGACTCCATTACCATAGCCAAAATGATAGGGAAGAGGGGGCAGCCCTGACAAGTCCCATTACTCATATTTAAGGGACTGGAGAGAAATCCCGATGCCAAAACTCTAGCCGAGGGATTTGAGTACAATGCTAGTATGGCCGATTTAATGTGACCCTGCAGAGCAAAGCAATCCAGGATTTGAGAAAAGTATCCCCAGTGGACCCTGTCGAACGCCTTCTCCGCATTCAAGGCTAGCAGCAGAGAAGGTGTCCGCCCATTGTTTAAGGTCTATGAACCTCCGTGTGCCATCCGGAGCCTGACGATCTGCCACAAATTCCACCTGATCTGGCTTGAATAAACTAGGAATTATGTGATTGAGTCTATCGGATAAGATCTTTGCATACATTTTTATATCTGAATCCAACAATAAAATCGGACTGAAGTTTTCTGGAGTAGTAGGCTCATATCCAGGCTTCAGGAGGGCAACAATAGTGGCGGCTAGCATTTCTAAGGTGAACGATCCTTCAGATGCAGCCTTATACACCTTGAGGAGATGTGGGGCTAATACTGAGGAGTAACACTTATAATAGTTGTTCGTAAATCCATCAGGACCAGGTGCCTTAAATAGCTTTAGGGAGGAAATAGATTAAAAAATTTCAGGTATGGTAAACTATTCTGAAAAGGCCTGTAGTTGCATTGGGGATATCTGCGGCAACAACACCTCAATCAAGAAATTAGCAATGTCAGAGGAAAAAGGTTGAAAAACCCAAGCATTATCACTTAAATTATAAGGGGAGCCATAACAAGACTGAAATTGTTCAGCGATCTTCCTTGGGTCAATCACTTTATTACCCTGAGAGTCCAACACATAAGCTATTCTAGAACGCAGGGAAGCCTGTAGTTTTTTGACAGAAGCGCTGCAGCACTATTGTTACTTACATATGTTTGTACCTGAATCTGTTTAAGAAATATATTGTGTTGTGATGCCAAAAGTGTCTGTAGGTTTAGTCGTAAGGACCTCAATTCAGATGCTAAAACAGGGGAAGCGGCAGACTTATTCTTTGCTTCCAATGCCACAATCTTTTGTGTATAACTACAGTATTTTTAAATAAGAAATTCAAGTGGTGTATACTATCATTGAAGTCATAGTATGTCTCTTCATTGTAAAACTTCTCCCTCCCTAGCAGGAGCGACAACAATCATAGGGGCCCATAGCAAAACGAAGTATAGAGCTCTGACAAATGATTACTTTTTTTTTTTTTTTTAAACATTGAATTTTTATTATAACCAAGGGAAATAGACACAAAAGTAGTCGCTCAGTATAAAAAGGAATGTAACACATAATGCAATAATAAAAAAAATATAGTATATACCTTTATGCAAAATACTGAATTTGTGCATGCTATTTCACAGTCGTTGTCCCCCCAAAAAAGAGGAAAGAATAATAAGGAATCAATGGAATAAGGGTGCAATAGAATAACAGAAGAAAATCAAAATTGGTCGACAATTGTTCCATAAATGTATGCAGATATGGACAATATGAATACCAATCTTAAAACCATATTTGGGGTAAGAAGAAAACCTTTCACTATTATTGTGAATTAATAATTATATTGTGGGGTGACTTGAACCAAATGTCCCATTGTTTGAAGATTTTTGTAGGATTATAGGCAATAAACTTTTCAGATAGACAAGTGTCATTAATGGAGTTTATTATCTCCGCTAATGGGGGTGGACTCGGATTCTTCCAGAACTTTGCCATTCTAGATCTGGTTGCAATTAAAGTGTGGGTAATGATAATTTTGTGTTCATAGGGAAACACATCTAAATTAATAGTTAGAAGTCATTGGGTATTCGTTGACTTTCTAGAGTAACCACAAAGCTGAGAAAGTCCCTAATTGCTTTCCATAAAAGAATCATTTCCCTGGATTCCCACCAAATAGGTTTCATTAGCATTACTTTTGTTACAACGTCAACAGTTAGAAAGCGAGCCTTGAAAAATGTTTTTAGGTCTGTAAGAAGTTAAATACCATCTATATAGAAATTTGCTGGAGTTTTCCAAATGGTTAATGCATTTAGAATGCTTTGGGAATTGCAGAAAAGTATTCTTGCCATTGCCTATGAGAAATTGACAGACTTAAATCACTTTCCCATTTTTAGAGCAAAGAAGGGGTAGGAGAAGAATTAGCGCCTAATAATAGTTGATAGGCATTTCATCTAAAGTGATGGGTTATGAAGTAATGTAGAAAGGCAAAATCTAATGCAAGAAATAGGTATATTACAAGTCTAATTTGCAAGCAAGTGCTTAAAAAAAGCCAATTTTAAGAATATGGTATTTGTCCTGAATCGCTGAGAATGGAAGTAAATCATTATCATCATATAGGTCACCTACATAAGTTACCCCTTAAAGAACCCACGAGTTCAATTTCAAGTTGGGAATGACCGATTCTAATATCTTTATAGGTATATTTAAAAGATAAAAATTAACCAAGGCTTTCTTAGTGGTCAATAAGATCCAGAGATCCATTATGGCCCTTATAGGTAGGGGAACATTATTGGATTTTGAAATATTGAAATGGAGTTAGTTTTAAGCAACTGAGTTTCTAAAATGACCCAGTTTTTTGTCAAATCATTTAGACATAGATATCGCATTTGATTAAATATACATGCTCTATATTACTGAACTATAGAAGGGCACCCCATGCCTCCCGTCTTAATCGGTTTCTAAGGTGTATCCGCTTGAACTCGAAGATGCTTATCCATCCAAATGATTTTATAAATAAGAGACTGAAGATCCTTCAAGTTCTTCATAGGAACAAAATTGGTAGAATGCGGAACAAGAATGAAATTTGAAGAATGATGATCATCTTAACCGAGGCTATGTGACACATCCCGAATATTACATGCTGTTGCATTTGTTGGAGATTTTTTTTAAATCTTATGATACAATAATCTATTATTAGTAAGTATTAAGTTTGATACTTGGGAAGTTAATTGAATCCCTGAATAGGTAATTGATTTGTTATCCCTATGAAAATGATATTGGCTTTGTAAAGAATTATACGTTGTTAAAGGAATCCCAATGTTTAGGAATTGACATTTGTATAGATTAAAGTGTAGCTAAACGTTTGACAAACTTCTGACATGTCAGAACACTCTAAAAAGTTAGAGAGTGCAATAAAGGGAAGACAAAACGTCCTGTTCAAGGTGAATCTGCTGGATACCACAGAAGAAAAATAGTCCAGTTAATCAGGAATGGTGTACTGAAAATTATACACTAGTAGCCATTTGTGACCACATATGATAGGTGTATTGCCCTCATACTAATAGGTATTGAGGCAGGGCATAAGATTATTAGAACCGAGTGTCCATAGGAGACCTGTAGTTAAAGAGGCTCTGTCACCAGATTTTGCAACCCCGATCTGCTATTGCAGCAGATAGGCGCTGCAATGTAGATTACAGTAACGTTTTTATTTTTAAAAAACGAGCATTTTTGGCCAAGTTATGACCATTTTTGTAGTTATGCAAATGAGGCTTGCAAAAGTCCAAGTGGGTGTGTTTAAAAGTAAAAGTCCAAGTGGGCGTGTATTATGTGCGTACATCGGGGCGTTTTTAATACTTTTACTAGCTGGGCTTTCTGACGAGAAGTATCATCCACTTCTCTTCAGAACGCCCAGCTTCTGGCAGTGCAGATCTGTGACGTCACTCACAGGTCCTGCATCGTGTCAGACGAGCGAGGACACATCGGCACCAGAGGCTACAGTTGATTCTGCAGCAGCATCAGCGTTTGCAGGTAAGTAGCTACATCGACTTACCTGCTAACGCCGATGCTGCTGCAGAATCAACTGAAGCCTCTGGTGCCGATGTGTCCTCGCTCGTCTGACACGATGCAGGACCTGTGAGTGACGTCACAGCGTGATCTGGCAGAAGCTGGGCGTTCTGAAGAGAAGTGGATGATACTTCTCGTCAGAAAGCCCAGCTAGTAAAAGTATTAAAAACGCCCCGATGTACGCACATAATACACGCCCACTTGGACTTTTACTTTTATACACACCCACTTGGACTTTTGCAAGCCTCATTTGCATAACTACAAATATGGTCATAACTTGGCCAAAAATGCTCGTTTTTTAAAAATAAAAACGTTACTGTAATCTACATTGCAGCGCCTATCTGCTGCAATAGCAGTTAGGGGTTGCAAAATCTGGTGACAGAGCCTCTTTAAATAGCAACACAAAGGTGATTTTCTTGAGTTATTTGTGAGGTCCTATGGCAGTCCATTCCTTGTCCAGGGTAGATGTTTTTTTTTTTAAAGGAGAACTAGTGACCTCATCGACCGTGGCTAGCTTTTGGGTTTCCGGTTACGCCCCTGCTCTGTATTTGGTAAAAGGAAAATAAAAAGGCAGCAAGAAATTCTTTGAAACTGTCAGGTTCTATGTTTTCAGAAATGCCTCTAAACCTAAGGTTGTTACGCCTTGAACGATCTTCTAGATCTGCTATTTTTCAATTCAAAGAGATAATGTGGTATCAACAGTTGGTTATGGGCTTGAATGAACTCCTCCATTTTGTCTTCTAAATGAGAAGTTCTCTCCCCTTTGTCAGTTATTTCATTTTGCAGAGCATTAAGTGCATAGGAAATATCCTTTTGAATGGACTGCCTCAGGGCAGCTAACAGTGACCGCATAGCATGGTGGGCTCTGATATATGAGCAGGGTTGGCTGCATTGATAGGGAAAGATAGTATCTGTAACTCAGAGGCTGAATCTAAAGTGCCTGTCATGCTTCCAGACACGACCTTACTCCACTGGAAGGACTCCCAAGCAGCAGCAGCAGGAGCTGTGCGGAGTAGGCAAGGCGAGGCTGTGGTAGAAGCGCTCTGTGCAGAGAGCCCGGATTGCTCAGGAGGACCATGTGGGTGCCACAATGAAAGCCGCAAACTTGCCTGTGGCAGCTTTCTCCTCTTCTGACCCATCGGTGGTGAGTAATAGGGTGTTTTGGTAATTACTCAACACTGTGCAGGATTTGATGGCAATAAAAGCTGTGAGAAAATTTAAAAATAGGTGCAGGTCACAGAGCTAGAAGGACACGCCTTTGCTCAGCTCAGAATCCAGACAAGCCCCCAATGACTACTTTTTTAACAAATTAATGTTCACCATAGCTTCAAAACAGATCTTTAAAGCAGTTGGAGCTATAATTTTCAGACATGAGAGAAACTCCATTAATACTGACAGTTCACCATCATTCTATCCCCCCTCTTTGCCATGCAGCATGTAACAGATTCATCAACTGAGTGCCCTGTTGATAAATTTGGCTTAGGCCTCTTTCACTCAGCAGTATTTTGGTCAGAATTTTGCTTCAGTGTTTACAAGCCAAAACTTTTAGTAAAAACTACACAGTGAAAAGTATAATGAAAAGATTTATACCTCTTCCATCTTTTGGACCTACTCCTAGTTTTATCTTACAAATACTGAAGCATAATACTGACTAAAATACTGGTGCGTGAAAGTAGCCTTAGGCTAGAAATGCCAGTTCGGACCTGGTGATGTATTCTGACACTTTTCTAAGTATAAGTGTGTAGGAATTTCTTAATAAATAAGTCGCAGTTGGCCCGGCTCTAAAATCTCATCCATTTTACCCTCAGTCAAATGTTCGAAAAAGTGGCGAATGTGCTTCATAAATAAGGTGCTCAGTTAGAACAAAATATTTTAAATGTATTTAACCCCCGTCACCCAACGTACTAGCACATTGTCGTTAAGTACTTAACGCAACACAACATATAGGTACGTTGTGTTTCTGGTGCCGGTTCAGAAGCTGGTGTCAGCTGTATAGAACAGGTGACACCCTGCTGCATGGCCGGGACTGGAGTTAGCCTCCAATCTGGCAAATTAACCCCTTAGATGCAGCGCTCAAAAGCGAACGCTGCATCTATGGGGTTTTTCTAGCAGATCGGCTCCCTGCGATGCGATCGCTGGGTTCTGCTGGCTGCTTTGGCAGACTGGAGGCCTGACAATTGCCTCCTGTCTACCAGGTACGGAAGCCTGCTAGGTCCCGCCCAGAGGCGGGGTCCTGAAATACTTCCGGATGCAGAAAGAAGATAGCACAGGCTCAGAAGCTTAGCCTGCAACATCAGTCATGGGTCTCAGCTGTATGTAACAGAGCCAGCTCCGATCCCTACCTTCGCTGGGATGTGATCGCTGGGGTGCCGATCATTGCTATGGCAAGCGGAGGCCTAACAATGTCCTCCTGGTCTGCCAAGTACAGAAGCCCATTAGGCCCCGCCCGGAGGTGGGCCCTAAAAGGCTTGCTGTCAGTGAATAACTGACAGCTCTAATGCATTGCACTACGTGGGTAGTGCAATATATTAGAGTAAAGATCAGAGGTGCAGGACTTTAAGGCCCCTAGTGGGACAAAAAAAAAAGTGGAAAAAGTTAATACAAATGTTGTATAAAAGTATAAAAATAAAAGTTTCAAATAAAAAAAAACTGCCTTTTTTCCTATAATACGATTTCTTTCATAGGAAAACAAATGAAATCATTAAAAAAAAGTACAAATATTTGGTATCACCGCGTCCATGACGACCCAAACTATAAAACTATAATGTTATTTTTTCCTCACGGTTAACAACGAAAAAAATAAAAATAATAAACTATCCCAGAATCGCTATTTTTTGGTCACCACTCTTCCCATAACATAGAACAAAAAGTGATCAAAAAGTCGCATGTACCCCAAAATAGTACCAATAAAAACTACAACCTGTTCCCCAAAAAACAAGCATTTACAGAGCTTTTTTGACTTAAAAATAAAGAAGTTATGGCTCTTAGAATATGGTGACACAAAAAAAAAATGTTTTTAAAAAAAAGTGATTTTACTGTGCAAACGCTGCAAAACATAAAAAAAAACATTATACATATGGTATAACCATAAACATATTGATCCACAGAATAAGGTAAAAATGTAATTCATAGCCTATGGTGAACATTGTAAAAGAAAGAATAAAAAACATTGTTAGAATTGCTTGTTTTTGGTCACCTTGCTTCCAAAAAAATTGAATAAAAAGTGATCAAAAAATTGCGTGTACCCCAAAATGGTACCAATGAAAACTACAGATTGTCCCACAACAAATAATCCCTAATTCTCTCCATTGGAGAGAAAATAAAAAATATCTGGCGACACAAAATGTGCAGTGCGTTCCAAAAGCGGTGAAGATTGGGCACCATTTATCAGTGCGATTCTGGCCACACATCTGCGGATTATTTATTTACCGCATTATTTTACCCTCCTATCATGCCCTGATGTACTCCGCACAGCTTACATATGCCCCCACATTATACACTGAAATACCAGTAAAACCCCAAACAGAAATACTACCAAGCAAAATCCATGCTCCAAAAGCCAAATGGCGCTCCCTCCTTTCTGAGCCATACGGGGTGCCCAAACATCAGTTTACGTCCACATATATGACATCACTATACCCGGGAGAACCCGCTTAACAGTTTATGAGGTGCTCGCTGTTATACCCGGCGTTGCTCGGGAGGTTGACTTACGGTATAGATAGAGTGTGTCTGCCCGTCCGTCCCGGGGGGGGCTGTTGTGGGTGACAGTAGTCGATCGGGCCAAAGGGTCTCACACCGGACGGCGGAGAAGCCGGAAAGTGAGGCGGCCCAACAGCTTGGTGTCTTGTTGTCGGGAACATTCCGCCATATTGGGAAGGTCAGCATTGGAGCGGTGTGGCCTAGACCTGCCATACAGCACACGTAACCTCATGGAGCTCGCTCTCAACCGCACCCTCAAAGCACAGACCCAGCTCCCACCGCCAACGATACTCACCATCACGGCCGTGTCAGCCCATCCGTTCCGGTTAGGCTGTGAGCAGACAAAGAGCTAGCGCCCGACACTGCGCTCCGAGTATACTCTGACCTCCCTCCCAGCATGCACCGCACTGCGCAGCCGCCTGTTCAATCAACGAGCGCCATTTTGTGTGTGGTGTTCCTCTGACGCCAAGGCGTAGCTACGCTGTGGAGGATGGAGCATGACGTCACTTCATTTTAAACCAATGAAAAATCGGGCTTCAAACAAACTTTCTAAAATATATAATAGATTTGTCTTCAATGGCACAAACTGGGCACAACATATTGTGCACTAAAATATCAGTGAAAAATTGCAAATTTCACTTTGCACCATCTGCTGCGCATTAATTTCTAATGTAAAAACACCTGTGGGGTAAAAATGCTCACTACTCCCCTTAAAATGCCCTAAGGGTTGTAGATTACAAAATAGGGGTCACTACTTGGAGGATGGTTTTACTATTTGACCTCAGAGTCCTGTAATTTGGGGCCAATGCTGTGAAAATCACTAAAATAGGCCTCACATGCGCGTGTTGCTCTTCACTTCTGAGCCCTGTCATATGTCCAGGCAAATGTTAAGTGCCTTGACGGGTGTAGTTTCTAAAATGAGGTCACGTCTTGGGGGCTTCCACTGTACTCTGGTACCTCAGGGTTTTGCAAACGTGACATGGCTCCCAAAAACCAATCCAGTAAAATCTGCATGCCAAATAGCGCTCCTGCCATTCTGAGCCCTGCCGTGTGTACAAACAGCAGTTTATGAACACATGTGGGGTATTGTCGTAATCGAGAGAAAGTGCTTTTCAAATGTTGGGTGCTTATCCTCCTTTATTCCTTGTAAAAATTGAAAATGTCCACGTTTTATCAGAAAAAAAAATATTTTCAATTTCACACATAATTCCACTAAATTCAGCAAAAAGCCTGTGAGGTCAAAATATTCACTATACCCCTCGATAAATTCCTAAATAGTCACTTTTGGTTTTTTTGGGGGGTTTCCACTGATTTGGTCCCGCAGGGGCTTTGCAAATGTTACATGGCGCTGCAAACCATTCCAGCAGCAAAATCTGAGCTCCAAAAGCCTAATAGCACTCCTGTGGTGTGTCTAAACAGCAGTTTATTACCACATATGGGGTATTGCCATGCTCAGAAGAGTTTGCTTTACAAATGTTGGGGTGCATTTTCTCCTTTATTTATTGTGAAAATGGAAAAATCTGAGATAAAACTAAATTTTTTTTAGAAAAAGTTAGATTTTAATTTTCATGGTGTAATTCCACTAAATTCAGCCAAGAAGCTGTGGGGTCAAAATGCTCACTATACCCCTCGATAAATTTGGGGGCCATAGTTCCCCAAATGGGGTCTCTTTTTTGGGGGGGGGGATTTCCACTGTTTTGCTCCATCAGTGGCTTTGCAAATGCAACATGGCACCCGAAAAATATTCCAGCAAAACTTGAGCTCCAAAGGTGCTTCTTCCCTTCTGAGCCCTGACGTGTGTTCAAACAGCAGTTTATTACCACATCTGGGTATTGCCGTAATTGGTAGAAATTGATTATCAAATGTCGGGGTGCTTTTTCTCCTTTATGCTTTGCAAAAATTAAAAATGTCTACGTTTTGTTGGAAAAAAATTAGATTTTAATTTTTACGCCCTAATTCCACTAAAATACACATGGTGCTCCTTTGCTTCTTTGGCCTGTGCTTCAGTCCATTACCACAAGGGCAACATGTGGGATATTTCTAAACACTGCAGAATCCGGGCAATAAATATCGAGTTGCGTTTCTCTGGTAAAACCTTCTGTGTTACAGAAAAAAAATAGATTAAAACTGATTTTCTGCAAAAAAAATGAATTGTAAATTTCACCTCCACTTTGCTATAAAGGGGTTTTCCCCATGAAGGACATTCATGACATATCCACAGGATATGTCATAAATGTCAGATAAACGTGGGTTCCACCTCTGGGACTCGCTCCTATCTCTAGAACAGCGCCCCCTAAACACTGTTCTGCCGCTCTGTGTTCCGGCAGAAGCAGGTGAAATCCGACCTTGACCTCGGAAACAGCGTAGCTCGCTGAGGTACCCTGTTTCTGTAAGTCCTATAGAACTGAATGTTAGTTACCGAAACAGCGTAACTCGCATGATATGCTGCTTTCGTAACTACCACTCACTACTATGGGAGTTACGGAAACAGCGTAGCTGAGCGATCTGTGTAGGTCTATGTCATGTCCCATCATCCATCGGTGCTCGGGCAGAGGATTTACATCGGAGGTAGGTAGGAACTGAGGAAAGTAGTGAGTAGTAGTTTCCGTCAGTTAAAACTGTTATGTCTCTTGCATAGATGTGTACATGATTATTAGTAGTGTTTATTGATATTGACACATTTCTATTGAGTAACCTGTGGCATGTTCATATACATTCTTTGATGTATTGTTCCAATTACACAGATCCTGGACACTCAGATATCTAGGACACATATCACAAGCATACTGGTATTAAGTACCTGCTGCATCTTTTTTTGGGTAGGGTTCATTCACACCAACCTCCTTCCATGTCTAATTGTTTCTAGTAACTGACGGATGTGATCCAAATTTGGAACCCAGCTGAAGTTCTTAGACACACACTAATATGTTACGATTATTAGAGCACCACCTATTAAACTCATCGATTAATAATTTCTTTTTTACATATTCCATTATTATTAACGTTTGAGCCTGTGTGTGGTCTACATCAACATAATGAAGCCACTCATGCTTTGCATATCTCGAATCCTATGTAGGGGTTAAACCCACTTTCTTGGCCACACACCCTCTGCACACCTGATCCATAAAGCCAGCTCCAGTATATTAAGAGAGTAGCTATGATTTCTATGAAATCAGAAGTTCAAAACGCCTAAGCGTTCTCTGCCGGGATTTTAATTGCTTGTTTTTTTTATTGTGATACCAATAAACAGCCTTGCATTTTTATCTTTCATCGTGTGCTGGATCTCTCACTAGTTTCCTCGGTTCCTACCTACCTCCGACGTAGATCCTCTGCCCAATTGACGATGGATGATGGGACATGGCGTTTGCTATTTGCATGAGTCGTGAGCGGACCAATTTTTATTTGCTTCTTCCCAGCTACTGTGGTCAGTGGTCTCGTTTTCTTAACCAACTCCCACATCTCTATGTATGAACGACATTCAAGATTCTACAATTGTCACGCTCTTTTGATGGTTTGTCATTGCATAGACCTACACAGGTTGATGATTTTGATTTTTTAAATCTGCCTTTATGGATCAGGCCATGGCTACACTGAATAGCCAAGAAAGGCTCAATAGAGCGGCTGCTCTTTCTTCTAACCACTTGTTACCCACAGGTGAACATAGCCATAACTTGATGTCTTTCATACGTGACCTGGAGAAGCTTTCACTCCAACAGGTCCCGAGTATGGTGGGATAGTAATACACTGCAAACTTATATTGATAATGCTACAATCCCAAGTGGTCAACGCTTCCATAGGACTCCCACCATCAAGTACAACGACACATGTGGAATGGAATGAGATCCTGTCAGATTCCTGCATCAGACTAATGAAACTCATAGTCAAGTATGAGAATGAGAAATTACAGGAAATCGAACATTCCATTAAATAATTACATCTCACATTAGCTGTGCACAAGGATCACTATAAATTTGAAGAACTACATCCTAAATTAAAAGATAATGTTTCTAAACTGGAAGATATCCTTACTGAAATCAAACATTCCAAATTTGAAAGGGACAAGAAAGACTACACTGAAGACCTGGTTTACACATGGCGGGAAAACCGCACAGACACCGCACCTCCAAGACCAATTTTTAAAAAACGGTCCAATTCAAGGAGCATTTACAATAAGAGCCAAAATAGAGTTAATTTCACGTCTTCGTAGTATGATTCTACGGATGTCACAACAGAGTTATCTGACTCTGATGGCTTTCCGGAACCTTACGATACCACTAGACATCATCATGGTCAAGGATACAAACATACAAACACTCAACATAATGCGGGCAGATCTTTTTTAGGGTCCGGCACGAAGGCAAAAAACGCACCAGACGAGCAGGTGCAAAACATAGATCTAGGAAACTAGAGATATCCGGCACGCAAACAGAAAAAATTAATGAATTCACAGTCCTAAATTTGTCTGCCACGATCCTTTCATCAGAACAGATTAGTGTTGTCAAAAAAGGTCTCAAGTTCGTCCTTACCAGAAGCTTTGATTTCTTTCCCACCTTACTCGATGTCAACAGATCTGTCAGATTATTAACAGTTAAGAAACACTTTATGAACTCTTAAGATGTTAACTCCATTGCTAATAAAAGCACTACGGACGAACCTTCACGTGAATCGCCATGAAATGAATATGCCGATTTTAATTTTATGGAACAATTAACCAGTCTGATACTACAATCATTGTGCTGGGATAATGATGATACCAACACACAGGAAGATCCTATATCCACCAGGATCCCCAATCCCTCTTTTTACCCCGTGAAGTCCCGATCCATGGCTATGGCCAATTTTCAACACCTGGTTGAAAAAGCCCTCTCAGAGCTGAATAACAATAACACTGATAATAAAGGTAACTTAACCAAGAGGGAAGAACATGCCCTGAGACAATTAAGAAAAAACAATAACCTCATAGTCCGGGATTCGGATAAAGGGGGATCTGTGGTGATCCTAGATACAGCATTATACGAACGTGAAGTCATGAACATGTTGGGCGACAATTTAACCTACAGAGAGTTAACTGATGATCCCACGGACATCTTCAAAAGTAAACCGACTAAGCTCTTTGCGTAAGGATTAGCAATGGGCATTCTAAATAAAAAGGAAGCGGCATACATGAATAAGGAGTTTCCGATCACACCAATCTTTCATGCCCTACCGAATACCCACAAAGATCGATTTCTGCCACCTCCAAGACCTATTGTATCAGACATTGGCTCTCTTATGGAACGTTTGGGAGCCTGGCTTGACAACAAGCTACAACCACTTGTCAAAAAGGGAACCGGGCTACAATAAGGATAGTACAGCAGTTTTGAAGATCATGGACAATCTACCCTGGCAGCCAAATTATACCTGGTTGACATGCAAAATTACGGCACTTTACACATTGATTCCCCATGAGAAGGCTCTGATTGCTTTGGAATACCATCTACATAATTATTCCAACTATGAAGAACAACTGAAGCAATTTATCCTTATGATAACGGAATTCCTATTGAAACATAATTATTTTTCATTTAATAACACATTTGTTTTTATAGTCTGTAGGCTGCTCAATGGGGGCTAAATATTCACCCTCACTAGCCAACATAAATGTAGCAAGATGGGAGGAGAAATACATATATTCAGTTTGTAATGCTTTTATGTCTGACGTTCTCTGGTATGGCCACTACATTGACGATGATATTCTTATAGTTTGGCAGGGTCCTGTAGTGCTCATACCACATTTCGTCAGACATATCAATTACAATATGGAGAACATGATCTTCACTTCCACACGTGATCTGTATACCATTCCTTTTCTAGATTTAGTTCTGACAGATGATACGTCCAGTAACACCATTACATGTGGGTTATATAGGAAACCCACCTTGGGCAATTGAATCCTACATGTGACTAGTTCCCACCCTAAACATGTAAGTAGAAATCTCCCTATTGGAGAATTCATTAGGGCAAAACGTATTTGCACTAACCATGATGATTACACTCGGGAATGTACTACTATTGATAGAAGATTTCATGCGAGGGGATATACCAATACCAACCTAACCAGAGCCAGAAACATCGCAAACACTAAGAGTAGAAGACAATATTTGTTTCACCACAAAAAAAAAAAAACAACATGAACACAACCAAGTAGTGTTCTCATCGGACTTTAGTACTGATTACAGCAAGTAACTGGTATCATTAGAAAATATCTACTGGTCCTATTTGGGAATGGGATGATTCTTTGCGGAAGATCCTCCATGCAGGCTGTTGTTTTGTGTCCAGGAACTCCATGTCCATTGGAAAACTAATTACCCCAAGCGACTTTAACAGTCGTTCCATCAAAAAAGATGGGAACTGGCTTTCAATACGGGGGTTATATAAATGCGCTGGTCTACGATGTGCACTTTGCCCATTTATTTGTAATACTGATTGTTTCCAATCCTATACAAATAGTCAACAATATTACATCAAAACCTTTGTCAACTGTAACATGACACATGTTGTCTATGTTGTCCAATGCGAGAGTTGCAGACTACAATATGTGGGCTGCACCACAAGGCCTTTAAAAAGACGCATTGGTGAACACCTGACCGACATCCATCATTCAAAGCAATGTAATGTCTCAATTGCCTCAAAACACTTCACTGAAATACACTATGGCAAAACTAAATCAATTAAAGTTTTTCCCATAGAGAGGGTGTTCAAACCCAAGAGAGGAGGGGGACTGGAAGAAAATTCTTTTGAACAGAGAAGACATGTGGATTCTCAAAATGGATACTAGATTTCCCAAAGGCCTGAATTACAGAACAAATTTGATGTATATTTATTGATGCATACGTGGCCTGATTCATATTCTTTTCACATTTAGACCACATTTCCCTCAGTTACAATTGTTATGTTGTATTTTGGAACATGCAGAACCTCTTGCATACATGTATACATGTTTACACAACTTTTGATGTAGTGTTTATTGATATTGACACATTTCTATTGAGTAACCTGTGACATGTTCATATACATTCTTTGATGTATTATTCCAATTACACACATCCTGGACACTCAGATATCTAGGACACATATCACACGCATACTGGTTGTAACGTCTATGGCCGCGGACTGTTGTCCTGACTTACCCTATGACGGCCGCAGCCATGGACGTGTGAGTTCTCGGTTGCATCTCCCTCCTGAGAGATGGCGGTGCTCACTTCCTGATCTGGACACTGTCTCCCGCAGGGCGCGTGCACGCACAGTTGCAGAGAATCTGCAATTAGCCCAAAATACTGCTGGACTATAAAAATGGCTCTGCCCTCTTGATCATCGCCTGAGCGTTGTTGTGTACCTGAAGTTTGCCTTGCAAATGGTCTCCTAGTGTTTTCCAGTTACCAGTGTTACCTGTTCCTGCTGCCTGTACCCTGTATCCCGTGGAACCATGCCTCTGTGCCGTCTAGAGTTGGATTAGAGTTGTGTCTTCCGCTGCATCTATTGTGTCACACCCGTCGAGTGTCTGTCTACTGCCGGAGCCTCATCTTAAGCCTGCATCACCTCTACTGTCTACATTGCCTCAGGTACACTTTCTGTACTATAGACATTGTATTGTACCTGTGTGGCCAACTGCCTTTCCGCTACGTGATACGGCCCAGTGGGTCCACACCCCGCGATACTGGTATTATGTACCTGCTGCGTCTCTTTTTGGGTAGGGTTCATTCACACCCACCTCCTTCCATGACTAATTGTTTCTAGTAACTGACGGATGTGATCCGAATTTGGAACCCAGCTGAAGTTCTTAGACACACACTAATATGTTATGATTATTGGAACATCACCTATTACACTCATCGATTAATATTTTTATTTAGCATATTCCATTATTATTAACGTTTGAGCCTGAGTGTGGTCTACATCAACATAATGAAGCCACTCATGCTTTGCATATCTCAGATCCTATGTAGGGGTTAAACCCACTTTCTTGGCCGCACACCCTCTGCACACCTGATCCATAAAGTTAGCTCCAGTATACTAAGAGAGTAGCTATGATTAAGAACTGAGAAGTTCGAAACGCGTAAACGCTCTCTGCCTGGGATTTTAATAGCTTGTTTTTTTTAATGTAATACCAATAAACAGCCTTGCATTTTTACCTTTCATTGTGTGCCGAACCTCTCACTACTTTCCTCAGCTCCCACTTTTGGCCACTGCACATAAATGCAGTGGTTCTATGTTGGGAAGCAGGAGTTTAGTGAATGGCCCCTTTCACCCAAGGCTCCATAGCAGTCGCGCAGTCTGCCTCCATGGTAGATACGCAACTGCTTCCCAGCTCACGTTGGGCTTGTCAAGCTTTTGACAAATTGTTTTATCATGTTTATACTTATTATCGTCGGCATCAGCTGCCATCTTGAATATCCATCAGGGCAGTACCACAATGCGCCGATACACAGTACAATTCCCAAGCCTGGTGGTGGAATTGTCCTGGAATAATGAGGTTCCGGTCACAACCTCCTGGCAGGTGTTGTCTGACCGAATTAAGGACAAGTTGGCCTGCCATGATTTGCCTTCCTCTCCGGATTCAGTTATCATGCTGGCCACGAGAATCGACATCCGTTTTACAGAGCGTGCCCAGGAGCGGTACGGTAAAGAAGGGTTCCCAGACTTGCTCAGTCTTTTCAGAGAGAGAGACCTCTGCACAGCACGGTTTCTGAAGAACCAATTCAAATTCAGTGAGTCAAACCTAGAGCGCCAGCATAGGGCGTGTACTATGGTGAAAAAGGCCATTTTGTGTGCAATAGTCCAGTAAAGTCAAGAAACTCCAGCACCTAGGGTCTGAAGAGTTGACATCCAAGCCTTTCTCTATACTTCACCCGCAGAAAACGTCATTCACCTGGACCTTGTAACTCGCCTCAGTTTGCAGCTTGATCATCTGGAGAATCCCTTGACAGTGGCATCCATAAATGGGTGAAAAAAGAAAAGAGAAAAGAATCCAGAAACATAACAGGCACTCTTTGTAATATTAAATAAGTTGTATTAATTTATTATTTAGATTATAGAAAAAATAGCTGAAATACTTTTCAAAACATTGTACATATAATAATTGAAAAAATCACCTGCCTTACCATGCCTTACAAGGAATAAAACGCTCCCTTGCAGTCTTGACGTTTGCATTCTAAAGTCAGATGAGTATAACATGGTCATTTTTTGAACCAATATATCCATGTCTTTAAATCGTTATTGCATTTAGTTGTCAGACGGTGCTGACCTATGTTTCAGAACATGCAAATGATTGCAGGTGTGAATGAAGTCAAGCGGCTATTGCAATTAAAAGGAAGAACTTGCTAGGTTAAAAAAAATCCAGTTACATTATTTCCTCCGCATTACTTATTTTGCACTAATGTGATGGGTTATTAACATACTTATTGGATATCCAACTGAAGGAATAAAATGCTCCCCTGCAGTCTTGACATTTGCATTCTAAAGTCGCGGACGACGAGCAGATGCGTGTAACGTGGTCATTTTTTGAACCAATATATCCATGTCTATAAATCACTATTGCAGCTGATGGACAGACGGTGTTGACCTATATCTCAGAACATACAAATAACTGCAAGTGTGAATTAAGTCAAGCGGTTATTAGAATTAAAAGGAAGAATCTGCTAGGTTAAAAAAAAAATCCAGTTATATTGTTTCCTCTGCATTAGTTATTTTGTACTTTGTGATGGGCTAGTAAATTACTTGCTGCATATTTAAAATCGTAGATTTGTTTAGCAAACACATAGATGGGGCTATATCTCAATTTTGGAATAGGAACATAATCTATTTGCATTTATATTTGAACCTGGTGGTGTTTTTAATTATTATATGTACAATGTTTTGAAAAGTATTTCTACAAATTTTTCTATAATCGAAATAATAAATTAATACAAATTATTTAATATTCCAAAGAGTGCCTGTTATGTTTCTGGATTATTTTTTCTTTTCTTTTTTCACTAATTTTGCTTTTTCCTGAAACGGCGGAAATCTTAAGTAAAAAGTAGGCAGAGACGTTGCCGTCACATTGACCCTATGACTGTCCTGTTGATGTTTTGCCAGGGTCAACTCCTCCTCGGGGTCGAGTCTATCCAATGTCTCTGCCAGAGACTCAAGCAATGTCGGAATACATCAGAGAAAACCTGGAAATGGGATTTACAAGGAAGTCTTCATCGTCTGCCGATGGCAGGTTTTTCTTCATCTAGATGATGGATGGATCTCTTTGCCCATGCATTGATTATCGTGGTCTCAACAAGATTCCAATAAAAAACAAATACCCACTTCCGTTGATTGCTGAACTCTTTGACAGAATACGTGTCAGGACAATGTCGCCTCATGTGCCATCTGTGCCTGAAACAAGGTCTACAAGTCTAGACCAGCTGTTTTTTTCTGCCTCTCCCAGTTCCCAATTCTCTGTGGCAACACGTGGTCTGCCTTCTGCTCCTCGACTTGCCGGCCTTTTTATACAGCATATATTTCATCTGCATTGCCTGCCCCGTCATATTGTCTCGGACTGCAGTGTGCAGCTCCCCTCAAGATTTTGGAGCTCTGTGTGGCCTACTGGAGGTCAACTTAGACTTTTCTTCTGCATACCACTCACAGTCCAATGGCCAAGTGGAGAAGGTCAATAAGGTCAATAAGATCCTGTAAAATGTTTAGGAATTGCAACCATTTTTCTACACAGCCTCCTCATTTCAGGGGCTCAAAAGTAATTTGACTAATTAAAATTGCCATAAATAAAATGTTTTTTTTTAATACTTTGTAGAGAATCCTTTACAGTTAATGACTGCCTGAAGTCTGGAACCCATGGACATCACCAAACGCTGGGTTTCCTCCTTTGTGATGCTTTGCCCGGCCTTTACTGCAGCTGTCTTCAGTTGTTGCTTGTTTGTGGGTCTTTCTGCCTTAAGTTTTGTCTTAAGCAAATGAAATGCATGCTCGATCGGGTTGAGATCTGGTGATTGACTTGGCCATTGCAGAATATTCCACTTCTTTGCCTTAAAAAAACTCCTGGGTTGCTTTCGCAGTATGTTTTTGGTTATTGCCCATCTGTACTGTGAAGCGACGTGCAACCAACCTTGCTGCATTTGGTTGAATCTGAGCAGAAAGTATATCCCTGAACACATCAGAATTCATCCAACTGCTTCTGTCTTCAGTCACATCATCAATAAACGCTAGTGACCAAGTGCCTTTGGCAGCCATGCGTGCCCATGTCATCACACTGCCTCCACCATGTTTTACAGAAGATGTGGCGTGCTTTGGATCATGAGCCGTTCCAAGCCTTCGCCATACTTTCTTCCTCCCATCATTCTGGTACTGGTTGATCTTAGTTTCATCTGTCCAAAGAATGCTGTTCCAGAACTGGGCTGGCTTCTTTAGATGTTATTTGGCAAAGTCTAATCTGGCCTTTCTATTTTTGAGGCTGATTAATGGTTTGCATCTTGTGGTGAACCCTCTGTATTTGCTCTCATGAAGTTTTGTTCACTTGGGTAGATGTTGTGAAGGGGTTTTTCTTCAGCATGGAAAGGATTCTGCAATCATCCACAACTGTTGTCTTTCATGGACGTCCAGGCCTTTTGGAGTTCACGAGATCACCAGTGCGCTCTTTTTTTTCAAGAATGTGCCAAACTGTTGATTTGGCCACTCCTAACATTTGTGCTATCTCTCTGATTGATTTCTTCATTTTTTTCAGCTTAACGATGGTCTGTTTCACTTACATTTAGAGCTCCTTTGACCTCATCTTGTGGGTTCACATCAACAGCTTCCAAATGTAAATGCCACACCTGGAATCAACTCCAGACCTTTTACCTGCTTAATTGATGAATATTAACTAGGAAATAGCCCATGCAGCCCATTAAATAGTTTTTTCAGATAATTGTCCAATTACCTTTGGTCTCTTGAAAAAGGGGCACCTACATATTAATTAAATGCAATTCCTAAACCACTCCTAAAATTAGGATGTGGATATTCTCAAATTAAAGCTGAGAGTCTGCATTTTAAGCCCATATTGATTATATAACTGTATATTCAATATGTTTTGGTAAACAGTTAAAATGACAAAACTTGTGTCACTGTCCAAATAACTCTAGACCTAACTGTACATGTCTTTTTTTTACGTGCTTATTTAAAAAAAATGCGTTGTATAAAAAAGAAGGAAAATGACCCAAATGTTCCCAATTGCGTGCCAAAAAAACGTGCAAAAAAACGCGCACAAAATGCGTAAAAAACACGTGTAAAGTGCGTAAAAAATGCCTGTATTTTAAAAAGTGCTTCTTAAAAAGCTCCATGTGAACATGCCCCAAGGTTACGATATGTGAACACTACATATATAATAAGAGACATGCTATCTATTAGGTATAATACTTCATCTTTGCTTGTATTTTTCTGAACAAATAAAATATTCTTTATTTTATTTTACCATTTACTCTTTTTCCCGTCATTTGCTTTAGATCATAGTTTTACCAATCAATGCATGTATAGTGAACGTATACTTCTATGCACTTATTTTATAGAATTCAATCTTAAAAGTATGTTCACACATTCCCATTTTTTGTAAAAATGTCGTAAAGAAATTTTTCTGCAGTGCTGTTTTCATTGTCTATCTTCACAGAGCATATACAGTATGCATTTTCTATGTGTTTTTAGCTTTGTGTATATATATATATATATATATATATATATATGTATATATATATACAGATGTAGCACAGTTAATCTTGACTCCGATAACTTGCTGCAATGTGATATCACACAACAAATGCCATTGAAAAGACACTGAAAAAGTTAAGTTAAAGTTTCTTTTGCCACTGAGTGAGGTTTCTTTTTAATTGATTTCCCCTTAAATTTCTCTTCAGAAATATTTAATCAATTCATTGAGTGGAGACAGGGAATGGATTTCATGAATGTTGCTAAGCAGTTTTTCCTTCTTTGCTGTCAGCACAGTACCAGTTATAAACAGTCTGGTTATTGTAATGATATAGTGAATGCTCTTATCAAGCACATGCATATGGAGCAGACTTACTTGAAGCAGTACATTTTGGGTAGTTTAGATTTCCCTGTACACATTTGACTTCCAGTTTATTTTCTGGTATCATTCCTTCATTACATTGAAATACGATTGTTTGTCCATGGTCCACTACAGTGCTGATGTTGTAAAAAATATTATTGGTAATCATTGTCAATTGTTGTAATGCGCAAAAACCTGTAAAACATTTTTTAAAATTGTTACCGGTATATGTTTATTGGGCACAATGCACACAGCAGAAAATGGAAAAACAGAAATGCATTACATCACTGTTAAACTGGCAGAAAAATCTTGGGCCTACCTTCCACTGTTTTAAACTGGAGATAGGTAAACACCCCCCCCCCCTAAGAAAAAGGAGAGGACTATGCGCCTAATGTTAAAGTTGCAACTTACACACATATTTAGCATTACCAATTTCAATAACCCCCAACTGGAGTTGCTATGAAAACCCAGTAAGATTTGTCCCCACTAGCCGTGAATTAAAGTGGCTCTGTCATGAAGACAAGCCCTGTTCATCTGCTCTATGAGGGCATATACACGTCATAGAGATGTCTCCCACACTCAGAAACCCGTTTATGAGCCACAGAGGCCTCAATCTGTCGTATTTGAGCCTTGCATTCATCTAAATGGCTGACATGTAATACAACATTTCCCATGTAGTGGCCGTTGCAGGGGAGAAGAGCAGCTGGCTGCATTTTCCCTTCTGTGATGACAAAACCTCTTTAGAGTATAAATTAGTTTATATTAATAAAAATGGTACTTAGTTTCTGTAGCTACTGTATTTGCCTTCTAGCTTTTAAAAGAAAAATGCACTTAAAGCGGATCTATCAGCAGAATACACTGCCCTAGGGAAGGACAGCATATTATAGGAACAGGTCTGTTCTCCTATTAGCCAAAAAAATAAAATAAATATTGTGCAGTTTGGCTACTAGTAGTAATCATAGAATATACCGGACTTATAATTATGAGTCCATTGTATTCATGAGGAGAGCGTTCCCCTGTCCCTCTTGGTGGTGATTGACTGGCTGCTGTGTATGTAAATACACAGCAGCCACCCGTTAGTCATTGTGAGGAGGACAGGGGGAGGCAAGGAGAGGTGAAGGAGTGCTCTCCTCATGAATACACCGAACTCAGTACTATAATCTATGTATTTTTTAATCGTTCTTAGTGGCAAAATTGCACAATATTTATTTGGTGTATTTTTGGCTAATAGGAGAACGATTCCCTGATCTGTGCGTGCAACTTCCGCAGCATGGCCCCCAATCCCTGATTGGTTGGGCGGCGCCATCATCACACGCATGTCCCCTCCTCCGTCATTCTGTCTCCCTGTTTCTGCGCATGCCCCTGGCCTCGATGCCCCCCTTATCTCCTATTGGTTGGGGTGGTGTCGACGTCACATACATGCTCAGTCTCACCTGCCTTTCTGCGAGTCTGCTTGGCCCCCAGCGTCGTCCCTTGTTCCCCATTGGCTGGGGCGGTGGTGACGTCACGCGCATGACCCGTTCCCTCTGATTGCCCTGCGCTTACGCCTTTTCCTGCGCCACCCCTCTTTCCATGGGCAGGTCGGCACCAGTGTGACGCACACACCCTGGCAGCACTTATATACAGCCATGTCCATGTGGTTATCCTTTTGACTTCTTCATTGATAAACCAGTGCATACACTATTTGTCAGTATTGCTCTATACTTCGATTATTCTACTGCTTTGCTTATACACTGTTCATAACCTACTAGGGTTATCCACACTTTTGTTTTATGCCTTGTAGTCTGTGTGCGTCTTTTTTATCTTCTGTTACTTGTGAATGTTTTATCTACTGTATGAATATCCATTCAAATGTTGACTATTTATTGAATGATTATTTTTTTTTCCTGCAGGATCTTTATTGGTTTGGTAATAAGAGAATGGACCTGTTCCTGTAATATGTTGCCCTTACCTTTTGCAGAGTATTCAGCTGAAATATCCACTTTAATGAAACATATTCAAGGATCTATTATATTGCTGTCCTGATGTGGATATAAACTGACACATAAGATCACATATCAGGATCTATCAGAACTAAACTGATCAATTGTATTGTTGTATTTAACTGTCACTATGTGTATTACTCCACAAGCTCTATTGTACTGCTGCAGGGCTATATAAGGAAGGATGGTAATATTATATGCACAGATAAAGAACCGCATGCATCTTCCCTGTCACTCCTTGTCTCTGGTGAGGGGGGTGTAATCCATCCCTTCCTTGAGACTCCAATAATATTTTGACTCTTCTGATAATTAACTCCCTATCATTCCAGTTCTCCTACAGTGAACATACCCTGATGCAATGCCCATACAGTGCACAAACCAACCTGAAATGCCCATACCGATAATACAGGAAGGAAATGTGTGTCTCCAATATGGCTGCCCCATGGGGAGTTTTTAAAAATAGAAAATAAATAGCAGAGTTAAGATCAGAAGCCCCTTTCTTACTTGCTACTGACGGCTACTTAAATATACACTGGAGAATTTGTATTGCTGCCTGTCTACCTGAAGTAAAAGTAAAAACCAATAAATCACTTTTACCTGCCCACCCCCACACATTTCACCACACAAACCGCTGAAAGACCTTTAACCTCTGAAGACCCCGTTCTGTGTTTAGTGTAACAATGTTTGATTATGCACTGTTCACATCACGTTTTTGCACTACGTTTAACGTGTACATCGGGAAGACGCTTTACATACCTGCTAAACATGTCCAAATGGCTTTATTAGCCTGAAGGAGGCAAACAATTTATCCATTTGGCCTCCGTCAGGCTCTTTTTGAAGGCTAGAATAGCATTGTAGACTGCGCTATTTAATCCCATTGAACCCTGCAAATAAATGTATATTGCAGTGTATGAGTTTTCTCAACATGGGAGCCTATGGTTGACGTATGCCACTGTATGGCATACATCACAGGTATATATTTAACATATACGTCATTGGCTGTTCAATAGTTTTTTATAACGTATACGTTAAGCGTATACCATTATAGCCTATGGGTGACTAATATATTAACTGGATGCCTAACAGTGGCATCTGTCAACTATAGATTATAAAACTATCTATTTAATGGTGACGTCTGTATCCGTAGTTCACAATGTATCCATTTAACAGGGCCCCAGCCTATATTTAACATGACTTAAACGTCAAAAGGACAAAAACGACACGTAAACACATTAGAGTGTGCCTCATGGTGGGAGTTTGGTGCTCACATTTTCCGGCCATTACCCACACACTTTGCCTGCATAGGTTAAGCATGTGAATATAGTAACAGAATAAGCGTAGTGCGTAGATGAGCTTACTGCATAGATGAAGTCTAGAACATATATACGGTGACAGAAGCAAGCTTACTGCAGACATGTAATAAAAAAATCAAGCATGTAGCAACTAATCAATTGTCGCACCATTGGCCGCAGTGTTCCTCGGGGGAAGCAGTAATAAATAGGAACACCTTGTGCACATGTCTATGTTATGACACTTACCCCTTTTGAAGCACTTTGGATATTGCAGCTTTCCTTGTTCACAATAAAATATCATCTGGGTGTCAGGAGGAGCTTCAAATCCATATTTACATGTAAAGTCTATGCGGTCACCATGTTTAGTGTAAAATTTTCTATCAGCTTTCCACCTTAGCTGTATATTATTTTCTTCCATGGTTTTTTCCTTTGCAGTACATGGCTCTGAAACATAAAATTATTATTTTCACCCTATCATTTCTATTTATTTTCATATATTCAAAACAAAATTTCCTCCAGTCGATCCTGATCCTTGTCCAGTTAAGATATTGCGATATGTGCAATGACATACATTCACTTTGCAATTTTAAATTGTTCCATTATTGTAAAATAAAAATATAGTAAAGTGGGACTATTACTTGAAACTGATCATTCATTTCAAAACCTCAAAAATGTTAAGCCAGAAATGAAAAAAACAAAACATTAAAAATAAAAGGATATTTATAATAAAGCTGTTAATAAGATACAGTTATTCATCTCCTACTATACTACTGTACAATACAGTATATGAGACACCAATAACATGAAAGGTCATACACAGAGAACTTTTAGCTCCTTGTCACCGATGCAAAATGTGTGGGACCCCCAAGTCATCTCATATAATTTTAGTCCCTTGTTTAAGACACACATAGCAAAAGATAGAGCAAGACGCTGCCCCTGTAGAGGATTATCACCATAATACAGCAAAAAGAATAGAAAAAGAGAGGGTGAGATAAATTCCTGCTCTCAATTCAAAGCAGCATTTCTATCCTTACATTACATACATGGGCTCAACATGTTTTTACAAGACTCTGTTTCATCAAAATCCGATCAGAAAGTTATTAGAGGACTTGCATACAATACAGAGGGGGCAAGAACAGCATTGATGCCAGCTGTGCTGCGCCCTGTTCCGAAATAGGAGATACCCCTTGTGAAGTTAGCCCGTATATTCAGAAAATCAAGGTCAGGTATTAGTCCAACCTCTCGTTTCATAGATGACAGGACGCAGGAGCTAGATGTATTCATGTCATGGTACTTGCATGGAGATATACTACTGTAGAGATGCCATGTCAGTTACAAGTGAGGTTTGTATTGTATGTTTGCGCTCTATGGCACACCATGATTCATAGTATATCTGAGTGATTCCTCTTAAGTGGGATATTCACAGATTCACAATGGGATATTTATTAAACTTATTATGTAAAGAATATGGCATAACTACAAACCTGACAAGCGAAGGCTACCCACCAAAACTCACAGACAGGGATAGGGGGGCATTAATCAGAGTTTCAACAATGACAGCAAATATAACACTAAAGAAGCTCCAAATATCCACAGCGGACATGGTAGCATCTGTCTATAGGACCACTATAATCCGCACACTCAAATGAGTGGGGACCTATAGAAAAGCGGCCAGAAAAAAAGTAATTGCTTACATGATATGTAAATCTTTGAAAGGGATTTTTTTTTTTTTAATAAAAAGGTCAATCAGTGTGATTGGTGCAACTTTATAATTAGTTTTAGAACAAAATATTTTTACTTTTTGAGATACAGCTGCTCTGTATTCTGCATACAAAGCAGCTGTATCGTTCGCTAAATCCTGTTCCCATCAGATCCGCGGGACTGACTGGTTCAGTGAAAGCAGATCCTGCGTGATCCACCGGTTATCCATCACATCTAAATGACTTAGATGTGATAGATTACAGGTGGATTCTGCGTATAAAGTTGCACCAATCACACTGATTGACTTTTTATATATGTATAAAAATAATGCCTTTCAAATGTTGACATAGCCTTTAAATGTTTTGGAATGGCCTAGTCAAAGCCCAGACCTCAATCCAATTGAGAATCTGTGGCGTGACTTGAAGACTGCTGTACATCTAACGTAAAAGAATTGGAGCCGTTTTGCCTTGAAAAATGGGCAAAAATCCAAATTTCTAGATGTGCTAAGTTAATAGTGACATACCCCAAGAGACTTGTATCTGTAATTGCAGAAAAAATTGGTTCCACCAAGTATTAACTTTAGTTCTCAGTTTAAAGTTCTCAGTTTTTTTGTCTTAAATTATTGTTTGTGTCACAGTAAAAATATTTTATACCTTCAAAAAGTAAGCATGTTCTGTAAATCAAATGGTACACATTTTACTTCAAAGTTGTAATGCAACAAAACAGAAAAAACACCTAGGGGGCTGAATACTTTTGCAAGGCACTCTAGGGGGCCTTTTGCTTTTTTCAGAAAAGGAGTGAGAAGATGAGCAGTGGTCTCATCTAATCACTCCTCTGCGCCTAATTAAGCTGTTTATTCACTCCATAACCCGGAAGTTTACCAGTGTCCGAATAAGTCGCACCAAACAGTCGCACACCCGCAAACATCAATAAAGTTTATACATTTTACACTGTCCCTATCCTATCCATTCCTCTAGTGTAAAATCTGCTGACCGCTTCTCTAGCAATACCCGTTACACGCTACCGTCATAGTGATAACGATTATCAATATAGAGGAATATCAAATGCAATTCTGATATAGGAAGTTTTCCATCAGTCAGAATAGACATTTTCATCCACTAACGGTTCTCAATCAATTGTTCCGCTAAAAAAAAGAATCAGCATTAGTTAACACATTAGATTAGGTTAAAGGATTTGCGATTATTGATTTGAGTTTGGCTGTTTTCACACAATCTGGTTAAATTTTTCCCCACCTTCCATGTTTTTTGCGTGACGAGTTGTAGTTTTTTACGGCACCATTTTTTTGTATCATATAATGTATTGGGAAACTGTAAAAAATGTCTTAGTGGGGTGGAATAGGAAAAAAACAGCGATTCCTCAATATTTTGAGGGGCTTTGTTTTTACGGCTTTCACCATACAGTAAAAATGGCATGTCAATTTTATTCTACCAGTGAATACGATTACGGCGATACCATATTCATATATATTTTTTTATGTCTTACTACTTTTACAAGGAAGAAACTAATTGTTAAAAATAAAATTTGTGTTTTGTCGTTATATTCTGAGAGATATAATTTGTATATTTTTCCGTAGATTGAGTGGTATGAGGGCATTTTATTTGCGAGGCAAACTGTAGTTTCTATTGGTGCCATGTTGTGCTACATGAGACTTCTTGATTACTTTTTATTTCAATTTTTGTGGGATATGAAGTGACCAAAAAACAGCGAATCTGGGGTTTTAACATTTTCATTTTTAGGACGTTCACGTGCTGTTTAAATAATGTTATATTGCAATAATTTGGACTTTAGTGGATACGGCGATACCAATTTTGTTTCTTTTATTTTTTTTTTACATGACTTTAGAGGAAAAATCGGGAAAGGTTATTTTTTTTAACTTAAATTATTATATTTTTTTTTACACTAATAAAGTCTTTATTAAACTTTTTTTTTTACACAATTTATTAGTCCCCCTAGGGGACTAATGTATTTCAGTATATTGTAGATTTTACAGGCTCCTGTTAAAGAGGCTCTGTCACCACATTATAAGTGGCCTATATTGTACATTATGTGATCGGCGCTGTAATGTAGATTACAGCAGTGTTTTGAGTTATGACCTATAATAGCTTTATGCTAATGAGTTTCTCAATGAACAACTGGGCATGTTTTACTATATGGCCAAGTGGGCGTTGTGGAGAGAATTGTATGACACTGACCAATCAGCGTCCTACACTTCTCTCCATTCATTTATACAGCACATAGCAATATAGCTATATCGCTATGTGCAGCCACATAAACACACTATAACGTTACTGCAGTGTCCTGACAATGAATAGACATTACCTCTAGCCAGGACGTGATGTCTATTCAGAATCCTGACACTTCTCTGCACTTCTCTGTGATTTACAGCATAGCAGGCGTAGTCTCGCGAGATTACGTTGTAAGCTGTCATTTACAGCGAGATCTCGCTGTGCTGTAGTCTCACACAGACGCTACAGAAGTGGTCAGGATTTTGAATACACATCACGTCCTGGCTGTAGGTAATGTATATTCATTGTCATGACACTGCAGTAACGTTATAGTGTGTTTATGTGGCTGCACATAGCGATATAGCTATATCGCTATGTGCTGTATAAATGAATGGAGAGAAGTGTATGACACTGATTGGTCAGCGTCATACACTTCTCTTCACAACGCCCACTTGGCCATATAGTAAAACACGCCCAGTTGTCCATTGAGAAACTCATTAGCATAAAACTAATATAGGTCATAACTCCGTCAAAAATGATAGTTTTTCTAAATAAAAAATGCTGCTGTAATCTACATTACAGCGCCGATCACATCATGTACAATATAGGCCACTTATAATGTGGTGACAGAGCCTCTTTAAACCATTGGCATCCTGCAATCGCGTCGCGGGGGGCTGATGTGCTGTCGGAGGGGGGGCGCCCCCTCTTTCTAACGTTTTAGATGCTGCGATCATGATTGAACGCAGCATTTAAGCGGTTAAATGGCCCCTTAAATAACCCCACACCACGACATGCTATTACGTCGTGGTGTGGGAACAGGTTAATGCAAAGTTGCTTTAAGGTGTATAAATTATTAAATTTTATTTTTATGCACGTGTAGCATATTAGCTGTTTGCCTTGTGCAGTATATATTTTAAACACATACAGTATATGGATGATGGCCAAATATTGCAAGCTCTTGTTGATGTAGACCAGAGGTAGGCAACTATTTTTGTACAGAATGCAGATTTAAAAAAACAAAAGTCAAAAATGAAGTAAGCAGTGTGCTATGGAGTACAAGAAAGTCATATAACACTAAGTGATTTCTTTAGTGAAATCTCACGCAAGCACTGTGCATTCCCTGGACCTGAAGCAACAAGTGATGTGGCGCATGCTAGAGCTTTTAATCCATCTACTTTCACAGAATATGTAGGGTTTAGAGGTGCACTCACTTTTTAAGGTATGTAGTTCCTGTATGTTTTTGTTTGTTAATTTTTTTTTTTAAAACTTCCATGTTAAAACCAGATTTTGGGTCTTTTCCATTCTGGTGATTTTATGAAGATACATGTCAAAGTGTGAAAATTGTCCTGGCTACCAGAGGCAAACAATTACCAAAAGTCAGTCAATAACAGTCTCTGGGGTAAGAGTACCTGGGAAGATGATCTGGCAGATGCTCAGAGAAGCAGGCACGTGGTGTAGCAGACATTTGGCACAGATGATGCTTGGCATGGTATATGATACTGGATGTGGCAGATGACACTGGACGTGGCAGATGACACGGGACGTGGCAGATGACACGGAACGTGGCAGATGACACGGGACCTGGCAGATGGAACAACACGAATCCAACACTAGATACAGCTCAGGAACAACTACAGTTACGGGATACAGGATACGGGAAGCAGGATATGGGAGCACTGGGAGCAGGATACAACTAAGGGATAATTTGCTTAGACTAACATGGGAATACAACAACACTCAGGCAAATAGTGGAAGGGCAGAATCCTTTATATAGTCCAGGATGTAAGGGGATATGTTAGGTAAAACGTTGTTGTTGTTGTGGCCCCTTAAGTCTGCGGAGAGCGTGCACACCCCACCCTAGAGGCCACCAGAAGAGTGCAGTCGCGTGTGTTGGCGTCTACTGGGAGGGAGACGCCGACAAGCCTTCAGTGTCCCGTGGTCACGGCTGCCAGTGAGTACAGCGTGCCGGCGGTCAGCGACTACAGACACAACAGTACCCCTCGTACGCCCCCTCTTTTTAGGTCCAGAGCGTCAGAGGAATCTCTTGAGTTGAGTCGGGGCATTGATGTTCTCTTCTGGCTCCCAGGACCTCTCCTCAGGACCAAACCCTTTCCAGTCCACCAGATAGGAAGTCTTCTTATCAGCATATGTTTTCATGCGATGCACTGCCTGAAGAATCGTGGACTTGGTCTGCTGCCAGATATGAAGAAACGTCCCGAATTAAGAATTGGCTGCAGGCACATGAGACATAGTTGGCACAGGAAGAGGAACTTGTGGGTGCTGACTGTATACAATATAGAACAGAGAGGAAGCAGTTGACTCACTTGTATGGTTATTGTATGAAAACTCCGCCTATGGCAGGAGCTGTACTCAATTGTCATGTTGGATAGAGACATAATGACGGAGATAATTCTCTAGTATATGGTTGATCCTGTCTACTTGACCGTTAGACTGTGGGTGATACGCAGAAGAGAAGTATAGCTTCACATCTAAAAGCTCACACAGGGCTCTCCAGAATTTAGACGTGAACTGTACACCCCAGTCAGAAACAATATGAAGAGGTAGTCCATGTAAACAAAAGATGTGTAGGACGAACTTATCTGCCAGACGAGGAACTGAGGGGAGGCCCGTTAAAATGTGCCATTTTGGAGAAACGATCCACTACCACCCAGATAGTAGTACATCCAGCAGAAGGGGGAAGGTCAGTGATAAAGTCCATTACAATGTCTTGCCAAGGAGCATCGGGCTTTGGCACAGGTTGGAGCAGACCAGCAGGTTTAGAATGAGGGGACTTAAGTAAGTCACAATAAGCACAGGAGGAAACTAAGTCAAGACATCCCTAGGTAGTGAGGGCCACCAATAATAACGAGTAATAAAGTCCCGAGTCTTTCGGACACCAGAATGCCCGGCCAGTTTGGAATCATGACCCCAGCAAAGAATTATTTTCCTGTTAGCAGGACGGACAAAGATCTTTCCAGAAGGAATGACCTTGATCTGCAGAGGATTAACGGCAATAATCCTAGAAGAATCAATAATATGTTGAGGTTTCTCTTCTGAGTAGTCAGTCTCAAATGATCCAGACAAGGCATTGGCCTTAATGTTTTTGTCCGCAGGGCGGAAATGAAGAAGAAAACAAAACCTGGCGTTGAACAACAACCATCTAGCTTGACGAGGATTTAGTCGTTGTGCAGACTGCAGATATGTAAGATTTTCGTGGTCGGTGTAGATGATGATGGGATGGGTAGACCAGTCAAGCAGGTGTCTCCTTTCGATCCCCAATAGAGTATTGTGCTCAGCAGGAGAGAAGAGTTTGGAGAAGAATCCGCAAGATACTGCCTTACCCTTAAAATTCTTTTGAAACAGGAGGGCTCCAGCACCAATGGAAGAGGCATCAACCTCCACGGAAAACTGCTGAGTAACATCAGGATGACAGAAGCAGAAGCAAATTTGGAATGAACGGACGATAGAAATTAGGTTTTCAAGAAATCTTTGTATAGCTCGAAGACCCTGAGGACGTGACGACTCCAAGACGCATTCACCTTCTCTCGGTCTATTTGAAGACCACGATCGGAGACAATATAGCCCAGGAAGGGCAAGGAGCTCTTTTCAAATACACACTTCTCCAGTTTTGCGTATAATTTATTCCCCCCTATCCGCAACAAATCTTGTATATCAATATGTTGTCTATATATACCACCACACAGACAGACAGAAGTTGACGGAAGATGTTGTTCACGAACTACTGGAACACCGCTTCAGCATTACACAGTCCAATGGGCATGACAAGATACTCGTAGTGACCGTCCCGGGTGTTAAACGCGGTTTTCCATTCATCCCCCTTGCATATACGAATCAAGTTATAGGCCCTGTGTAGATTTAGCCTAGCGAACACTTTAGCTTCACAAATCCTGTCGAAGAGCTCAGAGATAAGCAGCAAGGGGTACTTATTTTTTACAGTGACTTGGTTCAATCCACGGTAGTCGATGCACGGTCGGAGTGACCCATCCCTTTTCTCGCCGCAGAATAATCTAGCTCCAGCTGGTGAAGTAGACTTCCTGATGAACCCACTCACCAGGTTCTCCTTTACATACTCTGACATGGCCTGGGTTTCAGACAAGAAAAGTGAGTAGACCTGTCCGCGAGGGAGAGAGGCTTTAGGAAGCAACTCTATAGGACAGTCATATGGACGTTGAGGAGGAAGGACCTCTGCCCCCTTCTTGCTGAAAACATCTGTGTAGTTGGCATATTGTGGGGGTACTCCAGAGAGCAATTAGGGCAGTGGAGAAAGAACGGGACGAACCTAAGGCAGGCAGTGGTGCAGACATCGGGGTCCCCACTGGAGGACCTCTCGGGAGTCCCCAAAAAATTTACGCATGTACGCCAAAATGGAACCAATAAAAATGACAGCTCGTTCCACTAAAACCAAGCCCTCACACAGCTCCATCAATGGAAAAATAAAACGTTATGATTCTCAGAACGCAATGATGCAAAATTATACTAAATGATGGCACAGACTAATTTTTTTTAGGTCCAGTAGTTTTTCACTAAAATCCCCTCATCATCATTTGCTATACCCCACATGTGGACCCCATAGATGCAGCGGAGATGACGACACTTTAGGGCCTTGTGCTGCATAAAGGGCTTGTGAAGAAGTCAAAGATTAGGCAATACTGGAGCGCAGATATTTTGTACAATACCCCGGATTTACCACATAGTCGTGTCTCATGGTACATAAAGTTTACCGTGCACATCGTACAGATACCATTGTATAAACGCTTACTTGCTATCCCGATGTGCAGGTCAGTTGGGAACATTTCTCAGCAAAGTTCCCCATACTGCAAACAAGGGAAGGACCCAAAAAGAGTGCAGAGTGTGTTCCAGAAAGAGTATAAGAAATAACACCATTTATCAGTACGACACCTGCCCCAAAAAACCTGGCTTGTGCATAAAGGATTGGTTCAAAGCATACCACACCAATCCATGGATAATACATTTTATTATTCATTCACCCCATTATTACATCATCCTATTATGCCCTAATGCACTCTGCCAAGCTCACATGTGCCCCCACATTATAAGCTGAAACACCAGTTAAAGCCTGAATAAAACTACTATCGAGCAATCCGCAGTCCAAAAGTCAAATGGCGCTCCTTCTGAGCCTGGCAGTGTTCCCAACCAGCAGTTTATGACCACTTATGGGGTATTACTGTATTCTTGAGACCCCGCTTAATAATTTAAGGGGTGTGTGTCTCCAGTGGCACAAGCTGGGCACAACATATTGGGCACTGATATGTCATATCTGTGGAGAAATGGAAATGTTCTATCTTCAACATCTATTGTGTACGAATTTCTGCAAAACACTTGTGGAGTCGAAATGCTTACTATACCTCTAGATGAATTCCTTGAGGGATGTAGTTCCCAAAATGGGGTAATTTTTTGGGGGGGTTTTCACTGTACTGGTACCATAGCTTAATGCAACATGGTGTCCGAAAAAGAATCTTGTAAAATCTCTACTCCAAAAACCAAATTGCGCTCCTTCCCTTTAGAGCCTTGCTGTGTGTACAAAGTTTACGACCGCACATGGGGTGCCTTTTCTCCTGTATTCCTTGTAAAAATGAAAAAGGTTGAGCTAAAACTACATATTATTGGAAAAAATGTAGATTTAAATTTTCACGGCTAAATTCTAAGAAAATCTATAAAACACCTGTGGGTGTTGTCAAAATGTTCACTACACTCCTAATTTAATTCCTTGAGGGTTAAAGTCTCAAAAAATGGGGTCAGATCTGGGGAATTTCTACTATAGTGGTACCTCAGGAATCTCTGCAAGTACGACTTGGCCCCCACAAACCAAATCAGCAAAATATGCGCTCAAAAGCCAAATGGCGCTCCTTTCATTCAGAGCCCTGCCATGTCCAAACAGCAGTTTGGGAACACTTATGGGGTATTGCTGTATTCGGGAAAAAATGCTTTACAAACGTTGAGTTATCCTATAGTCCGTTGCAAATTAAAAATGTTGAGCTAGAACTACATCTGATTGGAAAACACAGAATTTTTTTTATTTTCACATCCCAATTCTACTAAATTCAGCAAAGTCCTATGTGGTCAAAATGCTCACTATATCCCCTAAATTAATTCCTCAAGGGCTGTAGTTTGACAAATGGAGTCACCTTTCAGGTGTTTTCACTGTACTGGTACCGGAGGGGCTCTGTAAATGCAACATGGCGCCCAGGAAACAATCCAGCAAAATTCGCACTCCAAAAGCCAAATGGCGCTCCCTCCCTTCTGAGCCCTGCCGTGTGACCAGACAGTAGTTTATGACCGCATATGGGGTATTGCCTACTCTGAAGAAGTTGCTTGAAAAAATGTTGAGGTGCTTTTTCTCCTTTATTTGTTGAGAAAATGAAACATTTTCAGCTAAAGCAACTACTTATTGGAAAAAAATACAATTTTAACTGCCCAATTCTAATAAAATCTATGGAACACCTGTGGGGTCAAAATGCTCTCTATACCACTAGATGAATTTCTTGTGGGAGTAGTTTCCAAAATGTGGTCTTTTTTCAGGTATTTCCTTTGCTTTGGCACCACAAGACCTTTACTAACCTGACAATGCCTAAAATAAATTCTAATAAAAAGAAGGCCACAACAACCACTAGGTCCTCCTTCACTACTGAGGCCTATTTTTCAGTCCAGTAGCACAGTAGGGCCACATGTGGGATATTTATAAAAGCTGCAAAAACTGGGCAATAAATATTAAGTTGTGTTTTTCTGTTAACACTTCTGTGTTACAGAGAAAAATTGATAAAACCTGAATTTCTGCATAAAAAAAAAATGAAATGTTTAAATTTCACCTCCACTTTGCTTCAATTCCTGTGAAACACCTAAAGGGTTAAGAAACTTCTAAATGCTTTTTTGAATACTTTAATGGGTGCTGTTTTTAAAATGGGGTGATTTATGGGAGTCCAAAATATAGGTCCCTCAAAGCTACTTCAGAACTTAACCCTATAAAATAGGCTTTTGAAATTTTCTTGAAAACGTGCTGCTAAACTTATAATCCTTGTAACATCCTAGAAAAAGATAAGGATGTAAAAGAAAATGATGTCAACATAAACCAGGCATATGGGAAATGTTCATTAGTAACTATTTTGTGTGGTATTACTGTCTGCAGATTTAGAAAAATCCTAAATTTTGCACATTTTCTCAAAATTTTGGTGTTTTTCCACAAGTAAGCAATGTATTTATTGACTAAATTTTACCCCTGGCATAAAATACAATTTGTCACAAGAAAACTTGCTTGGATAGGTGAAAGCATTCCAAAGCTATTGCCACAAAGTGACATACATTAGATTTGAAAAATGGGGAAAAATGGGGCTCTGTCAGGAAGTCTAAAAGTGGCTGCGGCGGGAAGGGGTTAAACATGAAAAAAATTGCTTTAAAAAAATCTATAA
This sequence comes from Rhinoderma darwinii, assembly GCF_050947455.1. Classification (NCBI taxonomy): domain Eukaryota; kingdom Metazoa; phylum Chordata; class Amphibia; order Anura; family Rhinodermatidae; genus Rhinoderma; species Rhinoderma darwinii. The sequence continues at coordinate 57,167,134 of NC_134693.1, forward strand.
AATATTTTCATTAGATGAGAAATGCAGGAAACAGTCAAGAATCTTAGTAATCAGTACAACAGATTAATCCCTTCCCGCTTTGGTCACTTTTGACCTTCCTGACAGAGCCTTATTTTTAAAATCTGACATGTTTCACTTTATGTGGTAATAACTTTGGAATGATTTTACCTATCCAAGCGATTCTGAGACTGTTTTCTCGGGACACATTGAACTTTATGTTACTGTTTAAAATTTACTCGGTACATTTAGTGACAAATTAAAAAAATTTGCATTTTTCTAAATTTAAATGTATCTGTTTGTAGGACAGGCAGTTATACCACACAAAATTGTTGCTAATTAACAACCCCCATATGTCTACTTTAGATTGGCATCGTTTTTTGGACATCTTTTTATTTTTCTAGTATGTTACAAGGCTTAGAACTTTCGCAGCAATTTCTCACATTTTCAAGAAAATGTCAAAAGGCTATATTTACAGGGCCCAGTTAAGTTGTGAAGTGGCTTTTAGAGCCTTATATATTAGAAACCCCCAATAAGTCACCCCATTTTAAAAACATCACCCCTCAAAGTATTCAAAACAGCATTTAGAAAGTTTCTTAACCCTTTAGACATTTTACAGGAATTAAAGCAAAATAGAGGTGAAATTTACAAATTTCATTTTTTTTACAGAAATTCATTTTTAATCATTTTTTTTTTTTTGTAACACAGAAAGTTTTACCAGAGAAACCAAACTCAATATTTATTGCCCAGATTCTGCAGCTTTAGGAAATATCCCACATGTGGCCCTAGTGTGTTTATAGACTAATCCCCAAAAGTGACCCCATTTGGGAAACTACACCCCTCAAGGAAATTATCTAGGGGCATAGTGAGCATTTTGACCCTACAGGTTTATTGCAGAAATTATTGGAAGTAGGCCATGAAATTTCATGAACATTCTTTAAAAGGAAATGTAGGTTTAGCTAATTTTTTCTAATTTCCACAAGAACTAAAGGAGAAAAAGCACCACAACATTTGTAAAGCAATGTCTCCCGAGTAAAACAATACCCCACATGTGGTCATAAACAGCAGTTTAGAAACTGGGTAGGGCTCAGAAGGGAAAGAGTATCATTTGGCTTTTGGAGCTCAAATTTAGCAGGAATGGTTTGCGCAGGCCATGTTGCATTTGCAAAGCCCCTGAGGGACCAAAACAGTTAAAACACCCAAAAAGTGAGTCCATTTAGTAAACTACACTCCTTGAGGAATTCATCTACGGGTGTAGTGAGCATTTTGACCCCACAGGTGTTTCATAGATTTTATTAGAATTGGGCAGTGAAAATACAAACAATCCTTTTTCTTCAATAAGACGTAGCTTTAGCTCAAAATTTTTCATTTTCTCAACAAATAAAGGAAAAAAAGAACCCAACATTTGTAAAGCAACTTCTCTGTGTAGCGTCCATGGCCGCGGGCCGTCGGGTTTACTCACCTCCCGACGCCCACAGCCATGGATCCGTGAGCGCTGGTCCCCATCTCCTTCCTAGGAGACGCCAGTGCTCACTTCTGCTCCGTTCTGCTGTGTCCCGTAGGGTGCGCGCACACGCTCGTGCCCGGCCTTAAAGGGCCAGCGTGCGAAAATAGGAAGTCGTCATCATCATCAACTGCCACGATTTCCTGGTCTATAAGAAGGCCCCAGGCCTTCTAATCCTTGCCTGAGCGTTGTTAGTTTTCCCAGTCTGTCTTGCAAATGGTCCCTTAGTGCTTCCCGTTCCAGTTGTTACCCATGCCTTGTTCCCTGTTCCTGTTTCCCGTGCTGTGCCTTTAGTATCTAGTCGTGCCACGTCCTGTGTCATCTGCCACGTCCGGAGGAATCTGCCACGTCCTGTGTCATCTGCCACGTCCGGAGGAATCCGCCACGTCCTGTGTCATCTGCCACGTCCGGAGGAATCCGCCACGTCCTGTGTCATCTGCCACGTCCGGAGGAATCCGCCACGTCTGACGTAACCTGCGGCACATGTGTCATCCGCCACGTTTAGCATTATCTGCTGCACCCATCTCCATCAGTGCCAGAGCTGCGGTCACCGTCTGGACTATCCAGGTACCCTTGTGCGGGACATTGTATTTCTGAGGTTTCCTGTTGTTTGGCCAGCTGGCTCCCCGCTACGGCGGTATGGCCTAGTGGGTCCACTAACCTGCCTCATGACACTCTGGTGTACAGAAATACCCCATTTGTGGTCATAAACTGCTATTTGGGCACACGACAAGGATCAGAAGAGAAGGAGCCATTTGGCTTTTGGAGCACAGATTTTTCTGGATTGGTTTCTTGATACCATGTCGCATTTGCAAAGCCCTTGAGGGACCAAAACAGTGAAAACGCCCAAAAAGTTACTCCATTTGAGATACTGCACCCCTTAAGGAATTAATCTAGGGCTGTAGTGAGCATTTTTGCACCACAGGTTTTTTATAGATTTTATTTGAATTGGGCAGTGAAAATAAAAATTCAATTTTTTTTCCAGTAAGATGCAGCTTTAACTCCAAATTTTTTATTTTCTCCAAATATAAAGGAGAAAAAGCCCTCCAACATTTGTATAGCATTTTTTTACGAGTACGGCAATACCCCATATGTGGTCATAAACTGCTGTTTGGCCACATGGCAGGGCTCAGAAGGGAAGTTGCGCCATTTGGCTTTTGGAGTGCAGATTTTGCTGGATTGGTTTCTGGTCGCTATGTATTCATTTGCAAACCCCTTGGGGAACCAAAACAGTGAACTGGAAACTACACCCCTCAAGGTATTCACCTAGGGGTGTAGTGAGCATGTTAACCCTGCAGGTGTTTTGCAGAAATTAGTTTGTACTCGATGTTGCAGAGTAAAAATTAGATTTTTTTCCATAGATATGCCAATATGTGGTACCCAACTCGTGCCACCATAACAAGACAGCTCTCTAATTATTCTGCTGTGTTTCCCGGTTTTAGAAACACCCTACATGTGGCCCTAATCTTTTGCCTGGACATTCGACAGGGCTCAGGAGTGAAAGTGTACCATGCGAAATTGAGGCCTAATTTGGCGACTTACAAAGTATTGGTTCACAATTGCAGGGCTCTGATGTGAAATACTAAAAGAAACCCCTGAGAAGTGACGCCATTTTGGAAACGACAACCCTCAAGGCATTTATTAAGGGGTGTAGAGAGCATTTTCACCCACTGGTCTTTTCTATAAATGATTGCGCTGTGGATGGTTCAAAGTAAAAATTTTAATTTTCCACCAGATATGTCATTTCAGTGGCCAATATGTCATGCCCAGCTTATGACAGTGGAGACACACACACCCCAAAAATACAGCTGACATCCACCGCTGATGATGCCGGCTCATCTCCTGTAGTAGTAGTAGTGCATGCACTACTAATCTCATCATAACCCTAATAGTAATATGATTTTATTACTTTTATGTTGTTTGTGTACACATTGTGATGAAGTACAATGAACATACCTAGACAAAGTGGTGCTTCATCCCAGGCGCCATTCAAACATTTTACAATCCTGTTTCCCTTAAGAATATAATATTCTGAGCATCTAAATTCCACAGATTCACCAGATTTATAGTTATGTTTTCTAATTTGCACGGTGTCTCCAGACTGTACAGTTGGTGGTGGACCACACTGCTCACCAATTTCTGAAAAAGAAACATAAGACAAATGTGTTTACTGAATATAATAATTGCATAACTAAATTAAGAATTTTATAATTTATTTTCTCTTTATTAACATATACTTTAACTTTATGATTTGTCAGCATTGCTTCACCACCTGCAGGATTCTCCTGGCCTGACGTATCAGTTGTCAACAATTTAGGCCTCATGCACACGACCGTGTTTTTGCTGCCGCAATTTATCCGCATTTTTGCAGATAATTTGCAGACCCACATAAACTTAGCCCGTGCTTTCTACGGAGCCTGGCTGGGGCCGAGAGTCCGGGACGCAATAAACTCAGAACAGGTCATTATACTGTCTGCAATTGCGAAACGGAATTCCAGTAGAAGTCTATTGAACTGTGGAAATAGCGTGCAGCATACAGATTGCTGTCCGTGTTTACCCGTAATTTTGGATAGGTTGCCTAGCGACTCCAGGGACTTTCCAAGTTGTAGAAACGAAGATGCGGAGAATCAATTTATGCGTAGTACAGGGCACACTACATGAGAAGAAGCATGTTTCTGGCAGTTCTTCAAGTGGAAAAGCTAATCACCCTGTTGCATGAGCGTCCATGCATTTGGGACAAGCACCAAGGTGGTTACCAGGACCACATTCTGAAGACCCGAGCCAATCGGAAGAGTTGGCCGTTGAAGTCTACGAACAGATGTGGGAAAATGCAACGAGGGCACTATGAAAAAGACTTCGTAAGTATCACCCGACACCTATGACCCTTCACCCTTTGCAGCCATTTTGTTTTTTTGATGTCATTTTAATACTGTTTTTTTTTCTAGTGGATGAATTAAAGACCCGATGGAATGCCTGCTGGGACAAGTTCCATCGGGAACTTTAGGAGAAGGGAAAAAGTGGGGACGGGCATAAGCCAAAGCACCCCTACCTGTATATCCAACAGTTGATGTTCCTGACAGATGTCATGGAGGTTGGCCCGTAAGTATATATCACATATACTTGTCCAGTGACGCATGGGGCTATGCTACGTACCAGGGACCCCCCTGATACCTACCATACTTCCACCCGTCAATTTCTGCTGTGTTGATTGTGTGTAGTTAGGGCCTATTGTGACGCATGGAGCTATGCTACGTACCAGATAGCCCCTTGGTACTTAGCATTCTTCCATCCTTAAATTTCTGCTAAGTTGATTGTGTGTAGTTAGGGCTAGGGCCGATTCTACCTTTTCTGCTGCCTGAGGCGAAAATTAAAATGGCGCCTGCCCCAGATTTTGATTGACATCCCCCTGGCTGTTCTACATCACTAGCAGCCTCCTCCAACTCTTGCTGATGCTCCGTTGCCTTGTGCTCCCCTGGCATGCGCGGTGCAGCCGGGCAGAGTACACCTCGCTGCATGCTGCGTGCCGAAGTAGTACAAGGCAATGGCGCATCTGAGAAAGTTGGAGGATACTGGTAGTGATATAGAACAGCGAGGGGGATGTCAATCAAATATGGAAAGGTGGATTTGTAGCCAGGATTATGTGACTCTTCAGGATATCGGCACCGCCCCATGACCCTTCAATGAGTAATTAGCATATAGTGTGTGCCGTTTTAAAGTTGATTTGATAGATTTTGCTGCATCTGCAAAAAACAAGCGAGAATGTTTGGAAATATTGTCAGGTCATGTATTACTGCATGGTGGTGGTTCAAGGGTTAAAACTACCTGACCGGTTCCCATAAAATATACAATGAATGTAAAGGATCTGCCAGGCACAACTTCTGTGTATACGCACATAGGCAATCAGTCTGCACCTGAGTCTATGTCTCTGAGACTGACTCCAGCTTCCACCACTCAGGCTGGCAGGCTTAGGAGTGGGAGAGCCTATCGCAGCCTGGCCAGACAGAGCTAGCTCCCGCCCTCTGTCTATTTATACCTGCCTTTCCTGTTCCTCCTTTGCTTGTGATTCTTCTCGTGTGGTTTCCTGGCCCAGCTACAGCTTCTACTATATGATCCTGCTCCATACTGACCCTGGCTTACTGACTACTCTCCTGCTCTGCGTCTGGTACCTCGTACACTCCTGGTTTGACTCAGCTCGTTCACCACTCTTGTTGCCCACGGTGTTGCCGTGGGCAACTGCCCCATTTCCCTTAGCTTTGTGTACCCTTGTCTGTTTGTCTCGTGCACTTACTGAGCGTAGGGTCCGCCGCCCAGTTGTACCCGGTCGCCTAGGGCGGGTCGTTGCAAGTAGGCAGGGACAGAGTGGCGGGTAGATTAGGGCTCACTTGTCCGTTTCCCTGCCCCCTTCATTACAATGAATTGAAAACAATTCTATCTGCCATGCAAGTTTGTTATTATAAATCACCAGAACCAAGCTCAATATATATATATATATATACAGCACCAGACCCAAGCTCATAACATAAATACAACATGATAACCAAGATCAATATATATATACATCCCTAGAACCAAGCTCAGTACATAAATACAGCACCAGAACAAAGCTCATTACATATATGCAGCACCAGAATTAAGATCATGACATATATACAGCACCAGAACAAAGCTCATACATATATACAGCACTGGCACAAGTACAGCTCAATTTGGTGCAACCCCTGTCGTATAGGTTTGTATGGTGTAAAACTACAGCTCCCAGCATGGCCCGAACAATGGTTAGGATATGCTGGGAGATGCTGTTTCACAAAAAAAAAATTATACCATCCATCATCTCGCTGCAGATCATACAGTGACTACAGTGCCGATTAGAGGCAGAATAAACATTTACATTGTGGCTCACAGGTGACAAATTCTCAGATCCTAGTTCTTTTTCTTCTCCATCCGGTCCAGACCTCTATGATGACTTCTCCCGGCCATGACCCATGTCTACAGTTTGCCGCTCCGATGTCTTCAGCTTCTCACTTTTCAAACATTTCTGCACCTATAAACGAAGATAAAATTCTCATGTTGCCACACTCTATACCCCCTTGGCACCTAGCATTCTTCCATCTGTAAATTTCTGCTTTGTGGATTGTGTGTGGTTAGGGCCTTCTTGTGACACATGTTGCTATGCTAGGTACCAGGGACCCTTCTGTTACCTAGCATACTTCCATCCGTCAATTTTTGCTACGTTGATCGTGTGTAGTTAGGGCCTACTGCAAGATCATAGTTATATCAGACACAGTTTAAAAAGATGAATGATTAAGCACAATCTTCAGCAAACAGAACATGAAGTGGACTTGGATGAAACACAGCTGGAAAATGGTGCTGTGGAGCCATGCTCACCCAGCAATACTGACTCCACACTGAGCAGATTGACAAGTTGACACTGTTGAGATCCACCCTGGCAAACTATTCTCCCCCAGCATTATGGATACATTTTCAGGATGCAGCTAGGCCTTGTAATGTTGGGGCAGAATAGTGTGTCAGTACTTTGTGTGGTACACTTAGAAGGTGCTGGGCAGCCCGCCTGATCTAATAGTATGGGCGTAACTGTGTGACTGGCAAACTTATAGCAGCTATATATGTGTGCAATGATAATACTAAGCAGCCACCCCCTCATTAATAGTAGGCGTGAGACTGAGTAAGTATGGCCTTTTTAGTGATCTCATCCACTTTACCCTCAGTCAAATGTTAGAAAAAGTGGTGAATGTGTTCATAAATACGGTGCTCAGTCAGAACACCAATTTTTTTCAATGTATTTAAGGCAGACAACCAGCATAAATAAATTGATAAATCAACCCCATACAGCTCAAAATCCCCTGCGTCCCTTTACACAATACATAATAAAATTCTGCCACCACTAGGGAGAATGGAAGTTGTAAAAACCTCTATGTAGTGAGCTCCTTCTAGTTGCTGTTGCTGGTAAATGCAGTGATTCTATGTTGGGGAGCAGGAGTTTAGAGAGTTGCCCTTTTCACCCCAGGCTCCATAGTGGTCGTGCAGTCTGCCTCTATGGTAGATACGCAACTGCTTTCCAGCTCATGTTGGGCTAGTCAAACTTTTGACACATTGTTTTATTATGTTTATGCTTATTATCGTCGGCATCAGCTGCCATCTTGAATATCCATAAGAAAAGTTCCTGATACGCAGTACAATTCTGGACTCTTCGTCAGAATTATCCTGGAATAATGAGGTCCTGGTCGCAAGCTCCTGGCATTGGTTGCCTGGCCGAAGTAAGGACAAGTTGGCAGGCCATGAATTACCTTCCTCCCTGGATGCACTCATCATGCTGGCCACGAGAATTGACATCCATTTCAGAGAACGTGCCCAGAAGCGCTTCCATTAAGCGTTATGAGAAAGAAGGGTTCCAAGACTCGCTCTGTCCTTTTAGAGAGTCTCTGCTCACCCCAGTTACTGAAGAACCAGTGCAAATTGAGAGAGTCAAACCAAGAGCGCCAGCGTAGGCATAAAGATCCGTGCGCAATAGCCCGGTGAAGTCAGGAAACTCCACCACCTAGGGTCTGCAAAGTTCACGTCCAAGACTTTTTTGATTCTGGACCCGCAGGAAATTTCATTCACCAAGACCTTGTGACTCGTCTTAGTCTGCCGGTTGATGGTCTGAAGGGTCCCTTGGCAGTGGCATCCATAAATGGTCAATACCTTCCTGATCCCAACCTTTTTGTCACTTAGCCTCTAACTATGCAAGGGGGAGTGCTTCACTTGGAACAAATCTCCTTCTGTGTGTTGCCGATCTCCATTAATTCCTTCCTTCTGGGCTGGCTGGCCTGGCTACAGCAACACGCCACAGTCTTTGATTGGAACTCCGACCAAGTCCTTCGGTGCGGCTGAAGCTGCTGTACAAAGGGCCTGGTACGAATCAAAACTGCCTCTGCACTGTCTATGCCACAGAACCTGCCAGGTCTGCCTCGCTGCTACTCAACCTATGCAGACATCTTCAGTAAAAAGGAGGCAGAGACGTTGCCGCCACATCGACCATGTGACTGTCCTGTTGATCTTTTGCCAGAGTCAACTACTCCTCGAGGTCGAGTCTATTCGTTGTCCCTGCCAGAGACTCAAGCCATGTTGGAATACATCAGAGAAAACCTGGAAATGGAATTTATAAGAAAGTCTTCTTCGCCTGCCGGAGATGGGAGATTCATATATATAAAAAATATTAAAAAATCTAAAGAGTTTTTAAAAAAACACTTTTCTGACTTTCCCCCAAATGCAAATAAAACTTAAGATATCTGGTAGTGCTGAAAAAGTCTGAACTATCTCAATATAACATTTTATAACCTACACGGTGAACGCCGTAAAAAAAAACAAAAATGAAAACAGAATCGCTGATTTTTCCCACTAAAAAGGAAATAAAAAGTGTTCCAAAAGTCTCATGTACGCTAATGGTACCAATAGAAACTATAGCTCTCCCTGCCAAAAATAAGCCCTAATGGCGCTTAATCGACAGCAAAATACAAAAGTTATGGCTCTCAGAATATGATGCCACAAAACAAATTTTATTTTTAACAATTATTTTTTTCATTGTAAAAGTAGCAAACCATTAAAAAAAATGTTACATTTGGCATCGCCATAATCGCATTGAATCGTGGAATAAGGTTAACATGTCGTTTCTACTGTATAGAGGAATCGCTGTTTTTTTCCCATTCCCTACAATAATTTTTTCCAGTTTTTCAATACATTATATGGTACAATAAATGGTGCCATGAAAAACTACAACTCGTCCCGCAAAAATCAAGCCTGCATACGACTTTATCGATGGAAAAATAAAAAAGTTATGGCTTTTGGAAGGTGGAAGTAAAAAAAAAAAAAAATGAAAATCCTAAAAATTACTGCGACGGGAAGCAGTTAATAGTTCTATTATAATGACAGGTTACCTTCAAGGTTTGCTGTAAACTTCTCTGAATATGTTATCAGAAGTATTTGCCATGTTCTTATGTGAATTACTGCAAGGCCCTGTACACACGGCATGTAATTGACATGAAATTTTGCGATTTTACGAGCTGAAATACGTGACAAAAAGCACTTTATTAAGGTTCCCATTCAAATTAATGGGAAAGGGCACAGTTAGTATATACAATGTGTTTTCTTTATTTATAAAAACGCGTTGTGTAAAAAAGAAGCGTCAGGTTAATTCTTTGACGTGTAAAACGCACCAAAAAATGCGCCAAATGATCCCATAGTCAATGGGAGTCCTAATTGCGTGCCAAAAACATGTAAAAAAACGCTCACAAAAAAAGACGCTGAAAATGCGTAAAAAACACTTATATTTTAAAAATAACTTTACAAGAAACGCTAGCGTATTTGACACGTTTACACGTAATTTTTTTTTTTTAGTGCCGTGTGAACATGCCCCAAGGTTACCATATGCGAGCACTACATATATAATAAGGGACATACTATTCATTAGGTATAATACTTCATCTTTGCTTGTATTTTTCTGAACAAATAAAATGTTTGTTTTATTTTACCCTTTAGGCCCTGTTCACACAACAGAAAATTCTACCTGTAAAAATCAACTCCGGTTTTTTTGAAGTGGTGTTGCAGGACAGGCGTTTTTTTACGCCCTTTTGTGTCACTTTTTTTTAGGCATTTTTTGCCTCTTCCTTCAGCAAAGGAAGAAACCGCGAGCATTTTTTGCTATAAAACGTGTCAAAAAACGCGTCAAAAAACAAAGAAGTGTGAACAGGGCCTTACAGTATAATGCCGCCATAGCTGCTCCCATACAGTATAATGCCCTATAGCTGCTCTTATACAGTATAATGCCCCATAGCTGCCCCCATACAATATAATGCCCACCCAGATGGCCCATACAGTATAATGCCACTATAGAGTCCCCCATACAGTATAATGCCCACACAGATGCCCCCATACAGTAAAATGCCCACATATATGCCCCCATACAGTATAATGCCCCCCGTATATGCCCCCATACAGTATAATGCCTCATAGCTGCCCCCATACAGCATATTGCCCCCATAGCTGACCCATACAGTATAATGCCCCCATAACTGCCCCCATACAATATAATGCCCTCCCAGATGACCCATACAGTATAATGCCGCTATAGATTCCCGCATACAGTATAATGCCCCCATTACAACCGCAATGCACTATAATGCCCCCATAGCTACCACCATACACTATAATGCCCCCTTAGCTGCCACCATACACTATATTGCCTCCGCAGCTGCCACCATACTGTATAATGCCCCTTTAGCTTTCCCCATACAGTATAACGCCCCCATAGCTTCCCCTGATACAGTATAATGCCCCTCTAGCTGCCCCCATACAGTATAATGCCCCTTAGCTGCCCCATACAGTATAATGCCCCCTTAGCTGCCCCTACTGCCAGTGCCCACATATAAAGTGCCAGTGCCTACATAGTGATACAGTGCCCATGTAGAGAGTGCCACACACAGTGCCCATGTAGAAAGCGCTACAGTGTCCCCTGTAGATAGTGCCATATCTCCCTTAAAGATAGTGCCACCCCACTTGTAGATAGCGATACCCCCCCATAGCCATTGTGACTCCCTCTAGGGGCGGAATCTCCAGCTAGAGTGTCGGCAATGTCTGGCCGGGGATTCCACTCCAGGAGGAGCCACTGACGTCACTGTCCATAAATGGGCAGTGACATCAGGGATTCCCTCTATGGGCGGAATCCCCGGCCATAGCATCGGCAACACTCTAGCCGGGGATTTCGCTATAGGAGACACTAACGTCACTGTCCAAATATGGACCGTGACGTCAGGGATTTCCACATAGGTGCGGAGTCCCGGCTATAGTGTTGGCTACGTCCTGGCCTGGGATTCCGCTACAAGAAGAGCCCCTATTGTCACTGTCCATATATGGACAGTGACATCAGGGATTCCCTCTAGGAGCGATATCCCGAGCCATAGCGTCAGCAATGCTCTGGGTGAGCCACTGACGTCACTGTCCACATATGGACTGTGACATCAAGTTCTTCCCCGGGCTCAGTGCTTAATGTAGCGCTATCCCCAGGGAGTCCTCTGTAGTTATGCTGAAGCAGGGTGTTGACAGTTCCCTGCTTGAGCATAGGGTTCAACTGTATCTGTGTCCTGAGGATGCAGATACAGTTGAAACCGGGAGTCCATGACATTCCACCTGCTGCCCGGGACAGCGGGACACCGCCAATATCTGGGACTGTCCCTCTGAATCCGGGACGGTTGGAAGATATGCAGTTATAAACAGTCTGATTATTGTAAAGATATAGTGAATGCTCTTATCAAGCACATGCATATGCAGCAGACTTACTTGCAGAAGTACATTTTGGGTAGTTTATATTTCCCTGTACACATTTGGCTTCCAGTTTATTTTCTGGTATCATTCCTTCATTACATTGAAATGCGATTGTTTGTTCATGGTCCACTACAGTGCTGATATTGTAAAAAATATTATTGGTAATCATTGTCAATTGTTGTAATGCGCAAAAACCTGTAAAAAAATAATTGAAACTGTTACAGGTATGTGTTTATTGGGCACAATGCACACAGCACAAAATGGAAAAACAGAAATGTGTTACATCACTGTTAAACTGGCAGAAATATTTTGGGCCTACCTTCCACTGTTTTAAACTGGAGATAGGTAAACACCTTCCCTCCCCCCCCCCCATCCCTAAGAGAAAGGAGAGAACTATGCGCCCAATGTTAAAGTTGCAACATACACACATATTGTATTACCAATTTCAATAACCCCCAACTGGAGTTGCTATGAAAACCCAGTAAGATTTGTCCCCACTAGCCGTGAATGAAAGGGGCTCTGTCATGAAGACAAGCCCTGTTCATATGCTTTATGAGGTCATATTGACGTCCTAGGGATGTGTCCCCCACTCAGAACCCCCTTAATGAGCCACAGCGGCTCCCAATCTGGTTAATTTGAGCTGTCCATTCATCCAAATGGCAGACATGTAATACTACATTTCCCATGCAGTGGCCGCTGTAGGGGAAAAGAGCAGCTGGTTGCATTTTTTCTCTACCAATATCAGCTGTTTCAAATGTTCTGTGATGACAAAACCCCTTTAGAGTATAAATTATTTTGTATTAATAAAAATAGTACTTAGTTTCTGTAGCTACTGTATTTGCCTTCTAGCTTTAAAAGAAAAATGCACTTAAAGCGGATCTATCAGCAGAATACACTGCCCTAGGGAAGGACGACATATTATAGGTACAGGTCTATTCCCCTATTAGCCAAAATGAAGAAAAAATATTGTGCTGTTTGGCTACTAGTAGTAATGATAGAATATACTGGACTTACAGTTATGAGTCCAGTGTATTCATGAGGAGATCGCTCCCCTGTCCCTATTGGTGGTGATTGACCGGCTGCTGTGTATGCAAATTCAAAGCAGCCATTCCTTTGTCATTGTGAGGAGGACATGGGGAGGCAAGGAGAGGTGAAGGAGTGCTCTCCTCATGAATACACCGAACTTAGTACTATGAGTCAATGTATTGTTTGATCTCTCCTAGTGGCAAAATTGCACAATATTTATTTTATGTTTTTTGGCTAATTGGAGAACGGTTCCCATTGCTGCGCGTGTGCCTGCCGCAGCATCGGCCTCCATCCCTGATTGGATTAGGGTGGCGCCATCACAAACGTATGTCCCCTCCTCTTTTCTTTCTCCCTGTCTCTGCATATGCCCATGGCCTCGATGCTACCCCTTACCTCCTATTGGTCGGGGTGGTGTCAACGTCACGTACATGCTTAGTCTAACCTGCCTTTCTGCGCATGCGCTTGGTCTCGGCGTTGCCCCTTTTTCCCCATTGGCTGGGGCGGTGGCGACGTCACGCGCATGCCCCGTTCCCTCTGTCTGCAGAGCACTTGCTCCTTCCCTGTGCTGCCCTTCTTTCTATGGACTGGTCGGTGCCGGTGTGACACAGACACGCTGGGCAGCACTGATATACAGCCATGTTCATGTGGTTCTCAATAGACGCTGGCATCATTCAAGTAGATGGCGATATTCATCCTAGGATTATATTAGGTTCAGCTGCCATTAGCCTCATTCCTCAATCCTCTTCCCTTCCCTGATTGGCCCAGGTTTATTTAAATAGAAGTAAGGTAGCCACGTCTAATTACCCCCGGACAATGCACTTTGGGTGGGAAACGTACATCGGCTTGGTTGGATCCCCTGGTGCTCACCTTTTACTTTTCGATCCCCCTACTGTCTTTACCTCATTGGTACTTCTCAGCCATGACCTTTTTCCATTTGGTTCTGTCCAGGGCATGATGTGTTACTTTGGCTGTTACTCTTAAAATTTGTTTGTGGGGTCATCCTTTTGACTTCTTCTTTGATAAACTAGTGTATACACTATTTGTTGGTATTGCTCTATACCTCGATTATATTACTGCTTTGCTTGTACACTGTTCATACCCTACCAGGGTGATTCACCCTTTCGTTTCATGCTTTGTGAGTCTGTGTGTGTATTTTTTGTCTTTTGTTACTTGTGTATGTTTTATCTATGAATATCCATTAAGATTTTTACTTTTTATTCAATGATTATTTGTTTTTCCTGAAGCATCTTCATTGGTTTGGTAATAGGAGAACAGACCTGTCCCTGTAATATGTTGCCCTTACCTTTTGCAGAGTATTCAGCTGAAACATATTCAAGGATCTATTATATTGCTGTCCTGATTTGGATATAAACTAACACATAAGATCACATATCAGGATATATCAGAAATAAACTGATCAATTGTATTGTTGTATTTAACTGTCACTATGTGTAACTCTCCACATGCTCTATTGTACTGCTGGAGGGCTTTATAAGGCAGGATAGTAATATTATATATACAGATAAGGCTCTACATGCATCTTCCCTGTCACTTCTTGTCTCTGGGGAGGGGGGCGTAATCCATCACTTCCTGCATTCTTCTATTGACACTTCTGATAATTAACTCCCACTTGTTGCATTTGCCATACAGCGCACATACCCTGCTGCAATGTCCATACAGATAATACAGGAAGGAAATGTGTGTCTCCAATATGGCTGCCCCATGGGAATTTTTTAAAAAGAGAAAATAAATAGCGGAGTTAAGATCAGAAGCCCCTTTCTGACTTGCTACTGACAGCTACCTAAATATACACTGGATAATTTGTATTGCTGCCTGTCTACCTGAAGTAAAAGTAAAACACATAAATCACTTTTACCTGCCCACCCCCACACATTTCACCGCACAAACAACTTAAAGACCTTTAACCTCTGAAGACTCCTCTGTGTGTCTGGCGAAGTAATATTTGATTACACAATGTTAACATCACATTTTTGCACTACGTTTAACGTGTACATCGGGAAAACTCCTTACGTACAGCTAAACATGTCCATACGGCTATATTAGCCCGACGGCGGCAAAAAGTTTGTCCATTTGGCCTCCGCCTGACTTCTTTTGAAGGATGGATTAGCGTTGTAAACTACGCTATTTAATCCCATTGAAACCTGCAAAAAAATGTATACCACAGTTTAGATGTTTTCTTAACACGGGAGCCTATGGATGAAGTATGCCACTTTATGGCATGCATCACAGGTATAAATGTAACATATACGTCACTGGCTGTTCTATAGGCTTTTATAACGTAAACGTTAAGCGTATGCCATTATAGCCCATAGGCGACTAATATATTAACTGGATGCCTAACAGTGGCACCCGATAACTATAGATTATAATAGTATCTATTTAATGGAGACGTTTGTGACCCCAGTTCATAATGTATCCGTTTAACAGTGTTGCAGCCTAGGTTTAACATATAAGTCGGGAGCTTTTTACTGACATATACGTCAAACAGAGGATAATACGACACGCAAACACATTAGAGGCGTGCCTCATGGGGAGAGTTTGGTGCTCACATTTACTGGCCATTACCCACACACCCTGCCTGCATAGGTTACATAGTTAAAAAGTTACATCGTTTGTACGGTTGAAAAAAGAGACATGTCCATCAAATTCAACCAAGGGATGGGAAAAGGGAACGGATGAAACAACATTTCTACACATTGGCAAAGGAGCTGATATTTTTTAGTTCTAGGGAATTATCTAACCCTTTTTTAAAACCAGCTTTTGTTGCTATTGTGACCAGCTCCTGCGGTAGAATATTCCATATATTCATAGTTCTCACAGTAAAGAAGACTTGTCGCCTCTGCAGATTGAACTTTTTTTTTCTCCAGACAGAGGGAGTGCCCCCTTGTTTTTTGAGGGGGTTTTACATGGAACAGGATTTCAACATATTTTTTGTAAGGGCCATTCATATATTCATACACGTTAATCATGTCCCCCCTTAGTCGTCTCTTTTCAAGGCTAAATATGTTTAATTCTTTTCATCTTTCCTCATAACTTAGATTCTCCATGCCCCTTATTAGCTTTGTTGCTCTTCTTTGTATTTTTTCCAACTCCTGGTCATCCTTTCTATGAACTGGAGCCCAGAACTGAACTGCATGTTCTAGATGAGGCCGCACTAATGCTTTGTAAAGTGGCAATATTACATCCCTGTCCCGTGAGTCCATGCCTCTTCTAATACAGGACAATATCTTGGTGGCCTTAGAAGCAGCAGATTGACATTGCATGCTGTTATTTAGTTTATGATTTACAAGTGCACCCAGATCCTTCTCAACAAGTGACTCCCCCAGTGTAGCTCCCCCTAGGACATATGATGCAGGCAGGTTGTTGGTACCCAGATGCATAACTTTACATTTATCTACATTAAACCTCATTTGCCAAGTGGATGCCCAAACGCTTAGTGTATCCAAATCAGCTTGCAATTTACGAACATCTTCCATAGACTGAACTATACTACATAGTTTGGTGTCATCTGCAAAAATAGAAATAGTGCTATTAATCCCATCCTCTATATCATTAATAAATAAGTTGAATAATAGTGGTCTCAGCACTGAACCCTGGGGCACACCACTTATAACCGGGGACCATTCGGAATAGGAATCATTGACCACAACTCTCTGGATACGGTCCTTGAGCCAATTCTCAATACAATTACAAACTATACTTTCTAAACCTATTGTCCTTAATTTACCCATTTGACGTCTATGAGGGACAGTGTCAAATGCCTTTGCAAAGTCCAAAAACACTATATTCACAGCGGCCCCACTGTCTAGGCTTCTGCTCACCTCTTCATAAAAACAAATCAGGTTGGTTTGACAACTTCTGTACTTAGTAAATCCATGCTGGCTGTCACTTATAATACAATTTTTTGTCACATTATCCTGTATATTGTCCCTCAATAGCCCCTCAAACATTTTCCCCACAATGGATGTTAAGCTTACTGGTCTATAATTACCCGGGGAAGACCTAGAGCCCTTTTTGAAAATAGGCACCACATTTGCTCTGCGCCAGTCCCTTGGCACTATGCCAGTCACCAGAGAATTCCTGAATATTATAAAGAGGAGGACAGAAATAACTGAACTTTAAAAACTCTAGGGTGTAACCCATTTGTTCCCGGGGCCTTGTGCACATTTATTTAATTTAATTTAGCTTGGACCATATCTACATTCAGCCAATTCGGTATATCAACTGATGTATTAACAGCACTGGCACCGGCTACATTAGCTGCTCTTTGTCCTGTTGTATATACAGAGCTAAATAACCCATTTAGTAACTCTGCCTTCTCTTGATCCCCTGTGACCAACTCCCCATTATCACGATTTAGGGGTACTACATGTTCAGGCAACGTCTTTTTCCCATTTACATACTTGAAGAATTTTTTGAGATTTGTTTTACTGTCCTTGGCCACCTGCCTTTTATTTAGTATTTTTGCAGATTTTATTACTTTTTTGCATACTTTAGTAAGCTCTTTATAATTTACATTTTGTATTTTTCAAATGCCCTTTTGTTGTCATATATTTCCCTTTTTATAGAAGGTGTAAGCCATGTGGGGTTTAATTTTATTCGTTTATACTTGTTACCTATAGGAATAAATTTTGCACTATAATTATATAAAGTAGATTTTAAGATCTCCCATTTATCCTTTGTACCATTATTTGACATTAGTTCTTCCTGGTCTATATCCTGAATTGCATCCCTCATTCTGGGGAAATTTGCCTTCTTAAAATTAAGTGTTTTTGCCCTCCCAGCCTGTGTTTGTTTTTTATAGTATAGGTAAAATATAACTATATTATGATCACTGTTACCGAGGTTTTCACGAACAGTGACATTCCCAACAAGATCTGCATTATTAGAAATGACAAAATCCAACAGAGCTTCACCTCTAGACGGGTCTTCCACAAACTGGGCCATACAATTTTCCTGCAACAGGTTGAGGAAATGTCTCCCCTTCGCAGTTGAAGCCGAACTATGACACCAATTAATATTAGTAATAGTAATTCAAATCTCCCATTGTCACTACAGAACCAGCCTGTGCAGCCCGCTCTATTTGTTTATATAGCTGATCATCCATCACCTCAGTTATATTGGGGGGTCTATAGATTACATCAAAAGTAATTTGTAATTACACCCACAAGGTTTCAACCTCCTCACAACCTTCACCCACTATTGTCTCTTCCACACTCACCTTCATATCACTTCTCACATACAGACATACTCCACCGCCTTTCCTATTTGTCCTGTCTTTCCGAAACCCTGTAAAACCCTATAGATTTACAGCCCAGTCATGTGAAGAGTCCGGTCATGTTTCAGCAGCACCAACTATATCTATATGTTCCGCCAGTACCAAGGCCTCCAGCTCCCCCATTTTGGCTGCTAGACTTCTGGCATTTGTGAATATACACTTTAAGGCCTCATGCACACGACCGTATTTTTTCCCACCCGTAAATACTGGCGTAAATACGGGTCCGGTGTCACACGTATTCGACCCGTTTTGCACCAGTATTTACGGACCCGTGCCCGTAAATATGAATCCGGTGTCACCCGTATTCCACCCGTATTTACGGGCACGTTTTTGGCTGCAAAATAGCACTGCACTAATCGGCAGCCCTTCTCTCTATCAGTGCAGGATAGAGAGAAGGGACAGCCCTTTCTGTAATAAAAGTTAAAGAAATTCATACTTACCGGCCGTTGTCTTGGTGACGCGTCCCTCTCTTCACATCCAGCCCGACCTCCATGGATGACGCGGCAGTCCATGTGACCGCTGCAGCCTGTGATTGACCTGTGATTGGCTGCAGCGGTCACATGGGCTGAAACGTCATCCAGGGATGTCGGGACGGATGTCGGGCCGGATGTCGAGAGGGACGCTTCACCAAGGCAACGGGCGTGAGACCGGACTGGAGGAAGCAGGAAGTTCTCGTTAAGTATGAACGTCTTTTATTTTTTTTTCTTACAGGTTGCTCTATATTCTGATCGGAATTCACTGTCCAGGGTGCTGAAAGAGTTACTGCCAATCAGTTAACTCTTTCAGCACCCTGGACAGTGACTATTTACTGACGTCGCCTAGCAACGCTGCCGTAATGACGGGTGCACACACGTAGTCACCCGTCATTACGGGAGCTCCATAGACTTCTATGGGCTGTCTGTGCCGTTATTACGGCCTGAAATAGGACATGTTCTATCTTTTTCAACGGCACGGGCACCTTCCCGTAAGAAAACGGGAAGGTACCCGTGGCCAATAGAAGTCTATGAGCCAGTTATTACGGGTCGTAATTACGACCCGTAATAACGGGAGTTTTTACGGTCGTGTACATGAGACCTAAGCATGTGAATATAGTAACAGAATAAGCGGAGTGCGTAGATGAGCTTACTGCATAGATACCGCACCAGATGCAAGTCTAGAATATATATACGGTGACAGAAGCAAGCTTACTGCAGACATGTAATAATAAAATCAAGCATGTAGCAACTAAGCAATTGTCGCACCATTGGCCGCAGTGTTCCTCGGTGTAAGCAGTAATAAATAGGAACACCTTGTGTACATGACTATGTTATGACACTTACCCCGTTTGAAGCATTTTGGATATTGCAGCTTTCCTTGTTCACAATAAAATATCATCTGAGTGTCAGGAGGAGCTTCAAATCCATATTTACAAGTAAAGTCTATGCGGTCACCATGTTTACTGTAAAGTTTTCTATCAGCTTTCCACCTTAGCTGTATATTATTTTCTTCCATGTTCTTTTCCTTTACAGTACATGGCTCTGAAACATGAAATTATTATTTTCACCCTGTCATTTCTATTTATTTTCATATATTCAAAACAAAATGTTATCCAGTCAATCCTGATCCTTGTCAACAATACCAGTTAAAATATTCCAATATGTGCAATGACATACATTCACTTTGCAATTTTAAATTGTTCCATTATTGTAAAATAAAAATATAGTAAAGTGAGATTATTACTTTATAGGAAACTGATCATTCATTTCAAAACCTCAAAAATGTTAAGCCAGAAATAAAAAATAAAAAAAATCATTGTAAATAAAAAAAAAGGATATTTATAATAAAGCTGTTAATAAGATACACTTAAAAATAAAAAAATCATGCACTGTACAGGAAATATTATTTTTGTACTACTGTACAATATAGTATATGAGACACCCATAACATGAAAAGTCATACACAGAGAACTTTTAGCACCTTGGCATTAATGGAAAATCTGTGGGACCCCCAAATCATCTCATATAAAATCTAGTCCCTTGTTTAAGACACACATTTCAAAAGATAGAGCAAGACGCTGCCCCTGTAGAGGATTATCACCCTAAGGGTATGTTCACACGTAGTCAACCAAAACGTCTGAAAATCCAGAGCTGTTTTCAAGGGAAAACAGACCCTGCTTTTCAGACGTTTTTTTACCAACTCGCATTTTTACCAACTCATTTTTTTACCAACTCGTTTTTGGAGCTGTTTTCATTGGAGTCTATGAGAAAACAGCTCCAAAAACGTCTGAAAGAAGTGTCCTGCACTTCTTTTGACGAGGCTGTATTTTTACGAGTCGTCGTTTGACAGCTGTCAAACGACGACGCGTAAATAACAGGTCGTCTGCACAGTACGTCGGCAAACCCATTCAAATGAATGGGCAGATGTTTGCCGACGTATTGGAGCCGTATTTTCAGACGTAAAACGAGGCATAATACGCCTCGTATACGTCTGAAATTTGGCCGTGTGAACATACCCTAATACAGCAAAAAGAATAGAAAAAGAGAGGGTGAGATAAATTCCTGCTCTCAATTCAAAGCAGCATTTCTATCCTTACATTACATACATGTGCTCAACACGTACAAGACTCTGTTTCATCAAAATCCTATCAGCAAGTTATAAGAGGACTTGCAAACAATGCAGGGAGGCAAGAACAGCATTGATGCCAGCCGTGCCGTGTCCTGTTCCTAAATAGAAGATACCCCTTGTGAAGTTAGCCCGTATCCTCAAATCCTCCGTATTTAAAATAATTTACCTATACAATCCCCAATTTAATTTGCATGCAAAAATTGGTTGGTGCATTCCTGTAGTTTGGGCATTTCTTTAATACAAGCACCTGTGATCGTAGACATCTTATTTGCATAAAGCCGCACTGCCGCCTAAAAGACAGTAAGGGGAGGCCTCCACGACAGGCTTATGAGAGAGTAGGTTAGAAGTTCAGTGTGGGGTTCAAAGAGAGTTCAAATGGAGGGGGTCAGTATTATGGTTAGAGGCAGGGTGGAGCATGGGGGTGGGACGTTATGTCTTTTGCCTTCTTCCTGCTTTCCCCATTCTGAGGGAATTCTGAGTGCAGTCTCCCGGCACTTCTGCAACTTCCGGCGGCAAGGAGAATGGAGCGCAGCTGGCGCCAGTTGCTTCCCCCCCTGCTAGCTCTGCTCACGGCACAGCTGGGTCGTCGGCTCGGCGTCTTCTCCACCTGTGGTACAATTGTTAAGGCATTCTGTGTTGTTATGTTTGTCATTGAATGTGTGGGTGGTGGCTGCTCATGTGCCGGGGGTGGATAACTGTATTGCTGACGCTCTTTCTCGCTCACAGTGGGACCGATTTCGTCAGCTGGCACCGGGTGCAGAACCAATCGGCACGGCCTGCCCGGATCACTTTTGGGAGCTGGTTTCCGTTCAGCAGGCAGGTTGATTGAGTGGTCTTTGGTGGGGTCCACCTGGTCCTCTTACTTGGCCAGTTGGAGTCAGTGGGAAGAGTGGGTGAGAAGTTTAGGTGATGTCAATATGGACAGGGACAGGATGGTATCTCTCTTGTATTGGTTAGGGGAGGCGTATGAGGCAGGACAGTCAGTGGCAAAGGTTAATAAATTTGTCTCGGCGTTAGCTTTTGGTTTAAAACTGTGGGGTTAGTAGACGTCACTAAGGATTTCCTAGTTAGGCAGGCGTTGAAAGGCTTACGGCGGGGCAGGGCAGCGTTAGACTCTAGGCGGCCTGTTTCTTTTTCCCTCCTTTGCTCGCTCGGTTCGGCGGTTGAGGTGGTGTGTCGCTCAATGTTTGAAGTACGGTTGTTTAGGCTCGCGTTTTCCTTGGCGTTTTTTGGAGCTTTCCGGCTGGGTGAGCTCGTCTCTCCTAGCGCTTCGCGAGCGGGGGGGGGGGGGGGGGGGCTTAGGCATGATGACGTGGATTTGTACGAGGACAGGTTGGAAATTTTCTTGCTTCGGTCAAAAACGGATCAATTGGGCTGGGGTAAGCGTTTGCTATCCCGACGGTTGCGTTGTATGGGCGATTTCAGGCCTTATAGCGGCGCGTCGGATTTCCCTTTGCTACGCCATGAGGATGGTACTTTTCTTTCCAGATTCCAGTTTGGCGCAGTTTTTAAAAAATGTTTGGCGGCGGCAGGGGTTAGGCCGGATGGCTATGCGTCACATTCTCTCCGCATTGGCGAGGCAACTGAGGTGTCTCACTGGGGTTTGGATGAAGCAGGAGTCCAACGCATTGGGAGATGGGAATCTAATAGGTTTAGGTCATATGTTCGGCCCCATTTGTTGTAATTAATGACTTGTCAAATTGTATTTGATTTTGTGTGGCGGTGGGTTATGATGTGTTGTTTAATGGATTGTGTGCTTATGGACGTGCGTGTATGTTTCTTTTCATTTCAGATCCCCTCCCGTGCCTAGTTTGGATATTGGGGCACTCGTTCATCCATTGGGGTGCTCTGAGGGCGGATGTTCGCCCTAACGGCCGTCAACTTAGGATCCCATAGGACGCAGTACTGTATTGGCTAGAATTCCGAGGTTTGTTATGGAGTGGGGTCTTATCTGAGTTTCAGCGGTATTCTCAGTTAGACCGGGTCCCTGAGATCCTGGCCTTACATGTTGGCGGGAATGACCTGTGCGTCCGCCCTTTCTGTGAACTGGTTCCGGATATTCGGCACGATTTGCTTTGTTTGTGCGTGTCCCACCCGGGCCTGGTCGTGGTATGGTCAGACATTGTTCCCAGGAAGCACTGGCGTTTGGCGCGGTCTGTTGACCGGATTAATAAGGCATGTATAAAGCTCAACAGGGCGGTCTCGGCTTTTGTAGCCAGGAATGGGGGTGTTTGCGTTCGCCACAGGGATTTGGAGTCTGGTGAGGGTAGTTATTGGAGGGGTGACGGAGTGCACCTCAACGAGGTTGGTATGGATCTGTGGAGTCTGGCGCTGGCGGAAGGTATTGAAAGAGCAATGGTCGTTTGGCGGGACTCACAGGCTTGAGGTGATCAAGGGCCTGTTTCGCTGTGGCGGGGGGAGTCCTTGAGGTTGGTCAGTACAAACTGGTGGGGGGGTCGCATCGGGGGTATGCGTCCTCCAAAAAAGGAATAATGGTGGAAGACTTTTTATTCCTTTTTTGGAGGACGCATACCCCCGATGCGACCCCCCCACCAGTTTGTACTGACCAACCTCAAGGACTCCCCCCGCCACAGCGAAAAAAAGGAATAACTTCAAGGACTTCCCCTGTCTTAGTGTGTGTTAATATGGGTGATTTACATTTGTTATTTATTATTGATGTTTATTATTTATGTTTATAAACATCCTGACCCATGTAGGGTCAAATTATTTATTAGAGGGAATTCTATGGTGGAGAATTCCCAAGGTTTTATAATCTTTGGATATGTTTACCTTTTCAGGTTATTTATAAATAAACGGCTGCTGTGGCCATTAACCCCTTAATGACCGGGCCTGAAAAGACCTTAATGACCAGCTCAATTTTTCTGTTTTTGCCTCTCTGCGTTTCAGCAACCATAACTTTTTTATTTTTTCATTGACGTGGCTGTATGAGGCCTTGTTTTATGCGAGAGAAATAGTATTTTATTTTTCCCACAGTTTGGGGGTAAAAAAATTTTTTTTTTACGGCGTGAATATAGGAAAAAGCGATTCTCGAAATAGTTTTCTTTGTTTATTTTTTATCCCGTTCACGTTTCACGCTAAATAACCCATTGGATTAATTCTTCAGGTTATTACGGTCGTGTAGATACCTAATATGCGTAGGTTTTTTGCTTTTATTTAATGTAGGGGCAATAAAATGTATTTAATGCAAAATAAAGACTCTTTTTGGGACTTTTTTTATTTATTTGTTTGTTTTGTTACTTTTTTTTTTTTTAATCCCATCAAGGGATAACTTTATTTGTAACTTTATTTTTTACTTGTAATCTATTAGCATACTTCTGTACGCTAATACATTACACTGTGTCACTATGACACAGGCTGCTGATCGGGCAGCACATAGTGTGCCCGAACAGCAGGCACACGGAACAGACAGCCCTGGGGTCCTTTGTAGGTCCCCAGGTCTGACTGCAGAGGGATTCCCCAGTGTTTGATCGCATCACTGGAATCCCGGTGATGCGATCAAAGAGGGGAATTCCCTTTGATCATGCCGCGGTCACGGACCACGGTAATCAAAGGGTTACACAGCTGGGGTCCAAATGTTTACCGACTCCAGCTGTGTTCAGGAGGCTGCTCTAAGATCAGGAGCTGTTAGTAACAGCTCCTGCTTAGAGGATGAGTGCTCACACGAGCGCTCATCAGCCTGATCTGCAGCGACGCCAAAAGACGTCTCTGTAGATTAAGCACCCGCACCGCCTGACGTCAAAAGACAGTGGGCGGTTGGGAAGGTGTTAAATCCAACCTCGTTTCCTGTGTGTTTTCTGGGAAGTAAAAAGTTTTTTTTTTTTTAGAATAGAGGTAAGTGACGCATTCAACACACGATTCTACTTAACCAGGCCATGGGTTTGCTTGAGTACGCATTTTAGTCGCAAAGTTGAATTCTCATGCACTTTTTACTTCTAATCACTGTATAACTGCTGCCGACACAGGATGAGAATACACATCCTGAGCGGCGAGTACTTGGCACAATAGGACGAGTATTCTCATCCTGTGTGACAGCCAGTGCCCGCGCGCCATGATGAGCGGGGCAACGGCTGTAACGGCTGTAATACACAGCCGCAGCCCCGCTCTAACCTCTTCTGTCCACCGTTAACCCCTTGAATGCCGCGATCAAAACTGATCGTGGCATTCATAGTGATACTGAGAAGGTGGACTCCCCTTTGATCGCGTCACAGGAAATCCCTGTGACGCGATCGATGTCTATACCTGGTACGGGCAGATAGCCTAGGATCCATTGAGGGACCCCAGGGCTGTCTGACCATATTTCCTGTTGTTAGGGCATACTGAGGTATGCCCTAACAACTGCCTGTGTACAATCAGTACACAGGCTAATGTACTGGCATATAAAAATATAACAAAAAATTTTTTTTTAAAAAGATACACAGAAATCCAAATTTTTTACAATAAATATACTTTTCAAAAGTCCCAAAACATGAAATAATATACGCATATTTGGAATCGCCATGTCCGTAACAACCTGTACAATAAATGTATAATGTTATTATTGATGATCGGTGTATGGTGTAAAAAAAACTGAAAACTTCAGTGGAACTGCTTTTTTTCTACATTTTTGCCTAAATAAAAATGCATATAAACTAAACGATAATGTAAATCTACCTACATAGAGTACAACCCGGCCCACAAAAAACAAAGTCTCATACAGCTTCGTTGGACAAAAAAATGAAAAAGTTACGATTGCGGGGATGCAAAGAGGGAAATATAAAAAAAATTGTTCGGTCCTCAAGGCCAAAATTGGCCCGGTCCTTAAGGAGTTAACCCTCTCCCGTCACAGCCATTTTTTTATTTTCATTTTAATTTTTTCCTCCCCACATTCCAAATGCCATAACTTTCTTAATTTTCCGTCGATTAAGCCATATGAGGGCTTGATTTTTGCGGGACGAGTTGTAGTTTTTTACGGCGCCATTTTTTGTATAATAAAATATATTGGCAAACTGGAAAAAAATTGTGGGGAGGAATAGGAAAAAAACTGTGATTCCTCAATATTTTGAGGGGTTTAGTTTTTACGGCTTTCACCGTACTGTAAAAATGGCATGCTAACTTTATTCTACCAATTAATACGATTACGGCGCCAGCTAATTTACTAGTCCTTCTAAATGAATTAGAATATTATCAAAAAGTTAATTTATTTCAGTAATTCAATTCAAAAAGTGAATCTCATATATTATATAGATTCATTACATACAGTGATCTATTTCCAGCATTTCTTTCTTTTAATGTTGATGATTTTGGTAACAGTTAATGAATACCCAAAATTTAGTGTCTCAGAAAATTAGAATATTATAAAAGCCCAATTTCAAAAATGATTTTTAATACTGAAATGTTGTCCTACTGAAAAGTATGTCCAGTATATGTACTCAATACTTGGTCGGGGCTCCTTTTGCATGAATTACTGCATAAATGCGGCGCGGCATGGAGGCGATCAGCCTGTGGCTCTGCTGAGGTATTATGGAAGCCCAGGTTGCTTTGATAGCGGCCTTCAGCTCGTCTACATTGTTGGGTCTGGTGTCTCCCATCTACCCCTTGACCATACCCTATATATTCTCTATGGGGTTTAGGTCAGGCAAGTTTTGCTGGCCAATCAAGAACGGGGATACTGTGGTTATTAAACCAGGTATTGGTACTTTCGGCAGTGTGGGCAGGTGCCAAGTCCTGCTGGAAAATGAAATCAGCATCTCCATAAAGCTTGTCAGCAGAGGAAAGCATGAAGTGCTCGAAAATTTCCTGGTAGACGGCTGTATTGACTCTGGATGAGATATAACACAGCAAATATGTCCCGCATGCAGGCTGTGGCACACGTGCCATAGGTTGCTGAACCCTGATGTAGACGTTTGTGGTATACTGTAAATAAAATTTGCACACCTTGATGTATTATTTTTCATGTTTTTTGTGTGTAAACCTCTGCTTGTTTGTGAGATTTATGCGCAAATATATGTTAACCAGTTCAGGACCGGGCTATTTTGATCCTTCAGGACCAGACACCGTTTAGCCATTTTTGGCATGCTTTAGTTAAACGGCTATAACTTTTTTATTTGTTGGGCTAGCGACGTGATTTTTAAGAATGTCTTTTTCGTAGACAATGTAGGTTTATTTTTTTATCATTTTTATACACATCCTTTTTGCTATTTTAGAATTTTTATTCTTAAAGTTTGAAAATAATAGTAAAAAAAAAAAGCTTTTTTACTTTTCAGCTACTTTTTTTGGTAATAACATAGTTTTACCCAAAATAGACTTTTTATTTGTGATCGTCATTGTCTACCGTATATTTTAATATATTACATGTCTATAATAGGGTAATTGGGTCCGGGCTAGCGTTACGACAAAGATTGACAGGGGAACACTTTTTTTGGGGTGGGTATTTTATGTGTATTTATTATGAATTTTTTTTGCACTTTACTTTACTTTAATTTTCTTGTTTTATTATTATGTTTTGTTCCTCAAAGGTCAAAAAAGACCTTAGGGGGACTTTATATATATTTTTTCTTTCTTTTACACCATGCTTTTCCACTGTAACTGGAGCTGCACAGCAGCCCCAGTTACAAGGGAAATCAGCCCTCTCATAGTGACGATTGTCACTAATAGGGCTGTGCTGGGTCTTGTAAGACCCAGCAGCAGTCTGCCACTAATGGTACCTGGCGATCATGTGACCAGTCACGTGAACACCGGGACCAATAGAGACAGCTGCGCGGCCTCTGCCTCTATTCCTATAGCTGCTTCTATCCTCTCCTCAGGGTCCCCGGTAGTCACTGACAGCCGGAGAACCCGACATTCAGCTGCCCGATCGCTCAGGCAGCAAGTTAAAACCCACGCCATAAAAAGTATATGGCGCGGGTTTTAAGGACCCTGACCGCTGGCCGGAAAAACACAGCCAGTGGTCGGGAACCAGTTAAAATATATAAATTTTTAAAAAAAATCCTGTTTGTCACAAAGTTGCGTGAAGGTGGCCATGGCTGCCAACAGCACAGCAGGACAACTGAAATTTTCAGGCAACTGCAATATGTAAGGTTTAGAGGTGCACTCACTTTTTCTTCAACTGATTCTATTGAAAAAAAAGTTTGTATTTTTTCAGTACAAACAAACATGTGAGTAACAAGAGTACTAACATTAGAAGATAGAAGAGGCCGTACTGAAGAAAAAAAAGGAATAAGGGGAGGCCTCCATGACTAAAATAGATGGGAGGGACACAGAGTTGGCTGGCCTATGAGAGACCAAGGATGGGGACAGCAGGAGGGCTTGGGGGATGAGGGGTGGGGATTGAAGGGCATGTACCTGTTTCCTGTTTGTGCTCTCCCTCTCTTCGCCAGGACACAGAAGCAGGAACATGTTCACCATCCCTGCTGCGTCTGACGAGGAGGCGATGGAGTTGCTGCGGGCCGCGGCGGCCTCTCAAGGTCCGGGATGGCTCGGAGCGCGAGTGGCGACGCTGCTGCAGGGACAAGCGGGCGCTCCGGACCAGGATCGGGCAGAATCGTCCGGAGCGGGCGTGGCGCGGTCCACCATGCCGGCGATCTCGGGGCCGCTGGAGCAGGCAGAGGTCCAGGACCGGCGTTCCAGAGGGACGGGCAGGAGAAGAGGAGCCCCCGTCTCCCCCGTGACTCAGGCCAGGGCCGGCACTTCCGGAGTGACGCGCAGCACGAGGCGCTCGCTCCCGCCTGCACGGCTGAGTCTGGAGGACATCCCACGGGCGCGGCGGCGCAAGAGGAGCCCCTCGGTGGACCCTTCAGGCCAGACACCAGGGCGGCCTGCCGCTTCCCTCCCGTCTGGTCCTGGGAGGAATCCCAAAACGCGGCAGCGCCCGGCGGCAGCGACGAGGAAGACGAGGCCTTCACTTCCGGCCACACCCCCTCCTTCGGTACGTGGTGAAAGGACAACGGCGACCCTGCACGGCGATGTGCCAGCCGGAGGGTCGGCTGATGGCAGCAACGAGTGGGCGGTGGATGTGGACAGGAGCGGAGGGCGCAGGATGAGGTCGGTGGTGAGAGTGCCAGGGACGGAACAGCGGGAGGCTGGTTCAGGAGGACGGCTGCGGCAGGAGCTGGAGCTCGGCCAGACGGACGATGCGATGTCGCCCCCCCTTTTCTCGGATGGAACTTGGAATTCCCCGTGCACACACTGCCAATGCGGACAGCGCCAGAGGGAGTCCGGAGCATTGGAGAACGGTGAGCGGCGGGCCTCTGCACGTGGACATGGGGGTCCGGCTGACGGGTTCACAGCCCCTGGGCAGCCTGGTGAGTTGACACCTACGTTACCTTTTCCAGCTTTATTGATGTTGGGTATCGGTGTAGAGGGTGTAGCGTCGGCTAACGTCGCGGCGGAGTCAAGGGCCCCGGGGTTACAGGCGGGCGCAGGGGGGGATAGTTTGACGGAGTTAGTGGGTTGTTTAAAGGCGTTGGTGGGGCGGCTACGCGGTTTCCCTTCCCAGGAACAGGCAGGCGTGGCGCCGGCCACGGTGTGGGGGGGGCAGTGTTGGTAGCGCCCCGGTTATGCAATCCGGAGGGGGGTTAGCCGCGGGGGCAGCGGTGGCGGTGGCGGTTCAAACAGACTCGCCAAAAGAGGTAGATAGGGTGCGGCTGGATGATCGCGCGCGGGGAGGTGTACGTATGTTATGAGGGCCCGTTAGGGGCGCATTTGAAGCAGGAAGTTAAAGAAAAGATTTGGAAAGATGAGTACGTGGAGATTTTTTCGTTGCTTCCGCTGGAGAAGTTTAATTTGGATAAGGTGAAGCGGGATTAAACCAAAAAGGATGAGGAGGAAAAGAGACGGTACAGGTTGATTCCAAAAACATTCGTCAATTGGATGCAGGCTTTTGCAATTTTGGCGAGTGTTATTGGAGAAAAGGCGCCAGAAAATTGTTCCGGCTTATTCTGTTACTTGGACGCGGTGGGGGAGGCGCATCGGGTTTATGGGGGACAGGCTTGACTTCGTTACGACGAACAGTTTCGGCAGAGGAAGGCGGTGCGGCCGAATATACGGTGGGATCATAAGGACATAGCCTTATGTTTGAAGGTGACGGCACTTTATAAGCAAGGGCAGTCCTTTCCTGGGAGTGGGAACGCAGCAGGAACTTCCGGCGGGAATAGTCCGGCCTCAGGTTCCAAATTTGGAACGTGTTGGCAGTTCAACGAGGGGCAGTGTAAATTTGGAGCCGCGTGTAAATTCAAACATGTGTGTTCACCCTGCAGCGGGCAGTCGCATGGAGCGTCAAAATGTTTTAAAAAGGGGAAACGAGGGGCGTGGCCTGACTGCTGAACGGGCTGGCTGTGTGAGTGCTTAGCTCCTGAACCACTAAGCAACTAAAGCGACTTTCAACGGTATTAAGCTTTTTTCTTTTCTACCTACACCCGGCTTAATACTTTCTTAAGATGCCGAGGAGAAAAAGAATACTGAAGAAACCGGAGAAACTATTAGATTTCTTCTTTCCCGCGACTTCGGGCAAAATCCAAAATGGCGCCGGAGAAGAATCCCGAGCGGAGTCCTTGAATTCAGAGCCGGAAATGGAGTATGCAGAGCGGAGAGGAGAAGGAGACGAGGTGCACGGTAGGAGGAGTACATCCTTACCTCCTGGACCGAAAACTCCAGTCTTGCTTCCCTGTGTCAGAGGAGGATCAGACCGACATCCATCCGGAGACGAGGAAACCACTACAGGTCAGCAGGGGGTCGACAGACGCCGTCCACAAGATGGGAACCCATCAGCCTCTTCATCTCCTCGGCCGTGCAGTCCTGAGTCACGGAGACCGAGGATGCAGCTACAAGACGTCCCTCTGACACAGGTGAGAGATATATCCCCGCCGCTGCTATCTATGGCACATGAGCTCCCTGACGGGTTTGATGTTTTACCGGCTTCTAATATGGCGGTCACAGAAGCTACTATGAAAAATATGTTACAGGCCTTGCGCCAATCTTTGCAAACAGGGTTTGCTAACCTTTTACACCCTATTTCAACATCTTTACAAGAAGTGGAGACTAGAGTCAACCACGTGGAAACTAAAATGGGGTCGTTTGCTACTTCACACAATGATCTGATAGACGCTCATTATGGCCTTGAAACGGAAGTTCAGCAGTTGCGTGCTAAAGTTGCCGACTTGGAGGATAGATCTAGGCGTAACAATGTGAAGTTTCGAGGTATCCCAGAGTCGGTCATGCCACAAAATTTGACCTTATATATACAGTCTCTGGCAAAAAGCTTACTGCCTGATTGCACTTCGCAGGACTTGACTATCGACAGAGCACACCGGGTGCCACGACCTAGGCACCTGGGGGAACATATCCCGAGAGATGTATTGGTCCGCGTTCATTTTTTTCAAACGAAGGAAAACCTGATGTACGCGGCTAGAAAGATTAATCGCCTGCCGGAGCCTTATCAGATGGTTACTCTCTATACTGATTTATCGGCTGCAACATTACAACTAAGACGCCAACTATCTCCCATCACTTCTGCGTTGAGGGATCAGAAAATATTGTATAAATGGGGCTTCCCGGTTCGTCTACTCATTAACCGAAATAATAATCTACACATCATCAGATCGATGGAAGAAGGCTCGGCTCTATTGCACCAATGGAAGATTCCGCTTTCATCAAAAAGTATCCCACAAGCAACATCACCTAAGCGTATCGTGGATGGATGGCACAAAGCGGGCTCTTCAAAACATCCACACCGTTGAAGTACTTTCGCTATATCTCAGGTGCTTCCTCAGGATGGTTCTACTGAGTCTTGAGGATACTCACAGACTGTTCTAACCCCCTTTTTGTATAAGACAGCTAGAATGCTGTTATGGTTTAACAAAATTTTGTTTTACTGCTGGTATATCAGCATGGTTCTATATATGTTTGTTTATTTTTCTATGTTAGTTAATATGTGGAATGATGCATTAACAAATCTCTCATTTATGGCTGTAAATGCAATGTGGTATAGTGAGGAGGGTAGTAGTCGGTCACCAGGTGACATAAGCATAAATATGAATAGCCAAAAGATTATTATGCACGTATTGACATGTCCTAATGGTACTACGAATTGCATCCCTTAATGTGAAAGGGCTTAATAGTCCGCAAAAGAGAGCATATATGTGGGCAGAAGCTAAGGGGTTATCATGTGATGTCCTCTGCGTGCAGGAAACGCACATTATTCAGAAGGATGCGGATAGGATCAAACACCCTAATTTCCCAGTAATATACCAGTCGCATTATTCCTCTAAATCTAGAGGGGTTCTCATAGCGGTAAAAAATACCATTGCGTTCCAAATTATCCAGGAGAAAATAGATACGGCAGGACGATATATCATTTTGGTGTGTTCTATTAATAATGTCACATATACATTGGTGTCGGTTTATGCTCCAAACAAGGGACAAATTCGATTCTTTAATAAGGTAATGCGCCTGGTATCTAAAATAAAACAAGGAAATATCCTCATATGTGGTGATTTCAACACAATAGCGGACACAAGTTTGGATACTACCTCTAGTGTGAGGAGACAGCCCAACTCATTGGGTGAGAGTTTGTGGAAAGTGGAATTATATGATGCCTGGCGTGCTCTACACAGCACAGAGAGGGATTACTCGTATTTTTCTACGGTCCATAATAGTTATTCTAGATTGGACATGTTTCTGGTGGATAGAGCATTATTGTTCAGGGCTAAAGCTTCTACCATTGAAACTATCACATGGTCGGACCATGCGGCCATTACACTCCACATAGAAGAAAAACATCAAGCTCCAGACACATATCTTTGGCGTTGTAATCCATATTTGATCTCTAATCCTATATATAAAGCTACGATAGAGAGGGATCTTCAGGAATTTTTTAGTTTAAATGCCCCTTCAGTTACTAAAGCAGACATTTTATGGAATGCTCACAAGGCATATATCAGGGGAACGTTCATTAAACTTGGACATAGGGACAGGAGGGAACAGGCGAAACAAAAAATAGATCTTATAGATAACATCAAACAGCTAGAAATGCTAAATAAAACCAGACAAACCCCGGATCATGCTAAGAAACTCATGGATCTTAGACATCAATTAAGAGAGTGCTTGCTACAGAAATATGAGAAGAGGGTTAGGAAGACTAACTCTCACTATTACTCTCAAAA
The DNA here is from genome assembly GCF_050947455.1 of Rhinoderma darwinii. Classification (NCBI taxonomy): domain Eukaryota; kingdom Metazoa; phylum Chordata; class Amphibia; order Anura; family Rhinodermatidae; genus Rhinoderma; species Rhinoderma darwinii. The sequence goes on from NC_134693.1 coordinate 57,200,039, forward strand.
TAATAAAGCGGGTAAATTACTGGCCTCTAGACTTAAAAGACAGCATATGAAAGCTAGAATTCCATTTCTTCTGACAGAGGGAACGAATGGAAAGATATATGATCCAAGGGAAATTGCTAACAAATTTAAGACTTATTATGAGGCGCTTTACAATTTAAAGGAGAACTCTGATTCTCTCCAAATGACGGAGGAAAACGTTCAGAAATTCTTGCAATCTATGAATCTCCCTACATTGAATGTAGATCAGCTGTCCATCCTTAATTGTCCCATAACGGACGCGGAGATCTTGACTGTAATTAAAAAACTCCCCTTGGGGAAATCACCAGGTCCTGATGGATTAACGAACGAATATTATCGAACCTTCCAAAATATTCTTATTGAACATCTTAGACAGACATATCAAGAAGCGAGTATATATGGCAGATTCCCCAAAGAAAATCAATCCGCATTGATAGTCACCCTCCCTAAGCCGGGAAAGAGCCCGGATGTCCCTCAGAACTTTCGGCCTATTTCCCTGTTAAATACTGATCTGAAGATATATGCTAAACTGCTAGCAACTAGATTGGCCCCAATACTACCGAATCTGATTAAGGAGGACCAAGTGGGTTTTATAAAAGGTAGGCAAGCTACTGATAACACTAGGAGGATATTAAACATCACTAACTACCTAGCTACTCGAGAGATACCTGCTATTCTGCTTTCGCTCGACGCCGAAAAGGCTTTCGACCGCATCAATTGGATGTATGCCTTTTCCGTGTTGAAGCAGATGGGATTTTCGGGACAAATTTTATCCGCAATTCAAGCTTTATATTCAGATCCCTCAGCCAGGGTATTTACAAATGGCTCACTGTCGGAAGATTTCAGTATTACTAATGGCACCAGGCAAGGATGCCCCTTATCCCCTCTCATTTTTGTCTTATCTATTGAACCCCTGGCGCAGGTTATACGGGAAGATAGTTGCATAAAGGGTATAAGAATTGGAGATCGTACACATGTTATATCACTATATGCAGATGATGTTATACTTACTATGAAGGACCCGGAAGTATCGTTAAAAAGAACTCTTGATATCATTAAAGAATTCGGAGATATCTCAGGGTATAAACTGAACGCGCAGAAATCACAGATACTCCCTTTTCACATTACTCCTGATCGTCTATCCATTTTAAAACAGAAATTCCCTTTGGATTGGCAGTCAGAGGGTATACAATACTTGGGAATCACATTAACTACCTCATACCAAAAACTATATAAAGCTAACTATTTGCCAATCCTAGAGGTTGTCTCCACTGAAGCATGTCGGTTATCAGCATTTGAAGTTTCGTGGGTTGGCAGAATAGCGGCTTTTAAAATGCTTCTACTACCAAGACTCCTCTATATATTTAGAACACTCCCAATTGAAGTTCCGAGGTCCTTCTTTACTTCCATACGTCGGGTTGTTTCTTCGTTCATATGGGCTAACCGCAAGCCACGAATTTCATATAAATTACTCACTAAAGATAAGAAGAAAGGTGGCTTGGGGGTACCTGATGTTTACGATTATTTTATGGCATGTCAGGTTTCGCAATTGAAATATTGGTGGCACCTCGACACTACTAAACACTGGGTACATATTGAAAATGTTTTATCGGCTCCTATTAATTTGAAAGCGCTCTTGATAGCTAACCTTTGGAATATTAAAGAACCTATTCAGATCTCCCCTTTCACGAGGTCATCACTAATATGCTGGACGTATTTCCATAAAAACTCGGATGTAAACATGGGGTTACCAAGATCATATGTACCTTTGGAAACGATGAGTGCTGCTATACCAGAGCTAAATGTCAATTTATGGGTGAAACATGGGATTGGTTCATTGGCAGATTTATATGACAATAATCTCCTCAAGTCTTTTACAGAATTATCGGATGGATTCTCTCTGCATCGAAGTGAGTTCTATAAATATTTACAAATAAGACATTTTTTGTCTAGCACCAACATTGACCCAATTAGATACAATTCTCAGATATTTCATATATTTCAGAAAGGCTCTAAAGGCCTAAAGCCAATCTATAATTTACTAAATGACCATCAAAATTTTAAGAAAGCATATCCCTTTAGAGTATGGGAAAGAGAGATAGGTGTCACTTTCACTGAAAAGGAATGGACAGACGCCTTAACTTTAATTCATAAATCTTTCAGATGTAGCTCGCACCTCGAGGCAGCTATGAAAACTATGTTGAGATGGTATTTTACACCTGACCGATTACACAGTATGTATCCGAATACCCCTTCCACTTGTTGGAGAAATTGTGGATGCAGAGGGTCTCTATACCATACCTTGTGGAGTTGTCCTATACTGAAGCCATATTGGGAAGACATTTTCCAACTGATATCTGATGTATTAAAATACAATCTCACTGCCATACCTCAATTGGCATTACTGTTTATAGGTACCCAGAATATACCGGCACAATATAGAGTTTTGACATGCAAGATTTTACTTCTTGCCAAATTAGTTATAACCCGACACTGGAGGAGTGAGAGGGTTCCGGTTATTGAGGAGGTGTTTTCACTATTGAATACCACATACATATATGAGAAGATCATTGCTTATGGTGCAAATACAGTCGACTCTTTTTCGGCTATATGGAAGGCATGGACTCAACATGACAATTTCAAAGGTGATGCATTAGTTCCACAGTGATTTTATTGTTGTTGAAAGTATGTACGTTTGTTATATAATGTTGTGTATGTTTCTTTGTAAGATGTCTAAAAAATCGGATGTAACTATACAAGATGAATCTGAAATGTTTGTATATGATACGACATCGAAATTTTAATAAAGACAAATTTAAACGAAAAAGGGGAAACGACAGGGGGGAGTTAGCGGTGCGGCTGGTCATGGGGGAGACTCCGGTGAAGCTCATAAAGATGGCCCCCTTTCTAAGTAGATACCCTAACAAGGAGGGGGCGCGGTTGATTAGTTTAGGTTTTAGTTCTGGTTTTGACATATCAGCAGGCGGGTGTAGTCTCGGAGAAACTTAGGAAGGAGATTGATCTGGGCAGAATGGCGGGCCCTTTTAGCACGATCCCAGTTCCGGGTTTGGTGGTGTCACCGTTAGGAGTGGTTCCGAAACGGGAAGGTAACAAATTTAGGCTCATTCAGCATTTGTCCTTCCCAAAAGGGGCGTCGGTTAATGATGGCATTGACCCAGATCTCTGTTCCGTGGTCTACACGTCGTTTGATGCGGTGGTAGCGTTAGTACGAGGTTACGGAAGAGGAGCTCTGATGGCAAAAAACGATATTCAAGCTGTGTTCCGTTTATTGCCGTTCCACCCGGACAGCCAGCGGTTGCTGGGGTGTTACTGGGAAGGGGGTTACTACATCGATCGGTGCCTTCCCATGGGTTGCTCGTTGTAGTGCGCATACTTTGAGGTTTTTAGTTATTTTTTGGAATGGGTAGTTAGGGAGGTCGCTGGGGTGGAATCGGTTATTCACTACCTCGACGATTTCTTGTGTGTTCGCCCGGCGCATTCGGGGGTTTGCGCGAATTTACTTGAGGCGGTCAACTGGGTGTCGCGGGAGTTCGGGGTCCCCTTGGCTGTGGAAAAAACTGAAGGTCCAGTGACGACCATTTGTTTTTTGGGAATTACAATAGATTCTGTGGCAATGGAGTGCAGATTGCCTGAGGATAAGTTGGGGGATCTGCGGTTAGTAGTGGAGCGAGCGTGTCGGATTAAGAAAGTTACACTACGGGAATTGCAGTCCTTATTGGGGAAGTTGAACTTTGCTTGCCGCATCATGCCGATGGGCAGGGTGTTTTGTCGGCGGTTGGCAGCGGCGATGGCGGGGGTGGGGGAGCCCCACCATTTCATTCGTATGACGGCAGAGCACAGGGAGGATTTGCGGGTCTGGCTCCATTATCTGGCACAGTATAACGGTCGCTCGCTGTGGATGTCACTGGCGCTGGATAGCTTTGATTTGGAATTGTTCACTGATGCGTCCGGGGCGGTGGGGTTCGGAGCGTTCTTCAAAGGGCAGTGGTGCGCAGGAAAATGGCCGGTTGAGTGGGTAGAGACGGGTTTGACACGTAACTTGGCCCTACTCGAACTGTTTCCCATCGTGGTGCCAGTCACCATTTGGGGAGACAGGTTCCGGGATAAGAAAGTGCGTTTTCATTGCGATAATCTGGGGTGGTGATGGCTATAAATAATACGTCGGCGTCGTCCCCTCCAGTGGTTCGCTTGTTGCGTCAGTTGGTGCTTGCTTGTTTGAGTTTAAATGCGTGGGTGGTGGCGGTGCATGTTCCTGGGGCGGAGAATTGTATTGCTGATGCGCTTTCTCGCTCGCAGTGGGATCGTTTCCGTCAGCTGGTCCCGGACGCGGAGTTAACGGTTGTGGAATGTCCCAGTCATCTGTGGGAGCTGGTATCCGGGCGGCAGGTGCATTGATAAAAAGGTCGTTGGCCAGCGCTACGTGGTCATCTTATTCTGCTGGATGGAGGCAATGGGAAGAGTGGGTGAGATTGTTGGGTGATGTGTGCTCTGATGAGGATAGGGTGGTGGCTTTGTTGTTTTGGTTGGGAGACGCGTTTGCCCGGGGTTGCACGGTCGCTAAGGTTAATCGCTTCATGGCGGCCATTGCTTTCGGTTGTAAATTACGGGGATTAGTGGACATCACGAAGCGTTTCTTGGTGGGCCAGGCATTGAGGGGGTTGAGACGGGGTGTAGTTGTGAGGGATAGGAGGCGTCCCGTGTCTTTTCAATTGTTGTGTTCATTGGAGGTGGTGGTGTGGCAGGTGTGTCATTCAGAGCACGAGAGCAAGCTTTTTCGGTTGGCTTTCGCGTTAGCCTTCTTCGGAGCTTTTCGGGTGGGGGAAGTGGTTTCGCCTAGTTCGGTAAAAGCGGGGGGGGGGGGGGTTGCTGCAGGATAATGTCGATTTGTATGAAGACAGGGTGGAGATAGTGCTGCGACGGTCGAAAACGGATCAGAGGGGGGTAGGACGTCGGGTGGTTTTGTTTGCGGTCACCGGAAATCCGGGTTGTCCAGTGTTGTGTCTCAAGGAGTACTTAGAGGGCTTAGATCTCTCGGATGCGCCGTTGCTGCGGCATGCGGATGGCAAGTTTTTGTCGCGGTATCAGTTCATCTCGGTTTTCAGAAAATGTCTGGTGGCTAGCGGGGTGCAGGCGGAGCAGTATTCGTCTCATTCTTTCCGGATAGGGGCAGCGACGGAGGCGGTGAGATGGGGTTTGGATGAGGTAGGCGTGCGGCGGATAGGGCGCTGGGAGTGTGCGCGTTTCCGTTCTTATGTTCGCTTGCACATGTTGTGATATGGTATTGTGTAACATGTTCCGGGTGTGTGCGTTCCGCCTGAGTAATAATTTTGCGCAGCAACGAGTGGTGGTGCGTGTATGTTCTCCATTTGTTTTGCAGGCTGTGACTCATGTATGGAGTGGATTATGGGACACTCCTTTGTGTACTGGGGTGCCCTTCGCGCGGATGTATGGCCGGACGGTCGACAGCTCAGGATTCCGCGGGAGGCGGCGGTCTTGCGGTGGATGGGTATACGGGGAATGACATGGAACAGGGTGTTGCCGGAGTTTTATAATTTTGTATTGCTTGATAGGGCACCTGAGGTGCTGGTGTTGCATGTGGGAGGCAACGATTTGGGCCTGCGCCCTTTCAGGGAGTTAGTAAGGGATGTCAAGCATGATTTGCTTTGTTTATGGGCAACTTATCCGAAGTTGGTGACGGTGTGGTCTGAGATGGTCCCTAGGAAGAGCTGGCGGATGGCTCGTTCGGTGGAAAAGATTAACAAGGCTCGCATTAAGGCTAACAGGGCTATATCGAGTTTTGTGGCGGGTAATGGTGGGGTTGCGGTGTGCCACTGGGACCTGGAGGCTGGGACAGGCAGGTATTGGAGAGAGGATGGTGTGCATCTCAATGATGTGGGGATGGATATGTGGAGTCTGGCGTTGACTGATGGAATTGAGCGAGCGGTGGGAGTGTGGAGAAGCTCGCAGGCGTGAGGTGGTCAAGGCCTGTTTCGCTTTGGCGGGGGGGGGGGTGTCCTTGAAGTAGGTCGTAAAAAGTGGTGGGGGGGAATGCATCACGGGATGCACCCCCAATTTGTCGGCTTCTTAGGGTGTTACCACTTTTGAAAGCTGGGTTATATATATATATGGTGGTCATCTGCAAAAAGGTAATTGGTGCCCCCGGGCCGGGTTACGGCTGGGGGTAAGGTATTTGTGGGCAGATGGCCAAAATTAAGTATCGGTGGCTTCAAGGACTTGCCCCTGTCATTCTGGTTGGTTTATAATGTTATGACCCTGATAGGGTCGCAGTGGGTTATTTCATGTTATGATGAATCCCCTTTTTTGGGGATTCAAAAGTTATGGTATTTAAATTTATTGTTATTTAAATAATAAACGGCTGCTGTGGCCATTAAAATCCAACTCTGTTTCAGTGTCTGCTTTGGGAGGGTAGATTTACATAAGGGGAGAAGTGACTCGACTTATTTGAGTCAAGCAAATTCAGCACAATAATGAAAACCAGCAAGACATGCATAGTTGGCACATTAGCAGAGGATAGCCAGCATCACATTACAGCGTAAGAGAAGCGCATTAAATATGTGAAGAACAGTAGCATATCAGGCGGGAACGCAGCAAAAGAAAATATACCTTAATACAACAGCACAACACACAACATAGAAGACAAAAAGACAGGACATAATACCCAAAATGAGGGGAGGGAAGTGGAAAGATTCTAAGTCAGCTCTTTTGATCAGGGGATGTGCTGATGAGGATCACCAATGATTACAAATGACATGTAAGGGAGAATACATCTCATGCATCCCAAATGTCCAGGAAATCATCTAATTTGTCAAGAATCACTGCTGTAAGATGTTCCAAGCATCTAATATCCTTAATTCTAGAATATAAATCCGCTAGGGTTGGGGGATTAGATTGTTTCCAGGACCGAGCTATGAGGCACATGGCAGCTGTTAAGATGTGTAGGCGTGCCAGCGTGTGCTTCCCTAACGGAGAGGGGAAAACATTCAGCATATATGAAAGGGGGTCTAGCGTTATATCCACTTGAAGGGTTTCAGAGATTAGGTTTTTAACTCATCCCAAAAGGGTTGTATATCAGGACAGGCCCAAAATATATGAAATAGCGACCCTTTGGCAGTCTGACATCTCCAGGACGTGGACGGAATAGTGGGATTCAAATGGTGTAGGAATTCGGGAGTATGGTACCAGTGCATCATCACTTTATATTGGTTCTCCCTATATATAGTGCACACTGACGTTTTAGCAGCCCTTCTCCAAATTGTTTTCCATGTAGCAGCTAAGAACGGCCTTCCCAGATATACCTCCCATCGCTGCTTGTAAGCGTGCCTGGGTGGACAGTCAGGTGTGGGGTTTTGTAAGACGTGGTAGATGGCAGATATAAGCCCTTTGGTGGAGGTGCCCAGTCTATATATTCTCTTGAATGAAGTAGGAATGGATACCGGTTGACCCCGGAAAAGGGAGTTGGAATAGTGCAGGATGAGTATGTAGTGAAATTTGCTTTGAACAGGCAGGGAGAATTTGTCTTGAAGCCAGTCAAAGGGCTGTATCTTTCGGGTAATGTGATCCACTATGTCAGCAAAATAAAAAAGGCCTCTGGTAAACCATGGTCTAGATAATGGAGCCGTCTGGCCATCAGGAAAGTGTGGGTGATATAGAAACGATGACATGGGGGAGTGTTTGGAACTAAGCAGGAACCGCCTGGAGCAGGTCTTCCAGACATCGCGAGTGTGGCACATGGGGCCTAACAGGAGAGCTGGAGGAGGAGAGTATGGGTTATTCCATAACAGCGAATTCGGATGCGTAGGGGCTAGCTATAATTTTTCAATCTCAATCCATTTGGTGTAGTCTGGAAGCATCGACCAGGCTGGAATACGCCTCAAGTGGGAAGCCCAATAGTAATAGAAGATGTTCGGAACCGCTAGGCCCCCTGACTCCCTGTCAGCCATCATAAACGACTTAGCAACACGATGTCTCTTTAGCGCCCATATGAAACGCAACAGAGCTGCCTGTATGGCCTTCAAGTCCCTCATGGGGACAGGAATAGGAAGTGTTTCAAATAAATAGAGTAATTTTGGTAGCACAGTCATTTTGACCGCAGAAATACGGCCAAAGAGAGAGAGAGGCAATTTTAGCCATTTGTCTAACAAGCCATGTATATTCCTGTACAAAGGAGGGAAATTGGAAGCATACAGTGAATGATAAGCGGGCATCAACTGGACCCCCAAATAGCTAAGGGAGTGAGTTTGCCAGCGATATGAAAAATTGGCCTGCAGTCTTTTCAAGAAGTCAGGGGAGACATGCAATGGAAGGGCCTCAGTCTTACTGGTGTTAATCTTATACCCAGAAAGACGTACAAAATCTCGCAAAAGAGCATGGAAGTTAGAGAGAGTGGTGTGTAAATGCGTGAGGGTAAGCAAAATATTGTCTGCAAAAAGGGACAATTTAAACTCTTTATCTCGGACTCTGACGCCTGTAATGTCTGGATGAGATCGTATGGAGGGCAGCCAGAGGTTCAATAGAAAGAGCAATGGTGAAAGGGGGCAACCCTGTCGTGTGCCATTACGGATCTGGAACGGGCGAGTAGAGGTATGTGGAAGCTTAATCGTAGCGGTAGTGTAAAGGATCTGCCAGGCACAGCTTCGGGGTTAACGCCCATAGATAATCAGTCTGCACCTGCTTCTATGTCTGTGAGACTGACTCCATCTTCCACCACTCAGGGTGGCAGGCTTAGGAGTGGGAGAACCTATCACAGCCTGGCCAGACGGAGCTAGCTCCCGCCCTCTGTCTATTTATACCTGCCTTTCCTGTTCCTCCTTTGCTTGTGATTCTTCTCGTTTGGTTTCCTGGCCCTGCTGCAGCTTCTTGTACCATTGTCCTTGCTTCATATTGACCCCGGCTTGCTGACTACTCTCCTGCTCTGCGTTTGGTACCTCGTACACTCCTGGTTTGACTCGGCTTGTTTACTACTCTTCTGCTCTGCGTTTGGCACCTCGTACACTCCTGGTTTGACTCGGCTTGTTCACTTCTCTTGTTGCTCACGGTGTTGCCGTGGGCAACTGCCCCTTTCTTCCCCTAGCTTTGTGTACCCTTGTCTGTTTGTCTGTCGTGCACTTATTGAGCGTAGGGACCGTCGCCCAGTTGTACCCCGTCGCCTAGGGCGGGTCGTTGCATGTAGGCAGGGACTGAGTGGTGTGTAGATTAGGGCTCACTTGTCTGTCTCCCCACCCCTGTCATTACATAATCACAAGCCCATACCTAGTCTACCCTTGTCCCTGACACCACTATGGACCCCCTTGAGACCCTGGCTCAGCAAATGCCGGGTCTCTCCCTACAGGTCCAGGTCCTGGCTCAGAGAGTCAACCAGCCTGATGCTACCATGGTAGTCCCCCTCACCTCTTGAGCCCCACCTCAAGTTGCCCAACCGGTTCTCAGGGGACCGGAAGACTTTTCTCTCCTTTCGGGAGAGTTGTAGGCTCTATTTTCGTTTAAAGCCCCTCTCCTCAGGTTCTGAGAGCCAGCGGGTGGGTATAATTATGTCCCGGCTCCAGGAAGGGCCCCAAGAATGGGCCTTCTCCTTGGCTCCTGACGCCCCTGAACTTTCCTCCGTTGATCTTTTCTTTTCTGCTCCCGGACTCATCTATGACGAGACTGACAAGACTGCTTTTGCCGAGAGTCAGCTGGTGACCTTACGTCAGGGTAAGAGACCTGTTGAGGAGTATTGCTCTGACTTTAGGAAGTGGTGCGTAGCTTCTGGGTGGAATGACCCTGCCTTAAGGTGCCAGTTTAGGTTGGGTCTGTCGAACGCCCTGAAAGATAGGCTGAAGATAGTTCTTAATGACATTGGCTGTATGTTTGGGGTCATTGTCCTGCTGCAAAATAAATTTAGAGCCAATCAGACGCCTCCCTGATGATATTGCATGATGGATGTTTCTTCCTGCATTTATCAGCATTGAGGAAACCATTAATCCTGACCAAATCCCCAACTCCATTTTCTGAAATGCAGACCCAAAGGTGCAAGGAACCCCCACTATGCTTTACTGTTGCCTGCAGACACTCATTATTGTACTGCCATTCGGCGAACAAACTGCCTTCTGTTACAGCCAAATATTTAAAAGTTGAATCTGTACAGAGCACCTGCTGACATTTTTCTACACACCAGTTCCTATGTTTTCTTCCTATGTTGAATTGCTTGGTTTTGTTTCTTTGTCAAAGGTATTGCTTCCACTTCTGGCAAGACTTCCCCAAAGAGATAATGGGTATATCTGGGTCCAACTGGTTTCTGCCAGTTCCGAGCTGATGGCACTGCTGGACATCTTCCGATTTCAAAGGGAAGTAAGCATGATGTGTCTTTGATCTGCTGCTCTAAGCTTCCTTGGCCGACCACTGCATCCTCAACGTTGCCTGTTTTTGTGCTTCTTCAAAACAGCTTGAACACCACATCTTGAAACCCCAGTCTGTTTTCAAAACTTTGCATGGGACAGACCTTGCTGATGCAGTATAACTACCTTGTGTCTTGTTGCTATGCTCAGTCTTGCCATGATGGACCTGTGACACTAACCTGTCTTCCACAACCTCGCCTTTGTAGCAGGGTTTGGCTGTTCCTCACCCAGTTTTAAGCCTCCTACACAACTGTTTCTCTTACAGTTAATGATTGTGTTTCAACCTACATATGAAAATGATGATTATTATCACCTTTGTGACTTTGTGCAAGTGTACCTGAAAGAATTGATGCTATTTTGAAGGCAGAGGGTGGTCACACCAAATATTGATTTGATTTAGATTTCTCTTCTACTCATTCACCTTGTATTTTGTTCATCGATACAAAAAACTATTAACACATCTCTTTTTTTTCAAAGCATTCTTACTTTGCAGCCTTTTTCCACAATTGCCTAAAACTTTTGCACAGTACTGTATATTTTTTAGGTTGGCTGTCAATTTAGAAATGGATTAAAGAGATGGGAATACCCCTTTAAGTTATTGAGTTATCAAGGCGCACACAAAAAAATACAAATTCAGCTCTGCTTCATCTGTATGCTGTTATCTTATACATTAAAAAAAAATAGCTTTAAAATTAATTTAAAGTGCAGCTAAACGTTCTACAAACTTTTGACATGTTAAAGTGACATGTCAGAAGTTTGTATTGGTGGGGATCCAAGCACCGAGACCCCCACCAATCGCTAGAACAAAGCAGCTGAAGCACTCGTGTGAGCGCTCAGCTGCTTCGTGTCTGTTCGGCTTTTTCCGGAAATAAATGTATCAGAAGTTTGTATTGGTGGGGATCCAAGCACCGAGACCCCCACCAATCGCTAGAACAAAGCAGCTGAAGCACTCGTGTGAGCGCTCAGCTGCTTCGTGTCTGTTCGGCTTTTTCCGGAAATAAATGTATCAGTGTACGGACTCAATAGAAAGTCTATGAGTCCGTACTCCGATACATTGGCTTTCCGGAAAAAGGCGAACAGAAACAAAGCAGCTGAGCGCTCACACGAACGCTTCAGCTGCTTCGTTCTAGCGATTGGTGGGGGCCTCCGTGCTCGGATCCCCACCAATACACACGTCTGACATGTCACTATGACATGTCAGAAGTTTGTCGAACATTTAGCTATACTTTAAATATTTTCATAACATCAGAAATTCAAGAAAAGCTCGAGAATCTAGGCAATGAGTACTACAGAACAATATAGAAAGAATTTTCCCTTTGTGCATGTACTACTAATCTTATCATAACCCTAATAGTAATATGATTTTATTACCTTTATGTTGTTTGTGTACACATTGTGATGAAGTACAATGAACATACCTAGACAAACTGGTGCTTCATCCCAGGCGCCATTCAAACATCTCACAATCCTGTTTCCCTTCAGAATATAATATTCTGGGCATCTAAATTCCACAGATTCACCAGATTTATAGTTATGTTTTCTAATTTGCACGGTGTCTCCAGACTGTACAGTTGGTGGTGGACCACACTGCTCACCAATTTCTGAAAAAGAAACATGAGACAAATGTGCTTACTGAATATAATAATTGCATAACTAAATGAAGAATTTTATAATTTGTTTTCTCTTTGTAAAAGAGGCTCTGTCACCACATTATAAGTGCCTTGCCTTGCTGTAAATATCACACAGACGATACAGAAGTGTCAGGCTTCTGAATGCACATCACGTCCTGGCGGGAGGTAATGTATATTCATTATCAGGATGCTGCAGTAACGATATAGTGTGTTTATGTGGCTGCACATAGTGATATATCTATATCGCTATGTGCTGTGTAAATGAATGGGGAGAAGTTTATCAAGCTGATTGGTCACTGATTGGTCAGCGTCATACACTCCTCTGTACAACGCCCACTTGGCCAAAAAGTAAAACACGCCCAGTTGTTCATTAAAAAACCATTAGCATAAGGCTAATATAGGTCATAACTCTGTCAAAAATGATCGTTTTTCTAAATAAATAACACTGCTATAATCTACATTACAGCGCCGATCACATTATGTACAAGATAGGGCACTTATAATGTGGTGACAGAGCCTCTTTAACATATACTTTAACTTTATGATTTGTCAACATTGCTTTACCACCTGCAGGATTCTTCAGGCATGACTTATCAGCTGTCAAGTAAGGCTGTGTTCACATCAGTGTCGTGCTTCCGTTCATGGGTTCCGTTCGACCTTTCCGTTGGAGGAACTAATGAACGGAAAGCCAAACGGAAACAATAGCTTCCTTCTGAATTACCATTGATTTCAATAGTAATGCCTCCATTGCAATTGGTTTTTGTATGTTTCCGTCCTGCAAGGTTTCCGTTTGTTTTGCAGAAACAATAGCGTAGTCGACTACGCTATCCGCAAATCTGTGCAGTAGGATTTAATTGCGGAAAATACCCAGTGTATTACATTGGCAGCAAAGTAGATGAGATTTTAACAAATCGTATCCACACGCTGCGCAAAAACTCGCCGAAAACGTTCATAAATTGACATGGGGTTTTGCAATCCGCAGCATGTCAATTTATGTTGCGGAATCGCTGGTTTTCCCCATTGAATTCAATGGGGAGGTAAGACCCGCAACAAATAGTAGATGTTGTGTTTTTTGTGACGAAATGCTGTGCTTTTGCCGCAAAAATCGTAACTCAGAAAAAAAATCTTATATTTACCAAATTGGAAACATCATCCAAGTACTGAAGGACATCAGAGGCATGCGACACTATGGTAAGTATAAGCTTTTTTTTTACCTGATGTTTTGCAGAGCAGATATTCTGGCCGAAAAACTGGCATCCAGGGAGGATACTCTGTGTATTTTTACGTTGTGTATCCACCCTGTGTTACCATACTCTAAGGGTATGTGCACACACACTAATTACGTCCGTAATTGACGGACGTATTTCGGCCGCAAGTCCCGGACCGAACACAGTGCAAGGAGCCGGGCTCCTAGCATCATACTTATGTACGACGCTAGGAGTCCCTGCCTTGCTGCAGGACAACTGTCCCGTACTGTAATCATGTTAACCACAGCTCTTGGTCGGATGTGTCATCTGTTCTTTTTGTCACATTGCATTAATAAATTTGTCAAAATGATTTGCGCCAAATAGAAGGCGCAGTTTAAGCCAAAATTCTGGAGCAACACCAATAGAAAATCTGCCCCACAATTTTTTTTAATTCAATCAATCACATGGCCACAAACCAGCCACCAGTGGAAAACAGACTGCTAGGAAGTATATTAGACCTCCAACACACATATATTTTCTCTTTTTTTTCCCCATTTAGGCCAGGATCACACACACACAGTTTTGATGCAGTTTTTGTCTTTTCTTTTTTTTGAGCCAAAGCCAGAAGTGAATCCATAAAGAACGAAAAGGTACAAAGAAAAGTCTAATGTATTTCCTTTATTTTGTTCCACTAATGTGTTTGGCTCAAAAACCTGAGCCAAAAACTGCCACAAAAACTGTATGAAAACTGTGTGTGTGATTCTGGCCTTAGTGTCATTTTGTTCTTGCTTTTTTCTGGCATTTTTGAAGTCCTATAGAGAAACCTATGAAAAAATGTCTGAAAACACGCCATTTACAGAGCATGCTACGTTTGGAAAAAAAGTCACTGACCACAAAATTGCCTCAAAAATAGCACAAACAAAATGCAGTTGTATTTAGTGCATTTTATATTTCTTTACAGATTTTAATATAACATCTGGCAACATTAAGATACATCAAAAATGCCACGAAAAACCCCAGAGAAACACATAGCAAAACACTGGGTGAATCCAGCATAAGCATTTAAAAACTACGAAGAAATTACTAAAATCTGTAAAAAGGTAATAAAATCAGCAAAAATACAAAATGAAAGGCAGATAGCCCAAGAAGGCAAAACAAATCTGCAAAAATTCTTAATTTTTTCAAAAAGGTCTCTAGGTCTTATCCAAGTAAAGCTTAGCATGCACTGTGGAAAAAAAGAAGTTTGTGGGGCTCTTAAATGGACACTAACTTTTCAAACAACTTATGCTGATCTAATAGTATACAAGATATATATCAACTTACATACTGTTAGAATTTAGTTGTTTTATCCATGCAAATTCTTTGTGAAGTTAGGGTGGTCTTAGACAGCACGACAAGGGCCATGTAAATGAGCGCCGATCAACAAGACAGCTTGTTGATCGGCTCTCGTTTGCACCTTTCACAAGGAGCTAGTATGGGGACGAGCGCACGTTACTCTGATCGCTCATCCCTATACATTTCTATCATGTCGGCAGCACGTCTCCGTGCTTACATAGGGAGATGTGCTGACGACAACGATAATATTTTTGATACAATTGTTCATCGGCTGATCGTTGCCCTGTTTACACAGGCCATTTATTGGGAACAAGCTTTCTGAGAACGCTCGTTTGCCCGATTATTGGCCAGTGTAAAAGGGCTTTTACTGCCACTAGGTGTCTCCCTTCCTGTAATCTTCTGTCCACCCCCTGTTGTCAAGCAAAGTCCATTCCTTGTTACAGAGAAGAATTGACGAGCTGCAGAAGGTGTGGGGGGTGTCACTTCACTACCTGTCCATAGAAATATATGAAGATGGGATACTACCCAGTATAGAAGACATGATAGCAGTTAGGCTAGAATTAGAGATAGAGCTTGCAGAGGGGAAATCTGCTAAATATTGCTTAAAATACCATTATACATTGCTTTATTTAAAAGAAAAAAAGAGTTTAAAGGTTTTCATAGCCTTTAGGGTATGTTCACACGCTAAACAAAAAACGTCTGTAAATTATGGAGCTGTTTTCAAGGCAAAAGACAGCTTCTGATTTTCAGCCATTTTTTAAACCACAAATATTTTGTGATGCGATTTTTGCAGCCGTTTTTTGGAGCTGTTTTTCTATTGTCCCAAAGAAAAACGGCTCCAAAAACGTCTGAAGAAGTGACATGCAGTTCTATCACAGGGCTTTTTTTTACGCGCCATTCTTTCAAACGGCAGCGTAAAAAAATGCCACGTCGGAACGAAACGCCGTTTTTTCCATTGAAATCAATAGGCAGATATATGGAGGCGTTCAGCTTCCGTATCTTCAGTTGAGTTTTGGGGCGTTTACGGCCTGAAAAACGGCTGAAAATAAGCCGTGTGAACATACCCTTAAGATTCACACAGGGCAGTAAGGTATAGTTGTTAATGCTCTTTCTTTTTAAGCCGAAACAGGATACTAAAATCAGGGCCAATTTTAAAAGAAAAACTTATACTAACTAGTATCCTTTTTTTTGGATCAAAAATAAATAACCAGAACTGCGCTGTGAGCATAGCCTTATACAAAAACTCATAAGTTAAATAATGTCTTACCAGTCTCTAGATTCGCAGGAGCTGCACGACAGGACATTGTAGATATAAGCAGAACGAAGAATACTACTGCGGACATCTTGAGACACCCAGAGCAAAGCAGTAAATTCTCCAGCTTGTTTCTTTTCTCTGCAGGGCCAAATGATTGCAATAGTGAGGTAAATGGAGTATTTATCTCAGGGTAAAGAGCATTGTCCCTTACTGGAAATTGAAACCACCTAGTAAGTGATGTTGCAAGACCACAAAAGTAAATAGATTGCCTAACCTTTGCTTCATAATCTGATCATTTTGAACGTACTTATTGTTTAAATAAAGGTCATGTTGTCTGTCAAAATCTGATAAACGGCCGTGCGACGTGATAAACGCGCCGTTTTCAGAACAATGATGTTCTGTTTTTCTTAACGGCCCGTGAATAATGGCCGTAAAAAAATAGGACATGTCCTATTTTTGGCCGTTTTAACGGGCTGATGGCCCCCATAGAAGCCAATGGATCCATTTTTAACGGCTGGCCGTTTTGCATCAGTGTGTCTCTAAATTTTCATCCATTTCCAGTCCGTCTGTCCGTTTTTAATGGCCGTTTGACATCCATTTTACATCAGTTTTTCATGGCCGTTAAAAAAACTGATGAATTTCATTGGTCAGGTTTTTTTTGTCCCAGCCCCCTGAAAACAACCAAAAGAAGATCACATGTTCACCTAGACACTATTTTCTCTGGCTTCTACTGCATAAAGACTTTTGTTGAGTCCCTAGTTTTTCTGCATTGTTTTCTGGAGTATTTATAGCTATTTGTGGCTTGCAATATGTCCTCAGTACCTGTAGACAGTGTACTACGGAATTGGCTGATTTCTGGGCAATTTGGGGAGCCCGTGCCGGAGTCAGTCATTGTGCAGTACTGCTGCTCTGCTCCTATTCAAGTGAATAGGAGTTGAGTTGCAGTACTGCAGCACATCCACTATTCAGTGTACACAGCCATTTGCTTCCAAAACCTGCCACTGCATAACATCCGATGCTCGGAGGCAGCCAGAACAGCTGATCGGTGCGGGGTCCGGCTGTCGTACCCTCATCGATCATGTGCTGATGACCTATCAGTATGAAAAACCTATCCATGCATGGACAACCCCTTTATCTAAACTGTTGCTAAACTTTTAACATGTTATAGTGACATGTCAGAAGTTTTGATTGTTGGGGGCACGAGCACTGAGACCCCCACCAATCGCTAAAACTAAGTGGCAGAATCACTTATAGGTGAGCACTGGGCCGCTTTGTTTATGATTAGCCTTCCCAGGAGCGGTGTACGGACTGATATATTTTATATTGAGCTCATACACCACTCTGAGGAAAGCCAATCCTAAATAAAGTGTCACAGCACTCTCCCAAGTGTTTATGCAGCTTCTTTTTAGCTATCCGTGGGGGTCGAAGTGCTCAGATCCCCAATGATAAAAAAACTTCTGACATCTCACTGTGAGATATCACTTTTTTAAATAATTTCACCCTTTCAACTGGTTTTGTGTCCACATGGGTTTTCATACCCCTGACCTATCCACAAGATAGGTTATCAGTAAATGATCTGTGGGGTGCAACAATCAGACACCCACACAGATCATCTGAACCAGCTGCCTCTGTGCCTCCGAAGCTGTAAGCAGGGACAGGTGGCAGATGCAGCTCTGCTGTTTTAGGACCAGATCTTCAGTACCGTGGTGCCACTGCTATACAGTGGACATTGCTGGAAGAAGACACACGACACCGTTGTAAAAGTGAAAAAAAAACCTTTTAATACAATAAAGTTAACAATTCAAATACGCCAACATGGCGACAACAAAAGCACCAACATGGTGCAAAAGTACCGTTAAAAGAAATACTTCGAGAAACAAAACAATTTAATTGTCTAATAACTGCTGGAAAGAGGTGTCAGGGGTAGTTCTAACAAAACTACCCTCTAAAACATCCTGGTTACCCTGGATAGGGTAGTGCCCCGAGTAGCCTGGGACAGGTGGTGGGCCAGATGGTCCAGTTGACGAGTAAGACGACGGTCCAGGTTGGCTCGGTCCATACTGTCCTGTAGAAGGACCAGGTCGGCTGTATGGTACGGCTGATTGTGCAGCCGGGGTCTGTACTGGAAATTGCCCATGGGCACCATAATCGCTACGTTGGGTGCGGTCCTGACTAAAAAGAAGTGGGGACGATTCCATTCCCCAATAATGGTTGCGTGTCCCAGTTGTTGCAGGTGGAAATTGTGCCTCATCCAGCTGTTGTTGATATGCACTGAGGCACCTCACTATGGGGGATGGATTGTTTGGAGGGACAAAAGCCTCCAAAACAGATATTACTGCCATGTGAGCACGGTACCTGTTTGCTTCTGGGATCCGGCGCAAGAGGGGTCCCAAAGATCGTAGGAATGACTCTTCAACACCCTCCTGCGAGGATCTTTCAAGGTACTCCAGTACCCTCTGGTTTATTCTGGCCCTGGTTACGTTCTCCTCAGAGGCAGAAGCTGTTGAACGTTTCCGTCTTTGCACTGGACGGATGGCAGAGGTTGTAACTGAGGGAGTCGCTAGCTCCTCGGTGTTGATTGTGGTGAGGTCCTGGGCATCAGGAAGATTGATCTGGGTGTCATCCTGGTCGACCTCTTCCACATCCTCTTGCTGCTGTGGTGGATGGACCAACAAATTATCAGTTGATCTACATTGTGAAAGACATGGAAAATGTATGATTAATCAGTGTGAAAGTACATGCCATATTGGCCTTTGCGGCACTATAGTATGGACCAAAGGGGTCTTTGGTCCCACTATCATGCAATTTAACCACTCAAACAATTAACTGCCTGTTGCATGATGTTAGCGACCAAAGTAGAATTTTTTAAATTTTATTTGATTTAATTTTAATATGATATAAACTAAAAATAAAAAGACGCTCAAAATAAATTACTTACGACCGCATGTCCATAACTCTGTTAAGAAACTGTAATTGCTTGTGATAGGAGTAGGGCCTTTTCTTCAAAGGAGCATCCCCACTCCTGGCGTGCTCCCTGAGATATTTCTTATATTGGTCACGGCAACATGCCCATCGTGACTTCACATCTTTAACTGTAAAATAAATATATAAATGATTAAGCTAGTTTAAACATAAAGGGCCCTGTAACAAGAGGAAATCCTCAAAAGTGCTACCTGTGACCTACAAAGTCACTTTGAAGTACGGTAATGGCAGCCAGTTCTAGCAACATATGACGAAAACAGGATTAAAGTTATGGCAATTGTGTGAAAAGGGCAAAGGTTGGGGGGCTTCTGTTGGAGCTTTCAGTGGGGGGAACCACTCAACAGAAAGGCAAACACAAACATTAGCTTCCCTTTGCTTCACCATTGTTCCCAATGGTGACGTAAACGTTGCTAAAGTTTGTCGTTTGCCAACGTTGTGACAGGGTTCCCTTGTTTTGATAGAATCAATAGCACAGTCAACGGAAGGGACAGCGTTACTTACCAACCAGATCGCGCATCTTGCCTCCTTTTGCCCACTCGATGGGGAACATCTCCTGCCCAATTTCTTCCCAGACGGCATCCTTTCGGTGGCGGTTATGGTATTCTTCGCTAGCCTTGTCCCAGACAGCTGGCCGCTCCTGGACAAGCAAAATTAGGCGCTCTACATCCATGTTTCTTGGCAATCTGTGATGTTTGCTGTAATGTCAGGTGTTGAAAAAGAAAATTTCGTAATACATTTATTTTGACCATGCACCCGCTATCAGTATTGATCTGAACGTATCAAACTGTGTAGATTTTTATATTACAATGTATAATTTAAAGGGCAAGGCTAATGGATATGTGCTGATGCTCGCACTCAGTGTCCCTGAAGATGATGCCACACAGTGCCCCTGTAGATAGTGCCACACAGTAACTACGCACAAAGTGCCACACTGTCCACATGTAGATATTGCCATGTACTGCACCCTGTAGATAACGCCACAGACTCCCTGTATATGATGCCACACCAGCCTCCCTGTATATGATGCCCCACAGCCTCCCTGTATATGCTGCCACACAGCCTCCCTGTATATGATGCCACACCAGCCTCCCTGTATATGCCACACCAGCCTCCCTGTAGATGCCACACCAGCCTCCCTGTACATGCCACACCAGCCTCCCTGTACATGCCACACCAGCCTCCCTGTATATGATGCCACACCAGCCTCCCTGTATATGATGCCACACCAGCCTCCCTGTATATGATGCCACACCAGCCTCCCTGTACATGCCACACCAGCCTCCCTGTATATGATGCCACACCAGCCTCCCTGTATATGATGCCACACCAGCCTCCCTGTATATGATGCCCCACAGCCTCCCTGTATATGATGCCACACCAGCCTCCCTGTATATGATGCCACACCAGCCTCCCTGTATATGATGCCACACCAGCCTCCCTGTATATGATGCCACACCAGCCTCCCTGTAGATGCCACACCAGCCACCCTGTAGATGCCACACCAGCCTCCCTGTAGATGCCACACCAGCCTCCCTGTAGATGCCACACCAGCCTCCCTGTATATGATGCCACACCAGCCTCCCTGTATATGATGCCACACCAGCCTCCCTGTATATGATGCCACACCAGCCTCCCTGTATATGATGCCCCACAGCCTCCCTGTATATGATGCCACACCAGCCTCCCTGTATATGATGCCCCACAGCCTCCCTGTATATGATGCCACACAACCTCCCTGTATATGATGCCACACCAGCCTCCCTGTAGATGCCACACCAGCCACCCTGTAGATGCCACACCAGCCTCCCTGTACATGCCACACTAGCCTCCCTGTACATGCCACACCAGCCTCCCTGTATATGATGCCACACCAGCCTCCCTGTAGATGCCACACCAGCCTCCCTGTAGATGCCACACCAGCCACCCTGTAGATGCCACACCAGCCACCCTGTAAATGCCACACCAGCCACCCTGTAGATGCCACACCAGCCTCCCTGTACATGCCACACTAGCCTCCCTGTACATGCCACACCAGTCTCCCTGTACATGCCACACCAGTCTGCCTAGAGATCGTGCAACATACTCACGAGAGCAGCGCCGTCTCTTGTCTTCAGGTGTGGTCACTGGTCTGCACGGGATCTGGCAAGGCAGCGCGACGGGGCGGTGACGTCATCGAGGCGCCTTCAAACCCGTGAAGACGAGTGACCACACCTAAAGAAGCGCCGCAAACGTGAGTATGCCAACCATAGCCAGCAAGGGAACTAGTAGTTCCCTTGCCAGTCCCCATGTAACAGATCCGTTTTTAACGGTTGTTACATGTATTGACAGCCGTTAAAAACGGATCCATTGACTTCTATGGGGGCCGTCAGGCCGTTAAAACGGCCAAAAATAGAACATGTCCTATTTTTTGACGGCCATTATTCACGGGCCGTTTAAAAAACGGCCGTGTGAATAAACCCATAGAACATCATTGTTCTGAAAACGGCCATGTGAAAGCCGTTAAAAGGACGGCCATCACATGGCCGTTTTTCACTGTCGTGTGAATAAGGCCTTAGGCCTCTTTCACACGACAGTGAAAAACGGCCATGTGATGGCCGTCCTTTTAACGGCTTTCACATGGCCGTTTTCAGAACAATGATATTCTATGGGTGCATTCACACGGCCGTTTTTTTAACGGCCCGTGAATAATGGCCGTCAAAAAATAGGACATGTCCTATTTTTGGCCCTTTTAACGGCCTGACGGCCCCCGTAGAAGTCAATGGATCCGTTTATAACGGCTGTCAATACATGTAACAACCGTTAAAAACGGATCTGTTACATGGGGATTGGCAAGGGAACTACTAGTTCCCTTGCTGGCTATCGTTGGCATACTCACGTTTGCGGCGCTTCTTCAGGTGTGGTCACTCGTCTGTGGTCACTCGGGTTTGAAGGCGCCTCGATGACGTCATCGCCCCGTCGCGCTGCCTTGCCAGATCCCGTGCAGACGAGTGACCACAAGTGAAGAAGAGGAGAGACGGCGCTGCTCTCGTGAGTATGTTGCATGATCTATAGGCAGGCTGGTGTGGCATCTACAGGGAGGCTGGTGTGGCATCTACAGGGAGGCTGGTGTGGCATCTACAGGGAGGCTGGTGTGGAATCTACAGGGAGGCTGGTGTGGCATCTACAGGGAGGCTGGTGTGGCACGATCTACAGGGAGGCTGGTGTGGCACGATCTACAGGGAGGCTGGTGTGGCACTATCTACAGGGAGGCTGGTGTGGCACGATCTACAGGGAGGCTGGTGTGGCATCATCTACAGGGAGGTGTGTGGCATATACAGGGAGGCGTGTGGCATCATCTACAGGGAGGCGTATGGCATCATCTACAGGGAGGCGTGTGGCATCATCTACAGGGAGGCGTGTGGCATCTACAGGGAGGCTGGTGTGGCATCTACAGGGAGGCTGGTGTGGCATCTACAGGGAGGCTGGTGTGGCATCTACAGGGAGGCTGGTGTGGCATCATCTACAGGGAGGTGTGTGGCATATACAGGGAGGCGTGTGGCATCATCTACAGGGAGGCGTGTGGCATCATCTACAGGGAGGCGTGTAGCATCATCTACAGGGAGGCGTGTGGCATCATCTACAGGGAGACGTGTGGCATCATATACAGGGGGGCTGTAAATAGTGTCTAGGTGAACATGTGACCTTCCTTTGGTTGTTTTCAGGGGCTTGGGACAAAAAAAGCCTGACCAATGAAATTCATCAGTTTTTTTAACGGCCATGAAAAACTGATGCAAAATGGAAGTCAATCGGCCATTAAAAACGGACAGACGGACTGAAAATGGATGAAAATTTAGAGACAAACTGATGCAAAATGGCCATGAAAAACTGACAGTTGATCAGTTTTAAATGGACATTTTTTTTCACTGTCGTGTGAATAAGGCCTGAGTGCTCAAATTAAAGTCCCTTAAGCCCTTCAGTACTTCACACTTTTTGTTTTTCCAGCATTTTTAAATGCTTGTAAAAAACACCATAAGTTTCCGAAGTTTTTCATTGTGTATTTTACAATAGTTTTGGTGGTGTTTTTCATTTTGAACATGGATTTTTTTCTGTGGTCTTTGAAGTCCCCTAAAGAAGCCTATGGGAAAAACACCCTAAAAAAGCTCCACCGAGAGCATGCTGCATTTAAAAAAAAAAAAAAAAGCCACAACCCAAAGATAATTAAAATAAGACCACCAAAATGACTCAAACAAAAATGCATGGTTTGTACTGCATTTTATATTTCACTTTAGTAATATATGTTGATAGATATTACCCTCCTACAATTCTATATATAATGTTGGAGTAAAAATAAGGTGTACACCACCAATATTTGATATGTAAAGTTATAGGAAAGGGGAGTGGGAGAAGTAGTGTGTTTATAAGAAATTAAAAAAATAATAAAAACTTTATTAATAAATAATTAACTAAAAACAGCAATGTTAAATGTGAGTTATATAGCAACAATGTCCCCTGACTTGGCCCAAAAGACAAATTATGTCTAGAATGGGCATACTCTGAATTGTTAGATTAAAATAGCCTAGCCTACACTAGTAACATGTATATGATAGATAATTACTGTGTTAAACCTATCCTTGTGGGTAAAACTAGTCTACCAATAGCCCGTCAAAAAGAAAAGATTGACCCTGATGAATAGAGACTATCGGATGTGTAAGTGTGATAGATTGCACAGAAGGGGCTCTTAATTGCCCTAAATCACAAATAAAGGCCAAAAGTAGGGAAACCTTGTTTGATCAAGGATGGCAGCATAACCTTGTATAAAGCCGCATGCAATTGGTTGGCATGAGGACAGACACGATACTGTAAGGTTGCAGTACCGCACAAGGTCTAGTCTATAAAGAGAAAAGGAGAATGACTGGGGATTACAATAAAATAGGCTATAGTACGTTATTTCTGGTATTGTCCCTGCAGTTATATTGGAATAGCAAATGTGTCCTCATGCTGTTTTTAATTGACACTCCAGTTTGAAACATATACAGGGTGGGCCATTTATATGGATACACCTAAATAAAATGGGAATGGTTGGTGATATTAACTTCCTGTTTGTGGCACATTAGTATGTGGGAGGGGGGAAACTTTTCAAGTGTTGACCATGGCGGCCATTTTGAAGTCAGCCATTTTGTATCCAACATTAGTTTTTTCAATGGGAAGAGGGTCATGTGACACATCAAACTTATCGAGAATTTCACAAGAAAAACAATGGTGTGCTTGGTTTTAACGTTACTTTATTCTTTCATGAGTTATTTACAAGTTTCTGACCACTTATAAAATGTGTTCAAAGTGCTGCCCATTGTGTTGAATTGTCAATGCAACCCTCTTCTCCCACTCTTCACACACTGATAGCAACACCGCAGAAGAAATGCTAGCACATGCTTCCAGTATCCGTAGTTTCAGTTGCTGCACATCTCGTATCTTCACAGCATAGGCAATTGCCTTCAGATGACCCCAAAGATAAAAGCCTAAGGGGGTCAGATCGGGAGACCTAGGGGGCCATTCAACTGGCCCACGACAACCAATCCACTTTCCAGGAAACTGTTCATCTAGGAATGCTCGGACCTGACACCCATAATGTGGTGGTGCACCATCTTGCTAGAAAAACTCAGGGAACGTGCCAGCTTCTGGAAAGTGGATTGGTCGTCGTGGGCCAGTTGAATGGCTCCCTAGGTCTCCCGATCTGACCCCCTTAGACTTTTATCTTTGGGGTCATCTGAAGGCAATTGTCTATGCTGTGAAGATACGAGATGTGCAGCAACTGAAATTACGGATACTGGAAGCCTGTGCTAGCATTTCTTCTGTGATTAGGTTTTTTTCATTGGAAATTAGCAATTTTGCTTATATTCTATGGATTTGAAGGAACTGTCAGTCTGATTACTTACACATGTTGTAGAGTTTTCACTTTACCTGGGATGTAATCCCTTTTGGGAGGAATTATTATTCTATATATGACCTTGATATTGTATTATATGATACCTGGCATTATTTTAATTATATTTTATATGTCTATAGTATATACTTGGGAGGGGGGTTATTTTTGTATGTCTTGTATTTTTTGATGTGTAATAAATTATAAATAAACATATTTTGATATAATACTATTATGTCGAGATTTTTCTTTTCGGTTTAATATATATGGCGTATGTGAAATCTTGAATTTAATGAATTGGCTAAGAGTATATATATATAGGATATAGTATCCATATAAATGGCCCACCCTGTAGAATGAAAATCAGTTAAATCACACTCGATACTGTAGGCTCCTGCATCAGGCTGTAATGTTAAGAAGACCAGCGGTGGAGGAACCCTTTGCATCAATTGTAGTAACAAGGTGCAGTGTTCACATTCAATTCTATGTGGACAATCATGGCATAATAGAATTGCAATGCCGCGCCGTGTAGGATCTGCAAGGAGAGGAGATGAGAGGTAAGCCGCGGTCAATCGTTTGAGTGCAGTCGGTATAAGCTATCGCACCTCACCCAAGTGTGACATAGAGGCTCCCAAGCAGTCTGCAGCTGCTGACTGTACCTGCCACACCATCCTTATGAGATCCTAATACACACCGCACCTCAAACGTTAAGCTAACCGACTTAGAACTATTTTAACTCACCTCAATGTTGTACGTCTTTTTTCTCTCTGCTGTGCTTTATTTCTAAATAAGATAATAAAAGTTATGTTTTAATGAATTCAACAATTCAATAGCAGCTGGGAAATTGGGATTATCAGTGTTCTTGCACACCAATTTGCCCTGCGGGAAACAGCACGAGGACCCGGGAGAGAGTGCCGGCGTCTGCCAGAAGGAGGAGGACGCCGAGCAGAGAGGTGTCCATGGCCGGGATCGTCAGGGGGTGAGTTAGAACGGCGACCCCCGGCCATGGACGTAACAGTATCCCCCCTCTTACGCCCCCTCCTCTTGGGACCAGAGCGGGAAAGAAATTTCTTCACGAGGACAGGGGCATCAATGTTCTCCTCTGGTTCCCAAAACCTCTCTTCTGGACCAAATCCCCTCCAATCCACCAAGTAAAATGTCCTGCCTCCTACTTTCTTGGTGGCCAGGATCTCCCTCACTTCGAAAGTTCCGGATGAACCGCCAGGAGCCACTGCGGAACTAGGAGTCCTGGAGTAGCGGTTCAGAACCACGGGTTTTAGCAAGTAGAATCAGATCATCCAGGGCAGCTGGGAGATCTCGAGCAGCCAGTTCGTCTTTGATCTCAGGAGATAGGCCATGCCAGAAGGATGCAACCAAGGCCCCATTGTTCAAAGGCAATTCACCTGCCAGAGTCCGGAACTGGATGGTGTATTCGCCCACGGAGACGTCCTCCTGACGCAGGTTAAAAATAGCAGTGGCTGCCGATGAGGCTCGTCCAGGCTCCTCAAATACGGAACAACCACAAAAACCCCAGGAAGTCTTTGGTCACGGGTCTCTGTCGTTCCCAGATTGGATTCGCCCACGTCAGGGCCTTGCTGGCGAGTAGGGATATAATAAAGGCGATCCTGGCTCCATCCGAAGGAAATGCTTGGGCGTGCAGAGTGAAGTGGATTTGGCATTGGTTCAGGAACCCCCTGCACGAACTTACGTCTCCATGAAACCGTGGTGGCAATGGCAGCGAGAACCGAGAGTCCGAACTGGAGCTGCCAGGAGGTGTAGCAGGAGGGTCGATCGGAGGAGTTTGACTAGGAGCGATGACGGAAGAAGCTAGCACACCTAGATGCTGCGCCATGGAGTCTACTGCCACAATGAGTTGATCCTGTCGCGCTTGCAGATCCTGCAGGTCCGCCTGCATGGCTTGGGAGGATGACAGGCTCTTGACTTGGCCAGCGGGGTCCATGGCCTGAGCGTACTGTCACTGCGCGGGGTGTGGTCCCACTGGGCCGTACCGCGTAGCGGGGTAGCAGCTGGCCAACAAGGTACAAAACAATGTCTATAGTTCAGAACGGGTACCTGAGGCAATGTAGACAGTGGCAGGAACACGACTTGGCTTTCACAGCAGGTGACGCCATGGATGCAGAGGGAAGACACGACTTGGCTTTCACAGCCGGTGTCGCCGTGGATGCAGCGGAAGACACGACTTGGCTTTCACAGCAGGTGACGCCGCGGATGCAGCGGAAGACACGACTTGGCTTTCACAGCAGGTAACGATAGTACGGGATGCAGGGTACAGGCAGCAGGAACGGGTAACAATGGGAACTGGGAAACACTGGGAGACCTTTAGCAAGACAGACTAGGGTATACAATAACGCTCAGGCAAGGAACCAGTGGGCAGAGCCCCTTTTTATAGTCCAGCAGCCATTTGTGCTGATAATTGATTTTTGACAGCTGGACGCGTACTGGCCCTTTAAGGCTGTGCACGCGCGCGCCCTGCGGGAAACAGCACAAGGACCCGGGAGAGAGTGCCGGCGTCTGCCAGAAGGAAGAGGACGCCGAGCAGAGAGGAGTCCATGGCCGGGATCGTCAGGGGGTGAGTTAGAACGGCGACCCCCGGCCATGGACGTAACAATTAATAACTCACGCAAGTGTGTGTGTAATAAAATCGATTGCAGAATATCATCTGCAGATACCGGATGGACATGCTCCTCATGGGTTACGGTGTCCATGTGTACATACTGCGCATGTCACACATGTGAACAGAGAGGAAAATTATTAATGAGTTCACTACATCACAACATCCCGCGAGATTATGTTGGATACTTCCCAGGGATGCGTGTTGTGTAATTCACTGCGCGTTGGCCATCTTGGGAACTGGCAAGAGATCAATCAGAGGGTAAAAAAATCACCATCTATAACTCACTGTACGGCAACCATCTAGGGAACTGGCAAAAGATTAATATCAAAGAAGGGAAGATCGCCATCTATATAAGAGACCCTGTAGAATCCAATACTAATGTAGGGGATAATCGACGGAAAAATAAAAAAGAGGGGGGGAGAAACTTTATGCATCGCACTAATCTACATCCTGACATTTAGTCAAGATTAATGCACACAATCTGATGTGTAAACATCCAAAGAGGTGCAATATTAGTAGTGTAGAAGTATTTCCCTTTCCCTTTATTCCTGTATACAATCCCAATATGTTAAATGTATTGTCCCCCAAAAAAATAGTGGTGATCTGGTCATGTAGACGAAACATGATGTCCCAATCATTAGAAGACCAAATATCAGTATCAGACAACGTGTCAACTTTTAAAGGATGCAATGGATATGAACTATAAAAACAAATACATCAAGACTCCGGAAAACAAAGGAGATAGTCCAATCCACAAACAGAATCTGCAAATGACAATGAAAGATATATAAATATAAAACATCTATATGTTACAATAAACATGTCATCGTTATAGATGTACCGAAGAAAAGAACTAGAGCATAACGTCTGAGTATACAAGAATATATCAATTTTATTTATAGAAAATAACATACAATTAAAAACACATCATAAGAAGACTCTAGTACTAATACCGTGGTACATCATACAGCACAGGAAAATATTACGTAACGAAATGGTATATAGGGCGAAACCATATATGATACCCACACAGTTAGATATGTAATGTATCTCATCCAAGTGGATTATATACTGATAATCCACAGTGTCCTCTCAGTTATATAAATACAGTGGATATTACCAGGTCACAAGGGAGTCACATAGGGAGAATCAGTACATAAACGGTGAGCAGTTATAGTAATGCAGTCTTATCCATTCAAAACGAGGGTGTCAACATACGTCCGTGCTGAACGGTCCACAGAAAAACCCCAACGCGCGTTTCGCTGTTTTTGGTCGCTTCCTCAGGGGGTACATCAAACCCATAGTGTGTGTGGTCCTTTTATAGTGTGTGTGTGTAATGGGATGAATCCACATTAGCGCCGAGACAAGAATCGGCGCTTGTCCGATGACGCGACCGGAAGCGAGGCATGCCCCACATCCGGCCCCGCATGCTGGAGCGCACATCCGGATTCCCGACGCGTGACGGGAGTTCCGGACATGCGCAGTGCATGTATCGAAGCCGAAGGGGGCAGGCGTCGCCGCAAGCCGCATCACCGAGCAAGCGCACGTCATCAAGGAGGTAAGTGGGTTCAAAAGATGAGAGAATCAGGATCCCAGGATTAGAACAATAGAATGTTCATCATATTTTGGTAATTCTATTAACATAATGATGTAGTTATAGAGTCGTTTTAGGTTTTAATAGGCATCAATGGCATATGTGGATATACAAGGTAAAACCAAAGACAAATAATAAATGAGTAGAAAATATACGTAAATATACTTATATAATAAGAAAAACATTGAGTGAACACAAAAAAGAAAAAATAAAGAAAAAATAAAGAATAATTGTGTATGATATGCCAACGCACATACTTAGTATTGCGTTGGACATAAATTAGGGATAAAACAACACGACGGATGTCCTTAGGAGGATCGATGGGATTCAAATTGAACAAGACACGTATCTCGTGACTGCTGACATAGAATCCCTATATACCAGCATTAAACATCATGATGGGCTGGGGGCGGTCCGCTTCTTCCTGGGGACCAGTAACTGGGATGGCCAACTATGTGACTTGATTATGGATTTGTTACAATTTATTCTGAGCCATAACTTTTTTGTGTTTAAAGACTGTTTTTATTTACAGAAACAGGGTACTGCGATGGGGGCGGCGTGTGCTCCGTCCTATGCGAACCTGTTTCTCGGATTTTGGGAGAGGCAGGTTTTTCATGGGGACGGAGCTTGCGCCGCTGACCATGTGCTCTCCTGGATACGTTACATCGACAATATTTTCTTTATTTGGCAAGGACTGGAGTCTGGGCTGGTGAATTTTATGCAGCATTTGAACGACAATACGTTTAATATTAAGCTAACGTATAAGCATCATTCACATCGAGTGGAATTTCTAGACATACAAATATTCACCGACACTCTGGGCTTTCTACATACAGATGTGTTTCGTAAGACCACATCGGTCAATGCCCTGCTGCATGCTTCATCAGCCCACACTCCTTCCACCATTAAAGCCATCCCAGTCGGTCAGTTCCTCAGGATGAAGCGGATCTGTTCCTCAGATACTCTGTTTGAGCAACAGTCAATTGATCTCACTAATAGATTTAAAGAAAGAGGATACAGCAATAGGAATATAAAACTAGGCTACAGGAGAGCAAGATCTACTCCCCGTACTGACCTCTTTAAATCAAAATCACGAGCTGCTGGCAATCCAAATGTACGGTTTATATCAACCTTTAATGGGCAATGGGATGCAATGAGGACCATCTTAACTAGGCATTGGCCTATCTTAAAATCTGAACCACAGTTGGCACAGGGTTTATCAGCAAGACCTTTAATGACAGCAAGAAGATCAAGAAATCTCAAGGATGTTCTTGTTTCTAGTCACTATATACCCCAACAATCCTGTCCATTTGGGTCGCGAGGACCTAGAAAAGGGTGCTTCCCATGTGGAGATTGCAAATCCTGTGCCAACATCTGCCGTGCAACTCACTTTTCTACGGTTGACGGAAAAAGGCAGTTTCAAATTAGGGAATATATCTCGTGCAGTAACACTCATGTGGTGTACTACGCGACGTGTGGATGCCCCAAAGTCTACGTGGGACTCACCTCCAGAGAACTGCGGGTTCGCACGAGGGAACACGTACGTGACATCATGGGGGCAAGAGAAATTGTTGACATCACACAATTAAAAACACTGCCGAGACACTTTAAAACATACCACGATTGTAACCCCAAAACATTATCAATACGGGGAATTGAGAAGGTTCATTGTGGCATCAGAGGGGGCAACATGAAGAAGACACTTGCACAGAAAGAGTGCAAGTGGATCGTCCTACTGGGGTCAATGAAACCCGATGGACTGAACGAAACATTAAGTTTTGCCCCTTTCCTGAAAAATCTACTGCTGAGTTTATTTGTTATTAATTATGTTTTTTGTATTATAGATATGATTTTTTAGGTATCCTTCTACTTGTCCCATGTGTCTGGTTTCGTTGTGTGGTGCAAATATGACGCGATCCATCTGAACTTCCAGGAGAAGATAAGATCTAGAAAACGAAGATGTTTTTTGATTTCTCTGTTTATAATTATTACCATGTAATGATGTGATATTATATGTAGATGGCGCTATTGTGCCGTAATACTTTTTTCTAATATAGCCCTCTTCAGAGTGGCTTACTATGACAACTCCTTTTAACATAATAGGGCGAAAATGTAATATATTCTCCGATTAATGTATTCGGGAATAATGCCAACTTAGTGAATCTTTGGATTTATATTTATTTATTTATTTTAGTCTTTATATATTATCACTTGGGGGGAGAGTATCCCGTATCTTTCTACATTATAGTAGGTTTCTTGATAGAGAGTACTATATCTTTGTTTATGACCCTGATATTGAATCGGGGTACACTTATAATATTATTAATATTTGTTTGTGTTTCTTTATGATATCACTATATGCACACAGTCCTGTGCACCTTATTGTTTTATCCCTAATTTATGTCCAACGCAATACTAAGTATGTGCGTTGGCATATCATACACAATTATTCTTTATTTTTTCTTTTTTCTTTTTTGTGTTCACTCAATGTTTTTCTTATTATATAAGTATATTTACGTATATTTTCTACTCATTTATTATTTGTCTTTGGTTTTACCTTGTATATCCACATATGCCATTGATGCCTATTAAAACCTAAAACGACCCTATAACTACATCATTATGTTAATAGAATTACCAAAATATGATGAACATTCTATTGTTCTAATCCTGGGATCCTGATTCTCTCATCTTTTGAACCCACTTACCTCCTTGATGACGTGCGCTTGCTCGGTGATGCGGCTTGCGGCGACGCCTGCCCCCTTCGGCTTCGATACATGCACTGTGCATGTCCGGAACTCCCGTCACGCGTCGGGAATCCGGATGTGCGCTCCAGCATGCGGGGCCGGATGTGGGGAATGCCTCGCTTCCGGTCGCGTCATCGGACAAGCGCTGATTCTTGTCTCGGCGCTAATGTGGATTCATCCCATTACACACACACACTATAAAAGGACCACACACACTATGGGTTTGATGTACCCCCTGAGGAAGCGACCAAAAACATTTCTGTGGACCGTTCAGCACGGACGTATGTTGACACCCTCGTTTTGAATGGGTAAGACTGCATTACTATAACTGCTCACCGTTTATGTACTGATTCTCCCTATGTGACTCCCTTGTGACCTGGTAATATCCACTGTATTTATATAACTGAGAGGACACTGTGGATTATCAGTATATAATCCACTTGGATGAGATACATTACATATCTAACTGTGTGGGTAGCATATATGGTTTCACCCTATATACCATTTCGTTACGTAATATTGTCCTGTGCTGTATGATGTACCACGGTATTAGTACTAGAGTCTTCTTATGATGTGTTTTTAATTGTATGTTATTTTCTATAAATAAAATTGATATATTCTTGTATACTCAGACGTTATGCTCTAGTTCTTTTCTTCGGTATGGTTCTATAATCATGGAGCAGTCTATCTGATACATTATGGGGGAAGTTGGTCTCTTAAACTTTACCTAGCCTGTAACCAATATACGCTTGAAGTCTATTTATCTATAATCGTTATAGATGTCTTCAGATTCACGTACATAAGGAGACAACATACAAGGACCACACAAGGCACATAAGGGAATATTAGAATCTTAATCAGTGGTCCAATCAGTTTATGACCGCACCAACCTTAAAGTCAATATTTAGACCCTGTAGGGATAGAGAATTCAACCTGAAAATCCATTCAAGCTCCCTACGCTTAATTCTAGAAACTCTATCGCCACCACTCCGATGTATAGGTCTCTAAAGCGCCATAGGATCTGGAGAAAAAATCAAGATGTCATCAAGATAGACCACAACACAAGCATAGAAGAGGTCATGGAAGATGTCATTATCAAACTCCTGGAAGACCGCGGGAGCATTACACAGGTCGAAGGGCATTACTAGATATTCATAGTGTCCCTCACGGGTGTTAAATGCAGTCTTCCATTTGTCAACCTGGTGAATCCGGATTAGGTTGTATGCCCCACGAGGGTCTATTTTGGAAAATATCTTTGCACCACGTATACGATCAAACAGTTCTGAGATCAGAGGCAACGGATACTTATTTTTCACCGTGATCTGGTTGAGACCCCGGTAGTCAATACAAGGACGCAGAGAGCCATCCTTCTTTTTGACGAAGAAGAACCCGGCTCCTGCCGGGGAGGAAGACTTCCGTATGAAGCCCCTCTCCAAGTTCTCTTTAACATAGGCGGACATGGACAGGGTCTCTGGCAAGGCGAGAGGATATAACCTACCACGGGGAAGGGATGCACCAGGAATCAGCTCGATAGGACAGTCATACGCCCGGTGCGGGGGCAGTGTCTCCAACTCCCTCTTGCTGAAGACGTCCAAAAATTCAGCATAATGAGGCAATGCCAATCCTGCCAATGACCGAGGCAGAGGAGGCTGAGCCGAACTAATCAGCACCAGGCAATGGTTGTGACACTCGGGGCCAGTCCAGGACTGGGGCATGTAGTCGGAGCCAAGGCAGGCCCAGCAGCACGGGGTTAACGGCCTTGGATAGGACATAGAATGATAGAAGCTCGGAGTGGAGAGCTCCCACTTGGAGCCTCAGCGGCTTGGTCACAGCTATAACTGGGTCTGGCAGAGGTAGTCCATTTACAGATGCAACCATCAATGGTCTCTCCAGAGGGGTAGTGGGTAATTGAAAAAGGTCCACCAGGTCTCTGCAAATGAAATTAGCAGTGGATGCAGAGTCCAGATATGCAGAGACCTGATGCGTTTTCTCACCGGACACTATGGTCACGGGTATGGACAATTTAGACAGAAGTCCTTTTTTGCCCAAGGTTGTCTCTCCTACCAACCCTAGGCTTTGGGGCTTTTGGGGACACAGACGCACAAGACGGCCTTCGAGGCCGCAATAAAGACAGAGTCCCGAAGTGCGTCTGCGTTGTCTCTCCTGGGTAAATAGCTTACACTGGTCCATCCTCACAGACACTTTAGGAGGATCGTCAACTTAGGACAGCAGGGGTTCCTGCAAGGTAGGGAGCGGACTAGGAAGACCTCCCTCCCAACCTCTTAGAGATGTTCTCGCAGCCTTCTATCAATCCGGGCGGCCAGTAGGATGAGGTCATCCAGAGTAGATGGCAGATCTTGAGCGGCAAGTTCGTCCTTAATTTTAGAGGACAGTCCATGCGAGAATTTAGCCAATAGGGCCTCATTGTTCCATAACAGTTCTCCCGCCAGGGCGTGGAAGTGGATGACGTACTCACCCACGGGGATGTCTCCTTGGCGTAGGTTCAGCAAAGAAAGCCGCAGCAGAGGAGACTCGTCCAAGCTCCTCAAACACCGTGCAAAATGTCCAGAGGAAGCCCTGGAAGTCACGGGTCTCTGGTCATTGTCTCTCCCAGATAGAGTTCACCCATGCAACGGCCCTGCCAGTAAGAAGAGAGATGTTGAAAGCAACACTTGCGCCATCAGACGAAAGTGCCCTTGAATACAGGCTGAAGTGAATCTGGCACTGGTTCAAAAATCCACGACCGGTACCTGCGTCTTCATCATAGCGGTCAGGAAATGGCAAAGAAAAACGAGGATCAACACTGCCATGAGGTGTAGTAGGAGGAACAGCACCTTGTGCCTCCTGCCGACGTGCGAGAATGTTCAAGGCCTGGAGGAGTTGGTCCTGTCGAGACCGGTGGTCAAGCATATCTGCCTGCATCTCTTGTGACGTCGTAATGGTCTTGGATCGACCAGTGGGGTCCATGGCCTGAGCGTACTGTCACGTAGGGTTCGTGGACCCACTGGGGCGTACCGCCTTGGCGGTATGGCAGCTGGCCAACAGAGTGCAGGTCACAGTCTATAGTTCGTATACCAGTGGCAGCTCGGACAGTAGCAAGGCAGTCTCGGCTGGGACTAGGCAGCAGGTAGACGTCATGCGTGGAGTAGTAGAACAGGCGTTGAATACAACACAGCACGACAATGCAAAGCACGGCACTTGACCAGGATAGCACGGGATACAGGATACAGGAACAGGGAACACTGGGAACTGGAAAACACTAGGAGACCATTAGCTTAGACAGACTAGGATACGACAAACAACGCTCAGGCAAGGATCAGAAGGGCAGAGGCCTTCTTATAGTCCAGGAAATCATGTGAGTTGTGTTGAATGGTGCTATGAAAAACTACAACTCGTCTCGCAAAAATCAAGCCCTCATAGGACTGTATCGATGGAAAAATAAAAAAGTTATTGCTTTTGGAATGTGGGGAGGAAAAAACTAAAATGAAAATCTGAAAAATGGCTGCGGCGGGAAGGGGTTCAAAACTATTGGGTGTAACCCATCTGGTCCCAGAGCATTGTGCACATTTATTTCATTTAACTTAGCTTGGACCATATCTACATATCTACTTAACAGCACTGGCACCGACTACATCAGCTGCTCTTTCTTCTGTTGTATATGCAGAGATAAATAACCCATTTAGTAACTCTGCCTTCTCTTGATCCCCTGTTACCAACTCCCCATTACCACTATTTAGGGGTCTTACATGTTATAAAATTTAACATTGTTTTGGGACTTGTTCTGCTATCTTTGGCCACCTGCATTTCATTTTGTATTTTTTATGATCGTATTAATTTTTTACAGATTTATGAAGCTCTTTGTAATTTACAAAGGCTAGAGCTGTACCCTCATATTTATATTTTTCAAATCCCTTTTTTCTTTTGTCATATATTGCCCTTTTTACAGAAGCCATGTGGGGTTTAATTGTATTTGTTTATACTTGTCGCCTGTAGGAGTACATTTTGCACTATAATTATACAAAGTGGATTTTAAGATCTCCCATTTATCATTTGTACCATTATTTGACATTAGTTGTTCCCAGTCTATGTCCTGAATTGCAGCCCTCATCCTGGGGAAATTATTCATCTTAAAATTAAGTGTTTTTGCTCTCCCAGCCTGTGTTTTTACAGTTTAGGTAAAATGTAACTATATTGTGGTCACTGTTACCGAGGTTTTCACGAACAGCGATATTCCCAACAAGCTCTGCATTATTAAAAATTACCAAATCCAACAGAGCTGCACCTCTAGTCGGGTCTTCTACATACTGGGCCATAAAGTTTTACTGCAGCAGCTTGAGGAAATGTCTCCCCTTCGCAGTTGGAGCCGAACTATGACACCATTTAATATCTGGTTAATTAAAAGCTCCCATTATCACTACAATACTAGTCTGTGCAGCCCGCTCCATCTTATATATATTTTCAAAAGTTTGTTTGAAGCCCGATTTTTCATTGGTTTAAAATGGACCGTTACTTCCACTTCCGGTAATGCTGAAGTGTGGATTGACTATATTGATTTATTCGCGGTCACTGTGTCATCGTCAGTTGAGGAGGGAAATGGCAAAGAGCAAGTTTGAGTACGTGAGAGATTTCGAGGTGCAGGACGCTTGTCTACCAAACTTCTGGGTGGTGGTGAGAGTGGACGGCAGGATCTTCCACAGGTGAGGTCACGTGACCTGCTGTAAGTATACAGGTGGGGGGCTATTACCATCAGTGCAGTCATCCTATATAGTAATATAATATACAGATTTCATCATATCCCTATGAGTTATAATATAGACAGTAACGGGTGACAGAATTTATTTCTGTATTATTAGTTTCAGGATATGTGGCAACTTGTACCATGTGACTTGCGTCCCTTAATGCCACTTATAAATCTCAAGTGGCGCGCAATGCTATTATGTCAGCAACTTTGCAGGAATAGCAATATATTCTGTGATATCTCTCATAATTTTAGAGAAAATATTGAAAGAAAAATAATTTGTAAAGGATCTGCCAGACACAACTTCTGTGTCGACGCCCATAGGTAATCAGTCTGCACCTGCTTCTATGTCTGTGAGACTGACTCCATCTTCCACCACCCAGGATGGCAGGCTTAGGAGTGGGAGAGCCTATCACAGCCTGGCCAGACGGAGCTAGCTCCCGCCCTCTGTCTATTTATACCTGCCTTTCCTGTTCCTCCTTTGCTTGTGATTCTTCTCTGTTTGTTTCCTGGCCCTGCTGCAGCTTCTTGAACTACTATCCTCTGCTTGTGATTGACCTTGGCTTTTCCGACCACTCTTCTGCTCTGCGTTTTTGTACCTCGCTCATCTCCTGGTTTGACTCGGCTCGTTCACCTCGCTTGTTGCTCACGGTGTTCCCGTGGGCAACTTCCCCATTTCCCTGGCTTCTTTGTACCCTTGTCTGTCGTTCACCTATTGAGTGTAGGGACCGTCGCCCAGTTGTACCCCGTCGCCTAGGGCGGGTCGTTGCAAGTAGGCAGGGACTGAGTGGCGGGTAGATTAGGGCTCACTTGTCTGTTTCCCTACCCCGACATTACAAATTATAGATATTTTCTACGACTTGATAAAATCCCCCCCCAACCTGCAAGAAACAGAAAAACAAACTTTCGCCTATACTTGCTGTCAAACTTGCACTTCTCCCGTGTTTCAGTGCGATCACTGGCTTGCAGTGGTTTCCTCTATAGTGACGTGATGTCCCGCAGCAGCCAGTGAGCTATATGACCATGTGAGCACAATGGAGCATAGAGGATTTAGGAATAATTGTATATGGTGCTCTTCCAAGTATGTAGTCAGAGGTCTTCCGACTACATCTTGTGAAACTGCAACGGGACTACATTCACATTACAGAATACACACCCCCACCGACGCAACTTCTGACAAGTCTGTGACCTGTCAGAATATGTTTAAGGCAAGTGCTCCAATGTGCCATTTGGTTGTTCGTGAGTCGCGGTAAAATTGAGGCATCGCCGCTGCCCCGTGAAGCCTCAATGTTTCCCTATGAGGCAAAAATTTGTTGCCGACTTGCAATGATTATAAAAATTCTCACCATGTCGAGATTCTTGCAACTTTGCTTCCCCCCCAGGTTGTTAGAATCCCTGGAATCACACAATTTGAAAACAAATGGTGGGAAACTATGTGTCGTCGTAGAGCCCTAGCCTATTTATGATAACCGATAAATGAGCGGTGTAAGAATTTTGATACTAAGTTATGCTTAACCCAAAATACCTTCATGATATCATGATACATAACATTTCATCAGCTGAATATCATCAGGCCGTCGCTTAGCAACCAAGGACATTGTCTTAGGTAACCACGCAGGATCCTCGTGCTCCAGCATTGTCACTCACATTGAATTTTATAGTAAGGCTACAATCACACGAGTCTGACAGGTTTACGCGCGTAAATCTGTGCGTTGCGTTTTGCATCAGTGTGCATTGCGTGTGGCATGTGTTTTTCACGCAATTTTTTTATTCTTTTTTTCTTCAATGTAATTGATACCTAAAACTCGAACATCACATGGATGTCATCCGTTTGCTGTCCGTGCTTCCAATAACATTATTTATACTCTCTAGCAATTAAATTCATATCGAGAGGTAGCAATTAAATTCATACTGAGAGGTATTTAAATATTGAGCTTTTACTCTATCTATACCGTAAGTCAACATCCCGAGCAACGCCAGGTATAACAGCTAGTCTGTTTATATAGCTGAAATATAAATTACACCAAAAATAATTTTTTCTGTGTTTACCTCCCCTTGTAATTCCACACAGAAGGTTTCAACATCCTCACAATCTTCACCCACTATTACCTCTTTCACTCACCTTCATATCACTTCTCAAATACAGGCATACACCACCGCCTTTCCTATTTGTCCTGTCTTTTTGAAACAGTGTAAAACCCTGTAGATTTACAGCCCAGTCATGTGAAGAGTCCAGCCATGTTTCAGCAACACCAA
Organism: Rhinoderma darwinii; assembly: GCF_050947455.1. NCBI lineage: Eukaryota > Metazoa > Chordata > Amphibia > Anura > Rhinodermatidae > Rhinoderma > Rhinoderma darwinii. Next base: position 57,238,731 of record NC_134693.1, read on the forward strand.
CTATATCAATATGCTCCTCCAGTACCAAGGCCTCCAGCTCCCCCATTTTGCTTGCTAGACTTCTGGCATTTGTGCACATACACTTTAACTTGTCTTTCAATTTTTCACATTCAGTGTCAGAAATGAGATTATTTGACATTTTGTTGGCATATTTATCTTCAATGTTGTTTTGTAACACATGGATCTCCTTGTCCTTTTTCTAAATCCTCTCCAGATAGTCTATTTCTCCCCCCACAAATATAGTCTGACCCCTCTCTAACCTAACTACCCCTTTATTTTCTGAATTGACCTCCCTCCTCAGGCCTAGTTTAAATACTCCGCCACCCCTGCTAGAATTCTCTCCGCCAGCACAGTGGACCCCCTTCTATTTAAGTGCAAATCATCTGCAGAATACAGTTTGTAGCCCAATTAAAAGTCATCCCAGTGCTCTAGGAACCCAAAGCCTTCTCCGCTACACCAAGACGTAAGCCATGCATTTGAAGAGGCTCTGTCACCAGATTATAAAATCCCTATCTCCTATTGAATGTGATCGGCGCTGCAATGAAGATAACAGTAAAGTTATTTTTTTTTTTTAAAACAATCATTTTTGCCCAAGTTATGAGCAATTTAAGATTTAAGCAAATGAGCTTTTCAATGGACAACTGGGCGTGTTTTCTCGTTTTACCAACTGGGCGTGTATTGTGTTTTTACCAACTGGGCGTGTTTACTCGTTTTACCAACTGGGCATTGTGAATAGAAATGTATGACGATGGCAAATCAGCGTCATACACTTCTCATCATTCCCACCCAGCTTCTTTCACTGCACAGACACACAACGTGATGTCACCCACAGGTCCTTCAACGTTGGCGTCGGACGAGAGAAGATACATCGGCTCCAGTCGTCCGAGAGGGTAATATGCTAGTCTCTAGGGAGTTCACTATGCTTGCCTGCACACGGTGATGCTGCTGCAGATTCAACTGTACCCTCTTGGACGCCTGGAGCCGATGTGTCTTCTCTCGTCTGACGGGGGGTAAAGGACCTGTGTCGGTGGAAGTGACGTCACAGCGTGACCTCGCGAGAGCACGCTGTGTGTCTGTGCAGTGAAAGAAGCTGGGTGGGAACGATGAGAAGTGTATGACGCTGATTTGTCAGCGTCATACACTTCTATTCACAATGCCCAGTTGGTAAAACGAGTAAACACGCCCAGTTGGTAAAAACACAATACACGCCCAGTTGGTAAAATGAGAAAACACGCCCAGTTGTCCATTGAAAAGCTCATTTGCATAAATCTAAAATTGCTCATAACTTGGGCAAAAATTATCGTTTAAAAAAAAAAAAGAACTTTACTGTTATCTACATAGCAGCGCCGATCACATTCAATAGGAGATAGGGATTTCATAATCTGGTGACAGAGCCTCTTTAACTTTCTGAGTATTAAAGTGATGGGTAAAGATTCATGCCAAGGGCTTCTCTGCGATTCAGATCAAGTCTGACAATCTGGATGGAAAACCTCAGTCAGTTTCAGCTTATTACAGGAGATATCTCTGCATCCAGGGCCGTATTTCTAACAAGGAACTCATTTGCACAGAATATAGGGGGTTGTACTTTGCTGCCACGTTTTTATTTTGTTTTTAAATAGTGCAGTCACGAACATCAGCTTGGACACGGAACTTGACTGTTTGCATGTGATGTAGCCGCAAAAAGCAAAATCGCTTCGTGTTTGGTCAAATTAAACTATTAAACCTTCCTGATCGGCACATCAATAGGTTCCTTGACTAAATGTTGGGCGGGACTTCTGGGCAGATACATCCAGTGGCGGATCCCCATAGGTCCGTTATGGGCGGCCACCTGATGCCCCCGAGGGCCAAAGTTCTCAGGATTTCCACACTCAGCCACCGTTTCATTGTCATTCCTGCGCATGCCCTGAGGACGCTGCTTTGTGTCGGAGCACATGCGCAGTAATGGCACATCTATAATCTTCTATGGACGTCAGCATTTCCATACCAAGCCGTCGTCCCATATTCCTTCCTGGGCATGCACGAAGGACGCCGTTTCATAGGCCACTCGAGTGGCATTTCAATTGGTCCACCCGTGTGTCTATAACACTGCAGGGGGCTCGATTGTTTGCACCAATCTCATTGGCTGTTTCCCTTGAATCTCCACCTGTTCTGTATGTCCAGAACAGAGGGATGTGTCGCCATGACTATAGCCGGGGTTAACTATAAGTAATTTACTGCGTTTTTTTGGGCGGAATTTTCTGCGGTTTCCATAACGGATATGCTGTGTACTTTTACGCAACGTACCTGCCCTGTGTGTTCGTACTGTAAAGGCCTACCTGAATTAAGTGCTTGACACCTGCTTGGACTACAGGGAAGAATAATAGCATCAGCATATTTACGATATTAACATTATGATGGCCTATTTCTGTAAGCTAGTATAGTGTGCTTGTGTATAGAAATATGTTCAGGCGCCTATTAGGAAATACTGCAAACATGCTCTAATAGGCATTAACAAGATACAGTTCTGGGGACCTTTGTGAGGTCCTGGGCTGTCTTCATGTTGATGCCAATACAGATGAATGAGCTGGCCAGGACCCGCTACCACTGCTACAATCAGGTTTGGTTGCAACACTAAAGTGATTAACTGCGTTTTGAGATCCCTCTGATCCAAACCATCCATCTGCTGATCTTGCGGGTACACCGGCAGTACCCACAACATAGTCATGATGAAAATGGAACTAATAGCCGACCCATGATCCACAATTTCATCATGGGGTGGGAAGGCGGTAATATTAGTGTTTGCTTTCTACTAAACATACTGCAGATAAAGTACATCACCATAAAAAAATATTTTATATATATATATACACTACCGTTCAAAAGTTTAGGGTCACTTAGAAATTTCCTTATTTTTGCAAGAAAAGCACAGTTTTTTTCCATGAAAATAACATTAAATTAATCAGAAATACACTCTATACATTGTTAATGTGCTAAATGACTATTCTAGCTGCAAACATCTGGTTTTTAATGCAATATCTACATAGGTGTATAGAGGCCTATTTCCAGCAACCATCACTCCAGTGTTCTAATGGTACATTGTGTTTGCTAACTATGTTAGAAGGCTAATGGATGATTAGAAAACACTTGAAAACCCTTGTGCAATTATGTTAGCACCGCTGTAAACAGTTTTGCTGTTTAGAGGAGCTATAAAACTGACCTTCCTTTGAGCTAGTTGATAATCTGGAGCATTACATTTGTGGGTTCGATTAAACTCTCAAAATGGCTAGAAAAAGAGAGCTTTCATGTGAAACTCTACAGTCTATTCTTGTTCTTAGAAATGAAGGCTATTCCATGCGAGAAATTGCCAAGAAACTGAAGATTTCCTACAATGGTGTGTACTACTCCCTTCAGAGGACAGCACAAACAGGCTCTAACCAGAGTAGAAAGAGGAGGCCCCGCTGCACAACTGAGCAACAAGACAAGTACATTAGAGTCTCTAGTTTGAGAAATAATGATGAATGGGTGAAATGGAGAAATGGGATCTATAATGGCGCTGCTGCGTGGTGGGACGAAGAGAAGTCACAAAGATTCGGTTCTATAACAACGAATTTTAATTGTACAAGGTGGCTACGCGTTCCAACGCCGAACTGGCGTCTTCATCATGCCTAATGAAGACGCCAGTATGGCGTTGAAACGCGTAGCCACCTTTAACAATTAAAATTCGTTGTTATAGAACCGAATCTTTGTGACTTCTCTTCGTCCATCTTGAACTGCACTTGGCTACCCTTGGGGAATACCACAAACTCCGTAGAATCCCTAGAGGTATGAGGTCCCAGCTGAGACCTAACCTTTTTTCAAATGATACAGATATCAAGGTCTGTTTTGCACAAATTGCTAATAAGTACGCACTGGATGTTATCCTGCTGAACATCGAGTTTCTTACAAAAGAACTGAATATGCTTATCCCTATGATCCTAGAAACAGAGTCTAAACTAAAGATTGCACTGTCCACACACGATTTTGATTTGTACATTGACTCCCTGATACCACATTTAAGTAAACACAGAATCGAGCTAGAAACCACCAAAAGACACAAGTGGCAAAGGGATGCTGAAGACTATGAAAAAGGTTACGTCTACAATTGGCAAGCTGATACTAGGAGGGTGGATCAACGCGACAATGGGACCAAACGAAAGACAAAGCCAAGTACTAACCAACTTGGTGCCCTTTCTGCTGGTTCTGCATACCACAGCTCAAAACTTTCCTTTATTAATTATTTTTCTAGGTACACGTTTAAACCACGCACCAGAAGAGGAGGCAGAAGACACCATAATACCGGTGAAATCCAAACCACCAAAGTCACAACGGGCACCAACCCCATGACAGGCGACACTGAGGACCAAGGATGTCAACCCACCTCCAGTCTAGTGGTGAATATTGCATCACAAGCATTGACAGTTGAACAGGAGAGAATTTTGAATAAATGCCTCTCTTTTTGCCCAAGTACCAAGGCCAACTGATTTGACCTTGAGGTTGATCTACATAAATTCTTTCGGTCTATTAAACTTAAAACCTTTTTTGCAGAGGGACAATATAGAGATGATTGTAATATTGTGAGTAAACCTACTGAAATAACTCTGAAAAAATGTGACCTGTTCTTGAAAAGTGATTTTGTCCCTTTTCCCTGTCCACCAGCGATATATACATTTATCACAGCAGTTAAGCTAGATATAGGGAGTTTGAGAGATGAGAGCAAGAGGCTCTGTTTACAACATCCGAATATGACTAGTAGTGAGCTAGCAGCATTATCCGAACTGACCCAAAACAAGGATATTATTATTAAGCCAGCTGACAAAGGGACACCAACGATTATGTGATGGAAATCAGGAGGCAGTTAAAGGATAATACGATCTACCAGAAGGTTGATCAAGATCCTAAATTCGAGATCACCAAGAAACTTGAGACAGTTATTGATAATGCTATCAATGAAGGCATAATTGATGAACCAACTAAAAAATTTCTAACTATAGACCATCCAGTGACTCCCACTCTTTTTACTTTACCCAAAATACACACAACACTTTTACATCCACCAGGACGTCCAATAGTGTCGGGTATAGGGTCTATTTTTTCTAATGTGGCCATCTTTCTGGATAGGAATCTCAGGATCTTTGCAACAGACACCTCTTCTTATATCAGAGACACTAGTGACTTCTTACTCAAAATTAAACATGTGACTGTCCCCCAGGAGCTATCTTATCTTCATTCAACGTAGTCAGTCTATATACATCTATTGAACACCAGAGGGGCCTCAATGCTATTGACCAATGTTTGCAGAATAGTAGCTTCTCAGAAAAATGTAGAGGTTTTTTTCTCTCTCTCCTGGCTATCATTTTGCGATACAATTACTTCCCATTTCAAGATGTTTTCTATATACAGCAACAGGGAACAGCCATTTGCTCTAATATCGCACCTAACATTTACATGGCTATGCTAGAAAAATCATTCATTTACCCCTCTCCACACTTCTCTCAAGTATTGCAATGGTGGCGCTATATTGATGATATTTTCCTGATTTGGACGGGCTCCACTGATGAGTTATCTACCTTTCACATGTTCCTTAACACCATAGACCCAAGTGTAAAATTTACACTAGTACACTCATCCTCTTCAATTTCCTTCCTTGACACCTTGGTGTCCATATCTGACAATCATTTATCTACTGACTTATTTGTTAAACCCACAGATGTGAACAACCTTTTGCTGTTCGATAGTAGTCACCCACGAGGCATGGTGCGCTCACTCCCCTACACCCAATTACTCAGAGTGAAAAGGATAGTCACTGATGATTCAACTGCCACTCTCAGACTCCGGGAGATGGGCAATAAGTTTAGGCAGAGGGGTTACCCGAAATCCATTGTAGAAAGCAACATGGATAGAACCACTACCATCTCTAGAGACACACTCCTCCCTGACAACACATCTACTGCAGTGACTAAACGATTGACTAGAGTCCCATTTATATCCACTTACACTGAACAAAGCAACAAGATTGCTAACATCATAAGGAGACATTGGCCTATTCTTCACAGCAGCCTTAGACATGTACCTGAATTTGAGATTCCACCACTATTCTCTTACAGACGTTCAAAGAATTTCAAAGACAGACTGGTTAGGGCATCCTTTGAGCCCAAGGTCAAAAAAATAGGACAAAGTATTAGGCCTTCCTAGGGTTTCCCCCTTTTGCTATTTTCATAGGACATAAGTGTCTTAGTTTTAAAGGGGAATGTCACCCAGCTTTCCCAGAGTCATGAATGGCAAATCTGCCTAAGTATCCAGCTTTCCCAGACTCCTGAATGGCAAATCTGCCTAAGTATGCAGTAACACTGCAGCGGTTAGTAGCATTGTCTTGAAAATTGGTTACGCACTAGTTCCGATTACTTACCTGGTCCTGTTATCTGCCGTTCTTGGTACTTTTTCTTCTTTTCTTTCTTTTAACCTGCCGCACTGAAAACATCATATTAGCGGTGCGCATGCGCAGTATGTTTTCTACGGTCATCGCCTGTCTCCTCCCCTTATGCATCACGTGCGCGCATGCGCATACGTGAGCCGGGGACGCTGATGTAGTGAGTTTCTCTTCATTGAGTGTCGTCCAACGGTGAGTATCGTCTTTCCTGTACTGTACATTTTATTGTAAATCTGCCACTTCACCAATGTTTACTAAACCCTGTATACACTGTACCGCTATACACACTGTTATAACAGAGGGCTCTCTGCGCAGATGCCTCACGCTCACTTAGGTTGTTATGTAGTAACCACAGTAACCACTAATGGATCACTTGTTAACTCAGGTTGAATCACTGATTGTGTTACCACACTGGGTTATATATACTCTGTTAAGATTGTTGGTCATTGCTTGACAAAGATCCCATAGAGACGGATCGAAACGTTGCCTGCCTTGGGTGAATAAACACACCACTTTTTTTCACCAATTTCCTTGGAGTGCTGCCTCTTCATTTTTTTGGGATTTCATTAACAAGGGTTCCTAGCCTCAACCTAGGAGGCTTGCACCCACTGCTGTCGCTGTACTGCTTTATTCTTTTTCTCATTATATATATAAATATATATATATATATATATATATATATATATATATATATATATATATATAATGTATGTATGTAGCAGTAATAATAATTACGTATCTGTGCCAGTTTCTTTTATGTTTTTGTTTATTGCAGAAATAAAACAATACACAGTAAATGACTATGACTCTATGTAAGTGAATACATTTAGAAAACAAAAGCTGCTTGTCTATAGTTTTCAATGCAGGGATTTTCTTCTTGTTTTTCTAATGTTACATCTGGTGTGTATTTACTGTAATCACACTGAAGATTCTGTTGAAAAAAGTAAAAAATAGAATTAGTGCTTTGTATCTAAAATTACAATAAGAAAATAAACTAAATATTAATGTGTAGCTAAACGTTTGACAAACGTCTGACATGTCAGTGACATGTCAGAAGTTTGGATTGGTGGGGGTCCGAGCACTGAGACCCCCACCAATCACTAGAACGAAGCAGCTGAAGCCCTTGTGTGAGCGTTCAGCCGCTTCGTGTCTGTTCTGCTTTTTCCGGAAAGCCGATGTATCGGTGTACGGGCTCATAGACTTTCTATTGAGTCCGTACACAGATACATTTATTTCCGGAAATAGCCGAACAGACACGAAGCAGCTGAGCACTCAGACGAGGGCTTCAGCTACTTCGGTCTAGCGATTGGTGGGGGTCTCAGTGCTTGGACATTAAGCCTAAACAATAACTCTGCCACTATAAAATTAAAAGTATAATTTATTTTCAGAATAAAGAAAAAACAAAATAAGAACACGGATTCGAAAAATGATTTTGCTAATTTTATACATATGTACACATACATATACATTTATGTGTTATGTATACATATTTAACTATATATATCTATATATATAGCACATAAAATCTATGGTAGTAGAAATTGTGGTCACTTTCCCATTGTGCCAGTGAAAGGTTGGCTCAAACTAAAAACTCATTAAGAATTTTTTCTCACAAGTATTCATAAGTGGATGTGAATAAAACATGTAATTGACTTGAATGTATACTCGCGTGCATTTCTACTGTGAAATACCATCGTTCTTCAATGCGTTTTTTTTGTCTACATGGTAATAACTTGTGTGAACACGTTAAAATACATGTTTCACCTTTAGAAAATGCTAGGACAAAAAAAAACGCATTGAAAAACCACACCTAAATTATTAGGCTAATAACATGGGGTCTGTGCTTTTAGCCCATTAATTGACGTGAGGCAGGCGGTAAGGGTATGTGCACACGACCTCTTTTCAGACGTAATGGAGGCGTTTTACGCCTCGAATTACGCCTGAAAAAACGCCCCTAATACGTCTACAAACATCTGCCCATTGCTTTCAATGGGAATTACAATGTTCTGTTCCCACATGCCTTTATTTTAAGCTTCGCTGTCAAAAAATGGAGCGGAAAAAGACGCTCCGTAAAAAGAAGTAGCATGTCACGTTTTTTGGAGCTGATTTTCCATTGAACACTATGAAAAACGCCTCAAAAAACGCCTCAAAAAACGTCTGAAAAGAAGCCTCAAAAGAAGCTCCAAATTTCATTCTCAGCTTCAAAAACGCCTGAAAATCAGAGGCTGTTTTCTCTGAAATCAGCTCCGTATTTTTCAGACGTTTTTTGTTAAGCGTGTGAACATACCCTAAGGGTATGTGCACACGTGAACTGTCTTTTATGTCTGGAAAGACAGACTGTTTTCAGGAGAAAACAGCTGCGTCGTTTCAGACGTAAAAGCTCCTCCTCGCATTATGCGAGGCATATTTGACGCTCGTAAATCTTGAGCTGCTCTTCATTGACTTCAATGAAGAATGGCTTAAATTATGTTGCAAAGAAGTGTCCTGCACTTCTTTGCCGAGGCAGTCAATTTACGCGTCGTCGTTTGACAACTGTCAAACGACGACGCGTAAATTACAGGTCGTCGGCACATACGTCGGCAAACCCATTCAAATTAATGGGCAGATGTTTGCCGACGTATTGGAGCCCTATTTTCAGGCGTAAATCGAGGCATAATACGCCTCGTTTACGCCTGAAAATAGGTCGTATGAACCCAGCCTAAGGGGTTAACATATGTGATCAAACATTTGATCATAATTCAAATAGTATATAAAGAAAAAGTTGAGAAAAACCTCACAAAAATTTATTTATCCCATAGATTTCAATAATTGGCAACTTGTCCAGAACAGACCATTTCAGCAAGTTCAGCCTGAGAGCAGAATGCAGATAAATAAATCTTTTTAGAGCCCTTGAATTCTGTCATGGGACCTACAGGAAACACTACTGGATCTCACTACATGATGTGAAAGTGCATGAGTACAGCATTAGAAACAAGCCGCACAAATTAAATCTACGTAAAAGTTCCGAGGAAGAAATCTTAGCTGTTTAGAAAAAAAGATCAGGGCAAGATTAAAGTTTGTCATGAACACTCAGGCAAGCACCAGGACTTCTGGAGCAAATGCTCTGGACTGACAAGGCAAAGATAGAGCATTTTTTGGCCATAGTGCCAAAATACATGTTTGGCGAAACCAAAGAAAGCATTTTACTAGAAGAATCTGATGATGGTAATGTTATGGTTTGAGGCTGCTTTCATTTCTGAAGTTTGAAGCTCAGAAGAAGGTGAACCTTGAAAAATGACGATAATACTAAACATACCAGTAAATACAACAATAAGTGGTAAAAGAAAATGAATGGAGGGTTCTTAAATGGTCAAGTCAAAGCCTGGATTTTAATCCCATTGAGGTGATGCAGAAAGATTTGAAACAGGCAATGCATGCAAGAAACCAATCTAATATCACACCGTTAAAAAAAATTCTCCATGGAGGAGTGGGTAAATATGTTTCCAAGCAAATGTTAGAAATGCCTGCTGTTGCCAAAGGGGGCAATATCAGATATTAGATTTAAAGGGGCTATCTGGGCTGTAAAAAGTTTTTACTAATGGCTGCAAATGTCCTGAAATAAAATATTTAAAAAAACAGTAAAAAAAAATCAGTACTCACCTCTCTTTTCCCTCCGGCGGCCCTCCAGGTGAATCTTTACATGCAGGCAGCATGTTACCGCTGCAACCTATCAGAGGGCTCAGCGATGACTAATTGTATTTGTTGCCTGCATGTAAACAATCACCGAGAGGGCCGCCGGAGCGTCAGCAATTGATTACTGGGGGAAGAATAGGTGAGGTCTATATTTTTTTCAGGATATTTGCAGCCTTTAGTAAAAAAAATGTTTCATCCCGAATAGGGTATATTAAATAAATTTGTTAGTGTTTTTCTAATCAATTGTTCACCTTTTCTTATATACTGTTTCGATGAAGAGCAAATGTTGATGTATCCATACATGCAACAAACAAATAAAAAAAAAATACTTTTTGACATGACTATGTTTTGCATGTGCAGTGATAACAAGGTTTACAATATAGTTAAAAGTGGATGTGCAAATGTTCCGTATTAAGGGTTGGCCCTGAGGATAATTTCTTCTAGTAAGCCCAAAAAACCACAGTCTGATTTCCCATCTTTTAATACCAACAACTGGGCAGAGAATTTAGTATCTAGTGGTGCAAAAATTCCACTTAGAAGTTACAGTGGAGGGCACAGAAATATTGACGACTTCTAGCTAGGGAAAGACTTCAGAAGTCCTTAAAGGGGTTGACCAGGAAAAAAATATTTTCTAAAAAGTGTCCTCCAGCATTGGTTTGCCTTCCCTAAAACCCCCTACTAACCTTCTAACCAGTTTCTGTTTGATCTCAATCGTCACTGCTGCTCTTTCTGTTTGTTTACATCCCTTGCTTCTGTTCCTGACTGTTTCCCGTCAGGGATGATGGGGTAATACACAGGGATGATATAACGCCATCATCCCTGTATATTACCCTATTATCCCTGTTCATAACCCAATCATCATAACCCCCATCATCCCTGTATATAGCCACCATCATCCCTGTGTATTACTCCATCATTCCTGTATATAACCCCCATCATCCCTATATATAACCGCCACCATCGGTTATATACAGGACTGATGGGTGTAATACACAGGGATGATGGGGTAATACACAGGCATGATGGGGGTTATACACAGGGATTATGGGGTTATACACAGGGATGATGGTGGTTATATACAGGAATGATGGGGGTTATACACAGGGATGATGGGGGTTATACACAGGGATGTTGAGGGTAATACACAGGGATGATGAGGTAATACACAGTGATGATATAACGCTATCATCCCTGTATATAACCTGTATATAACTCCCATCATCCCTGTATATTTCCCCATTATCCCTGTTTTTAAACCCATCATCCCTGTGTATAACCACCATCATCCCTGTGTATTATCCCATCAATCCTGTATATAACCTCCATCATCCCTATATATAACCACCATCATCCCTGTGAATTACCCCTATCATTAATGTATATAACCTCCATCATCCCTGTATATATAACCCCCAAAATCCCTAAACAGGGATGATGGCGATTATATACAGGGATGATGGCGGTTAAGTACAGGAATGATGGGGTAATACACAGGAATGATGGGGGTAATACACAGGGATGATGGGGTAATAAACAGGGATGATCGGGGTTATACACAGGGATGATGGAGGTTATATACATTAATGATGGGGGTAATGCACAGGGATGATGGTGGTTATATATAGGGATGATGTACACAGGGATGATGGGGATTGTACACAGGATGATGGGAGTTATATACAGGGATAACGGGGGTTATATACAGGAGTGATGACCCCATGATTACTGTATATAACCCCATCGGCAATGTATTTATATAACCCCATCATCCCTGTATTTATGTTACCCAGCGTGGGCCATGAGTGAAGAGGAGGGTGTGTACGAGGAGAGGTGTGGCGGGCAGGCAGTGAGGGAACTCTGCTTTGGGACTCTGGCCCTGTGGAAGTAGTTAATATCTTTTCAGCCGGAAGTGCCTTTCTGAGTAAAGGCACGGAATGTCACAGGAAATGAAAAATGTACTCTGGATGTGGTCACGTGACCGCTAATTAGAAGTAAGTAGCCATTCCAAAAATGAAATGACATTGTATTAGAAAGTTAATTGTACATGTCACCTTAGGTTTAAATAGAAATACAATTTATTCCAGGCCAACCCTTTTAAATCCTGCTACTTATTTGGAGGTAGAAAACTTTCGATAGTTCTGATATTGTGCACATTAGACTTGAGGGTGTAGGATATTTTGGTTTACTGTAAATATGGAAGTTGCAAAGATTCTATTTCCATTACCTGTACATTTCGGATAAGTTATTTTTTGTCCAACACATTTTCCCGCTGGTTTAGTACGACGATGATATCCATTCTTACATTTAAACGTGATATTTTCACCCTCCTCGTAGTATACTTCATTATTATGCACTTCATCCAACTCTAAATTGTTTTCATCAACATAATCTTGATCTATACGGCATGTCTCTATGAAATCATATAGCAAACATGATGTTTACATGACAAAGTTCAAATAAGGATCATTGTAAAAATCATTAAGTAATATACATGTTTATCCTATCAACCCCAATTACATATATCAATGGCATACTATATGCTGAACTCTTTTATACTATATTGTAAAAGGGGTTGGAGCTCCATTTATTTGCAACAAAATGTCAATTCTCTAACTTCCTTTGCATAGTGTAACATTCTTAATAGGTACCAATAAGAAGACATCAGGATTGTACATGGCATAAGGGGGGGGGGGGGACACAGTCATAAATTTGGTGTTGGGTCCCAGTTTATTCAAGTTACACCTCTGGAACCAAATGATACAATTCTATGGTCTGCATGGTCGCGGTGGTTCCCTAGTGTGGAGACGCAGGGAACTCAGTGAGCCGCCGTAACACCTGCTGCACTTGTGTCTGCTGTGTACATGAGGCCTTAGCTTGAGTTTAGACTCAAAGCTTTAAATACATTGGTTGAAAATGTTTTTGCAACTGCTTCTCTAGAAAACCACTACTGCGGTTGTTCCATGCAGATTGTAATGCTACAGTTTCAAGTCAATGGGTGAAAATATGCAGAAAAATTACTAATAAGGATACTACGTTAACAAAAAAAACAAAAAACTTCAGCCACCCTTGAAAAACTCTTTTACGTTTTCAATGTAAAATGTGAGTGTTACAAATTTCAATGACTTTTATGTATCATCCTGGATGTTAGCAGCAAGAAACAATAAATGATGCTTACTTCCAGAGAAACATCTGGTATAGCTAAACTTCCCATCATAACATTCAATCACCAAAGATGCTTGATTCGGTCGTCTAAACCCTGTCTTGCAGGTAACACTCAATTCCGTGCCATGTTTATAATTTTTATCAAGAATATTTTTAAGATTATCAGATGATTGTAACTCAATGTTGCCTTTTGCAAGATCTTCAGAGGAGATTTTACATGAACCTGAATGAAAAGTAAAAGGGAAGATTTTTAGTTTATAATTCTATTACAACCCACACAGTGGCCCACATTTATCAAACTGTTTACGCTAGCTTTTGTCATAAAATGTAAGTTCAAAAGTTTGATTCTGACGTGTCAAATGTGGAAACCTCACACCTCTGGAAGAAGGCGCTATTGTACCAAAATGCACATAGGAGTGGACACTAGCCTTCCGGAGTCCCAGTTAGCAGTAGGTACAGTATGTATTACTTTTTTAGCATTGGATATTTTGCCTACACTTATTTAATCTCCGCTACATTTGACTGACCCTCTAATTCGATGGAATATTTATGTACAATTATATTGGGGTTTATGTACTGGCTGCATCACCCAGCATATGCTCATTTACAGCGCATTATTACAGATATGTGTTGTTGACATGCCATGAAATAATCTAATAATAATATCTGTAATAATGCGCTCTAAATGAGAATATGCTGTGTGATGCAGCCAGTACATAAACCTCAATATAATTGTACATAAATGTCCCGTCGGATATATAGCATTTTTAACTTTAAGTTTTTTTGTAAAATTTCTATTTCTGACTGATGAGTCCAATTACTCCATGGGTGGCGTTTCCTCCAGTTTTAAAATAATGTTTTAAATCTATTACCTGAATAAAGTTTACAATTTATATGTACGCATGGTTATGCAGCAACTGTTCTTTTTGTAGGTTCCATATGTATATACTTACAGGTGTAGTCTTTGTTGATATCTTCCATAAATTAGCAGATCACTTTTTTTTTAACATATAACTTTCTGCACTTATACAGTTGCATTTCTTTTGTTTCATATTTAAAGAACAACTTCAATAGTGCAAATTTACACCTGCTTAGATTAGATTTTTTGACTGTGAGAGAGTTGTCAAAATTCAGCTTTTAATGTTGTACTCACTTTGACATACTGGTAGATCAGTCCATTGACCATTCTCACATTTAACAATTATAGGACCATGTATTACATATTCCTTATTGCACTCAAATTCCACATATGAGCCTGAGTCATAACTGGCTTGTTGTTCATCTTTTATTAATCCGTTTAGGATTTTTGGGGTTTTGCAGCTTCCTAAAGGTTAAAATGAAAGGAATTTTAGAACAAGTTACAGCTCATAGAGAAGTATGCATTGCTCTTGTGATGAATACATAACCATAGTTATCAGATTGACAACAATTCTGGTCATTGATTACAAGGATATTTTCCAGACAGTTTAAAGACTTTACTGGAGAGATACCCCTCATTTCACTGCCCCTTACCTTGCCATCCAAGAATTACATGTGTTTACCTATTTCAGAGTTTACATATGAAATTCAAGTGGCGTATACTATAATTGAAGTCATGGTATGTCCCTTCATTTTAAAACATCTCCCTCCCCATCAGGGGTGACACGGAAATCATAGGGGCCACCCAGCACTGAGAGCTTTGACAAATGACTACTTTTTTAATAAGTAAATGTTCACCATCATTTCATAACAGATCTTTACTGCAGTCAGAGCTCTAGTTTTCAGACAAAAGAGAAACTCCATTAATACTGTAGACAGTGAACGACTATCCTATCCCCCCTCTTCGCCATGAAGCATGTCAGATTCATCTACTGTGTGAGGCCCGCGGTCCCCACATACAGGCAGCTACGACTGCAGGACTCTGAAGTGTGCCAGCGTCTCCTTCCCATGAGATGCTGGCACACACTGCTCTCTCCCCCATATGATGCACGTAGGGTGCGTGCGCTCGTCCCCAGTCTTAAAGGGCCAGCATGAGCACCAGGAATATCATCCCAGTCCAATACCAGCACACCGGGACCTTAAAAGTAACTCTGCCCACTTGCTCATTGCCTGAGCAATGTTGTGTCTAACCCTATGTTGGTCTGAAAAGGTTCCCAAGCGTTATCCTATATCCTGTGCCTGTGCTCGGTGTCAAGTGCAGTATCCAGTGTCCGCGTTCGGCGTCACATCCAGTGTCCGTGACGACTTTAGTATCCATGCCCGATGTTCGTGACGACTTCAGTATCCGTGTCTGGTATCCGTGTCAAGTCCAGTGTCCGTGACGACTTCAGTATCCATGTCCAGTGTCCATGACAACTTCAGTATCCATGTCCGGTGTCCGTGAAGACTTCAGTATCCGTGTCTGGTGTCTGTGCCAAGTCCAGTGTCCATGACAACTTCAGTATTCGTGTCCGGTATCCGTGTCAAGTCCTGTGTCTGGGACGACTTCAGTATCTGTGACCGGCGTCTGTGTCAAGTCCTGTGTCTGTGACGACTTCAGTATCCGTGTCCGGTGTCCGTGCCAAGTACAGTGTCCAAGACGACTTCAGCATCCGTGTCCTGTATCCTAGACACGTCAGGTTGTCCAGCACAAACAAGCTTCCGATAGTCCGGCACAAGCCAGCTTCTGATTATCCGGCACAAGTCATCTACTCAGGTACTTTTGTCCTAGAGACTATTATTGACTCTCGTTTAACCAGTTGCTACTCCGCTATGGTGGAGCGGCCCAGTGGGTCCACATACCCCACAGCCATGACACACTGAGTGCACGCCCTGTTGATGTATCCGGCCTAGGTCTCTTTAACTCTAAGGAATTTCATCAGCATTTTGCTTCAGTGTTTGTAAGCCAAAACTTTTAGTAAAAACTGCACAGTAAAAAGGATAATGAAAAGATTTGTACCTCTTCCGTGTTTTGGACCCACTCCTAGTTTTATCCTACAAATACTGAAGCATAATACCGACTAATATACTGCTGCGTGAATGTACTAGCCTTAGGCTAGAAATGCCAGTTCAGACCTGGTGCTGTATAAATGTGGAGGAATTTCTTATTAAACAAATCGCAGTTGGCCCCACTCTGAAGCCTCATACACTTTACCCTCAGTAAAATATTCAAAAAAGTGGCAAATGTACTTCATAAATATGGTGCTCGGTGAACACCATATTTTGAAATGTATTTAACCCCTTTCCGACATGCGATGCGGTTGGGGGGCGCCATTGGTTGGCATGGCAGCCTGGGGAACTGATGAAGGTCCCCAGGTCTGGCATTTTTGTCAGTATCACGATATACTGCAATACATTAGATTTTCAGTATATTGTGCAAGCGATCCAACGATCGCTAGTTCAAGTCCCCTAGGGTGACAAGTAAAAAAAAGTGAAAAACAGTAAAATAAAGTTTTTTTTTTAATAAATAAAAATGAATAAAATGTTCAAAGCAAAAAAAAAAACAACCTTTTGCCATTTTGCCTCAAGCACAAAAGTATTTTTTTTTTTACATAACTGGTATCGACGCGTCCGTAAAAGTCTGGACTAAATAATGATATATTGTAATAGTTCATACGGTGAAAAATAAAAAAACGCCAGAATCGCTGTTTTTTGGTCACTTCATCTCCCACAAAAAATGGAATAAAAAGTGACCAAAAAGTCTCATGTACCCCAAAATGGTACCAATAGAAACTACAGCTCGTCACGCAAAAAAAAAAAGCCCTCATATCGCTCAATCAACAGAAATAAAAAAATAGTTATGGCTCTCAGAATATGGTGACAAAACTCAAATTTTATTTTTAACAATCATTTTGTTCCTTGCAAAAAGTAGTAAAACATAAAAAAAATATAAATTTAGTATCGCTGTAATCGGATTAATCCGCAAAATAACATGTTATTTTTACCGCTTGTGGATGCCGTAAAAACCAAACTCCCTAAAAGATTGAGGAATCACTGTTGTTTTCCTATTCCACCCCACAAATATTTTTCCAGTTTCCCACTACATTATATGGTACAATAAATGGTGCAGTGAAAATCTACAACTCATCCTGCAAAAAAAACAGCCCTTATACGGCAATTTTGATGGAAAAATAAAAAAGTTAGTGCTTTTGGAAAGAGGGGAGGAAAAAACTAAAGTGAAAATCCGAAAAATGGCTGCGACGGGAAGTGGTTAAGGCAGACAACCAGCGTAAATTGATTAACAAATCAACCTCATACAGCTCCAAATCCCCTGCTTCCTTTTACACAGTACATGATAAAGCTACCACCACTAGGGGAAGGTCAATGGAAGTTATCAAAATTTCTATGTAGTGAGCTTTCACTAGTAGCTGCTGCAGGTAAATGCAGTGATTCTATGTTGGGAAGCAGGAGTTTAATGCATGGCCCTTTGCACCATTTTCACAGGCTCCATAGCGGTCGTGTTGTCTGCCTCTATGGTAGAGTCATTTATGTTTGTGCTGTCCTCAATGCTGATAAATACAGGCAGATACTTATCCATCATGAAAGACCATCAGGGAGGCGTTTCATTGGCTCCAAATTTATTCTGCAGCAGGACAACAACCCCAAACATACAGCCAATGTCATTAGGAACTATCTTCAGCGTAAAGAAGAACATGGAGCCCTGGAAGTAATTATATGGCCCCCACAGAGCCCTGATCTCAACATCATCAAGTCTGTCTGGTAAAAAATGAAGAGACAGAAGGATTTGAGGATACTTACATCCAGTGTTCCCTATAAGGTGCGTGGCTGCATGGCCACGCATCTTCCATGATCCGCCCGCTCACTAAATGTTAAAGCCCGCGCACTGTCACGGGCGGAGGGCGGATGCAGTGGCGTCGCTAGCACCGGAGGTGCATCCTCGGGACACACATACAATTGAATACTATAGGCTGCAGGTCACGTTAGGCCTGCAGCCTATAAGGCACTAGGAGTCGCACAGGCCGGGGTGATGACGTCACATCATCACGCCGGTCTACGCATGCGTCCCGTCTGAGAGGCAGAGTAGCGCCCCGTCTGTCGCTGGAACGGGGCAAGGTAAGTACAATCTTATTTTTTTTTAGGGAACTGTGTGGCATTATATACAGGGGGAGGGGGGGCTGTGTAGCACTATATACAGGGGAGGGCGGCTGTGTAGCGCTATATACAAGGGGAGGAGGGGGGCTGTGTAGCACTATATACAAGGGGAGGGGGCTGTGTAGCACTATATACAAGTGGAAGAGCGGGGCTGTGTAGTGCTATATACAGGGGGGCGGGGGGCTGTGTAGAACTATACACAAGGGGAGGAGGGGGCTGTGTAGCGCTATATACAAGGGGAGGAGGGGGGGCTGTGTAGCACTATATACAAGGGGAGAGGGGGGCTGTGTAGCGCTATATACAAGGGGGGCTGTATAGCGCTATATACAAGGCGAGGAAAGGGGCTGTGTAGCACTATATACAAGGAGAGAGGGGGCTGTGTAGCGCTATATAAAGGGGGGAATTTCTGTGTAGCGTTATATACAAGGGGAGGAGGGGGCAGTGTAGCGCTATATACAAGGGAAGGGGGGGGCTGTGTAGCGCTATATACAAGGGTAGAGGGGGCTGTGTAGCGCTATATACAAGGGTAGAGGGGGCTGTGTAGCGCTATATACAGGGGGGGAATTGCTGTGCAGCGTTATATACAAGGGGAGGAGGGGGGCTATGTAGCGCTATATACAAGGGGAGAGGGGGCGGTTAGCGCTATATACAAGGAGAGGAGGGGGCTGTGTAGTGCTATATAAAGGGGGAGGGGGCTGTGTAGCACTATATACAAGGGGAGAGGGGGGCTGTGTAGCGCTATATACAAGGGGGGCTGTATAGCGCTATATACAAGGGGCGGAAAGGGGCTGTGTAGCACTATATACACAAGGAGAGAGGGGGCTGTGTAGTGCTATATACAGGGGGGAATTTCTGTGTAGCGTTATATACAAGGGGAGGAGGGGGCTGTGTAGCGCTATATACAAGGGGAGGAGGGGGCTGTGTAGCGCTATATACAAGGGTAGAGGGGGCTGTGTAGCGCTATATACAGGGGGGGAATTGCTGTGCAGCGTTATATACAAGGGGAGGAGGGGGGCTATGTAGCGCTATATACAAGGAGAGGAGGGGGCTGTGTAGTGCTATATAAAGGGGGAGGGGGCTGTGTAGCGCTATATACAAGGGGAGAAGTGTGGCTGTGTAGCGTTATATACAAGGGGAGAGGGAGCTGTGTAGCGATATATACAGGGGGAAATTGCTGTGTAGCACTATATACAAGCGGAGAAGGGGGCAGTCTAACACTATATACACAAGGGGAAGAGGAGGGCTGTGTAGAACTATATACAAGAGGAGGGGGCTGTGCAGCACTATATACACAAAGGAAAGAGGGGGGCTGTGTAGTGCTATATACAAGGGGAGAGGGGTGCTGTGTAGCACTATATAAAGGGGGGAATTGCTGTGTGGCAGTATCTGCAGGGTGCTGTGTGGCTCTAACTACAGGGTGCTGTGTGGCACTACCTACAAGGGTATAATGTGGCACTACCTACACGGGGCTGTGTGGCACTATCTACAGGGGTCTGTGTGGCACTATCTACAGGGGTCTGTGTGGCACTATCTACAGGGGTCTGTGTGGCACTATCTACAGGGGTCTGTGTGGCACTATCTACAGGGGTGTCTGTGCGGCACTATCTACAGGGGGGTCTGTGTGGCACTTTCTATAGGGGCGCTGTGTATCAGTATCTACAGGGGGGGTCTGTGTGTGGCGTTATCTGCAGGGGGCTGTGTGTGATGCTATCTACAGCGGAGTGACGCTATCTACATGGGGATGTGTGTGACGCTATCTACAAGGGGGTGAAGCTGTCTACAGGGGGGTTTTGGCGCTATCTACAAGGGTCTGTATGGCACTATCTACAGGGGGTCTGTGCGGCACTATCTACAGGGGGTCTGTGCGGCACTATCTACAGGGGGGTCTGTGCGGCACTATCTACAGGGGGGTCTGTGTGGCACTATCTACAGGGGGGTCTGTGTGGCACTATCTACAGGGGGGTCTGTGTGGCACTATCTACAAGGGGGTCTGTGTGGCACAATCTACAGGGGGTTTGTGTGGCACTATCTATAAGGACAGTGGTATAATGAGGGATTCTTTCATTGATGCCTATAGTTGGTGTTCATAACGGTCTATTTTGCTGCTAGACTTGTAAGATTATAGTATTTTAAAAAGTTATTCAAAACTAATTTAAAATAAGTTTTCTTATTTTCTTATTTAGTCGCTATATTAGCGTTTACTGGGGGTATTACTTTTGGTCATCAGATCGCCTACCATTCATGGAGACCTGCCCTGCTCTCTAGGGTATGTTCACACGCTTAACCAAAAACGTCTGAAAATACGGAGATGTTTTCAAGGGAAAACAGCTCCTGATTTTCAGACGTTTTTTGAGCAACTCGTTTTTCGCTGCATTTTTCGTGGCGTTTTTTACAGCCGTTTTTTGGAGCTGTTTTCAATAGAGTCTATGAGAAAACGGCTCCAAAGACGTCCCAAGAAGTGTCCTGCACTTCTTTTGATGAGCAGTCATTTTACGCGCCGTATTTTGACAGCGAAGCGTAAAATGACAGCTCGTCTGCACAGAACATCGTAAGACCCATTGCAAGCAATGGGCAGATGTTTGTCAACGTATTGGAGCCGTCTTTTCAGGCGTAATTCAAGGCGTAAAACGCCTCCATTACGTCTGAAAAGAGGTCGTGTGCACATACCCTAAGGCTGGGTTCACACAGAGTTTTTTTACGCGTTTTTTGGCGCAGAAACCGCTCTGCAAAACTCGCCAAAAAATGGCCGAAAATGACTCCCATTGATTTCAATGGGAGGCGGGGGCAGTTTTCACCCGCGAGACGCTTAACCAAAAACGTCTGAAAATACGGAGCTGTTTTCAAGGGAAAACAGCTCCTGATTTTCAGGCATTTTTGAAGCTGAGAATTAAGCTTCTTTTAATTTGGAGCTTCTTTTGAGGCTTCTTTTCAGGCGTTTTTTGAAAATCAGCTCCAAAAAGCGCCTCAAGAGGTGACATGCTACTGAATTAAATGCTGTTTTTCCCATTGATTTCAATGGGCAGATGTTTGTAGAGGTTCAGCTTCAGTTTTTTCAGGCGTTTTTCGAGGTGTAAACGGCCCGAAATATGCTTGAAACCACTGCGTGTGAACATACCTTTAGGCCTTATTCACACGAGCGTGTGCGTTTTGCGTGCGCAAAAAACGCTGCGTTTTGCGCGTGTTGCAGTTCCGTGTGTCATCAGTATGTGGTGCGTGGCTGCGTGATTTTCGTGCAGCCGCAATCATTATGACACTCTGTTTTCATGTTACGAAACAGTAAAGAAGGAGGTGCTTTTATGTTTACCTTCACTTCTTTAACAACTGTAGCGCGAACCACGCGCGTCACCCGGAAGTGCTTCCGTGTGCCATGCGCGATTTTCAAGGCTCCCATTGACTTCAATGGGTGCGTGATGCACGAAAAATGCCAAAGTATAGGACATGTCGTGCGTTTCACGCAGCGGACATACGCTGCGTGAAAATCACAGACTGTCTGAACGGCCCCATTGATTTTCACGAGCGTATCACGGACGTGAACTATGCTCGTGTGAATAAGGCCTTAGGACATGGCCACACGTAGCGGAATTGCTCTGGAATTCCGCTGCGGACACTCCGCAGCGGACCCGTTTCTCCATTGCCTTCCACAGCTTTGTGGTTGGGTTCGTTTGCACGTTGCGGACGATTCCGCTGCAGAGCATAGGCTGCGGTGCGGAATTTGGTGTCCGCAGCATACAATGGTTGTTGCGGAGGTGTGGCGGACTG
Organism: Rhinoderma darwinii; assembly: GCF_050947455.1. Taxonomy (NCBI): domain Eukaryota; kingdom Metazoa; phylum Chordata; class Amphibia; order Anura; family Rhinodermatidae; genus Rhinoderma; species Rhinoderma darwinii. The sequence continues at coordinate 57,260,839 of NC_134693.1, forward strand.
TTTGCGGACTCATTGCGGAATTTCTCCATTGACTTCAATGGAGATTCTAAGTTCCGCAATGAAGTCCGCAGATGTAATGCAGATGTTGTGTGCTGCGGAGCGTATTGGTTTTTTAACTTGACATTTCTTCATTCTGGCTGGACCTATGTATTTCTAGGTCTACAGCCAGACTGAGGAAGTCAATGGGGCTCCCGTAATTACGGGTGACTACGTGTGTGCACCCGTAATTACGGGAGTGTTGCTAGGCGACGTCAGTAAATAGTCACTGTCCAGGGTGCTGAAAGAGTTAAGCGATCGGCAGTAACTGTTTCAGCACCCTGGACAGTGACTACCGATCACAATATACAGCAACCTGCAAAAAAAATAGAAGTTCATACTTACCGAGAACTCCCTGCTTCTTCCTCCAGTCCGGTTTCCCAGGATGACGTTTCAGTCTAAGTGACGACTGCAGTCAATCACAGGCTGCAGCGGTCACATGGACTGCCGCGTCATCCAGGGAGGTCAGGCTGGATGCCGAAAGAGGGACGCGTCACCAAGACAACGGCCGGTAAGTATGAAATTCTTTTACTTTCACTAGGGAAAGGGCTATCCTGCACTGATAGAGAGAAGGGAAGTACTTTCACCTCAATACGCAGCGGCTAGTCCGCATCAATTTATTGCCCATTTTGGGCAGATCCGCAACAGAATCTGCAACGCAGATTCTGTGCGGCATTGATGCGGACAGTTGCGGAAGAATTCCGCCACGTGTGGCCATGCCCTTAGAGGGAACATTGCTTACATCCTCAGAAGATCTGTGGATAGTTCTCCAAGATGTTTGGAATAACCTCCCTGCTGAGTTCCTTCAAAAACTGTGTAAGTGCACCTAGAAGAATTGATGCTGCTTTGAAGGCAAAGGGTGTTCACACCAGATATTAGTTTGATTTAAATTTATTTGATTTAAATTTATTTTCTGTTTATTTACTTTGTATTTTGTTAATTGATAATAGTTTTTTTTTTAACACTTCCATTTTTTAAAGCATTCTTTCTTTGCAGCATCTTTCCACAACTGCCTAATACTTTTGCACAGTACTGTGTGTGTGTGTGTGTGTGTGTGTGTGTGTGTGTGTGTGTGTGTATGTATATATATATATATATATATATATATACATACACACACACACATATATACATATATATACACACACATACATATATATGCTTGCTGATTTTGTAAGTTTGCCCACTGTCAAAGACATGAACAGTCTAGAATTTTTAGGCTATGTTAATTTTACCAGTGAGAGATAGATTATATATATAAAAAAAAAAAGAAAATCACATTGTCAAAATTATATATATTTATTTGCATTGTTCATGTCTTTGACAGTGGGCAAACTTACAAAATCAGCAAGGGATCAAATACTTATTTCCTTCACTGTATATATACTAGTTAATTTGGGAAGTATTTAACCAATTCATTGAGTTAGCGAATGGATTTCATGAATGTTACTAAGCAGTTTTTCGTTCAGTGCTGTCAGCACAGTACCAGTTATAAACAGTCTGGTTATTATAATGATATAGTGAATGCTCTTATCAAGCACATGCATATGGAGCAGACTTACTTGAAGCAGTACATTTTGGGTAGTTTATATTTCCCTGTACACATTTGACTTCCAGTTTATTTTCTGGTATCATTCCTTCATTACATTGAAATACGATTGTTTGTCCATGGTCCACTACGGTGCTGATGTTGTAAAAAATATTATTGGTAATCATTGTCAATTGTTCTAATGCGCAAAAACCTGTAAAAAAATCATTTAAATTGTTACTGATGGTAAATGTTTATTGGGCACAATGTACACAGCAGAAAACGGAAAAACAGAAATCAATCACACAGGGCAGATATGCTGCTTAATAGCACGCAGCGTATATGCCCTGTGCGCCGCAGTTAATTCCGGGCGAAAAAACGCAGCAAACTGCGGTGCAGTTTTTCACCCGGAATGTCTGCTGTGAAATACCTCAGCACTTAGCTAGCCTGCTAGCAGGCAGGTCTCCTGGGATGACGTTTCATCCCAGGAGACTGCTGCCTGTGATTGGCTGCAGCGGCGGTCACATGGGATGTAGAATCTTACCAGGAGACCAGCCCTTTGATGTCATCCAGGCCAGCCTCCTGTAATGATGTTTCATCCCATGTTACCGCCGCTACAGCCTGTGATTGGCTGCAGTGGTCACATGAGTTGAAATGTCATACCAGGAGGCCGGCCTGGAGGAAGAAACACAGACTCCTAGGTAAGTATAGTTGTATTTTTTTCAGAGTTGCGTTTTTTTGTGGCGGAATCACTGCGAACCCACCTCAAAAAACACAACTTCTATTTTTGCGGGTTTTACTTCCCCATTTATTTGAATGTGGAAAAGATGCAACAAATAAGCAGCGATTACGCAAATACAATCGAAAATTTCAGTATTTACGCAGAGTGTGGAGGAGATTTGTTCAATCTCATCCTCTATGCTGCTACGCTATTCTACTGCGTTATTTCCGTCCGCAATTCCGGATGAAAAAACGCCGCAATTCCGCCACTGCTGAAATTTCTTGGGCCTACCTTCCGCTATTTTAAAACTGAATACAAGTAAGTAACACCCCAACACACACACACAAAAATAGGGAAGAACTATACATCAAATGTTAAAGTAGTAACTTACACACTTTTTTTTTAGCATTACCGATTTTAATAACCCATAGCTGGAGTTTTAATGCTATAGTTTACTAATAGTAAGACTTGTCCCCACTAGCTGTAAGTTAAAAGAGTTGTCTCAGCAGGACAAGCCCTGTTCATATGCCATATTAGGGCATATAGACGTCATAGAGCCCGGCGGATTACAAAAGTGTATTCTGGCGTGTACTTTTTTTTTTTTAAAGGATGGAATAGCGTAGACCGGGAGGTATATGTTTTCTTAACATTGGAGGGTATGAGTGACATATACCACTGTATGATGTATACCTTAAATGAATACCATTATATTCTATGGGTGATTTATACTTTAAACAAATGCCTAATAGTGGAATCCGTTACCCATAGACTATAATGGTATCTGTTTAATGGATATGTCAAGAACTCATCACCCCAGTTTAACAAATATGATTAAAGTCCATGGTGATAAATGCCACTGTTAGGCATTCATCACAGCCTACTTTTAATGTATGCATTGGGAGCTTCTTCCGGACATATAAGTCAAACGTAGGCAAACACGTCTTGTGAATATTGCCTTAAGGTGTGCCTCATGGGGAGAGTGTGATACACGGCCATCTCTAGCACCGGGCAGGGGGTGCAAAGGCCCAGGACGCCAATGGCTGAAAGGCCAGCGGCGCTGCCACTGAAACCAACCGCTGCCACCCCCTGCTGCAATATAATTGTATCCATGTCTATAGTACGCACATATGATATAACGGACCACTAGCGCTGGCAGGGCAAGGAATATTAGTTCCTTGCCTTGCCATTCATTGCCTTTTAATGAATGTCATTCAGCTACAGCAGACCTGGACAGAAGAGACAGGCTTGCGTTGCTAGAGGACGGAATCAGGTGAGTATGTAAAATTTTTGTTGTTTTTTTGGACAGTGTGAATGGCTATCTACAGGGGGCTCTATCTACAGGGGGCTCTATCTAAAGGAGGCTCTATGGGGGCACTATGTATCGGGGGTACTAACTTCAGGAGGATCTATGGGGGCCACCATCTACAGGGGGCTGTATGTGGGCCACTATCTACAGGGGAATCTATGGTGGTCATTATCTACAGGGGGCACTATTTTTCAGGGGACTCTATGGGGGGCACTATCTACAGGTGGCTCTATGAGGGACACTTTCTACAGGGGGCTTTATGAGGGGCATGATCTACATGGGGTATTAAGGGGGCACTATCTACAGGGGAATCTATGAGGGCACTATCTATAGGATGCAGTGTGTTTCTGTAAGGTGTTTTACTTTACAGTGCGTGACACCATTATATTATTATGTGGCACCATGAGAATTGAATCTTTGTTTATAGGTCCGGAAAGATTTGAAAAGTGTGAACCTGAAGACATCTGAGTGGCAAACTGCAGAAATGGGCAGCGGCCGGGAGAAGTCATCATAGAGGTCTGGACCGGATGGAGAATAATAGAGAAAAGCAACGACTAGAAACTGAGAAGACGTCAATTGTGAGTCACTAAATGTAAATGTTTAGTCTGCATCTAACTAATCAGTATTGTAGTTACTGTATGATCTGCAGCGAGATGTTGGGTGATATGATATTTTTTGTGAAACAGCAACTCCCATTATTTAGGCCATGCTGGGAGCTGTAGTTTTACACAGTTCAAATCTGTATAGCAGGGGTTAAACTGAATTTTCAAATGATCTCTGTACTGAGCTGTATTTGTGCTGTATATATGTACTGAGCTTTGTTCTGGTGCTGTATATAGAAGTTCTGAGCTTGGTTCTAGTACTGTATTTATTTACGGAGCTTGATTCTGGTCCTGTATATATGTACTGAGCTTGGTTCTAGTGCTGTAAATATGTGTATTGAGCTTGGTTCTGGTACATTATTTATGTACTGAGCTTTGTTCTTCTGCTGCATTTATGTATTGAGCTTTGTTCTGGTGCTGTATTAATTTACTGAGCTTAGTTCTGGTACCATATTTATTACTGTGCTTCTTCCAGTGCACACAGTGAATATGCATGCCTATGTGCACAAATAGTCTATAACTAATAAGTGTAATATAGAGAGTGCAGGTAGATAGGTACAGTATGTCATTTATCTACATGTATACACTGCAGATTTTAAGCAGCATGTGATCAGGATTTGTATAAATCCTATATACTTGTATTAAACAGATTTCCATCACATGTGAACATAAAAATTACATAGTTTTTTTTGTGCTATCTGTCCTCTATCATCCTATAGGGCAGGTGGGATGCCGTTTCACTGTTCGCCTCAGCCAGCAGAAGAGCTAGGTGCACCCCTGGGCGCAGGAATCAGCTATACAATGCAACAGTCAGTGACCCGCTGTGGTAATAATGCCTTTGTCCTGTCCTCCTCTCGGCCTTTTGAACTGGAGGCAACGGCGAAGCCAAAAGCAGGAGAGGAGACAGTGAGGAGAGGACTCCTACCCAGGCCAGACCCATCTACACTGCAGCCTCAGCCTGGGAAAAGATATGTGACTGGTAGTTTGTCCCTAGATTCAATGCGTTACTGTCAGCAGCCGCACTCTTCCCTTTGGGCTATGTATGTAATTTAATTCTATCTTTTATACACAGGTGCTTGCTCAGCTCTTAATATTAATGTTGTGATCATTATTTTTCGATTTTGGAGGGGGGCAGCATTTTTCTGATGTTCGCCCTGTTGGCCAAATTCCCTAAAAACTGCCCTGTTGTGATGTTCACATTTTCTGGTGATTACATACCCACCCTGTCTTCATAGGTTAAGTGTGTAAATATTGTGACAAAATAAGTTTAGTGCGTAGATAAGCTTATTGCATACAGTAGATGCCGCACCAGATGCAAGTCTAAAGAATAGATACAGGAAGATTACTGCAGACATGCAGTAAAAGAACCAAGCCTGTTGCACCATTGGCCGCAGTGTTCCTCGGTGGAAGCAGTAATAAATAGGAACACCTTGTGCACATGTCTATGTTATGACACTTACCAGTTTTGAAGCATTTGGGATATTCCAGCTTTCCATGTTCACAAAAAAATGCCATCTGGGTGTTAGCAGGAGCATTAAATCCATTTTTACAAGCATATTCTATGCGTTCACCATGTTTACTGTAAAGTTTTTTTTCACCTTTCCACCTTAGCTGTATATTATTTTCTTCCATGTCTTTTTCCTTTGCAGTACATGGCTCTGTAACATAAAATTAGCATTTTTACACTATGATTTATATATATATATATATATATATATATATATATATATATATATATATATATATATATATATATATATATTTGAAGTAAAATTTCATCCAGTCAATCCTGATCTTTGTCAACAATACCAATTCAATTAATGCAATATGTGCAATGACATACATTAATTTTGCATTTTAATTGTTCCATCGTTGTAGAAAAAGAATATAGTAAAATGAGACTATTACTCTATGGAAAACTATCCATTCATTTCAAAACCTCAAAAATGTTAAAAGGTTATGTACACCCTTGAAAACTTTTTTTATTTTATTTACTTTTTGAGATACAGTTCTTTTGTATCCTGCATACAGAGCAGCTGTATCTAGCGCTGAAACCTGTATCCGTCAGGTCAGCGGCACTGACGGGTTTAGTGAAAGTGGGTCCTGGGTGTCTCTGACATGCAGGATCAATCTGTTATCGATCACATCTAAGTTATGAGCTTATATGTGATCCGTAACAGCTCGATCCTGCGTGTCAGAGACGCGCAGGACCCGCTGACACTGAACCCGCCAGTGCCGCTGACGTGTACAGGTTTCAGCATTTGATACAGCTGCTCTGCATTCAACATACAAAGCAGCTGTATTTTAAAAAGTAGTTTTTAAAAGGTGTACATAGCCTTTAACACATCAAATACAAAACGTTAGCGCATGTCTTCAAAGTGTAAATAAACTTGCTCTAAACACACTGATACACTTTTTTTTATTAAATAATAATAATAAAAAAACTGTTTTCAAAAGTTTCCATAGCCCTTAAGTCAGAATAAGAAAAAAAAAATAAAAACACAAGGATACGGTATTTATAATAAAACTGGTAATAAAATACAGGCGCTAGAAAATTATAAATCATACACTATACAGTAAATATTCTCTTTATACTACTGGACTATACAGTATAGGAGATACCAGTCACATGAAAAGTTATACATAGGGAACTTCAAGCTGCTTGGTTACAATGCAAAATCTGTGGGACTCCTAAGTCAGGTCCTCTAATTGTAGTCCCTTATTCCAGACAGTCATCGCGAACTATAGAGCAAGATGATGCCGCTGTAGAGGATTATAACCCTAATATATGCATATAGAAAAGGAAAAGAGAGGATGAGATAAATTCCTACCCTTAATTCAAGGCAGCGTTAATATCCTTACTTCTTACTTTACATGCATGGGCTCAACGCGTTTCTACAGTACTCTGTTTATTCAGGAGCCTATTGTCAAGTTATAAGAGGACTTGCATACAACTCAGATGGGCAAGAACAGCATTGATGCCAGCCATGACGTGCCCTGCTCTTAAATAGGAGATGTCCCTCCCCTTGATAAAGTCAGCCCATATCCTCAGCCAATCAAGGTCTGGTTTTAGCCCAATCCCTTGTTCCATAGACAACAGGATGCAGGCTATAGATGTACTCATGTCATGGTACTTGAATGAAGATACTACCGTACAGATGCCATGTCAGTTACAAAAAAAGGTTTGTATTGTATGTTGGCACTCTTTAATAGACATGGATTCATAGCATATCTGAGCAATCGCTCTTAAGGGGGATATTAACTGATATGCTATAAATTCTGGTGTGCTTTAGAGCGCCAACATAATATACAAACCTCTTTTGCAACTGGCAAGAATCTGTACAGTAGTAAATCTTATGCAATTATCACGGCATGAGTACATCCAGGTCCCGCGTCCATTTGTCTTTGAAATGAGGGGATGGGCCCAGGGTGGAACTGAGCTGATACTGCTATTAAGTTTGGTGAGCTCCATATTCTCTGCTCATGTTCTCACACATGGAGAGGGAAGGGGCAGAGGCCGCAAAAGAGATGGAAGTTCCTCCCACAGCCTGGCCCTGCAAGAAACTTGTGAGTTAGTGAAGCAAGGGAGGATGTTAGTGTCTATTGGAGAAGATATCCGCTATTTGTGCTTTCATATGTGCCTGTGTGTGTCTCTGTTTGTGTGCGTGTGTGTGTGTGTGTATTGTGAGGGTTTAGCATCAGGAGAGGTTGGTACAGCGGTTTCTTTGTAGCCAGAGACAGGGACACCGTGCATTAAAAGTCATAACAGGGCTTTGCCTGTGTTTTTATTCTTGTCAAAGAAACAGCCTCTTGTACAACAAGGCAAAATACAAAATAAATCCTGCTCGTCTGAGCACTAACTAAACAAGGTATTATCTAACTATACCAAGTGCCTTCCTACCAGGCACTGGACACAAAGTAACACAGGTCTTTACTCACATAGCATACAGGCTACTCCAGCCTTAGTAGTCTCCAGTCTGAGTCAGGGGTGAGACTCCCACACACTGTGTCTGCACCTTTTTATACACAGGCTACAGGTGCAGCTAATTGAGCAGCAGCCTTGTCCTACAAACAGAGATGGACTAGGGATTGGGGAACCCGCCCTGCTCTTCTCCAATCCAACTCCAGGCCCTTTTTTCCGGCTTTTCCTTAAGCCGAGATTGGAAAACTAGAGCTTTCTATTGCAAGAACTACGCATTCCCTGGAGCCTAGGATACATATGACAGGATTCTAGGGGAAATATACCTTCCCTCAATGACTTTACCTGTCACTGTCTCACAGTATATACTAGTCCTTCTCACTGAATTAGAATATCAAAAAGTTAATTTATTTCAGTAATTCAATACAAAAAGTGAAACTGATATATTACATAGATTCATTACACACAGAGTGATTTATTTCCAGCATTTTTTTTCTTTTAATATTGATGATTATGGTAACAGTTAATGAAAACCCCTAATTTAGTGTCTCAGAAAATTAGAATATTATATAAGCCCAATTTCCAAAATGATTTTTAATACCGAAATGTTGGCCTACTGAAAAGTATGTAAAGTATATGCACTCAATAATTGGTCGGGGCTCCTTTTGCATTAATTACTGCATCAATGTGGCGTGGCATGGAGGCGATCAGCCTGTGGCACTGCTGAGGTGTTATCAATGTGGCATGGCATGGAGGTGATCAGCCTGTGGCACTGCTGTGGTGTTATGGAAGCCCAGGTTGCTTTGATAACGGCCTTCAGCTCGTCTGCATTGTTGGGTCTGGTGTCTCTAATCTTCCTCTTGACAATACCCCATAGATTCTCTATGGGGTTTAGGTCAGGCGAGTTTACTGGCCAATCAAGCACAGTGATACTGTGGTTATTAAACCAGGTATTGGTACTTTTGGCAGTGTGGGCAGGTGCCAAGTCCTGCTGGAAAATGAAATCAGCATCTCCATAAAGCTTGTCAGCATAGGGAAGCATGAAGTGCTCTAAAATTTCCTGGTAAACGGCTGTATTGACTCTGGACATGATATATGATCATCATTTTCATATGTAGGTTAAAACACTGTCATTAATATAAATAGCTGTGTAGAATTCCTAAAGCTGGGTGAGGAACAGCAGACTGTGCTACAAAGTTGTGGTTGTTGAAGACAGTTTCATGTCACAGGTCCACTATGGCAAGATTGAGCACAGCAACAAGACACAAGGTAGTTATACTGCATCAGCAAGGTCTCTCCCAGGCATAGATTTTAAATCAGATTGGGGTTTCAAGATGAGCAGTTCAAGCTCTTTTGATGAAGCACAAAGAAATGGGCAACATTGAGGACCATAGATGCGGTCAGCCAAGGAAACTTAGTGCCGCAGATCAAAGACACATCATGCTTACTTCCAATCAAAATCAGAAGATGTCCAGTAGTGCCATCAGTTCAGAACTAGCAGAAACCATTGGGGCCCAGGTACCCATCTACTGTTTAGAGAATTCTGGCCAGAAGTGGTCTTCATGGAATTGCGGTAAAAAGTCAGACATTCGACGTGGAAACAAGGCTAAGCGAATAAACTATTCACAAAAACATAGGAAATGGGGTGCAGAAAAATGGCAGCAGGTGCTCTGGACTGATGAGTCAAAATTGTTAATATTTGGCAGTAACAGAGGGCAGTTTGTATGCCAAAGGGCTGGAGTGCGAAACAATAATGAGTGTCTGCAGGCAACAGTGAAGGTTCCTTGCAAGTTTGGGGATGCCTTTCAGCAAATGGAGTTGGGGATTTGGTCAGAATTAATGGTGTCCTCAATGCTGAGAAATACAGGAAGATACTTATCCATCATGCAATACCATCAGAGAGGCATTTGATTAGCCCCAAATTTATTCAGCAGTAGGATAATGACCCCCATACATACAGTCAATATGAGTAAGAACTATCTTCAGCATAAAGAAGATCAAGAAAACCTGGAAGTGATGATATGGCCCCACAGAGTCCTAATCACAATATCATTGAGTCTGTCTTGGATTACATGAAGAGACAGAAGGACCGAGGAAGCCTACATCCTCAGATCTGTGGTTAGTTCTCCAAGATGTTTGGAACAGCCTCCCTGACAAGTTCCTTCAAGAACTGTGTGCAAGTGTACCTAGAAGAATTGATGCTGTTTTGAAGGCAAATGGTGGTCACATCAAATATTGATTTGATTTAGATTTTTCTTCTGTTCATTCACTTGCATTTTATTCATTGATAAAAAAAAAATATGAATTTTATGAATTTTATTTTTTAAAGCATTCTTACTCTGTAGATTTTTCCACATCTGTCTAAAACTTTTGCACATCACTGTATATGTCTCACCGAAGGCACAGACGTGATGTGAACAGAACATTAATAACAGTGGACAGCTGACATTAGCGCCGAACAACCCTTCTTTGTATAATCACACCAGAAGTCTCTGCATATATTAGAAACTACTTTTACTGCCGGTTTTAGAATACAACAGCCATATCAGCACCTTTAGCAGCATCATCGTCCAGCTGAGTTACTCTAAGTGTCTTTCTTCCCTCCACGCAGTGGCGTAACTACCGCCGTAGCAGCAGTAGCGCCGGCACGGGCCCCCACCATGGCCGCAGGCTCCGCTAGCAGCCGCTATGGCTGCTACAGCGGGACGCCACTGAACAGTACGGCAGAGCAGGGAGGTATCTCCCCGCTCTGCCATTAAGCAAAAGACATGTATCCCCTATGCACAGGATAGGTGATACATGTGTGATCGCCTGCAGCGATAGGGAGAACGGGGGACTGAAAGTCCCCTGAAGTTCTCCATCACAAACCTCGGACTTCCGGGGTCTGTGTCGGCAGCTCCGGAGAAATGAATGGAGCGCCGGTCCCACTTGTGCGCATGCGTGACCAGCAGTGGCGGATTATCATTAGGGCGTTTCGGGCGGTCGCCCGGGGCCCAAGACTGCCAGGGGGCCCAAGGCTCCCAGCGAGCCTATGACCGCCCGAACCCCCTCATGCCCAGTGGCGTCGCTAGCACCGGAGGGAGCCCCGGTGCCAGGACCGCACCTGTCAGGCGAGGGGAGCTTTGCTTCTACTTAGCAGCCGTGGTCTGTGCTGCTTTAGAAGCTCCCCCTCCAGCCCCCCTTCCCTGCTCTAAACATCTCTGCTGCTAGCTGTCGGGACATGGGGGAGGGGAGACTGTCGGCGGGCTCTGTGCTGTGAGCAGGAGAAGAGCTGCAGTGAAGACATAAAAGGTAAGTGCATGTGTGTTTAATATCCATATTCATGTGTGTTTAATGTCCATATTAATGTATGTTTAATGTCCATATTCATGTATGTTTAATGTCCATATTAATGTATGTTTAATGTCCATATTCATGTATGTTTAATGTCCATATTCATGTATGTTTAATGTCCATATTCATGTGTTTACAAGGTGTACTTTGTGTATAATGTGCATACTCGTGTATAATGTGCCTACTTAGTGTATAATGTGCATACTCGTGTGTACTTTGTGTACTATGCATACTTTGTGTATAATGTGCCTACTTTGTGTACTTTGTGCATAATGTGTGTACTTTGTGTACTGTGCGTACTTTGTGCATAATGTGCGTACTTTGTACTGTGCGTACTTTGTGCATAATGTGTGTACTGTGCGTACTTTGTGCATAATGTGGTACTTTGTGTACTGTGCGTACTTTGTGCATAATGTGCCTACTTTGTACTGTGCGTACTTTGTGCATAATGTGCCTACTTTGTGCGTACTTTGTGCATAATGTGCGTACTTTGTGCATAATGTGGTACTTTGTGTACTGTGCATACTTTGTGCATAATGTGCCTACTTTGTGAATAATGTGCGTACTTTGTGCATAATGTGCGTACTTTGTGCATAATGTGCGTACTTTGTGCATAATGTGCGTACTTTGTGTACTTTGTGCATAATGTGCGTACTTTGTGTACTTTGTGCATAATGTGCATACTTTGTGCATAATGTGCGTACTTTGTGCATAATGTGCGTACTTTGTGCATAATGTGCGTACTTTGTGCATAATGTGCGTACTTTGTGTACTGTGTGTACTTTGTGCATAATGTGCGTACTTTGTGCATAATGTGCCTACTTTGTGTACTTTGTGCATAATGTGCGTACTTTGTGCATAATGTGCGTACTTTGTGCATAATGTGCCTACTTTGTGTACTTTGTGCATAATGTGCGTACTTTGTGCATAATGTGCGTACTTTGTGCATAATGTGCCTACTTTGTGTACTTTGTGCATAATGTGCGTACTTTGTGCATAATGTGCCTACTTTGTGTACTTTGTGCATAATGTGCGTACTTTGTGCATAATGTGCGTACTTTGTGCATAATGTGCGTACTTTGTGCATAATGTGGTACTTTGTGTACTGTGCGTACTTTGTGCATAATGTGCCTACTTTGTGTACTTTGTGCATAATGTGCGTACTTTGTGCATAATGTGCGTACTTTGTGCATAATGTGCCTACTTTGTGTACTTTGTGCATAATGTGCGTACTTTGTGCATAATGTGCCTACTTTGTGTACTTTGTGCATAATGTGCGTACTTTGTGCATAATGTGCGTACTTTGTGCATAATGTGGTACTTTGTGTACTGTGCGTACTTTGTGTACTTTGTGCATAATGTGGTACTTTGTGTACTGTGCGTACTTTGTGCATAATGTGCCTACTTTGTGTACTTTGTGCATAATGTGCCTACTTTGTGCATAATGTGCCTACTTTGTGCATAATGTGCCTACTTTGTGTACTGTGTGTACTTTGTGCATAATGTGCGTACTTTGTGCATAATGTGCGTACTTTGTGCATAATGTGCGTACTTTGTGTACTGTGTGTACTTTGTGCATAATGTGCCTACTTTGTGTACTAGTGTTTAGGTAGTGTTAGCAATAGTTACGGCGCGGCAGGGTGGTGGTGGAGAAGGGGGGCCCAAGTTTGGGTAACAGCCCAGGGCCCATGGTCTTCTTAATCCGCCACTGGTGACCAGCGCTCCTTTCATTTTTAGTGAGCTGCCAACACAGACCCCGGAAGTCAGAGGTTAGTCATGGAGAACTTGGGGGACTTTCAGTCCCCCGTTCTCCCTATCGCTGCAAGCGATCACACATGTATCCCCTATCCTGTGAAGAGGGGATACATGTCTTTTATTAGGACACACTGTAGGTCACATTTTTTGGGGGGGTTGGGGACGCTGTATGGCGTTCCCTACAGGGGGGGGAACGCTGTATGGCGTTCCCTACGGGGGGACGCTGTATGGCGTTCCCTACAGGGACGACGACGCTGTATGGCGTTCCCTACAGGGGGGACGACGCTGTATGGCGTTCCCTACAGGGGACGACGACGCTGTATGGCGTTCCCTACAGGGGTGGACGACGCTGTATAGCGTTCCCTACAGGGGGGACGACGACGCTGTATGGCGTTCCCTACAGGGGGGACGACGACGCTGTATGGCGTTCCCTACAGGGGGGGACGCTGTATGGCGTTCCCTACAGACGGGGGGGACGCTGTATGGCGTTCCCTACAGACGGGGGGGCGCTGTATGGCGTTCCCTACCGGGGAGACGCTGTATGGCGTTCCCTACAGGGGGGATGATGCTGTATGGTGTTCCCTACAGGGGGGACGACGCTGTATGGCATCCCTACAGGGGGGGGCTGTATGGCGTTCCCTACAGGGGGGGCTGTATGGCGTTCCCTAAAGGGGGGCTGTATGGCGTTCCCTACAGGGGGGGCTGTATGGCGTTCTCTACAGAGATAGCGCCATACAGGCCCCCTTTAGATAACGCCATACAGCCCCCCTGTAGATAGCGCCATACAGCCCCTCTGTAGATAGCGCCATACAGCCCCCCCTGTAGATAGTGCCATACAGCCCCCCCTGTTGGGAACGCCATACAGTCCCCCCTGTAGGGAATGCCATACAGTCCCCCCGTAGAAAACACCATACAGCCCCCCATAGATAACGCCATAGAGCTCCCTCTGTAGATAACGCCATACAGCCCCCCTGTAGATAGCGCCATACAGCCCCCCTGTAGATAGCGCCATACAGCCCCCCTGTAGATAGCGCCATACAGTCCCCCCTGTAGATAGCGCCATACAGCCCCCCCCTGTAGATAGTGCCATACAGCCCCCCCTGTAGGGAACGCCATACAGTCCCCCCTGTAGGAAACGCCATACAGTCCCCCCGTAGATAACGCCATACAGTCCCCCCGTAGATAACGCCATACAGCCCCCCCATAGATAACGCCATACAGCCCCCCCATAGATAACAATATACAGCCCCCTCTGTAGATATCTACAAAGGGGGCTGTATGGTGTTATCTACAGGGGGGCTGTATGGCGTTATCAAAAGGGGGGGTTTGTAAAAAAGGCACTATCTACAGGGGGGGGTTGTGTGACACCCAGAGGAGGGGGGGCCCCAGTCAAAAGTTTGCTATTGGGCCCAGTCTTTCCTAGTTACGCCCCTGCCTCCACGTCTGGTACATGCATCTCCTTCTTTATATCCTACTTCCATAATAGAATCTTACTGCATCTCTTTGCAAAATCTGTCAAACAGACCTCCAGAACCAAAGTTTAGTTTATTCCATGAATAGGCAGACCTAGGGCTTTAACACCTAGGCATTTCTCCGGTAGCACAAGTTGCAGAAACAACATTGGACATTGAAATGACGCACACTATGTGGACAAAAGTATTTGGACACACCTCTTAAAGGGGTTGTCCACCTTCTGACAACTGATTACCTATCCACTGGATAGGTCATCAGTATGTCTTTGGTGCTGGTCATAAAAGTCACCAACGCTCTGCTGATTCAACAACTGCAGAGTTCCAAACCTCCTCTGTGCGCCGGGAGCTTTATGGCATGGGTTTCCATGGCCAAGCAGCTGCATGCAAGCCTTACAACACCAAGCACAATGTAAAGGATTGGATGGAGTTGTGTAAAGCACAGCGCCACTAAGTCTAGCAGTGAAAACGTTCTGTGGTGTCATGAATCACGTTTCTCTATCTGGTAGTCTGACGGACGAGTCTGGGTTTGGTTAATGCCAGGAGAACGTTATCTGCCTGACTGTGTTGTACCAACTGTAAAGTTTGGTGGAGGAAGAATAATGCGCTAGGATTATGTTTAGATAAATGCCTTAAAGAGTGTAGGTTCCAAAATGGTGTCACTTCTCGGGGATATAAATGGTACTGGTACCTCAAGGGGTCTAAGAACCAGACATGGCGCCAGAAAACCATTCCGGTAGGTCCAAGGCGCTCCTTCCCTTCTGAGCTTTCCGTGTGCTCAGGCAGCAAACAACGGCCACATGTGGGGTAGTGCCATACTCAGGAGAACCTGCATGAGATGGGAGTCACTCTCTGGGCACAATATATTTGGCCACTGAAACAGCATGTACAATATGTGGAAAAATTGCAATTTTCACTCTGCACCATTCGCAGCGCATAAATTTTTTGACAACACCTGTGCGGTCAAAATGCTCACTACATGCCTAGATGAAAGCCTTGAGAGATGCAGTTTTCATGGGGTCAGTTCTTGGGAATTTCAATTGTACTCGCTCCTCAGGGGCTCTGCAAATTCGACATGGTGTTCGAAAACCATTTCAACAAAATCTGTGCACCAGTCGGCCCACGGCACTTTCCCTTCTGAGCCCTGCTGTCAGCCCAGACAGAAGATTACAGACACATATGCGGTATTTTCATACATAGGAAAAATACTGTAATAAATATTGAGGTGTTTTAATTTAATACATCTTAATTTTGAAACGCAAATTACATGTTATTGGAAAAAATTATATGAAGCACCTGTGGGGTCTACATGATCACTACTCCGATAAATAAGTTCCCCGAGGTGGGTAGGTGGGTGAGGGATGAGTTTTAGATTTTCACTGCACCATTTATTGTACCATACAATGTACTGGGAAACTGGAAAAAATTGTTGTATAGAATGGGGAAAATATTGTGATCCCTCCATTGTTATTTTGGCTTTGTTGTTACGGTGTTCACTGTACATTATAAATGATTATGGGTCAATACGCCTACGGCGATACCAAATTATTATAGTTTTTTATGTTTTACTACTTTTACAAGGACAAAACTAATTGTTCAAAATAAAATGTGCTTTGTGTCACCATATTCCGAGAGCCATAACTTTTTCTGTCGATTGAGCGGTGTGAGGGCTTGTTTTTTAGGGTACATAAGACTTTTTGATCACTTTTTATTAAATTTTTTTGTGATGACATGAGGTGACCACATAAACAGTGATTCTGGGATTTTACTTTTTTTATGTTTTTTTACATGCATTGTGCGGGTTAAATAATGTTATAATGTAATAGTTTGGATTTTTTGATTTTTAAGGATGCGGTGATACCAGTTATGCTATTTTTTACATTGTTTTTTTTTTACATTATATGGGGAAAATGGAAAAAGGTGTTTTTTAATAGGCTTAATAGGAGCACAAAGATGGCAGATCTGGGGGCCTTCATTGGACCCCAAGGCTGCCTTGATAACAATCGACAACCTGTGAGCACATCACAGGGGGCCAAGAGGACATTATAATGGCTTAGATGCCACGGTCACTATTGAAAATGGCATCTAAGGGGTTAAATGAGTGGGATCATAGTAATCTATGTTCCTACTTGTTGCACTGAAGTGTCGACTATAACATACAGCCGACATCTGCATCTTATATTCGAGCCCAACCCGTGAGCCCTCTCCATACTTTACCTTCCTTGCCTCCGCCATATATATACACTACCGTTCAAAAGTTTGGGGTCACCCAGACAATTTTGTGTTTTCCATGAAAACTCACACTTATATTTATCAAATGAGTTGCAAAATGACTAGAAAGTATAGTCAAGACATTGACAAGGTTGGAAATAATAATTTTTATTTGAAATAATAAAATTTTCTCCTTCAAACTTTGCTTTCGTCAAAGAATGCTCCATTTGCAGCAATTACAGCATTGCAGACCTTTGGCATTCTAGCTGTTAATTTGCTGAGGTAATCGGGAGAAATTTCACCCCATGCTTCCAGAAGGCCCTCCCACAAGTTGGATTGGCTTGATGGGCACTTATTGCGTACCATACGGTCAAGCTGCTCCCACAACAGCTCTATGGGGTTGCGATCTGGTGACTGCGCTGTCCACTCCATTACAGATAGAATACCAGCTGCCTGCTTCTTCCCTAAATAGTTCTTGCATAATTTGGAGGTGTGCTTTGGGTCATTGTCCTGTTGTAGGATAAAATTAGCTCCAATCAAGCGCTGTCCACAGGGTATGGCATGGCGTTGCAAAATGGAGTGATAGCCTTCCTTATTCAAAATCCCTTTTACCTTGTACAAATCTCCCACTTTACCAGCACCAAAGCAACCCCAGACCATCACATTACCTGCACCATGCTTGACAGATGGTGTCAAGCACTCTTCCAGCATCTTTTCAGTTGTTCTGCGTCTCACAAATGTTCTTCTGTGTGATCCAAACACCTCAAACTTCGATTCGTCCATAACACTTTTTTCCAATCTTCCTCTGTCCAATGTCTGTGTGCTTTTGCCAATATTAATCTTTTCGTTTTATTAGCCAGTCTCAGATATGGCTTTTTCTTTGCCACTCTGCCCTGAAGGCCAGCATCCCGGAGTCGCCTCTTCACTGTAGACGTTGACACTGGCGTTTTGCGGGTACTATTTAATGAAGCTGCCAGTTGAGGACTTGTGAGGCGTCTATTTCTCAAACTAGAGACTCTAATGTACTTGTCTTGTTGCTCAGTTGTGCAGCGGGGCCTCCCACTTCTCTTTCTACTCTGGTTAGAGCCTGTTTGTGCTGTCCTCTGAAGGGAGTAGTACACACCGTTGTAGGAGATCTTACGTTTCTTGGCAATTTCTCGCATGGAATAGCCTTCATTTCTAAGAACAAGAATAGACTGTCGAGTTTCACATGAAAGCTCTCTTTTTTTAGTCATTTTGAGAGTTTAATCGAACCCACAAATGTAATGCTTTAGATTAACAACTAGCTCAAAGGAAGGTCAGATTTATAGCTCCTCTAAACAGCAAAACTGTTTACAGCGGTGCTAACATAATTGCACAAGGGTTTTCAAGTGTTTTCTAATCATCCATTAGCCTTCTAACACAGTTAGCAAACACAATGTACCATTAGAACACTGGAGTGATGGTTGTTGGAAATGGGCCTCTATACACCTATGTAGATATTGCATTAAAAACCAGATGTTTGAAGCTAGAATAGTCATTTAGCACATTAACAATGTATAGAGTGTATTTCTGGTTAATTTAATGTTATCTTCATTGAAAAAAAACTGCTTTTCTTTCAAAAATAAGGAAATTTCTAAGTGACCCTAAACTTTTGAACGGTAGTGTATATACATCGGCAAATGTGATGAAGGGGCCATGTTATTAGGGCCACATGTGGGATATTTCAAAACAATAAAACCAAGGTAATATTATTAAGGCTTCGTTCACACCTGCGTCGGAGGCTCCGTTAGGGGCCTTCGTTGCAGATCCAGCAGGGATTACCGGATTACAGCATTACAGATTACAGTAAAACCACAGACACCCCGATGGAACCTATTAAAGTCAATGGGTTCCGTCGGCCGCCGGCGGTGTCCATTGTGCAAAGGAACCATTGCTTCTGTTATTCCCTTGTTCTTCTCCTCGGACGATGCAGAACAATAGAATGTGACAACACAGGTGTGAACCCAGCCTAAACTGCATTTCTTTGTTGCCACTTGCTGTGTTAACAATGGATTCAAATGTAATTTTTGCAAAGAAAGAATAAAAACATTTTTTCAATTTTGCCGCCACTTTGGTTTAATTCCTAGGAAACACCTAAAAAGTTAATACATTTCCAAAATGCTGTTTTCAATACTTAAACATTTGAATAATTGCTGCTAAACTTATATGCCTCATAACATCCACAGGATAGCTGATAATTTTATGATCAATGGGGGTCTTATTGCTGGGACACCCACCGATCATGAGAAGCGGTGTCCCAAAGCCCCAGATCTTCCTCACTGCTCGACTGAAGTGAGGAGGAAATTGAATGTAGTGGCGGATCGAGCATGCGCGTTGCAACTCCATACAATGGCTATGGGAATGACGGAAACAGCCGAGTACAGCGCTCATCTGTTTCCGTCATTCTCATAGACAGTGAATTACTGCCGCTCTATTTAATGTGTTTATCACTGTAGGGAGTGCAGTGAGGAGGATAAAGGGGTTCAGGACCCCCATTCTCACGATCAGTGGGGGCTCCTGCGGTGGGAACACCAGCGATCATAAAATTATCATCTATCCTATGGATAGGTGATAATTTATGATTTTGGGAATACGTCTTTAGGGGTTAATTAAGCTTTTGTTTGTTTTTCCTGAAATATGCATTTAAGTTGTTGAGTTCTCAAGGTGCAGAAAAAAATTAATTTGCAAATTCTGCTCTGCTACATCTATATGCTGTTTTCTTATAAATTAAAAAATTGCTTTAAAAACCATTTCAACATTTTCATAAGATCAGAAATGTGGAGAAAATCGACAATCTTCGCTATCAGTACAACAGAACAATATAGGAGGAATATTACCTTTGTGCATGTACTACTAATCTCATCATAACCTTAAGGGCTTATTCAGACGAACGTTAAATACATCCGTGTGCTGTCCGTAAAAAAAACAGACAGCACGCGGACCTATGCAATTCAATGGGGCTATTCAGACGTCCGTGATGTTTCACGCAGCATGTTTACGTTGTGTAAAACTCACTGCATGTCCTATTCTGGCCCGCTTTTGCAGACCACGTCGCCCATTGAAGTCTATGGGTGTGTGAAAATCACGGACAGCTGTCCATGTTTCACGTACCAGTTACTAAAGAAATGCTGGAAAAAAAAATGTGCACCAACACGGACATTAAAAACTTATGCCACACAGAATAAACATTGATGGCACACAGAACTGAAATGCATTAAATACGTCCATTTTTTTACGGATGCAAAATGGACACGCTCATCTGAGTTAAGCCTTATAGTGATATAATTTTATTACCTTTAAGTTGTTTGTGTACACATTGTGATGAAGTACAATGAACATACCTAGACAAACTGGCGCAACATCCCAGACGCCATTCAAACATTTTACAATCCTGTTTCCCTTCAGAATATAATATTCTGGGCATCTAAATTCCACAGATTCACCAGATTTATAGTTCTGTTCTCTAATTTGCACGGTGTCTCCAGACTGTACAGTTGGTGGTGGACCACACTGCTCACCAATTTCTGAAAAAGAAACATGAGACAAATGTGCTTACTGAATATAATAATTGCATAACTAAATTAAGAATTTTATAGTTTGTTTTCCCTTTATGAACATATATTTTAACTTTATGATTTGTCAGCATTGCTTCACCACCTGCAGGATTCTACAGACATGACAACTTAGTGTAACCATGGCGCATCAGCAGGGATAAATAGCAGTAAATATTTTTTCACGTTCATATAAGGCATAGTTCACACAGTGTTTTTTTGACAGGCAGAAAAAATCTGCCTTGAAATTCTTTCAGGAATTTTGCGCAAAAAACGCATCCAAATGAGCCCGCAGGTTTTTCTGCCTCCCATTGATTTCACTGAGAGGTCAGAGGCGGAAAGCACTCAAAAAAAAAGAGAACGTCGCTTTTTTTCTGTGAGCGGCCAAAAACTACCCAGGAAAAAAAAGCTTCTGCCTCTCATTGAAATCAATGAGGGACATTTTGGGCATTTTTTTTTTGTGCTGATTCCGAAGCAGTTTGCACATAAAAATCTGCACTAAAAAAACGCTGTATAAGCCGACCCTAAAATGGCATTTTATATTTAAAGGCCATGAAAACCTTTGAAAGGATTTTTTTTGTATTTTAATAAAAAAAAGTCAGTCAGTGTGAATGGTACAACTTTATAAATAGTTATTAATAATTCATTTAACTTTTCGAGATGTAGCTACTCTGTATTCTCTATACAGAGCTGCTGTATCGTTCGCTATATCCGGCACCAGTCAGGTCCGCGGGACTGACGTGTTCAGTGTCAGTGAGTCCTGCCTGTGATCCACCTGTAATCACATCTAAGTTCATAACTTAGATGTGATAGATTACAGGTGGATACTGCGTGTTAGAGACACGCAGGATCCGCTGACACTGAACCCGTCAGGCCGGCGGGACTGACGGATTTAGGTCTCACCGAAAGATACAGCTGCTGTATATAGAGAATACAGAGCAGCTGTATCTCAAAAAGTTGTTTTTTTTAATAAAATCTATTTATAAGGATGCACCAATCACAGTCTCTGATATTTTTATTAAAACATATAAAAAAAAACAGATGTACATAGCCATTTTTCTGTGTTTTTGTGTTGTTTTTATCCATTTTTTTGGCGTGAATTTTTGTTTGGCCAGATGTTACTTTAAATCTATACTCGGATATAAATTGCGTTACATACACTGTCTTTTTGTTTGTGACATTTTTGTGATTGGTGGCTTTTATTTCAAAACACAGCATGCTCTGAGTATGGCATTTGCTGAGTACAAGAAAGTCACCAAAAATGCAAATAAGAACGCCTTAAAAATAATTCTGCTGTATTTAAAAATGCTGAAGTTTTAAAGTGCGTTTTTTCATGCGTTTTATTTTGCCTTAAAAGAATTGTGTTTGAAGAATCAAAAATGCTGTTTTTTATGCAGTTTTGGTGGATTTTTCAATGCAATTTATTTTTTAGCGAAAGCTAGAAGTAGATCTAAAAGTAAGGAAATGTTTTAGGCCAGAATCAGACACACAGTTTTGATGCAGTTTTGGCTCAGCGTTTTTAGCCAAAGCCAGAAGTGGATACAAAATGTAGGAAAGGTATACAAAAAAAAAAAGACTGATGCATCTCCTTTCTTTTGTGTTCACTCCTGTGTTTGGCTGAAAGTTTAAGCAAAAACTGCTCCAAACACTGCATCAAAACTGAGTGTGTAATCATGGCCTAAAATAAAGACTGATACTTCTTTCTTTTATATCCACTCCTGTGTTTGGCTCTAAAAACTTAATCAAAAACTCCACCATAAACTGCATTAACCACTTTCCTCCGCAGCATTTTATTGGTTTTTCATTTTGCTTTTCATCCCCACTTTTTTTTCTGTCTATATAGCGCATGAAGACTTGCTTTTTGCGGAAAGAGTTGTAGTTTTTCAAGGTACCATTTATTGTACCATATAACGTACTTGGAACCTAGAAATAAATTATTTGTGGGGTAGAATGGGAAAAAAACTGTGATACCACCATTGTCTTTTGTGTTTTCGTTTTTATGGCATTGACTGTGTGGTTAACTTTATTCTGTTGGTCAATACAATTGCTGCGATACTAAATTTATATAGCTTTTTATGTTTTGCTATTTTTATAAGGAAAAAACAAGTTGTTTTGTGTCCCCATATTCTGAGAGCCGTAACTTTTTCTATTGATTGAGCGGTGTGAGTGCTTGTTTTTTGAGGGGTGAGCTGTAGTTTTTATTGGTACCACTTAGGGTATATACGATTTTTTGATACATTTTTAGGAAAATGGGAAAAGGAGTTTTTTTTAACTTTTAATATCTCGCAAGAGATCAGTCTTGTCCTTGTCTGCCGACAGCTAAAGAGTGGGAGCGCGCACTTGAGAGCGCGTGCGTGCACACGCTCTCCTATCCAGATCTTGCTGTAGCACTGTCCGTAGCTGATTGGACAGTGTCACAGCTATAGTAACAAACCCCTTGCCATTACATGCCCCATTGACAGTTCAGGGGGTTATTTAAATATCGGGCGCCAAATATAACGGCACCAATATCTAAATAACGGAGGATGGTAGAAAATAATGTAAAGTGCCTCAGGGTTTGTGCAGCCCTGCCCATTACATGCTGCACTTAGCTGCACATGTATGTGCAGGTGAAAAGTTCTCTTTAAGGGCATTTTAAAAGACAGGACTTCCCAGCCAGGTCTGGCCAGGGTCTCTATAGTTGAAAGCCCCTGACATCATTATCCATACTTCAACAGTGACGTTATGGGCTTCCCTGGACTGCTTAAAATAACTCTGTGTCTGGGGAGTTTGGGTGATGTATCCCCCTGTATGCCTTCCATCGCAGGTATACGTCGGGACTCCTCCAGACGTATACCACCGACAGAAGGAGAAAAACCGTGATGTGAACAGGCCGTTAGAACAAAATTATATCAGCGTCTATGTAAATGCATAGAATTCTTGTTTGAATGTCGATCCAGTGTTTTCCCCACTTAAATCAGGAAGGACATTTTTCCTATTTAGTGCAGATTGTTTCACGCCTTATGTTTTTTTTTTTTATTACCTTCCTCTGAATAAATTGGGATAAAAAATATCCCTCCCTTTTCTCCCATCCCTTGTTTCAACTTGATGGACATATAACTATATTTGACATTTGCCTACTTTTTAACCGTACCATCTACTAACAAACTACTAACCCGATTACTGAAGCGTCTGCTGTGTGGACCGGAAGTCACTTTTACTATAAATCCCTATGAGACACAATGTGCGTCTCATAGGAATGCATAGTGAAAGTGACTTCCGGTCCACACAGCAGACACTGCAATCACATTGCGGTCATGTAACACAATGGCCGGCGGGATCGAAGGAGACAGTTCCTCAACTATGTGCCTGGCAAGAGGATGACCTTCCATACCTTTACCGGGTGTTCCAAATGGCGGCCATGATAAAAGAGTTCACCCGATTGTTACTCTAATATTTTTCATTTTTATTAAGATAAAATGCTGAAACTTTCTCTTTAAATACACCAGTATATTATGTTTGGTTAAAATTGTACTTACTTCTGCACACTGGTAGATTGATCCATTGTGTGTTCTCACAAATTGCATCTCCTTTCATAGATATTTCCAAGGAATAGCCAGAATTACACACATAAGTACATTTTTCACCTGAAGCATAACTGGCTTTAACTCTATTAATTCTGGAATTCGCAACAGGAGGTGGAGATTTACATGACGTTTCTAAAATAAAAAAAATTGAGGTAAATAGACACATATAACACATCTAATCTCAGTCAATACATACATCATCACATAAAGAAACTATTAAACTATATTAAAGACACCATACATCTTTTGACAAGTACTAAAAATATAACTATAAGGTTCACTGAAATGACAACTGAGTAAAAAGATATCTTTAATAGTAACTAGTTTAAAAACAGGGGTAACACACCACTGTGACATAAGCCCCACCGTGAAAATTAAAAAATTTATTAAACAAAGAAACACTGAGTTATTATGATACCTATATCTCTGTGTTTAAACGATATTTGTAGGAATCAGCATATACCCAGGGCACAACAGTAGTACAAGCCCTATTTGAAGCATAGGTGTCCGACAAAATCGGATCTCCTAACGCTGGGTGTAACACAATATAATTGTCCCCAATGCACACATTCCATAGACATTAAACGACCCTACGCGTTTCAGATACTCATCCTCAGGGGTCCGTATCTTGGTAACTCTGGCCTCATCACCAGCGATATTAGTATTCAACAGCGGAATTTCGCTGTGCGTCACGGGAAGATGCACGTATCGATGTCAACGGCATACTAAAAATATAACTAGCAAAATCTTGATACTAGTAACAAGTGATGTCAACTCTAGCAGCGGAATCCCTCCACCGCATCAACTCTTAGAGGGGGCCTCTGACGTCACTGTCCATATATGGATAGACACGTCAGGGACTTCCTCTAGAAGCGGAACCCCCGCAAAGCGCTGGCAACGATCTGACCGGGGATTCCTCTCCCAGCGGGTGCTACAGTGTTGTTATCTACAGGGGGGTGGTGCTGCTATCTACAAGAGGGTGTGCTATCTACAAGGGGGGTGCTATCTACAAGGGGGGTGATATCTACAAGGGGTAGTGGTGCTACCTACGAGGGGGTGCTATCTACAAGGGGCAAGTGTGGCACTATACTAGGAGTCCCTGTTTCCCCACAGAACTGCTGTTCCATACTGTATAATGTTGTTCAGTACAGAACAGCTGTTCCCGTGGGGAAGCAGCGACAGAACAGGGAGCAGATTGGGACAGAACAGGGAGCTGCCCATCAGACAGGCGGATAAGGTAGGTGACAAGACGGAGCTTCCTCCTGCAGCATGGCACCGCTAGAGAATCGATTCAACAACTCTGTTAGAAAACAGAATCGTCATAGGCTTTGATGGCAAATTATCAACAAAGATGTATCCCAAGCGTACACTATTCCATCAGATATAACTATCAGTTATCAAAATTCCCAAAAATATAACGGATGTATGAATAACATCAATATGCAATAAAGTAAGCAAATGTATAAACCTTTATTATCTCATTTAGGGAGAAATTACCCACAGAATACATACGGTTAAAACACAATTAATTAAAAACACCCCGGCTTGGAATGTCCACCATAATCCATAATAATGACCATGTGACAACATGCAAATGGTTACAGAGTAATGTAAAGTATAACCTAAAGATCAGGAATCTAGAATCTGATCAACTAGATATAACATAAGTACATAGCATGACACATAAAGATATAAAGTATAGTAGATCACATAAATACCTATAGTGTTTTTAAGTAGTATATTTACCTATGGTGGACATGATGACATATACCCGATCCGAGGATCACCTCGACGCGCATTTCGCTTCCTTCGTCAGGTTTATACATTCTTACTTTATTGTGTATTGATGTTATTTATACATCAGGTATATTTTTGGGAATCTTGATGGCGAATTAATTGAAATAATTTGATTAATCACGCATCCCTAGTTTTGGGATTTCCCCATTGAATTCAATGGAGAGGTAAAACTCGCAACAAATAGCAGATGCTACTCAAACAAAAAAAATAAATCTGATACTTAGCCACTAGTCTGTCTTTCTTTGTCCAGGCAGGCCTC
Source organism: Rhinoderma darwinii (assembly GCF_050947455.1). Lineage (NCBI taxonomy): Eukaryota > Metazoa > Chordata > Amphibia > Anura > Rhinodermatidae > Rhinoderma > Rhinoderma darwinii. Next base: position 57,286,913 of record NC_134693.1, read on the forward strand.
TTTTTTTTTTACTGTGCAGTTTTCCGCAGCGGACATTTCGGACGGAAAACTGCACTAAAATTTGGAGCGTTTTTGGCCGGAATTCCCTGCGGCACACGTGGTGGATATGATGTGTACTTTTACGTAGCATGTACGCCCTGTGTGAACATACCCTAAAGGTTATAAATACGGGTGATATTGGTGTTCACCGACATAAGCCCAATACACCTGAGGACGCCACGTTCAGTGGGGAACAATGACGGGAGGTCTGTTTTAATTTTAATTTTCATGCGACTACAGATAGTTGCATTCTATCATCAGCAGCATACAACCGCTTTGTCAGTTAATAAGTGGCTGGTGCTTTGCACTGGTTGTGCAACACTAGTTTTGTACTAACAATTAGCTACCATTTAATAGTCATTTATTTGGACTATCAGACCACATTATCATTTTACATTTATGTGGTTATTCTTAATTTATGTTAAAACAAAAGTTATATTTTAGCTGTATACAAAATATTAGGTATGTGGGCTATTTTTGTTGGCTTCGGCAGTTAGATATCAGCGTCTCCTGATAAAGAGAGTATTTTTGTGAATCTTTGAGCTCTAATTTTATTTTTATTCTAACTTTATATAAAAAATAATAATAGTTTTAACATCACAATTTGAGTTCTAGATTTCTCAAGACTGATGTATCTTCTGCACACGGACGACAAGCACTTCCAGAGACGATCCTTAACATTTTAGTACATTTCTCCCTTGCTAAATGTGAGTGCAGATATGAGCACCACACACTGATCAATTGTGTCAATTGATCCATACATGCAACTTAAAGAATGTTTTAATTTTAGCATTATGTTTTAAGCAATGGCTCGGACAGTTTTAGTTTGATGTTCTACAGAAATCATTTTCGAAACAATACAAATATGCTGCCAAACAGAAACTATATTCAATATTACAGACTGTCAAAACGACAAACCAGAAAAAGCAGAGAAACAAGCCCTAAAATTTCTCAAATCATCATATGCTTTTGTATGGTACTAGTCCTTCTCAATGAATAAGAATATCATCAAGAAGTTAATTTATTTTAGTAATTCAAATCAAAGAGTCAAACTCCTATATTATATAGATTCATTACACACAGAGTGATCTATTTCCAGCATTTTTTTCTTTTAATGTTAAAGAGGCTCTGTCACCACATTATAAGTGCCCTATCTCCTACATAATCTGATCGGCGCTGTAATGTAGGTAACAACAGTGGTTTTTATTTTGAAAAACAAGCATTTTTGACCAAGTTATGAGCAATATTAGATTTATGCTAATTAGTTTCTTAAATAGATAACTGGGCGTTTTTTTATCTTTTGACCAAGTGGGCGTTGTAAAGAGAAGTGTATGACGCAGATCACACTCTAATCAGCTAATCAACACAAAACACCTGAAAAGGTTACCTAAGCCTTTAAAAGGACTGGTCTGTTGCTCAGTGGTCCAAAGTCCTGTTTTCCGATGAAAGTATATTTTGCCAGTGTGAAGTTTCCACAGTCAGTGATGGTTGCCATGTCATCTGCTGGTGGTGGTCCACTGTTTTATATCAAGTCCAGAGTCAGCGCAGCCGTCTAGCAGGAAATTTTAGAGCACTTCATGCTTCCCTCTGCTGACAAGCTTTATGGAGATGCTGATTTCATTTTCCAGCAGGAGTTGGCACCAAAAGTACCAATACCTGGTTTAATAACCACAGTATCACTGTGCTTGACTGGCCAGCAAACTCGCCTGACCTAAACCCCATAGAGAATCAATGGGGTATTGTCTAGAGGAAGATGAGACACCAGACCTAATAATGAAGACGAGCTGAAGGCCACTATCAAAGCAACCTGGGCTTCCACAACACCTCAGCAGTGCCACAGGCTGATCGCCTCCATGCCATGCCGCATTGATGCAGTAATTCATGCAAAAGGAGCCCCGACCAAGTATTGAGGGCATATACTGTACATACTTTTCAGTAGGCTAACATTTCGGTATTAAAAATGAAATTGGGCTTCTATATTCAAATTTTCTGAGATAATGAATTTTGTGTTTTCATTAACTGTTAGCCATAATCATCAACATTAAAAAAAAATAAAAAAAAAATGCCGGAAATAGATCAGTCTGTGTGTAATGAATCTATATAATATAGGAGTTTCACTTTTTGAATTGAATTACTGAAATAAATTAACTTTTTGATGATTATCCAATTCATTGAGAAGGTCTAGTATATAGTGTGGTTTACCTTGTGTGAAAATGCTTATATTTTTTTAGTCAACAAATGGCTAAAACAAGTTACTGTATGAAACAGTTTATTTGGGACACTTTTTCAGTAGTAGCTCAAAATATCATTTAGGTTCTTTTCCTTAAAATATGAAATAAAAAGAAGGTCAATCAGGAAGCAAGGGTTTCGTTTAGTGCCTAGCTTTAGCCATTTGTACGATAATTTCAATTCTGTCAAAAAGGTATTTTAAATTTGATAAAGTTAGAATTTGTCAGTTTTGAAGATGTTGCATATTTTAAATCCTTAATGACCAAGTCAGATTTTGGAAATCGTACGTGTGACTTTATCAGCGAATAATTCTGTAAAGGTTTTGCACTTCTAAGTAATTCTGACATATTTATTTATAATTTTAACTGCAATATATCACATATATACATACATACAGCACAAATGATCCACTTTTAAAACTACACTCACTAAGGTATTCATTAAGGGTGTAGTGAGTATTTTGACTCCACAGATTTTCGTGTTTTTTTATGGCAACAATGAATGCAAAGCAGTTAAAAAATGTAAAACAAAATGCAGTTTTCTCACAAATGTCATTTTAACTCCTTAATGACCAATATATTTTTAGCTTTTTTCAGTTTTGTTTTCTCACCTCGCCTTACAGGTGCCCAAACATTTTTATTTTTCATTGACCTAGCAATATGAGGTATTTTTTTTGCTGGATGAGTTGTGGTTTTTAATGACACATTTAATGTACTATATTTACCACAAAACTTGGAAAAATTAGTTTGTGGGGTACAATGGAAAAAAACCCCAGCAATTTACCCATTTTTTGGGGTCTTTTTTTCTACAGCGCTCGCTCTCTGAGATCGTCAATACGATTATAGCAGTACCAAATTTATATACAGTAGTTAGTTTGAGGTTTTACTACTTTTACAAAACAAAATCTTTTGAGCTTGCTCTCATTGTGCTTGGTGGACTAAGTGGCTTGTGTAATAAGTGGAGTTAATAAACCGGAGTTGAAAAGAGGAGTTAAAGGGAATGTGTTGCCAGAAAAACATGTTTTTTTTTTAAAATTTAAACATTTAGTGTGTGGGTGATTAAACATTGTTCAAATTTTTTATTTTTTTTTTGCACGAGTCAGGAAATATTATAAATTATTTCTAATTTATAATACTACCCATTTTTGGTCACTAGATGGAGCTGTTCCCAAAATTGCAGCATTGCAACATTGGGTTAAAAGCCCTCGCTCTAGTGAGCTCTCAGCATCCCCCCCTCCTTTATCCTGGCTAGTGCCGGGATAAACGAGGGGTTTGAACGGTGTAACCTCCTACACTGTGTGTCGCCATTTTTGGAGCTAACCCACAGTGTAGTAGGTTTACATACAGTAGTAAACACACACAAACACGAACATACATTAACCCCTTAGTGACTAAGCCTGTTTTGGCCTTCAGGACCAGCCCCATTTTTGCAAATCTGACATGTGTCACTTTATGTGGTAATAACTCCAGAATGCTTTTACCTATCCAAGCGATTCTGGGATTGTTTTCTCGTGACATGTTGTACTTTATGATACTGAAAAAAATTTGTCATTAAATTCAATATTTATTTGTAAGAAACGCCAAGATTTAGAGAAAATTAGCAAAAATTAGCATTTTTCTAAATTTTAATGTATTTACTTGTAAAACAGATAGTAATACCACACAAAATACATACTAGTTTATATTTCCCATATGTCTACTTTATGTTTGCGTCGTTTTTTGAACATTCTTTTATTTTTCTAGGACGTTACAACGCTTAGAACTTTAGCAGCAATTTCTCATATTTTCAAGAAAATTTCAAAAGGCTATTTTTTCAGGGACCAGTTCAGTTCTGAAATGGCTTTGAGGGCCTTATATATTAGAAAGTCACCATAAATCACCCCATTTTGAAAACTGCACCCATCAAAGTATTCAAAACATAATTCACAAAGTATTTTAGCCCTTTAGGCGTTTCACAGGAATTAAAGCAATGTAGAGGTGAAATTTACAAATTTCATTTTTTTTCTTCAAAAATTCATTTGTAATACATTTTTTCTGTACCACAGAAGGTTTTACCCAAGAAATGCAACTCAATATTTATTGCCCAGATTCTGCAGTTTTTAGAAATACCCCACATGTGGCCCTAGCGCGGTCATGGACTGAAACACAGGCCTCAGAAGCAAAGGAGCACCTAGTGGATTTTGGGCCTCTATTTTATTAGAATATATTTTAGGTACCATGTCAGGTGTGAGGAGGCCTTGTGCTGCCAAAACAGTGGAAACACCCCAAAAGTGACCCCATTTTGGAAACTATACCCCTCAAGGAATTTATCTATGGGTATAGTTAGCATTTTGAACCCACAGTTTTTTTGCTAAATTTATTTGAATTAGTATGTGAAGGTGAAAATCTACTTTTTTTGTGAAAAAATTAGGAAATTTTAAATTTTTACAAGGAATAAAGTAGAAAAAACACCCCAACATATGTAAAGCAATGTCTTCCGATTATAGCAATACCCCATATGTGGTAATAAATTGCTGTTTGGACCCACAGCAGGCCTCAGAAGAGAAGGAGCACCATTTGGATTTTGGATTTCTGATTTTGCTGGAATAGTTTTCAGTGCCGTGTCGCGTTTGCAATGCACTGGAGGGAATAAAACCGTGGAAACCCCCCAATAGTGACCCCATTTTGGAAACTATACCCCTCAAGGAGTTTATCTAGGGGTATAGTTAGCATTTTGAACCCACAGTTTTTTTGCTAAATTTATTTGAATTAGTATGTGAAGATGAAAATCTACTTTTTTTCTGAAAAAAGGTAGCCATTTTTAATTTTTACAAGGAATAAAGGAGAAAAAGCGCCCCAACATTTGTAAAACAATTTCTCCTGATTACGTAAATACCCCATATGTGGTAATAAACTACTGTTTGGACCCACACCGGGGCTTAGAACGGAAGGAGCGCTATTTGGCTTTTGGAGCTCAAATTTAGCTGGAATGTTTGGGTGTCATGTCGAATTTGCAAAGCCACTGAACCGAAACAGTGGAAGCCCCCCAAAAGTAACCCCATTTGGGAAACTACACCACTTAAGGAATCTATCTAGGGGTATAGTGAGCATTTAGGCCCCACACGTCTTTTGCAGAATTTATTAGAATTAGGCCGTGAAAATTAATATCAACATTATTTCCACTAAAATGTTGAATTTTTTCAATTTCACAAAGGATAAACGAGAAAATGCACCCCAACGTTTGTAAAGCAATTTCTCCCGAGTACGGCAATACCCCACATGTGGTCATAAATGTTTTTTCATTAGAAAGTAATTAACCCTTTACGAACTGATTCATGTTTTGCTTTTTCGTTTTTCCTCCCCGCTTTCCAAGAGCCACTACTTTTTTATTTTTCTGTCAATAGAGCGGTGTGGGGGCTTATTTTTTGCGGGACGAGCTGTCGTTTTTATTGGTACCATTTTTTGGTACGATGCCATATCGGTGGACATAAACGGCTGTTTGGGCACGCTGTAGGGCTCAGAAGGGAGGGACGCCATTTGGCTTTTGGAGCGTATATTTTGCTTGGTAGTAGCTCTGCCGTTTTGCTGGTATTTCAGTTTAGAATGTGGGGGCACATGTAGGCTGGGCAGAGTACATCAGGGGCATAATAAGAGGGTATAATAATGGGGTAAATAAATTATAATTCACAGATATGTGGCCGGTGTCGCACTGATAAATGGCGCCCGATCTTATCCACTTTTGGAACGCTCTGCACATTTTGCATCGCCATAATCTGGGAGCCGGAACTTTTTTTATTTTTTCACCACCGGAGCCGTGTGAGGGCTTATTTGTTGCGGGACAATCTGTAATTTTCATTGGTACCATTTTGGGGTACATGCGATTTTGTTGATCACTTTTTATTCAATTTTTCAGCAAGCCAGGTGACCAAAAACCATCAATTCTGACAATGATTTTTATTTATTTTTGACGGCGTTTACCCTGGGCTATAAATGACTATTATACTTTATTCTGCGGGTCGGTACGATTACGGCGATACCATATGTATATATGTTTTTTTATGTTTTGCAGCGTTTGAGCAATAAAATAACTTATTTAGAAAATAATGTATTTTCTGTGTCACCATATTCTGAGAGCCATAACTTTTTTATTTTTCAGTCAAAAAAGCTGTGTAAGGGCTTGTTTTTTGCGGGACGGGTTGTAGTTTGTATCGGTACTATTTTGGCGTACATGCGACTTTTTGATCACTTTTTATTACATATTTTGTGAGGGGTGGTGACCAAAAAATAGTGATTTTGGCATTGTTTTTCGTTTATTTTTTTTGCGGCGTTCACCGTGCGGGAAAAATAATATTATAGTTTTATAGTTGGGGTCGTTACGAACGCGGTGATACCAAATATGTGTACTTTTTTTTTACGTGTTCATTTTTTTTCCTATAATGAAAGACTTATTATAGGAAAAAAAAGCAGTTCTTGTTTATGTCACTTCTAACTTTTATTTTTACACTTTTTTTAAAACATTTTTATTCTTTTTTTTACTTTTTTCACTTGTCCCACTAGGGGACACTTAGACCTGCAGCTCTGATCGCTGCTGGAATACATTACACTACACACGTAGTGTAATGCATTTCAACTGTCATTGTGACGTGACAGTCACACTGACAGGAAGCCTACGACGACCACCCTCGGGGTGGTCCTCATAGGCTTCTGTACATGGCAACCCGGAAGCCATTGTCTGGCGTCCGGTTGCCATGGGTACCATCGCCAGCCCCCGTGATTTCACATGGGGGCTGCCGATCGGCGCTAAAGACCTTAATTGTGGCGTTCAAAATCGAGCGCCGCAATTAAGGGGTTAACTGCCGATATCAGCGGCGACAGGCCGCTGATCGGCAACGGGGAGAGCAGGGCTGACACCCTGCACAGTTAACCGCCGCTGCGGTGTAGCGCCGCGCGGCGGTTAACTGTCAAAGCACTGACGTAACTGTACGTCAAGGTGCGCGAACTTACTGCTCACCATGACGTACAGTTACGTCATGGTGCGTTAAGGGGTTAAAATCTCTTACCTGCTCCTGCCGCCGCGGCTCCCTCCGGCCCGACCGCTCCGTTTGCTGCCGCTGGTGCAAGTGCACAAATCCGGAAGCCGCGACCGGAAGTAGTAATATTACTGTCCGGCCGCGACTTCCGGTCCACAGGAAAATGGCGCCGGACGGCGCCAATTTCGAAAAGGACTGTGTGGGAGCGGCGCATGCGCAGTTCCCACACAGACGCCGTACACTGCAGTCAATGGGACGGGAGCCGTTCGCAGTCCCTATGGGACTGTGGCTGCCGTATTCCATGTCTGTATGTGTCGTTAATCGACACACACAGAAATGGAAACAAAAATGGCAGCCCCCATAGGGAAGAAAAAGTGAAAAAATAGAAAAAAGTAACACACAAACACACAAATAAATAAAAACGTTTTTAATAAAACACTAACATTAAACTGACATGAATTTTTTTTTTGTGGTGACACTGTTCCTTTAAAGTCCTTGTAAGTACTCTTCTATTCTTTTACCTTTTCAATGGTTTACAGTTTTTTTGTAACTGAGATAATGGATAGTAAGATTGGAGGTTTTCTTCAGTGAACAGTTTGCCATGTATGCACAATTGGAGCCGGGGTTCCAGGGTGAATACCTCCGTGGCAGATGTTAGCATGTTGTTAATCTGGAAGCTCGCATTAGAGACCTGGAGGAGCAAAATGCCACACTGAGGGCGATTGACAATCTTGAGCGGAACATGCTGCTCACAGAGAATGCAGTTAGTGGGGTAGATCTGGAGGGTGAAGACACGGGTCAGCAGGACCAGGCAAGTAGCTGGGTTAATGTAGTTAGGGGCAGTAGAAAGGGGTCCAAGAAAAGGAAGGCCAATACTGTTTCTGTTATTCCAAGCAATATTGCCAAGTTGGGTGATGATGCAAGCGTGTCAGTGTCTGAAATGGCAGCCCTAGTGGATACTGATCTGCCTAACAGCCAGGAGAACAGCCCAGCTAGTAGTCGGCTGGTAATGCAGGTAAGGTAAGACAATTAGTGGTTGTAAGGGATTCTATAATCAGGAAGACGGATAGAATAATTTGTCGCCAAGAACACCTCAACCAAAGGGTTTATTGTCTCCCTGGTACCAGAGTTTGGCATGTGGTGGAACAAGTGGATAAATTACTGGGAGGGGCTGGTGATGATCTAGCTGTTGTGGTCCATGTATTAACCAACGACAGAAAACATGGAAGGTGGGGGAGCCTTAAGTATAATTTTAAAGAACTAGGCCACAAGCTGAAGGATCTCCAAGGTATTATTCTCTGGAATACTGCCCGTGTCATGCGCATGACAGGAAAGACAGCAGGAGCTCAGGGAGTTAAATGCATGGCTTAAGTCTTGGTGTAGAGAACAAGGCTTTGAGTTCCTAGAGTACTGGGCCGACTTTTCATTGGGGTAAAAACTGTATTCTGCAGATGATTTGCACCTGAATGGAAGGGGTCCGCTGTGCTGGGGGAAAGAATTCTAGCATGGGTGGCGGAGTATTTAAACTAGGGCTTATGATGGAGGTCAATGTAAAAAATAAAGGAGTAGTAAGCATGGCCGGCCTTAGAATAGATGGCGCCCTGTGCAAAGTTATCTTTCGGCGCCCCACCCCATCATAAAAAAAATGCTCCATAAAAAAGTATAATGCCCCTTACAGTATAATGCCCTATGTAATGCCCCCACACCATATAATCCCCTATAGTGCCCCCGAACCAGTATAATAATAATAATATAATATATTCTAACGCATTCAAGGACACAATATTTTGTCCTCTAATTGTGCCACACACAGTATATTGCCCCCTGTAGTGCCCCATACACAGTAAAATGTCTTCTTAGTGGCCTCCACACAGTATAATGCCCTCCTCCCCTGGCTTCCACACACAGCCCTCCCCTTGTAGATAGTCCCCCGCTGTAGATTGTGCCATACAGCCTCCCTGTAGACAGTGCTATAATCCCCCACCTCCTCCTTGTAGACAGTGCCATAAATCCCCTTACCTCCCCCTTGTAGATCGTGCCATACAGCCCTCAACCTCCCTCATGTAGACGGTGCCATACACCCCCCCACCTCACCTTTGTAGACAGTGCCCCCAAACAAAAAAACATTGTACTCACATAGGCCCCGTTCCCACAACGAACTGCACTGCTCCATGACGGTATCCTTACATAGGCTGGCGTGATCCTGTAGCCTAGTACAGAGTTTCCCTACCTCATCACCGTCAGGAGGTGAGTGAACCTGACGGCCCACAGCCACGGACATGACAGTATGTCCGTATGTGAGAAGTGAAAGGAAGGCGAGTGTGAAAGAGGCAGTAGTGGGTGAAGATTGTAAGGAGGTATAAACCTTCTGGGTGGAATTACTAAGGGAGGTAAACACTGAAAAATATATTTGTGGAGTAATCTATGGATCCCCCAATGTAACTGAGGAGATGGAAGGTCAGTTATATAAACAGATGGAGTGGGCAACACAGGCTTGTACTGTAGTGATAATGGAAGATTTTAATTAACCAGATATTAATTGGTGTCATGGTTCCACTACAAATGCAAAGGGAAGAAATTTCCTCAACATGTTGCATTTTATGGCCCAGTGTGTAGAAGACCCAACTAGAGGTGAAGCTCTGTTGGATCTGATCATTTCAAACAATGCAGAGCTTGTTAGGAATGTCACTGTTCGTGAATACCTTGGTAACAGTGACCACAATATAGTTATATTTTATTTATACTGTAAAAAACAACCACCGGCTAGGAGGGCAAAAACACTTTTAAGAAGGCCAATTTCCCAAGGATGAGGGCTGCAATTCAGGACATAGACTGGGAACAACTAATGTCAAATAATGGTACAAATGATAAATGGGAGATCTTAAAATCCACTTTGGGAGCTACACTGGGGGATTCACTTGTTGAGAAGGATCTGGGTGTACTTGTAAATCATAAACTAAATAACAGCGTGCAATGTCAATCAGCTGCTTCAAAGGCCAGCAATATATTGTCGTGTATTAAAAGAGGCATGGACTCACGGGACAGGGATGTAATATTACCACTTTACAAAGCATTAGTGAGGCCTCATCTAGAATATGCAGTTCAGTTCTGGGCTCCAGTTCATAGAAAGGATGCCCAGGAGTTGGAAAAAATACAAAGAAGAGCAACTAAACTAATAAGGGGCATAGAGAATCTAAGTTATGAGGAAAGATTAAAAGAATTTAGCCTTGAAAAGAGACGACTAAGGGAGGATATGCACTGGCGTAGCTATAGGGGTCGCAGCGGTCGCAATTGCGACCGGGCCCCGAAGCCAGGGGGGCCCACGGCCCCCCGCACCACATCAATAAAAAGTTACTATAGTAACTCGGGCCGCGGGCCCCTGTTACTATAGTAACATACTTTACTTACCTTCCTGGTTCCGGATCGCAGCGGAGGTCCTGACGTCAGGCGCTGTGCGCAGCGCATGACGTCACAGCGCTATGCCGCCGCGCACAGCATCGAGACTACAGAACTCCCGCCGCGGCCGAAGAGGAAGGTAAGGTTAGCCCTGACTGGCGGGGTCTGACTCCCGGGACCCGCCAATCAGCTGTTTTGAAGGGGCCGCAGCACTCGTACGAGAGCTGCTCCCCTTCATTCCTGTCACTTCATTACGGTCACACTGTGAATCGGTGTCGGCGATTCACAGTGTGGGCGAGTAGTGAAATGAAGGGGAAGCAGCTCTCGTACGAGTGCTGCGGCCCCTTCAAAACAGCTGATTTGCGGGTCCCGGGCGACACATCAGCTATTGATGGCCTATCCTGTGGATAGGCCATCAATGTTTAGGGACTGCACAACCCTGAAGCCTACGATGTAGCAGGCTTAGGGGGCCCATGAGACAGGATCACAGATTGTGTGATGCTGTCTGCTGGGCCCTGTATCTAAGCCAATCACATGGTAGGCTTAGATACAGGGCCCATGTGTGATACTGTCTGTGGGACCCTGTATCTAAGCCTACCACACTGTAGGTTTAGATACAGGGCCCCAGCACACAGTAATCTTATACTGTATAAGATTACTGTCTGCTGGACCCTGTATCTAAGCCTACAGTGTGGTAGGCTTAGATACAGGGTCCCACAGACAGTATCACACATGGGCCCTGTATCTAAGCCTTAGGGTATGTGCACAGACACTAATTACGTCCGTAATTGACGGACGTATTTCGGCCGCAAGTACCGGACCGAACACAGTGCAGGGCTCCTAGCATCATAGTTATGTACGATTCTAGGAGTCCCTGCCTCGCTGCAGGACAACTGTCCCGTACTGTAATCATGTTTTCAGTACGGGACAGTAGTTCCACGGAGAGGCAGGGACTCCTAGCATCGTACATAACTATGATGCTAGGAGCCCGGCTCCCTGCACTGTGTTCGGTCCGGTACTTGCGGCCGAAATACGTCCGTCAATTACGGACGTAATTAGTGTGTGTGCACATACCCTAACACACGTGTTACTAATAATTTTTTGTGTTTTCTTACAGGTTCGGTCGTTGGACTACGGCGGATTCCAGGACTACTTCAATGACAGCTTTTTTTTTTATTAATAAAATGGTTAATGAGGGTTGTGTGGGTTTTTTTTTTATTTCAATAAAATATTTTTTCTGTCTTTGTGTTTTTTTTTTAAACTATATTACTACCGCCTTAGTAATGGCCGCCGGCTGATTGACAGCGTCCATTGCTAAGGCGGGACTTAGTGTTAGCCGGTGCAGAGGCTAACACTAACCCCCTTTATTACCCCGGTACCCACCGCCACCAGGGGTGCTGGGAAGAGCCGGGTACGATCCAGTACCTGACCATCTGTAGTGATGGTCGGCCACTGGGGTGACCGCAGGCTGGTATTATCAGGAGGGGAAAGGCCAAAAACAGTGGCCCTTCCCATCCTGGTAATGCTGCCTGCTGCTGCTTTATTGTATCTGGCTGGTTATGAAAATGGGGGGGACCCCACGTCATTTAAATAAAAAATAATTGGAAAGAACGATGTCGGGTCCCCCCCAATTTTCATAACCAGCCAGATACAACACAGCAGCAGCAGGCAGCATTACAAGGGTGGGAAGGGCCACTGTTTTTGGCCTTCCCCAGCCTAATGCTACCAGCCTGCGGCCACCCCGGTGCCTGCCCGTCACTACAGATGGTCGGGTACTGGTTCGTACCCGGCTCTTCCCAGTACCCCTGTTGGCGGTGGGTACCGGGGTAATAATGGGGGTTAGTGTAGCCTCTGCACCGGCTAACATTAAGCCTCGCCTTAGTAATGGAGGTTGTCAATCAGCCAGCGGCCATTACTAAGGCGGTGATAATAAAGTTTAAAAAGATACAAGCACATAGAAAAATATTTTATTGAAATAAAAAAACACAACCCTCATTAACCATTTTATTGAGAATAAAAAAAACGCTGTCATTGAAGTCCTCGAATCCGAAGTCCAACAACCGAACCTGTAAAAAAAACACAAACACAGAAAAATAATCAGTAACACATAAAGAAGCAAAATTATTATTCTTACCTATCCTGGGTCCAGCGCTGGAGCCGCAATGTCAGCGAGCTGGGCCCTGTATCTAATCCTATCATGTGTGATACAGTCTGCTGAGCTGTGTATCTAATCCAATCATGTATTATACTGTCTGCAGGGCCCTATATCTAATCCGATCATGTGTGATACTGTCTGCTGAGCCACTGTATCTAATCCTATCATGTGTGATACTGTCTGCTGAGCCACTGTATCTAATCCTATCATGTGTGGTACTGTCTGCTGAGCCACTGTATCTAATCCTATCATGTGTGGTACTGTCTGCTGAGCAGTGTATCTAATCCTATCATGTGTGATACTGTCTGCTGAGCTGTGTATCTAATCCTATCATGTGTGATACTGTCTGCTGAGCCACTGTATCTAATCCTATCATGTGTGGTACTGTCTGCTGAGCCACTGTATGTAATCCTATCATGTGTGATACTGTCTGCTGGGCCACTGTATCTAATCCTATCATGTGTGATACTGTCTGCTGAGCTGTGTATCTAATCCTATCATGTGTGATACTGCCTTCTTAGCCACTGTATCTAATCCTATCATGTGTGATACTGTCTGCTCAGCCACTGTATCTAATCCTATCATGTGTGATACTGCCTTCTGAGCCACTGTATCTAATCCTATCCATAGTTTATAGGGTCGTAGTGCTATAGATATGCTATGCTCTCTCATATACACACTTTTTTTTGGGGCGGACACATATGTATTGGGGCTATTTCCCTGACATTTTAAGCCCTGGGGGTATGTTCACACGGCAGCGTCCGTTACGGCTGAAATTACTGTGCTGTTTTCAGGAGAAAACAGCACCGTAATTTCAGCCGTAATGGCATGTGCAGGCGTCTTTTGCTGCGTCCATTACGGACGTAATTGGAGCTGTTTTTCTATGGAGTCCATGGAAAACGGCTCCATTTACGTCTGAAGAAGTGACAGGCACTTCTTTGACGCGGGCGTCTTTTTTACGCACCGCCTTTTGACAGCGGCGCGTAAAAAAAAATGACCGTCGGCACAGAACATCGTAAGACCCATTCAAATGAATGGGCAGATGTTTGCCGACGATTTTGAGCCGCATTTTCGGACGTAATTCAATGCTAAAACGCCCGAATTACGTCCGTAAATAGTGTGTGTGAACCCAGCCTTAGTGACGCCCCGGCTGCTAGTGCAGCATTGTTGGGTCACTTAGGAGACCCAATGATGCAGCTGAAAGCTGCGGACCGTCGGCCATGAGAAGTTTGCGGGGGGGGGGCCCAGTAAGAATTTTTGCATCGGGGCCCATGAGCCTCTAGCTACGCCCCTGGGGATATGATTAACTTATATAAATATATGAATGGCCCATACAAGAAATATAGTGAATACCTGTTCCATATAAAACCCCCTCAAAAGACAAGGGAGCATAGATAATTTCCTAGAACAAAAAAATATTATCTCCTATGTCAATGCGTAGAATTTATGTTTCATTCCTTCCCTTTTTTCCATCCCTTGGTTGAACTTGATGGACATACGTCTTTTTTCAACCGTACTAACTATGTAACTATGTAACTATGAGTCACTATATTCCAAGACCCATAATTTATTTTTTTCCATCGATGGAGCTGTGTGAGGGTTTCTTTTTATTCTATTTTTTGGGGCAGATGAGGTGAACAAGCAACAGCAATTCTGGTGTTTTTAATGGTTTTTTTTCTTTACAGCGTTCAAACTGCAGGTTAATTAATGTTACATTGTAATAGTTTGAACTTTTACAGACGCGGCGATACCAATTATGTTTCGTAAAAAAATGTATTTACACTACTTTGGAAGAAAAATGGAGACAGGTTTTCTTTTGTTTTAATATTTTTTTATCTGTTTTTTACTTTTTTTATTAGTCCCCCTAGGGGAATTAAACCAGCTATCGTTAAATCTCTTCCCAGTATACTGCAATACTTATATATTGCAGTATATTGTGTTTTACACCGGCTCCTATTAAGCCTTGTCTCTGGCATTGTTTGGATCCAGATATTGTCGAGCGGTGAAGTACAGTATATATATATATATATATATATATATATATATATATATATTTATTTGGAGCTTAATAGGAGCACAAAAACCGCAGACCTGGGGGCCTTTATTAGGCCCCAAAACTGCCAAGACAATCATCTGCAATCATCGGTAATATACAGTTGACAATCGCAGCGTTTGAAGTGTGTTCAGTCCCTAAACCCGCTCCATACATTGATGCATGTACCGGGTTAAAGAAAGTGCGACGCATATGAAAATAAAGAAACACACCCCTCAATTTATTGCCCTGTTTATACTTTGTTCAGAAGTCTCCCCATTGTGGCCCTAATCTTATACCCAGATACATGATCGGGCCCAAAATGATGAAAGTATCCAGTAGCTTTGACAACATAAATTTTGCTGGAAAATGCTTAATGTCCCAATACACAGTTAAAAAGAGGTGTAAAGCTTTTCAGAAATGACCCAAATTTGAAAACTGCACCCGTTAACATTCATTTAGGGGTGCAGTGAGTATTTTGACCTCACAGGTTTTTGCTAAAATTAATACAAAGCAGGGGAAAAAAACAAAAAGTAACAGTTTTTTTTTAAAACGCACGTGAAAATTAAAAACACACCCCACAATTTATCACCCTGTTTTCATAAATAACAGTTACACCCCTCATCTTTATATAGGGGTGCCGTGAGTATTTAGACCCGATCATTCTTCTTACAAATTAAATCCAAAACAAGTGGGGGAAATAAAATTCAGCATTTTTTTTTTATTTAATTAATATATATCATGTTGTAAGATCTAAGGTCATTTTGTGAAGGGGTATATTTAAAAATTGTCACTATCAAGTCATTTTCACACTTTGTTGGAAGAGACATACCCAGAGTATTTAATGAGGGGTATAGTGTAAGATATTTGTTTTTTTAATGGGGGTTGCAAAAAACTTAGACATACTGTATTTTTCGGACAATAAGACGCACCAGATTATAAGAAAAGGGAATATAAGTATAAAATATTAGAAAATGATTTTATTTTTTTACTTTAATATTTTTTTACACTTCTGAAAATGTATTTAACTTTTTTTTCTTTTACACATTTTATTAGTTCCCCTAGGGGACTTGAAACATTAATCATTAGATTTTGGAGAACCCTCGAATGAACGTTCGGCAAAAATTAGCAAAATGCATAAATCTCTTATCTTTTAAATTTTTTGGGGTTGACCAATCAACAGCCTCAAATTTACTTGGGTACATACTCAGATCTTCTGTAAATATAATGTACCCAAAAAATTTAATTGTAGACTGTTCAAACTCACATTTCTCAAGATGAGCAAATTTCACGAAATTAGATTCGGGTCCGATTCTATGGATCCAGCTCTCAGATTCGATGCGGTCTGAATAACTTTATTGCAAATCTAAAGTGCCCCAAATTGCCCTGAAAAGTTGTGTATGACATTTTAACCTCTTAACGCCGAAGGACGGATATATCCGTCCTCTGCAGCTGCTAGTTCGCGCAGGAGGACGGATATATCCGTCCTGTGATGGCGCGGGTACTGACACTGTACCCACGCATTCAGCGGCAGGAGCACGGCTGTTATACACAGCCTGGCTCATGCTGCAACTGCCGGAATCGAAGCGCACTCCGATTCCGGCAGTTTAACCCATTAAATGCCGCTGTCAATAGTGACAGCGGCATCTAATGTGTTTGACAGAGGGAGGGAGCTCCCTCTGTCACCCCATCGGCGCCCCCGCAAAGAAATCGCGGGTCGCCGTTGGGTTTCCATGGCAGCGGGGGTCTAACAAAGACCCCCAGGTCTGTCTTCAGCATCTGCCTGTTAGGCGATGCCGGAGGCATGACCTAACAGATTGCCTGTCAGTTTTACACTGACAGGCAATAATGCTTTGGTATACTAAGTATACCAAAGCATTATATATGCGATCGGCACATCGCATAGTGAAGTCCCCTGGTGGGACTAAAAAAAAAATGTCAATCAGTTAAATAAAAATAATAATTACAGTGAAAATCAAATAAAACAAAAAGTGGTTTTATTTAGTAAAAGTGTCAAAACAAATAACACATACACATATATGGTATCCCCACGATCATAACGACTTGAACAATAAAATGAACACATTAATTAAACCGCCGGATGAACGGCGTCCAAAAAAAACGCAAAAAACAACGGCAAAATTCTCTTTTTTTCCCATTCCCCCCATAAAAAATTAAATAAAAATTAATCTATAAGTCCTATGTACCCCAAAATAGTACTAATGAAAACTACACATTGGCCCGCAAAAATCAAGCCCAAATACGACCACATAGACGGAAAAATAAAAACCTTACGGCTCTTGGAATGCGGCGATGCAAAAACAAGTAATTTTTTTCTAAAAGGCTTTTTATTGTGCAAACGTAGGAAAACATATAAAACCCTTACATATTTGGTATCCCCGTAATCGTGCCGACCCATAGAATAAAGTGAACATGTTATTTACGCTGCATAGTAAACGGCGTATATTTGTAACGTGAAAATCAATGCTGGAATAGCTGCTTATTTTCAATTCTCTCCTAAAATAAAGTTAATAAAAGTTAATCGATATATTATAAGCATCTAAAAATGGTACAAATACAAAATACAACTCGTCCCGCAAAAAACAAGCCGTTATACGGCTATATAGATGGAATAAAAAACTCTTGGAATGCGACCATGAAAAAACTAAAAATAATCCTTGGTCATTAACGTGCAAAATGGCCCGGTCATTAAGGGGTTAAAGGTCTTCTAGGATCAATATTATTGAAGAAGATTTGTGAATGATGTGATGAAGATTGGTAATTACAAACGAATATAAGAATTGTATAGCTGCAGCAGCACTCACTCACAGCAATGGCTGCCTGTGCCTCTCTAACTTACACACTGACACTGCGACTCCTCCCTCTCTAAAATCTCTCTATAAAGTTCTTGTAAATCTAACTATCTAGTCTCTTCTCAATATGAAACACACTGACGCTAATCCATCGGCAGCAGTATTTCCTGGTTGCGCTGTTTATAGTGACTATAACGCATATGACTGTCATCAGTGACTCACCCCTATTACCCTTATGATTAGCTTTGCTAGAGGTAGAGCAGCCTGCAAGCCAATATGGCAAAATGCTTTATTATTAAAAAACCAAACTAAAGTAAAAAAGTTACACGTATTTGGTATCGGCGCGTCCATAACGACCCCAACTATAAAGCTATTACATTATTAAACGCGCATGGTGAACACCGTAAAAAAAAAAATGGAAAAATTGCTGTTTTCTGTGAATCCTGCATTAAAAAAACGTGATCAAAAAGTCGCATCTACTACAAAATGGTACTAATACAAACTACAAGTCGTCCCGCAAAAAAAAAAGCCCTCATACAACTGCATCGGCAAAAAAATAAAAAAGTTATGGCTCTTCAAATATGGAGACACGAAAACAAATAATTTTGAAGAAAAATAGTTTTTACTTTGGGTATGTTCACACGCTTAACAAAAAACGTCTGAAAATACTAAGCTGTTTTCAGAGAAAACAGCCTCTGATTTTCAGGCATTTTGAAGCTGAAAATGAATTTGGAGCTTTTTTTGAGGCTTCTTTTCAGGCTTCTTTTGGCTGAGTTTACACAGAGTTTTTTGCAGGAGGAAAATCTGCCTCAAAATTCCGTTTGGAAGTTTGAGGCAGATTTTCCTCTGCCTGCACGCCGATTTTTCGCAGCGTTTTTCGCCCCCGGCCATTGAGCGCTGCGGGCATAAAACGCTGTGAAATACCCTTTCTCTGCCTACCATTGTTGTCAATGAGAGGTCAGAGGTGTAAATGCCCGAAGATAGGGCATGTCCCTTCTTTCTCGCGCTAGCCGGTTTTACCGCTCGCGGGAAAAAGATGTCTCCGCCTCCCATTGAAATCAATGGGAGGCATCTTGGGCCATCTTTCGGTGCGTTTTGGGGCGTGGTTTCTGCGCCAAAAAACTCGTCAATAAGACTCTATGTGAACTCCCCCTTTCAGTTGTTTTTTGAGGCGTTTTTCAATGTAGTGTTCAATGGAAAATCAACTCAAAAAAACGCCCCAAGAAGTGACATGCTACTTCTTTTTACGGAGCGTCTTTTTACGCTACGTTTTTTTAAACAGTGGCGTAAAAAGATGCCCCGTATGAACTAAATGCTGTTTTTCCCATCGATTTCAATGGGCAGATGTTTGTAGGTGTTCAGCTTCTGTTTTTACAGACGTTTTTCAAGGCGTAAATGCCCCAAAATACACCTGAAAACACTGCGTGTGAACATACCCTAATAGTAGTAAAACATACAAAATCTATAATTTTTTGGTAATTTGGTACAAAAGCATAACAACCCGCTAAATAAACTTATTGTGTTATTTATACCACACGGTAAACGGCGTAGATTTAGGACGCAAAAAAGAGTGGCAAAATTTCCGTTTTTTATAACCCCCAAAAAAAAGTTAATAAAAGTTAAATAAATTATATGTACCTCAAAATGGTGCTATTAAAAAATACAACTTGTCCCGCAAAAAACAAGACTTTATACAGCTTAATAGCTTGGTCACTAAGGTTTAAAGTGGGCTGGTCATTAAAGGGTTAATAATTTAGCTTTTTCCTCATCAGCCTCCACAATTTCTTCCTCATTACTTTTTAAAGGGCCAACACTTTCAGTTTTACACTTTTTACTATTTATATAAGTGAAGAACTTTTAGGATTAGTTTTGCTCTCTTTGTCTCCAGGTTTGCTGCCTTTGTATGTTTTTTACATAATAATTTTTTTTCCTATAGCTTTTTAATGCTTCTTCACTGGCCCTCCAGTTTTAGTAGTTTATTTTTGTTATTCCTTGACCCCCTTAAATTTTTATTCATCCACATGACTTTCTCCTGTTCCTTACCCTTTTATTCCCATAAGGTATGCACCTTTCACAATGAAAATGTAGGCTGCTTTTACAAATATCCCATTTAGTATCCGTACTTTTCTTTTTTAGGACATTTTCACAGTTAAGGGCGGTGATTGCCCTCCCCCATTAACCTGCCTCTGCCTCCACAGCGTGATGGAGATAACTCATAAATGGAGTATGATCTCTGTATAACATTAACAAGTCAGACACACAGAGAATCACAGCACTGGATAGTAAAAATATATATGGGTGCACGCCTCCAAACAGGACCAGATCCAAGGTCCTTGATGTAAGCACAAGAAGAAAAGCGAGTCAGCACTTACAAGATAAATGAGAGCTTTAATCACCCAATGCAACATTTCAGACCAGCAGGACCGTTCTCAAGCATGCTCTCATTTATTTTGGAAGTGCTGCCTCACTTTTCTTCTTGTGCTTCCATTTACAAGTCAGCCACTTGAGTAAGCCATCTTTGACTGCTAGCAGTGTGGTCCCATGGCCGATCTGCACAGGCTGAAAGACGAAGAACCTTCCCTGTAGTCTGCCTGTAGAACTTGCCAGTGTGTGAGCTGTGGTAACAGGAATACAGGAAAAAAAAAATGCTCCTAGCAGCTTAATAACCATGAAGACTGATAGGTATATTTTTGTGCCAACAATCTTAGTTTTCCTTTGGACCTAGATGTATGATATGTTGCCCTTAAAGAGGGATTGCACTTTAAGCAATCTTTTGATATCTCAAAGAAACATATCAGAAGTTTGGATCAGTGGGGTTCCGGGTGCTAGACGCTCTATGTAAGCCGTCTTCAGCTTGGCAACAGGGAGCGCCGATCACAGTTGAAGTTGCCGGGCCCTTAGATTAGCACTTCTGCACCTTCGTTTCAGTGATGTTGGGGGCCTCAGCACCCGAACGCCCACCGATCCAAACATTAGTCACTCATTAACTATGGCTGCATAAAATACTTTTAGATCCACTCTGAAAATTAGGCATGCAACATCAATAGACAAGTCCTGTATTAAAATACTATAGCACTCAGTGACTTAATGTGGCACTGTCATATAAATAGAATGCCAAGTTCCAACATGTCTGTTCATTAAATTTGTTCCTTGCTAGAGATTAACCCAGTTAAGTGCTGTTAGGGTATGTGCACACGGTAGCAGGCTTTTACGTCTGAAAAGACAGACTGTTTTCAGGAGAAAACAGCTGCCTCGTTTCAGTCGTAAATGCTCCTCCTCGCATTTTGCGAGGCTTCTCTGACAGCCGTAAATTTCGAGCTGTGCTTCATTGAGTTCAATGAAGAACGGCTCAAATTAGTCCTGCACTTCTTTTGACGAGGCTGTATTTTTACAGCTGTCAAACGACGACGCGTAAATGACAGGTCGTCTGCACAGTACGTCGGCAAACCCATTCAAATGAATGGGCAGATGTTTGCCGACGTATTGGAGCCCTATTTTCAGATGTAAAACGAGGCATAATACGCCTCGTTTACGTCTGAAAATAGGTCGTGTGAACCCAGCGTTACTGTGCAATGAAAATATCTGAAGTGGAAGACCTGAATATCTGTTACAAACGCTGTTATAAAAAAAAAACGACAAATGTGTGCGTGATACATTAGTACAAAACTTTACATCCTACGTCACGCCGAACATCTTTTTGAGCAATACACTTGAAAAGTGTTTCCAACTAAAGACTGGGTACACACATTGTAGCAGTGTGCCGTGCAGTCATATAATGTCGGCGTTTTTTTTATGCCGCGTTTCACTGCACAGTTTTTACAGTCTACTTCAAACATTTTGATGGTTATATACATTACATATACACCTGTTCTTACCTATTCTAGATTAAAAATTAATTCTCGTCTATAAATCGTTACTGTATAAATCATTATCTGATTTATAAAACAGGAATACTCACCAACACATTTTGGAGTGTTCAACCATTTTCCTTCTACGCAACTTGCTGAATCTTCTTCGGAGAAACGGAAGCCGTTATCACACTCATATTTAGCTTTTTCACCGTGGACGAATGTTTTCTTGTTTTGTAAAGCAGTTGCATGCGTAACTTCTGGAGCCTCAGCACATGAATCTTCTAAAAAATGTTAAATAAAAAAGTGTTTAGAAATTTCATAAAAAGGTATGAAACATATAATTAACCCTTTCATAGCTGGTCTTTTTAAGATTTTAGCAAATTCCAATTGAGGTCTAAAAACTTTATTCAGGCGACTACCCCACCATGGGTAATGCTTGGCTGCAATAAAAAAAAAAAAAACACCCAGTAAAAAAATCCCCGTAAAAAGAATTGCATGTCACTTCTTGAGCGGTTTTTGTAGCCGTTTTTCATTGTGTCAATACAAAAACAGCTCCAAAAACGGGCATAAAAAATGCCTAAAAAAACTTTTGTGGTTTAAAAAAGGCTGAAAATCAGAGGCTGTTTTCCCTTAAAAACAGCTCCATATTTTACTGCCGTTTTTAGTTTAACGTGTGAACATACCCCTAGATTGCTCTTTAGCTCTGTTAGGGTACGTTCACACGCTAAACTAAAAACGGCTGTAAAATACGCAGCTGTTTTCAAGGGAAAACAGCCTCTGATTTACAGCTGTTTTTAACCCGTTAGTGACCACCAATACGCCTTTTCACGGCGACCACTACTGGGCTTCATTATGATCCATAAGCCTTTTCACGGCGCTGCATCAGAATAAATCTGCGGCGCCGGGAGCACTTAAAACTCCCTGTTCTCAGCTACCTCCGGTAGCTGAGAACTTGGGGAAGCGCTGTTCCAGCTGGCGCATCTAAGTGGGTTTGGAGAGAGGGAAGGAGCTTCCTGTCTCACCCCACTAACACCCTGCTATGAGATTGCATGGTGCCAGTGTCTTCTATGGCAGCCGTAAGCTTAATAAAGGCCCCCATGTCTGCCTGTAGTGGATGCCTGCTAGGTCATGCCTCTGGCATGGACTAGCAGATGCCTGTCCGTTGTAAACAGACAGGCAGTAATACACTGCAATACAGAAGTATTGCAGTTTATTATAAAGGCGATTCGACGATCGCATAGTGAAGTCCCCTAGTGGGACTAGTATAAAAGTAAAAAATAAAGTTTAATAAAGTTATTAATAAATAAATAAGTGAAAAAAAATAAAAAAAACCACTTTTTCCCCTTCCAAAATGCTTTATTATGAAAAAAAATATAAGTTACACATATTTGGTATCGCCACGTCCGCAATGACCCCAACTAAATACATAATAGTAGTAAAACATAAGAAAACCATATAAATTTGGTATTGTCGCAATCGTAACAACCCGCTGAATAAAAGTATTATGTTAATACCACACGGTAAACGGCGTCAATTAAAGATGTAAAAAAAGAGTTGCAAAATGTCAGGTTTTTTTTCTATTACGCCCTAAAAAAAAGTTTAGAAAAGTTAATCACTAAATTATATGTACCCCAAAATGGTGTGTGCGGCATTATCTACAAAGCGGGTGTGTGTGTGTGTGTGGCACAATCTACAAAGGGCACTGTAGCATTACCTACAGAGGGCACTGTGGCATTACCTACAGAGGACACTGTGGCATTACCTACAGAGGGCACTGTGGCATTACCTACAGAGGGCACTGTGGCATTACCTACAGAGGGCACTGTGGCATTACCTACAGAGGGCACTGTGGCATTACCTACAGAGGGGAAATGTGGCACCACCTACAGGGGGCACTGTGGCACCACCTACAGGGGGCACTGTGGCACCATCTTCAGGGGGCACTGTGGTACCATCTACAGGGGGCACTGTGGCACCATCTACAGGGGGCACTGTGGCACCATCTACAGGGGGCACTGTGGCCCCATCTACAGGGGGCACTGTGGCACCAACTACAAAGGGTACTGTGGCATTATCTACGGGGGTGTGGCACTATCTGCAGGGGGCACTGTGACAGTATCTGCAGGGGGCACTGTGACAGTATCTACAGAGGGCACTGTGGCAATATTTACAGAGGGCACTGTGGGACGATCTAAAAATGAGCTGCCCAATCTTGACATTCTTGTGCTGCCAATTGAGCAGCCAGACTGCGATACTTAAACTGGAAAACTGGATTGTTAAAATAAGTACGGTAAATTTAGCAGTATTATTATAGTATTGTAGTATTGTTATAGTAGCTCAAATAACTAATTGATTAACAATCATTTTTTGTATCAAATTTGAAAGTGATGTGGCCCGTCAACTTTTAACTTCAAAATTATTATTTTTTCTATGTGCGGTCACTTACCCGACCGAGTTTGAGACCCTTGCTCTACATTATTCTTTAATAATAGCCTATGCTGCATTATATGGGCAAAAATAAAATAAAAAAATAAATAAGAAAAAAACTATTGCTGTAGTGCTTCTTTAGATACATGGCCCCAGCAAACATTACCACACATGGCCCCAGCAAACATTATCACACTTGATAGGCTTAGACATATGGCCCCAGCAGACAGTATCACATATGATAGACTTAGATAAATGGCCCCAGCAGACCGTATAACACATTATAGGCTTACATTTAGGACCACATGATAGCAGTCAGTATCCATATACTCAACCTCCTCGATTCTGAGTCGGGTCCTGGATCCTGATGCTTTACAACATCACAAGGTTACGTCTGCCACACATACAATGGCCTGCTGAACGGCGCCAGGACCCAACGCTAAACCCAAAACCGAAGAGGACCCGATTTAGGAGCTGTGAAGGTAACTTTGTGGAAATGCTACTGTAGTTACAGAGGCTGGTGTCGTTTACTAAATAAGCTCCAGTTACTACAATAACTGTGGACAAGCGTTTTGCTGGGGGCTATGGGCCTCCCTGCCTTCAGGGTATGATCACAACTATGACCCCTATAACTACGCCATTGATACTGTGGAGAAAGTTTCTCTCTACGTATTAGGTAACTGATTGATAATTTTTATTTTGTTCAATATTTTTGTTATTTTGCTAAAGAGACACATGTTAGGAGAGAATTCACCTCTGATGAAGGCGTTAACACGGCAATACGCATGGGGTTCTTTAACTCACATGGAGCTATAGGATATCCAACATGGTTGCTTACGTTTTTCTTTATGCATTTACTAACCTAATTTTTTTATATTGCATTGCTTGTGGTTTTATGGATATTTCAATTTATATGGAATTATAAGACATTTCATTTGGCAATTCTAAGATTGACTCCATTGACTCCTAACACCATTATTTACTTGTTATGACACTACTTTTAGTGTCCATGGTTATTTAAACTAGTGCTATATCCCATTAATCTGCATGTTGCAGATATTTACAGTATTATCCTGTAGTCGATCACTTGCCTCTCTCCATGTGTGGTAGGATTTCTATCCCAACCAGGGGTTAGAAATCTACTGTATGTTTGGTACGTGTTTGTGCTACTTTACTTGCTTTTAAACTTTCAGAATGCTACAATAACAATTTTGATACGATTGAAAAGGTGGAGTCTTGTATATATGTTTATATTTTTAAAGGGTAACTAAACTTTAAAAAAAAAACTCCTGACATGTCATAGTGAAATGTCATAATTTTTGATCACTATGACATCTCAGAGTTTTTTGGAAAGTTTAGTTACACTTTAATACAAATGTGGTACTTTTTCACACGTTAACTTGCAGTCTGCCTTTAATATTGTTTTGGTTATGCCCTCCTTTTTTCTCTTGTACGTGAACAAACGTTAGGACAATTTCATAGGACTCTTAGGCCCCATGCACATGACCATAGTTTTCATCCGTAATTACGGATCCGTAATTACGAATGAAATTGCGGACCCATTCATCTCTATGGGCTACGGACACCTTTCCGTATATTTACGGATGGGTGTCTGTTCCGTAGAAATGATATGTAAAATATAGAACTTGTCCTATTCTTATCCGTAAATACGGCACGGACTCCCAATAGAAATCTATGGGCGCTTCTGTAATTCCATATATGGACAGTGACGTCAGGGACTTTTCCTGGAGTGATCTCCTACTCCTGAAGCGGAATTCCCGGCCACAGCAGAAAAAAACCGCAACAAAACTGCTTTGTGTATGTCCACAGGGGCACATGCAGGGGGATTTCTAGCTGCTTCCTGTGGATCCTACGGAAGGCCCTTACATACTATGGGACTCAATTGTATCCACATCCTTAGGACAAGGATACAATTGACATCGCTGGCGAGGCAAGAGAACCATCGGTAACCGTTCCCCAAAATTTGGTGCTTTTTTGGGCCACCTGCGTAATTTCCGCTGGAGAAGGTCTGGTCAGATGCAACCATATCTGCATCGCTGGAGGGAATGCACAAAGTCCGGAAAAAGGGGACCAGTGAGTGTTGCACTATGTATAGGGGGCAGTGTGGCACTATCTACATGGAGGTGTTTGCCATTATCTACATGGGCAGTGTGGCACTATCTATATGGGCACTATCTAAATGGGCACTGTGGCAGTATTTACATGAAGCAGTGTGGGGCACTATCTACAAGGGGTACGGAGTGTGGCACTGTCTATGCTGGTTCTTATGCTACCAGTAGTGATTAGCACAAATCCACTAGCCTCATCCTTTTTTTTATTAGCGTTTGTAATGTAAAAAGGGCTAGGCTAGTGGATAAGTGCAGACCACTACTCGTAGCATAAAAACCAGAGAGTAGCGGGAGCGTGCCAAAAATAACTTGGTTTGAAAAGTATGCATTTGGTAACACCCCTTTAAAAATCCTTAAACAAGAGAGTAGAACAGCATGACTCCATAGAAAAGAGTGTGAGTTGCTATGTAAGTATATGGGGTCTGTATTCGTTTAACGGGTCTGGCGTTTGTATTTAGGGGGTCTGGTCTTATGTCTGTATTAGTTTAAGGTCTGTATTTAGATGGTCTGGTTGAGGTCTGTATTAGTTTAGGGGTCAGGTCTGGGTTCTGTATTAGTTTAGATGGTAAGGCCAGGGGTCTGTATTAGTTTCTGGGTGTCTGTATTTAGTGGTCGGTGGTTTGTATTTAATGGGTCTGCTCTGGGGTCTGTCTTTATTTAGGGTGCTTGTTCTGGGGTATGTATTTGTTTAGGGGAGTCTGGTCAGGGGACTCTATTAGTTTAGAAGCTCTGAGGTCTGTATATATATTCTAGGGTCTGGTCTGGGGTCTGTATGTTAATGTCTGGAGTCAATATATGGGCCTGGAGTCTGAATTTGCTCAGGGGTCTGGTCTGTGTTCTGGAATTATTTAGGGGGTTTGGTCTGTGGTCTGAAATAACTTAAGGATCTGGTCTGGGAAAAGTAACAATTTAGGCGGTTTGGTTTCTGAATATTTGTGTTGAGGCTGAAAATGGCTGCAGAAACAAGGGGCAAAAAAGTCTCATCAGGACACTCTGCAGTCACCAGGAGAAGTCATCATAGTGGTCTGTGTCAGATGGAGAAGAAAAGAAAAGAGAGACTCCAATCCGAAAAGACGTCGACTGTCAGTAACTCGATTTATAGAGAATCTGTCACCTCTCCTGACATGTCTGTTATTGTTAAGCCGCTGGTGGGGTTCAAGACCGCAACAGGCAATATTTATCACATGTGTGAAGCACGAATCAACACTGACATAATACAAAAGGCACAAGTAATTCACCGGTGGATGAGCAGAGCAGTATACTGAAGGTAGTAGTAGATGGAGACAATGCATAAATGAAGTGGATGGCAGTTGAGTAGGATGCAAGCAGTGAACTCACTGACCCTATCTGAATACTATCCCACAGCAGGGTAAGACAACAGCTTGGCAGCAGACCAAACAACAGGAAAGGCAAACAAACCAGTGTAACTACTTATCCCAGGATACACATAAAACTACAATACAAAAAGTAGATCTCTCAGAGGACGAATAGGTCCCAAAATACAAATAAACACCTAGACAAGAATAAAATCACCAACTATATTTTGGAAAGAGTTTAGCACTTGCCAGAAACAGTATAACCAGCATCTGAATAATCCAGGCCTGAAGTATACGTATATAGGCCCAAAACAAGTACTCCGCCCTAATTAACCAGGCAAAGCTAAATGATTACCAAATCCAGACTTAGACCAAAGGCATTGCCAAGCAACGCCCAAACACAGATATAAGATAAATCATTGATTACCAGCAGTCCTGCTGCTACTTGTAACAGTTATAGCAAATTCTATTATTCCACAAAAAGTCTTTGCGTAGTACAGGACTAATTAGAGAAACTAGTGTTACCATTCCCATTGTCAGGAAGATGTATCCCTACATAGTGTGAGACTGTCAGTATGTACGGACACAGTCCTTTCACAAGGGGAATTGTCACACCCATTTGTCAATGCTCGCACAGAAAGGTGGTGTTGATTATAGACATGGCGTGGCAGGGCAGAGGTGGAGAAGGGGAACTGATGTTTGGGTCTACTTAATCTGCTATGGTATACTTAATCTGCTACTGCTTTGAAGGCAAGAACAGTGGAGCATGCAGCACTATTCCTACCATCAAAATTATAGAAATCTTTACGGAAGCTCTGACATAACCTATTATAAGTCATTGGGGTCCGTCAGTTTCCGTTTGGATCTGTCATACACTGGATGTTATCATGGCTAGAAACGAAAGTCATGATGCCAGTGTGAACAGAGCCTGAACCTCAGACCAGACATCAGGGTCTTAAATTAAACCAAAACATGGAAATAGTATAAGTACAAAAAACTAAAATACATATGTCTACCCACATCTATTAAGACAATACTTTCATATAATAGTTTACATTTATAATGTATTACATTTGGAAACATCGTGAAATTCTTACCTGTGCATATTAGTGATGCCGACCACTGTCCACTCACGCAGGTAGTTTGATCTGACCCACTGAAGTGAAATCCAGATTTGCAGATGTATTTTACTACATCATCAGTTACATATTCTTGTTTTTTAGAGGATTCAACTATGCCACCATTTTTTATTGGCGGTGGATTCCTGCAAGGTGTTGATCCTTGAAATAAAATCAAAACAAATATTACATTTTCAGAACTCTAGGAAGGTACATATGTCATCTTTAGGCTATGTTCACACGGAGTATTTTGCAGGGTTTTTTGACGCGGAAACCGCCTCGCAAAACTCGGCAAAAACGGCCCGAGAACGCCTCCCATTGATTTCAATGGGAGGCGTCAGCGTTTTTTTCCCGCGAGCAGTAAAACTGCCTCGCGGGATAAAGAAGCGACATGCCCTATCTTCGGGCGCTTCCGCCTCTGACCTCACATTGACTTCAATGGGAGGCAGAGAAAGCGTATTTCGCCCTGTTTTATGCCCGTGGGGCTCAATGGCCGCGGGCGAAAATCGGCGTGCAGGGAGAGGAAAATCTGCCTCAAAGTTCCAAACGGAATTTTGAGGCAGATATTCCTCCCCCAAAATACTCCATGTGAACATAGCCTTACAAGTTGTGTGTACAAATACACGAGATGTTGCCAATAATGACAAATCAAATCACTTCTCTTTTGTGGCACTAATCAGGAATAAGCCCACTGTGCCGGGCTGCTGGGAATTTCAACCACCAAGACCTCCAAGAGTTACGTATATATTTTCATACTACATATTTACGTCAGATGTATACATCGGGAGTATTTTCCTCTGTTGGATTCCACTCTATAGGCATAAGTGGCATCCGTTGCCCATAGGCTTTCATGATAAAAAAAAAATATGTATACCACACGGTATACTTTTTTTTACGGGATGCCTCTGTATGGAATAGCGCAGTCGACTACGCTTTTATATACAGTTGAAAAAAAAGATTCACTGACACATACTATCCTGACGGAGGCTAGTAGGACAGTTTTTTTTACCTCCATCAGTTGAATGGGTGCATATGGACACATTTGGGCGTATGCACCGAGAGTTTTTCCAGTACATATGCCAAGTGGACACTGAATAGTATCAGTGTGAATTCAGCCTTATATAGAGGGGAGCTTTGAAAACATAACAAGCAGTCATAAAATAAATGATTGTAGAAATAACGGTTAAGAAACAAGAAAAAATAATTATTTCTTTATTATACACTTTAAGTATATATACTAGGAATGGATGATCAGTGACTAGGACATCTTAGCTTTGCTTAGAACTGAAACCTGCTTAAAATCTGCCCTTTCAGCATGATGAAATACAACTTTTATCCAATTAGGAGTTGAAATTAAAATAAAAGGCATTATACTATTCATTATACAGGGTGGGCCATTTATATGGATACACCTAAATAAAATGGGAATGGTTGGTGATATTAACTTCCTGTTTGTGGCACATTAGTATATGGGAGGGGGGAAACTTTTCAAGCTGGGTGTTGACCATGGCGGCCATTTTGATGTCGGCCATTTTGTATCCAACTTTAGTTTTTTCAATGGGAAGAGGGTCATGTGACACATCAAACTTATCGAGAATTTCACAAGAAAAACAATAGTGTGCTTGGTTTTAACGTTACTTTATTCTTTCATGAGTTATTTATGTCATTATGGGTGTCAGGTCCGAGCATTCCTAGATGAACAGTTTCCTGGAAAGTGGATTGGTCATCGTGGGCCAGTTGAATGGCCCCCTAGGTCTCCCGATCTGACCCCCTTAGACTTTTATCTTTGGGGTCATCTGAAGGCAATTGTCTATGCTGTGAAGATACGAGATGTGCAGCAACTGAAACTACGGATACTGGAAGCCTGTGCTAGCATTTCTTCTGCGGTGTTGCTATCAGTGTGTGAAGAGTGGGAGAAGAGGGTTGGATTGACAATCCAACACAATGGGCAGCACTTTGAACACATTTTATAAGTGGTCAGAAACTTGTAAATAACTCATGAAAGAATAAAGTAACGTTAAAACCAAGCACACCATTGTTTTTCTTGTGAAATTCTCGATAAGTTTGATGTGTCACATGACCCTCTTCCCATTGAAAAAACTAAAGTTGGATACAAAACGGCCGACTTCAAAATGGCTGCCATGGTCAACACCCAGCTTGAAAAGTTTCCCCCTCCAATATACTAATGTGCCACAAACAGGAAGTTAATATCACCAACCATTCCCATTTTATTTAGGTGTATCCATATAAATGGCCTACCCTGTATATTTGCCAGCCATACACTTAAACAACTGAGGTTAATCTCAGCCATACCAATTGCGGAGATAAATGTAGGTGGAGAGAACATTACCAACCAAGAAACTAGAACTTCACCTACATTTATCACCTCTATTGGAATGGCTGAGATTAACCTCAGTTGTTTAAGTGTATGGCTGGTAATACTTGCTCCCCCTTACATGTAATCTATTTGAGGTTATTAGACTTCCAATATATATTTAGTTCTCCCGTATTGGATAATGGGTTACAACCAAAACTAAGTATCTCTATGGACACATGTATTACAAATGAATTTCGGAAAAAAAAAAAAATATTAAAATTTGTACATTTCCCCTCTACAATGCTTTATTTCCTGTGAAACGCCTAAAGGGTTAAGAATCTTTCTGAATGCTGTATTGAATACTTTGAGGGGTGCAGTTTTTAAAATGGGGTGATTTATTGGGGGAGTCTAATATATGAGGCCCTCAAAATCACTTCAGAACTAAAGTGGTACCTGTAAAAAAGGTCTTTTGAAATTTTCTTTAAAATGTAAGAAATTGCTACTAAAGTTCTGAGCCTTGTAACGTCCTAGAAAATAAAAGGACGTTCAAAAATGATGCAAACATAAAGTAGACATATGGGAAATGTTAACTAGTGACTATTTTGTGTGGTATTACTATCTGTTTTACAAGCAGATACATTTAAATTGAGAAAAATGCTAATTTTTGCAAATTTTCTGTACATTTTGGTGTTTTTTCACTAATAAATATTGTATTTATCGATCAAATTTTTCCACTAACATAAAGTACAATATGTCACGAGAAAAAAAATCTCAGAATCGCTTGGATAGGTAAAAGCATTCCCAAGTTATTACCACATAAAGTGACACGTCAGACACAAGGCCAAAACAGGCTGCGTCCTGAAGGGGTTAAATAAAAAAAAACAAAAAAAAAACAAAAGCACTGGGGGGACATTATATTTATAGATATATTTATATAACTTACGTATGCACTCTGGAGGTTGTTCCCATTTTCCTTCGACACACCGAATTATTGGAGAGCCATACATCTTAAATCCACTGACACAAGTCATGGTAACATTGTCATTGCTATAATATGCTTCCCTTGGATCTTTAATTTCAGCATTTTTTGGACTATATGCTGGAGGACATTTGCCTTCTCTTTTTTCTAGGAGTTAAACAACAATTACCATTAATAAATATTCCTAGCCTTTTCTCCACTCCTCATGCTGCAACCAAGTTCCCTTACTCTAAACCCTAGTCCCACAGGTCTGCCCCTATGGCTCTGCCTGCAGTACGGCTTGCCTTTACTATTGCCTTAAATTCCACGGTGAATGACATGACACATAAACATACGATGGTATATGCATACACACAGACATATACTGTATATTGTTTATCATTTTAAATTTATATAGCAACAAAATATTTTATGGCACTATACAATTTATTAAAAATGGGTAAGAAAGAGGTAATATAAAAATGATTACAAACACAAATAATGGTAAAGTATTATTTACATGGGGCTCATTTGTTGCAGAAATTTCTGCCACTGTCCAAATCATCTGAATTGCACGCTGCAGAAAAAAACCCATTTGGTATGGAGCAGATATTCAATGCAGAAATCTCTGCAACAAATCTGCACCGTGTGAATAATAATAATAAACTTTATTTATATAGCGCCAACATATTCCCCAGCACTTTACAATTCATGAATATACTTTTATGCCGGGTTCCCTCTGGTCGGATACCCTGCGTAAACCTGGCACCCGCAGCACTTTCCGTCCGAAAAATCGCACCACTGTGGTGTGGTTTTTCAGACGGAATTTCTACAGAGCAAAAAAAAGCTCTCATACTTACCCCCTCCCTCCTTTAACGTCCACTCTAGTCTCCTACGATGACGTTGCAGGCCATGTGACGCTGCAGCGGTCTCATGGGATGAAACTTCATCCCAGGAGGCCAGACTGCAGGATGAAGGAGGGCATTCTTTGTAAGTATGATTATTTTTTTTGCCGGAGTTGCGTTTATTGTGGCGTAATTGCTGCAATTACGCTGCAAAAGTCGCAACACTTGGCTTTCTGTTGCGGGTTTTGCATCCCCATTGAATCGAATGGGGAAAACCTGCAACAGAAAATCAACAAAAGCACTGCATAAATTGACATGCTGCAGAATTAAATTCCGCATCGCAGGACAATTTATTAACGTTTACGCTGCGGTTGCAGTAATTTGACAATTGTGTTTTTCTTTTGTTTTTTTTATAAATATTGCTTTTTCTTTTTTGTACTAGCATTTCCCTGTATTAGAATACTGCATGATTTACACATGCATCTTGCGCATATTACATTTCTGTTTCTGTTTTAAATTTTGTAAACATTTCTATTATATGTATACATTTTATACATATTTCTTTAGTAGATTTACACTGTACATTATATGTACTTATTTTTATGACATAAGTATTCATTTTGACTGTTAAATGTATTTATGTTCTATAGGGCAGGTAAAGCTTTCTCGGTGAGGTGCAATGTGCCCCTGCTGCATGTCACGCATTCTTGCTCTTTCAGGATCTTTGTAAAAAAGACATCCCTGACAGAACATGTGTCCAAGAATTTCTGTTAGGCTGTCATTTTAACCTTCATGTTGATGATGATCGTTGATGAAAAGTTAGAGAATTCACTAATATCCTTTCTGTATCAATTCTTTTGCTGTCATCTAATAGGAATCGTCATTGTTTACTCCCAAGGGATAAAAATCTGTCCACAGTCATGTGACCGCTATAAAGCGGATCTGTCTAACAAAGTACAGCAGACTGTATAATATGCCAGTCTTAGTAAGGGGGCAATTTGCCAACCTTCGTATGCCAGTTTTCGGGGGAAGAAAAGTCGCAATTTTCACAAAACTTTTGGCCTTTTTACGTCATCCTTGCCACTTTTGTGGAAGGGGGGCACTGTCTCGGGGGGAGAGAGGAGTGGCCACCACGGCTGCATAATTTTGTCATAATTTAAACTGGCATTTATTATAGTGGAAATGTACTCCAGCTCCTAGCTGTTGTCCTCTGGATCTAGTGGAAGAACCGCTGCATCTGGTTTGGCAAATATTTCCTCTAAGAAAACGGACATGTTTATGATTCCTTTTTTTTCTTTCAGGAATGTGTATTAATTATGATGGTTAAATATAAACTATTGTCATTATCTTTGTGACCTTGACGGTTAGTATAAAGTGACACATTTACTGTAAGTAAAGCAATGTGGATCAGAAAACCTAAAAAAAACAAAACTACAACCCTCTCTATCTCTCATAAAGGGATGTCAGGTGTAGTACCTACATGTTTGGTCAACATCCCTCTCCTTGTATCACTGCCACTGGACTTACCATAGTTAGCCAAATTTAATATTGACACAGTTGGTCTATGCTCCTATCCAGAAGCCTAACTGTTACATCAGGACTTTGTACAAAATGCAGAGGAATATGTTTCATTCTAACTGTACAGTTTCTTACTTTTTTATAAGGACATCTCAAAAATCTATGCCTTATAACTTTGTTGGATACTTTATTTATAATAGGCAAATCTGAAACCTTTGCTTTATTAGTAGTATTTTCCCACTAAATATTATATGTAAATTGCTAACACACCTGTCTTATTCTTTGAGTCTGGAGCAACAGAATCTGGATCAAGGGGAATTTCAACTAGAAAAAAAAAAAGCAGTATTACATTTGATTATTGCAATGAATTTCCCCCCTTTCGCCAATCTCTTATGATATGCTAAAAATACTTATTTTTGAATGAGTGGAGTTATTTCACATGTGAGAGGGTTGATACACCCAATAAGACAAAACAAGCCTATTTTCCCCTGAGATAAATAATGTTTGCAAGAGATACAATTTACAGAGTTTTTTTTCCAAAAAATTCAAAGTTTGATATATAATACATTTCTTCTAGCATCCACACTGAGTATCAATAGG
This sequence comes from Rhinoderma darwinii, assembly GCF_050947455.1. Taxonomy (NCBI): domain Eukaryota; kingdom Metazoa; phylum Chordata; class Amphibia; order Anura; family Rhinodermatidae; genus Rhinoderma; species Rhinoderma darwinii. The sequence goes on from NC_134693.1 coordinate 57,321,664, forward strand.
GGAGTAGCAATTTGAATAATAATGGATGATCAGGAAAGATTGCTGATAGGTGAAGTCTTTGAGAGAATAATTAGTAAAATATTTATTATGCCCCTCTGTAAAATTCCTTCCAATGTTTATAAATAATTGGTCTAAATCTGTATAATTTTAAATTTTAGGTTATGATATGGTGTGGAGATTTTCATTTTGCAATGAAATCCAATCAATCACAGTTTTAAATTATTATCACATTGATAATAAACAGACACGTTTAGTAAGATAAACACATGGAGGGATGACAAAGGCACAAAAATAGAGGCTTATATAGGCTTATATATTATTATTCTATTTTAAAGAAAGGGAATACTCATACTCAAAGCTCTACCCAATCTACCCAATCTACTCCATATACACAGGATAGTAGATATTTAATATATGCTGGGTCAGATTATGACACAGTGGATTTGGAGGTCGATATGGGTGCTAATGTACAGAGACTTTGTTGGTGGAAGAAAGAATTAAAAAATAAAATTGGCATTACAAAAGGAAATCGAAAATTAAAACAAAGACTAGATTTTAAAAAAAGTTAGGGGTAGCAAATTCAGAAAATGATTAACTGTTTCTGGTCAGACAAATAAGTGAAGTAAAACACAACTGTATTTAGTATCATCATAAAAGCTGAAAAAGCATTGAAATGGACAAAATAATTCTAAATATTCTAAATATGCAAAAGAGTGATCGTCCATTAGCAAGGTTGCTGAGAAATGATGAAGGTAATACTACTGTTTTTAAAATAAGCACTGGTTGAGAGTGGTAAATATCAACGTGGAAAACAATATATAATTTATTTAAAAGGGTTGTCGAACGAAAATAAAAACAATTTTTTATTTTTCTTTTCTGAAATGAAGAAATTTGTAATATACTTTCTTTCCATCACATGTTTTCATTCTCCATCATGTGTTACCAGAAGTTTGGAGCTGCCCATTCTTGTGATGACATGGTGACACAGGCTCCGGGGGGAAGGAGTTTCTTCCTCATCTCTACGTGTCGATGACGCTTATCAAGAGGCTGCCTAAATTCATCAGCTAAACCAGTCCCTTCTCCATCATGGCTGATTCAGAGGCCAAAAGGAGGACTGACTTAGCTTTGTCAGCGTGTCACCACAAGAACAGAAGTTCCAAACTTCCGGGACTGTTGGGCCTGATTCACACGAACGTGTTAAACGTCTGTGGGATGGCCGTTGAAAAAGCGGTCATCTTACGGACCTATGTAATTCAATGTGGCTGTTCACACAGCCGTTTCAACGGACCGTGTGAAGGGTCCGTGCGAAAACAGGACATGTCCGTTCTTTTCGCGCATCACGCATCCCTCCATAGACTCTCAACTATGGGGGATGCGTGACATTGCACCTCGGACGTAAAAAACTGCGGTTTTCAAGTCCGAGATGCGCAGCGCTCGTGTGAATCAGGCCTAAACCTGCGATCCATGAAGGTTTGAAAAAGAAAGTATGTTACAAAGTTTCTACATTTCAGAAAAGAAAAATAGTTTTTTTTTCAGTTGGAAATAGGCAGTCAGAAGAAGTGCCAAATTTATCATAGTGTTGCATGCTGTAAGATAAATTTGACGTATCTTGCTAGACATGTTATATACTTTTCCTTATACTACCTCTCACTTGGCTTAGTTTATGCCGGTTATTTTACGTAAAAATGTTGGCACACGGGAATGCATTTTAAGCCATGCCCCCTTGGGGAGAGGGGCGCAAAAGTGTTTAAAACAATTAATAATTTGGTACACAGCATCTGCACCAGAATTCTAACTCAATTTGAGCCACAATTTTGGTGCAATTTGAATAGTCAATCTGCCCTATTCAGTCTAATATGGTAAAGGCTTAGAATGGATGTGTGGTCTAAATGACAGAGCTCAAATAAATGTATCCAAAAGGCAGCAGACTTGTGAGACTGGGGAAAGAGAATCATTGCACAAAGTCTATTTAAAGTGGTTGGCTTACGAAAAATGTTTATGGCTTGTGAAAAACATTTATGGTAAACTCTGGGACCCCTACCACATCACGTTTCTTCTCGTGATATATGGGGGTCCCAGCTGTAGAGTATGTAACAATTATACATTTGTCTCCTATCCTGTGAATAGGTGATAAATGTTTAACTCCCATTAAATTTAGTAGATTAAAAAGCCAACTGATGTTTTAGAGGTTGTGATAAAACTGGTGCAATATTACTTATGTAGTGGAATGCTTGTAAAGTATAACAACATGCACACAACATATTTGATTGAAAACAGGAATTTAACTTGACCAGTCAAAATTTAGTTTCTCTTCAGTCAATCAGATATAGACTTGCATATGGGTTTAAGATCAGTGCAGGACTAATAATTACTTTAGAAAATGCAAGTTAACCTCATATAATCACACTAAACCTGGCCATACACATTTGATATAAAGCATCGAGTCATTCATATTAATGACCCCCATAAAAAAATGCTAAATGTTATTAGCCATTACAGTTGAACAAAGCGGACAAACGTGATCAAGCCTTTTAAACAATTACCGGCCGAGATATGAAAAATAAATAAATAAGTGTTCAGGCATGCTAATAACAACATACACATACCATTACAAATGGCAGACAACCAAAACAACCAAATATACAACTCAGCTCTCTACTCACTGAAATATCTCAACAATGAGATGAACAACCGGAGCAGGTAAAAAAGAGGTGAAATCCTCAACACCACAAAAAAACAGAGACAAATTGAATTCAACATTACTTCAACATTACTCCTGTGCATTGCTATATGGTTTTAAAGCAAACATAATGGCCCTGTTTTTTTCAAGGAGTTTGACTTAATATATCCAAACATTATCTCAAATGGCATTTTTATTGCAGGAAACAGTCAATACCTCATTAATTAACAGAACCCATTTCCTAACAGACAATAGCTGTCCACCATGGTGACATATCTATAGAGATGTCACCATGGCCGAGTTACAGCATGTACATCACCTAAAAAACTACACTAACAGTTCTTCTGGATGCTATTAAAAAAAGTCATCAGGGGGCGTGGCCTGCACACTGAGCGAGCCAAACGTGCATCTTCGGCGACTCCTTCTACGGGGATTTCTCAAGCATCCTTGCTCTACAGGCCCTCACAATCCCATGTCTAAATTTTCCAGGACCTTTCTACATTACATTATCTAAGAGAAGGGCTCTTAACCCCTTAAGGACGCAGCCTAGTTTGGGCCTTAAGGCTCAGAGCCCATTTTTCAAATCTGACATATTTCACTTTATGTGGTAATAACGTCGGAATGCTTAAACCTATCCAAGCGATTCTGAGATTGTTTTCTCGTGACACTTTGGGCTTCATGTTCGTGGTAAAATTTGGTCGATATATTCAGTCTTTATTTGTGAAAAATTGCAAAATTTAGAGAAAATTTACAAAAAATAGCATTTTTCAGAATTTAAATGCATCTGCTTGAAAAACAGACGGTTATACCACCCAAAATAGTTACTAGTTCACATTTCCCATATGTCTACTTTAGATTGGCATCGTTTTTTGAACATTATTTTATTTTTCTTGGACGTTACAAGGCTTAGAACATAAACAGCAATTTCTCATATTCTTAAGAAAATTTCAAAAGCCTTTTTTTGAAGGTGCCAGTTCAGTTCTGAAGTGGATTTGAGGGGCCTATGTATTAGAAACCCCCATAAAACACCCCATTTTAAAAACTAGACCCCTCAAAGTATTCAAAACAGCATATAGAAAGTTTTTTAACCCTTCAGGCATTTCACAGGAATTAAAGCAAAGTGGAAATGAAATTTGCAAATTTCATTTTTTCTGCTGAATTTCAATTTTATTCAATTTTTTTTTAGTAACAGAGAAGGTTTTACCAGAGAAATACTACAAAATATGTATTGTCCAGATTCTTCAGTTTTTAGAAATGTCCCACATGTGTGTCTACTGCGCTCGTGGACTAAAACACAAGCCCTAGAAGCAAAGAAGCACCTAGTGCATTTTGAGGCCTCTTTTTTATTAGAATATATTTTAGGCAGCATGCCAGGTTTGAAGAGGTGTTGAGGTATCAAAACAATGGAAACCCACCAGAAGTGACCCCATTTTGGAAATTACACCCCTCAAGGAATTCATTTATGGTTTTTGTTATCATTTTGACCGCACAGTTTTTTCACAGCACCTATTTGAATTGGGCTGTGAAATGAAAAAAATGATATTTTTTCCAATAAGATGTCATTTTTGATCAAAATTTCTTATTTTCACAGGGAACAACATACCCCATTTTGTTGCCCAATTTGTCCTTAGTGCGGCAATACCCCATTTGTGGTGATAAACTGCCGTTTGGGCCCATGGGAGGGCTCAGAAGGAAAGGAGCGCTATGTGTTTGTTGGAGTCCAGATTTTGCTGGATTGGTTTTCGGGTGCCATGTCGTATTTGCAGAGCCCCAGAGGTATCAAAGCAATGGAAACCCACCAAAAGTGACCCCATTTTGGAAACTACACCCCTCAAGGAATTCATTTATGGTTTTTGTTATCATTTTGACCGCACAGTTTTTTCACAGCACCTATTTGAATTGGGCTGTGAAATCAAAAAAATGATATTTTTTCCAATAAGATGTCATTTTTGATCAAAATTTCTTATTTTCACAGGGAATAACATACCCCATTTTGTTGCCCAATTTGTCCTTAGTGCGGCAATACCCCATTTGTGGTGATAAACTGCCGTTTGGGCCCATGGGAGGGCTCAGAAGGAAAGGAGCGCTATGTGTTTGTTGGAGTCCAGATTTTGCTGGATTGGTTTTCGGGTGCCATGTCGCATTTGCAGAGGCCCAGAGGTATCAAAACAATGGAAACCCACCAGAAGTGACCCCATTTTGGAAACTACACCCCTCAAGGAATTAATTTATGGTTTTTGTTATCATTTTGACCGCACAGTTTTTTCACAGCACCTATTTGAATTGGGCTGTGAAATGAAAAAAATGATATTTTTTCCAATAAGATGTCATTTTTGATCAAAATTTCTTATTTTCACAAGGAACAACATACCCCATTTTGTTGCCCAATTTGTCCTTAGTGCGGCAATACCCCATTTGTGGTGATAAACTGCTGTTTGGGCCCATGGGAGGGCTCAGAAGGAAAGGACCACCATTTGGCCTACTGGAGCTTTTCTGGTGCTAAGTCATGTATGCAGAAGCCCCTGAGGTACCAGTACAGTTGAAACCCCCGAGAAGTGACCCCATTTTAAAAACTACACCCCTTAAGACATTTATCTAGAGGTGTAGTGAGCATTTTGACCCCACAGGTACTGTGTAAAAGATAATGCGCAGCAGATGGTGCAGTGTGAGATTTGCAATTTAATATATATATATGGCATGTCAGTGTCCGATATAGTGTGCCCAGCATGCGCCACCGGAGATATACACCCCTTAAATTGTAATGTGGGTTCTCCTGGGTACGGCAATACCCTACATGTGGCTGTTATCAGCTGCCTGGGCATACGGCAGGGCTCAGAAGGGAAAGATGAGGGGGGTAAGCTGTGCGGAGTGCATCAGGGTAAATTAAAAATCAAGGGATGTATGATACATTTTAAAACAATCTTTTATACAGAGCCCTGGTTTTTCGGGACACGTGTCACATTGGTATATTGTGTTCTTCCTTATCCCCCTCTTATAGCAGACTCTGCACCTCTTTTGACTCTTTCCCTTTCCACCGGTTTGGGGAACTTCTCCTGGAAAGTGTTGCCCTGGTACGATGCGTGTGGCCTCGCTTCCAGAAGTACTGGGTGCCCCCCCTTCCTGTTCCCTAAAGATTAGATCTTGAAATTCCAGGAAAGTTCCCCTCTGGCCTGCACATCGACGTAGCACGTACGCATTGTACAAAGCCATCTGTATGATGTGCCCGGCCAGCTTCTTATACCACACCGCATGGCGCTGTAGGGCTTCAGGACTTGATTTGACAAGTCCATCCCTCCCATGTACCTATTGTAGTCCAGGATGCAGTCTGGTTTGGGGGTGGCCTTTCCTTCATATATCCTAAATCTGTAGGTATACCCTGATGCACTCTCACAGCTTATACATCTTCACGCCATACCTTGCCCTCTTACCTGGCAGGTACTGGCGGAATTGAACCCTCCCTTTAAAATGTACCAGGGACTCATCAATAGAAAAACACTTCTCGGGGGTGAATGCTTGGGAAAACCGGGCACTGAAACGGTCTAATAGGGGTCTCCGTTTATACAAACGGTCAAAACTGGGGTCATCTCGGGGTGGGCACGGCTCATTATGAGTATAATGTAAGAAGCGAAGTATTGCCTCATTTATTTATTTTTTTAGGTTCCAGTTCATTTCTGAAGTTGCTTTGAGGGGCCCATATATTAGAAACCCCTATCAAATACGCCATTTTAGAAACTAGACCCCTCAAAGTATTCACAACAGCATTTAGAAAGTTTATGAACCCTTTAGGTGCTTCACAGAAATTTAGAGCAAAGTAGAGGTGAAATTTACTATTTTTATACCATTTTTTTTATAACACAAAAGGATTTATCAGAGAAACGCAACTTAATACGTATTGCCCAGATTCTGCAGTTTAGAGAAATATCCCACATGTGGCCCTCGGGCGGTAATGGACTGAAGCATCGGCCTCCGAAGCAAAGGAGCACCTAGCGGATTTTGAGCCCTCTTTTTTATTAGGCACCATGTCCGGTTTGAAGAGGTCTTGTGGTGCCAAAACATTGGAAACCCCCCAAAAGTGACCCCAATTTGGAAACTAGACCCCTTGAGGAATGGATTGTAGTTTTCTTGGGGTACATGCGGCTTTTTGATCAGTTTTTATTCCATTTTTAGGTGGCGTGGTGACTAATAAACAGCAATTCTACTATTGTTTTTTTATTCTATTTTTTTTACAGTGTTCACCGTGCGCTATAAATGACATATTCACTTTATTCTGCGGGGCGATACGATCACGTCGATACCAGATGTTTATAGTTTTTTTTTATGTCTTATGGCGTTTGCACAATAAAATACGTTTTGTAAACAATCATTCACTTTTTGTGTTACCTTATTCTAAGAGCCAGAACGGTTTTATTTTTCAATCAATAAAGCCGTGCGAGGACTTATTTTTTGCGTAACGAACTGTAGTTTCGATCAGCACCATTTTTAGGTACATGCGACTTTTTGATCTCTTTTTATTCCATTTTTTTGGGAGGTGAAGTGACCAAACAATTGTGATTGTGGTACGGTTTATTAATATTTTTTTTTACGGCATTCACCGTGCGGGATAAATAACAAAATAATTTTGTAGTTCAGGCCGTTACGGACGCGGCGATACCAATTATGTATAGTTTATTTGTTTGTTTATATATTTTTATTAATAATAAAGGAGTGATAAGGGAAAAAGGGGGACTTTTACTTTTATTACTTTTAAAACTTTTATTTTCTTATTTTTACACATCTTTTTTTAACTTTTTTTTTACTTTATTACTTTGTCCCATTAGGGGACTTGAGGGCAGGAGGCCCTGATCGCTACTCTAATACACTGCACTACATGCGTAGTGCAGTGTATTAGAACTGTCAGCTACTCACTGACAGCAAGCATAGTGGGTCCTGACGTTGTCAGGACCCACTAGGCTTCCGTCTATGGCATAGCCGGACGCCATTGTTTGGTGTCCGGTTGCCATAGTCACCATCGCCGGCCGCTATCGCGTAGCAGGCCGGCGATGGCGGATTAACCCCTAAGAAGCCGCGATCGCTATTGAACGCGGCTTCTGAGGGGTTAATCGGCGGGGGAGCTCCGCGATCGGTCCCGGCACATTGAGCAGTGATAGTCTGCTGTCGGAAACAGCAGCTATCACAGCTCATGAACGCGCCCCGCGCGAACGGCGCCGTGTTTACTCCATGACCTACTATTAGGTCACTGAGCGCGAACGCTACAGTTAGCATGACCTAATAGTAGGTCATGGAGCGTTAAGGGGTTAAACCACTAACTGATGCCCTGAGATGACAGTGTACTCCATCCATTTGGCTCTTTCCTTTCAGGATTAAATTACAGTTTTCCGGCAAAAGATATCTCATCCGAAGATATCCAGCACGCAATGGCTGCCTTAGGACAACCCGACTTATCCATTCCAGCTTGGGCAAAAGTTGAAGATCTAACATCTAAGATCTAAGATCTCCCCTTCTTCATACTCACATTTTATGGCTCACAGGAAATTACGTATAAGATCTTATAAAGCGAAGGGTTTCAATGATCCCAGGAAACGTAGTCAGATTGTTTCTCTTTTAAAGAAGTCCAGCTCTGATATCCCCTTATTACAAGAGACACTATTTAAGACCCACCGTATTCCACAACTTCGCCACCATTTCTACTCTCAGTGGTTCCACAGCTCTCATCCCTCCTATGCCTCAAAGGGAACAAGTACTGCTTTTCGAAAATACCTTTCCTTCTTGTTTACTCTTACCCATACAGACCCTGATGGCTGATTTGTTTTCATAATAGGTACTTTGGTGGGGACCATGGTCATGATTGCGAGCCTGTATGTGCCTAATCTTCACTAGGTCGACTAGTTGCTGGAGACTCTAGAGAAACTTCACATTTTTGCCGAAGGTATCATTTTAGTGGGAGGAGACTTGAAATTAGCTATTGACCCTCTCTTGGACTCCTCTGCCACTAAATTAGCTTACTCTTTCCCTTCTCTTAATATATTGATAAAATGTTTGCATTAAACAAGACTTACACATGTCTGGCTTCTCCAGTATCCAAACGATAAGGATTATACTTTCTAATCTGCGGTTCATAACACACATTACAGGCTGGGCTATGTACTAATTCCTGCTACTCACTTTCCTTTAGACTACTCTACTGAGATCAGAGTATCACCCACTCGGATTATGGCCCGATAGATATGACACTCCCTATTACCTCCCTCCCTCCCTCCCTCCTAGGACCTGGATGTGGAGAGTTAACAAAACACTACTCGATAGGGAGGGAGAGTTGGCACAGATGCAGGAAGCATTGTCAGACTTTTTCTAGGAATACGACTACTAGTGTTTCCTCTGACTTGGTTTGGGAATCTCATAAGGCCTTTATTCGAGGCAAATTTATTGCTCTCGGGTCAATCCAGATTGAACTCACATTTAATTGTAGTTAATTCAATTGTAAATAGTTCTGTTTTTCTTATTGCATCACTCTGTATTTCTATTTCTGTATCAGCCATTTGATTCCTTGATGCAGGGTCTTTTTTTGAAAATGGCTATTTGGATATCATAAAAGTGTTTCTCTACCTTTTGCTCTTATGTTTAAGATTTGCCTTAAATAGTTTCAAAAAAAGTAATCAGCTTGTAGACATATAAATCCTGACCAGCAGAGTTGAGCTCCTATAATGGGGTGGACTGTTAGCTTTTTGTATATTAGATTACTGTACAGGGCCTGATGTAAAGACTAGACTTCAAAGGATGTAAATGACTAGAGTAAGTTCTAGGCAGGCATTGAACCAGCAAGAACACTGAAACCTGCAGCATTGTGAAATGAAATCTGTAATAACACAGGCTGTAACTTAAAATTAGTACAATATATGTAACGTAACATTTCATGGCAATTCATATGCATGTACAGTGCCCTAGAAGTAAACGGCACTATAAAATAAACAAATGAGAATTCCACTGGATGTAACAACACATTAGTAGTAGAATTTTTTTTTTTAGAATTGTATATAGAGATGAGGAAAATGTAGAAATCTCACTTGATGTTTTGGCGAATCCAATTGCTTGGTGTGATTTACTATATACAAGGTGGGCCATTTATATGGATACGCCTAAATAAAATGGGAATGGTTGGTGATATTAACTTCCTGTTTGTGGCACATTAGTATATGGGAGGGGGGAAACTTTTCAAGCTGGGTGTTGACCATGGCGGCCATTTTGAAGTCGGCCATTTTGTATCCAACTTTAGTTTTTTCAATGGGAAGAGGGTCATGTGACACATCAAACTTATCGAGAATTTCACAAGAAAAACAATGGTGTGCTTAGTTTTAACGTTACTTTATTCTTTCATGAGTTATTTACAAGTTTCTGACCACTTATAAAATGTGTTCAAAGTGCTGCCCATTGTGTTGGATTGTCAATCCAACCCTTTTCTCCCACTTTTCACACACTGATAGCAACACCGCAGAAGAAATGCTAGCACATGCTTCCAGTATCCGTAGTTTCAGTTGCTGCACATCTCGTATCTTCACAGCATAGGCAATTGCCTTCAGATGACCCCAAAGATAAAAGCCTAAGGGGGTCAGATCGGGAGACCTAGGGGGCCATTCAACTGGCCCACGACAACCAATCCACTTTCCAGGAAACTGTTCATCTAGGAATGCTCGGACCTGACACCCATAATGTGGTGGTGCACCATCTTGCTGGAAAAACTCAGGGAACGTGCCAGCTTCTGGAAAGTGGATTGGTCGTCGTGGGCCAGTTGAATGGCCCCCTAGGTCTCCCGATCTGACCCCCTTAGACTTTTATCTTTGGGGTCATCTGAAGGCAATTGTCTATGCTGTGAAGATACGAGATGTGCAGCAACTGAAACTACGGATACTGGAAGCCTGTGCTAGCATTTCTTCTGCGGTGTTGCTATCAGTGTGTGAAGAGTGGGAGAAGAGGGTTGCATTGACAATCCAACACAATGCACAGCACTTTGAACACATTTTATAAGTGGTCAGAAACTTGTAAATAACTCATGAAAGAATAAAGTAACGTTAAAACCAAGCACACCATTGTTTTTCTTGTGAAATTCTCGATAAGTTTGATGTGACACATGACCCTCTTCCAATTGAAAAAACTAAAGTTGGATACAAAATGGCCGACTTCAAAATGGCCGCCATGGTCAATACCCAGCTTGAAAAGTTTCCCCCCTCCCATATACTAATGTGCCAAACAGGAAGTTAGTATCACCAACCATTCCCATTTTATTTAGGTGTATCCATATAAATGGCCCACCCTGTAGATTGAATCTGTGGCACTCTGCACATCATCTGGGTGCTGTAGGTAGGGTTCCCACCCTGTAGACATTTGTAAAGATAAACTTAAGCACTCCTTTGGTTGAAATATGCAAAAATTTATTTGTTTGATTAGGGCAATATAACAGAGAAAGCAACGTTTCGGCCACAATCCTGGCTTTGTCAAACTCTATGGCCGCTGGTCAATGGAAAGAAATCTTTTCAGAAATAATTCTATGGTACAAGCTACCCAAATCCACAGTGTTATTTCTGAAAAGATTTTTCTTCTATTGACCAGCGGCCGTGCTCACATTATAAAGTATAGGAGTACGGTCTATAAATGAAAAAAATAGAACACGCCATATTTTTTGCGTGTCATTTCTATGGCCTGGACACTTACCCATAAGTATGCGGGAAGGTGTCCGTGGCATATCATGTCACAGATGAAAAAACTGTAATGCAGTGAAGACCATTTCCCTTATACATTAAGTAATTGCAACAAACAAACAAAAAATCTGAGATATTGTAAGCAGAGAACACAAAAATCCTAATAATGTCACAAAAGAAAAAACTCTTGGCACCACTCCGACTTCACTACAGTAATCAGCAGGGTTCACAAAGCTTGAATGTCCAGAGCTAAATTTCACATTTTAAAATGCTGCATTCTAAAGGCTAAAAAATTGTTATGAATTATTATCTTTTTCTTCAGGACACATAGAACTTTATTACTGTTCCAAATTGGAGAACATTTTATTTTAGTTCGCAGGTCTTATATAAGAAAAAATGTAAAGAAACTATTTTTTTTAGTTCTAAGGTGTCTCACATATTGTTCTAAGGTAATCGGTTCAGTAAATATTCAGCCCAAAAATGAATGTATAGCCTATAATTCTTCTGTACAAAGCAATGCCACATATGTGTTCATTGTCTAATTTATATATATATAGCGACAAGAACAAGATCGCATTCTAGTTTTAGATGAGCGGTCTGTTCAAGAGTTCTAAAGACAACAAAATGTGACAACTGCAAATGTCCTCCGCTCACGGCTGCATTTATTCCTAGTGCGATCACTCCGACTGCCTCTTAAAGGGCCGGTGCACCCTAAAATTCAAAAGTTTCTCAACAATCCCTGTTGCCCCTTGTGAACTATTTAAGGCATCTTCACTATCCACAAGGTGCCTGAACAATATAAGAACAATCTAGTGTTATCCTGCAAAGATTCTGTTACCAGCCCAGCCTGTATCCGCTCTGCTATTGCAATCAGTTATCAGTTATTCAGTTGTCTGTTATCGGCCTGTATCCAGTCCGGTATTGCTACAGTGAAGGAAATAAGTATTTGATTCCTTGCTGATTTTGTAAGTTTGCCCACTGTCAAAGACATGAACAGTCTAGAATTTTTAGGCTAGGTTAATTTTACCAGTGAGAGATAGATTATATTAAAAAAAAAAACTGAAAATCACAGTGTCAAACTTATATATATTTATTTGCATTGTGCACAGAGAAATAAGTATTTGATCCCCTACCAACTATTAAGCGTTCAGCCTCCTCCAGACCAGTTACACGCTCCAAATCAACTTGGTGCCTGCATTAAAGACAGCTGTCTTAAATGGTCACCTGTATAAAAGACTCCTGTGCACAGACTCAGTTAATCAGTCTGACTCTAACCTCTACAACATGGGCAAGACCAAAGAGCTTTCTAAGGATGTCAGGGACAAGATCATAGACCTGCACAAGGCTGGAATGGGCTACAAAACCATAAGTAAGACGCTGGGTGAGAAGGAGATAACTGTTGGTGCAATAGTAAGAAAATGGAAGACATACAAAATGACTGTCAATCGACATCGATCTGGGGCTCCATGCAAAATCTCACCTCGTGGGGTATCCTTGATCCTGAGGAAGGTGAGAGCTCAACCGAAAACTACACGGGGGGAACTTGTTAATGATCTCAAGGCAGCTGGGACCACAGTCAACAAGAAAACCATTGGTAACACATTACGCCGTAATGGATTAAAATCTTGCAGTGCCCGCAAGGTCCACCTGCTCAAGAAGGCACATGTACAGGCCCGTCTGAAGTTTGCAAATGAACATCTGGATGATTCTGAGAGGGATTGGGAGAAGGTGCTGTGGTCAGATGAGACTAAAATTGAGCTCTTTGGCATTAAATCAACTCGCCGTGTTTGGAGGAAGAGAAATGCTGCCTATGACCCAAAGAACACCGTCCCCACTGTCAAGCATGGAGGTGGAAACATTATGTTTTGGGGGTGTTTCTCTGCTAAGGGCACAGGACTACTTCACCGCATCAATGGGAGAATGGATGGAGCCATGTACCGTCAAATGCTGAGTGACAACCTCCTTCCCTCCACCAGGACATTAAAAATGGCTCGTGGCTGGGTCTTCCAGCACGACAATGACCCGAAACATACAGCCAAGGCAACAAAGGAGTGGCTCAAAAAGAAGCACATTAAGGTCATGGAGTGGCCTAGCCAGTCTCCAGACCTTAATCCCATCGAAAACTTATGGAGGGAGCTGAAGATCAGAGTTGCCAAGCGACAGCCTCTAAATCTTAATGATTTTCAGATGATCTGCAAAGAGGAGTGGGCCAAAATTCCATCTAACATGTGTGCAAACCTCATCATCAACTACAAAAAACGTCTGACTGCTGTGCTTGCCAACAAGGGTTTTGCCACCAAGTATTAAGTCTTGTTTGCCAAAGGGATCAAATACTTATTTCTCTGTGCACAATGCAAATAAATATATATAATTTTGACAATGTGATTTTCAGTTTTTTTTTTTTTTATATATAATCTATCTCTCACTGGTAAAATTAACCTAGCCTAAAAATTCTAGACTGTTCATGTCTTTGACAGTGGGCAAACTTACAAAATCAGCAAGGGATCAAATACTTATTTCCTTCACTGTATATGTGGTCAGCCTGTATCCGTTTATCCATTACCAGCCTGTATCCAGTCCACTGTTGCTATTTGTGGTCAGCTTGTACTAGTCTGTATCCAGTTTGCTGATGTAATCAATCTGTCACTGTCCAGCTACCCTTAACCTGCCTGTATATTCAACTGGAAGCCCGTTGGTTATATCCATACTTGCCATTTTTTTCTGTAGCTTTGCAGTGTATTTTGCCTTTTTAAAAAAAACAAAACAGGAAAACACCGTGTGGATACAGCCTATGGGTTCCAGCCTATTATGCTTAGCAAAAGTGGTTAATTATATATTCAACTCATTCAGCCAAGGCCAGGCTCATTTCTCAGTTTCTATTCCTACGATGCACATTAAATATCAGAATATTGGAACAAATGACATCCCCACTTATTTTTACACTGCAGTCTCTCCCCATGTTGCCACACGGTAATAACAGAGAAATTAAATGCATTATTATTGGGAATGATTTGGCATGTGGTGAGTGTTTCTTTAAAACATTGGTCAAATTAATTTATTATTATGGGATTAGAAACAGACATTCATAATATACCTTGCTTTTCATTGACATCAGTGGTATCTGGCTTGACAGGTTTCTCCTCTAAAAAAAAAGAAAAAAGATAAACATAAATAATAACTCTCCAGATAGTATTTCTACTACTTTACTTTAGTATCAACTCACAAACATGCAGCCATTCAGTTTTCCTAGGCAGATCTATGAGATAGAGTTTTTTTTTAAAATACCTGTTATGTCTTTCTTCTCAATTTCTTAATTGCTATCTGTATATTAATTTCAGAATTTTTGTCTGTACATTCATTTTACATAACCTCTACATCTCAAAATGGAAAACTCACATGGACATGAGTGAAAGAAAGGAGAAACTGTAACCCGTATCAAAGCAGTACGGTAAGCAGGTTGCCTTCTTATTGGCCTCAGTGTTCCTGAAGTTCCCTTAACATTAAGTACCCAGCAGAATACCCGCACAGATGCTTCGCCCAAATGCCAGGCACAGATATAATTTATAATACCAACCACATATGCCAAGGTAAGCAAGATGTCTCTCAAAATGCAGCCCTTGTTTACCTCATGCTGTGCTTCTCTATGTGTCTGACATGTAGAACTCACATCTGCACATCGAACGCCGTAATTGATGTCAGTTCGGGTAAAGGAACTACGAAAGCACCAGTAATTTGTTTGTGCTTCCCTAGGTTCCCTCCAACTTAGCTCATGGATACATCTAATTTGAGGAAATTTTGTAAAAGTTGTACTAATAGAGTACAAAAGAAATTAGGTACAACACCACCCGGGGCTTGCATCAACACCCGACAATTTCAGGCAAATGCTGGGCCCACAGCGGTCTGTAGTAGTCTGTGTAGTCTGCGTTCTTACTTCTGGCCTGACGCTACTCTGACAATGAGGGAGGTGCCATCTGGAGACTTCCGCCATGCTGGGAGGCAGATACACTAGCAGTGAGCCACAGTCTACACTCTATGAGAGATTTGCCCTCCCTAAATGCCTCAGTAGTATTATAATTCACAGGCATAATATACTGGTATGTACATGTATAGAGATATCTGCCAGGACTATATAGGCAACAAAAAAAAGATGAAAGTTAAGTTTCCTAATGTGACTAAAATAATGCTACATTTTTTTTTCAGGAAAACTCTAAATGACAGACATGTTTGACATCCTTGTAATCATAACAATGCATACAATACAGTGAACACATTATTTGTTATTTGTAGTAACTAGCACATTATTTTCCCCCTGCATTTCCCCCATAATAGCAGTAAATTTAAATGAAGCGCTACGAAAAGGCAAAAAAATAAAATTTATTCTTATAGGCCCATTAACACAGACAGCACTCACATTTCTGACAGTGAAAGGGTTGAATTACAACCCTGTGGCATGCAGCTGCTACTTTCCCTCTTAGGGCATGGCCAGACATGGCGGAATTGCTGTGGTATTCCGTGCGGACAGTCCGCAGTCGAAATCTCCTGTGCCCGTTTTTTACATTTGTTTCAATACATTTTGAGGCAAGTTAGTTGATACCCGGACTATCTCTGAACTAAAGATGCGGTTCTTTGGCACGAAGCAACAGCCTGGTGAGTCGTTACATAATTTTGCCCTCAGTTTGCAGGAAGCGTTGCATGCTATTAAACAAGTGGATCCACATGAAGTGCTGAATACAGACAGAACCCTGAGGGATCAATTCGTTGAAGGAGCAAGGAAAGAAGCTACAAAGATGCTATTGAGAATCTTAGCACTGCAGAACCCTGACAGCTCGTTCCTAGACTTTAAAGAGATGGCCATCAGAGTCCAAGGGACCGAATCAGAGTCCACCCCTGTCCAAACCCACCCTGAACAGAACCCCAGCGGTGCAGCGCCAATGTCTGGTATCAAAGAAATTGTCATGCAGTGTGCTCAGACACAGGTGCAGGATGTGGCAAAGGAGTTGCAAGTGCAGGTTGCAGAACTGGCTAAAGATCTGACAGAAATGTGCTGGGAGCTGAGAGAACTTAAACAGCAACGGCGACAAGATGAAGATCGCTGGTCTCCGAGAGATAGGCAACATTACAGCCCTGGTGGGGACAGTTATAGAAATTTTGGGAGAAGGCCCACTGACCAGTTTGATTCCCAAGGAAGAACCATTTGGAGGCGGTGTAGGAGAAGTGGTCACATTGAGCGAGAATGCCAGCATTTAAATGTGAATCTCCCCCAGATCAAGGACCAACCCTCGGGAGGAGAGCGCATAGGTCCAGATCAGTCAGAGTAGATTCCCCGATACATTGGGCGCTCTCCTGTGGTCACCATCCAGATAGATGGAATCCCGTTTGCAGCATTGCTAGATACCGGTTCGCAGGTGACAACAATACAAGTGTCACATTATGAACGACATTGGAAGCTAGATCAGCTATTGAAACCTCCACACACATGGATTAATGTTATAGCCAGTAATGGACAGATCATTCCCCATCAAGGATATTGGGAGCCAACAGTCAGAGTTGGATAGACCGAACTCCCACAACAAGGCCTGATAGTGGTAGACGTTCACGATGACAAATTTCCCCCAGTGGTCCTAGGCATGAATGTGCTGCAGAACTGTTTTGAAGAACTCATGGTGGCCCTGAAAAAGAATCTGGGCTTAGCCCCATCGTCAGAAAGAAGAGTAATCCAGCAAACGCTCCGCTTTTTGCATGGACACCAGAAATTTGCCAACCCAGATGGAGAAATTTGCAAGGTCCGAGTGACTGACAGACGACCAATATTGCTGCAACCAAGTACAGAGACTATGATATGGTGCAGGGCACGAATGGGTCTGCATGGTCAAAATTATGAAGCCTTCGTGGAACCAGTACTGGTGGAAGGGAATGAGTCTGTGATTGCGGCACGTAGCCTAGTAACTGTCACCCAGGGTAGAGTACCCATATGTCTGATAAATGTCAGCGATCAAGTTGTTAGATTATGGCGATGCCAGTCAGTTGCCAAGCTATCAAGAATTACCTTTCAAGACGTCTTGAACCTAGAGGTCACCGCCACGCAACATACCACCCAAACAGAAGTCTGTCCTGATAAAATCCCTGATACTCCATGTTGGGAAGAAATACATATTGGCGACAAAGACACTCCAGATGAATGGCAAGATGGAGCCCTGAAAATTGCCAAAGAACATCATCAAGCATTCAGCAAGCACCCTATAGACTTTGGAAGAGTGGATGTCATCCAGCATACCATCCCAACTAGTTCACACCCACCAATTTAGGAAAGATACCGTCCAGTACCTCCGTCTCTATACCAACCAGTGAAGAAGCTGATTCAAGAAATTAAAGATTCAAATGTCATACGGGATAGTCACAGTCCCTGGCCTGCACCC
Source organism: Rhinoderma darwinii (assembly GCF_050947455.1). Taxonomy (NCBI): domain Eukaryota; kingdom Metazoa; phylum Chordata; class Amphibia; order Anura; family Rhinodermatidae; genus Rhinoderma; species Rhinoderma darwinii. Next base: position 57,339,450 of record NC_134693.1, read on the forward strand.
CTGGTGTTGGTTAGAAAGAAAGACGGCAACATTCGCTTCTGTGTTGATTATAGGAAGCTAAATAATATCACCCACAAGGATGCCTATCCTTTACCAGGAATCGAAGAGTCACTGACAGCGCTAGGGTCAGCCGCATTCTTTTCCACATTGGACCTAACAAGTGGATACTGGCAAGTACCAATGGCCCCTGAAGATCGAGAAAAGACAGCTTTTACCCCATCGATGGGCTTGTTCGAATTCAACAGTATGCCATTTGGGCTGTGCAATGCCCCAGGAACATTTCAAAGACTGATCGAGTACTGTTTAGGCCATAAGAATTTTGAAACGGTCCTCTTATATCTAGATGACGTCATTATGTACTCTAAGACATATGAAGAGCATTTGAAGCACCTGGGAGAAGTGTTGGATGTCCTCATCAAGTACGGTTTAAAAGTCAAGCTGTCAAAGTGCCATTTGCTGAAGCCAAAGGTGCATTACCTGGGACATGTTGTCAGCGCTGAAGGAGTCATCCCAGATCCAGACAAAGTGGCTGCAGTGAAAAATTGGCCAACCCCTACCACCATTCAGGAGGTAAGAAGTTTCCTTGGATTTGCGGGGTACTACCGCCGCTTTATAAAGAACTTTTCCCAAATTGCGGCACCCCGACAGGAGTTGTTACGAGGCCAACCCAATCGTAAGCTACAGAAGAATGTGCCTATACTCTGGTCTGAAGCTCAAGAGGTCTCCTTTAATAAACTCAAACAGATGCTAATTGAAACCCCCGTGTTGGCTTACCCAGACTACAGCCGTCCTTTCCATTTGTACACAGATGCCAGCAAGAAAGGATTGGGTGCTGTGCTTTCCCAAGTACAGGATGAGAAAGAAAGGATGATAGCTTATGGAAGTCGAGCCCTTAGAAGTTCAGAAAGAAACGATGATAACTACAGCTCGTTTAAGTTGGAATTCCTTGCACTCGTGTGTGCCATTACTGAGAAGTTCCGGGACTACCTTACTGCCACTTCATTTGTAGTCTTTACCGACGACAACCCCCTGGCTCATTTAAACACAGCTCGGCTGGGAGCTTTGGAGCAAAGATGGGAATCCCAACTAGCTAACTTCAAATTCACCATCAAATACAGAACAGGAAAATCTAATGTGAATGCAGATGCACTGTCCCGGCTGCCTACAGTAGAAGAAGCGGACAGAGATGAGAAGAATTGGGAAGAGGTGGAAATGCCTGCTTTCTATGCACAATTTGCCAACCAAAATGCCATGACAACAAGGAGTGGAACCCAGCACCCATCTACACATGTGCTTCTTAATCTACAGAGAAAGTACATTGGGCTCAGATCCAGAAAGAAAGCAGAGTCTTGGAAAGTTTAAAAACCCTTCTTGAATCTGGAAGAAAACTCAGCAGGAGTCAGCGTATCAGTGCCGATCCAGAGTTGGTCAAGCTGTTAAGGCAGAGAAGGCGGCTATTCATAGGCAAGGGTCAGCTATACAGACGCACTCTAGATCCAATCACTTATTAACGTGTGAATCAGATTGTGGTGCCCCGGCAGGACACCAGCCTAGTCCTCGAAGCTTACCATGACAAGTCTGGTCATTTTGGGTGTCAAAAGACTGAAGCCACTATAAAAAGACGGTTCTTCTGGATTGGAATGAGAGAGGACATAGAAAAATGGTGTCGAGGATGTACTTCTTGTACAGTGAGCCGAAGAGAGCAACCTGGCCAGAAAAAGCCACTACATCCTATTGGGAGTCATAAGCCGCTGGAATTAGTTGCACTTGACAACACCGCACACTGATAGCAACACCGCAGAAGAAAAGCCTCCCGATCTGACCCCCTTAGACTTTTATCTTTGGGGCCATCTGAAGGCAATTGTCTATGCTGTGAAGATACGAGATGTGCAGCAACTTAAACTACGGATACTGGAAGCCTGTGCTAGCATTTCTTCTGCGGTGTTGCTATCAGTGTGTGAAGAGTGGGAGAAGAGGGTTGCATTGACAATCCAACACAATGGGCAGCACTTTGAACACATTTTATAAGTGGTCAGAAACTTGTAAATAACTCATGAAAGAATAAAGTAACATTAAAACCAAGCACACCATTGTTTTTCTTGTGAAATTCTCGATAAGTTTGATGTGTCACATGACCCTCTTCCCATTGAAAAAACTAAAAGTTGGATACAAAATGGCCGACTTCAAAATGGCCGCCATGGTCAACACCCAGCTTGAAAAGTTTCTCCCCTCCCATATGCTAATGTGCCACAAACAGGAAGTTAATATCACCAACCATTCCCATTTTATTTAGGTGTATCCATATAAATGGCCCACCCTGTATATGCTGCATTCATATTGTGTCTACACAGATATAATCGCTTGATATGCCTTAGGACGGGAGCTCCGGATATCGTCCATATGTACATCTTTACCTACCGTTATCTATAGCGGTGGTAACCCCTGTATTTCTAAGATGGTCCTTTCTGTAAAGGATACTGTTACTTTGCGAAACGTTGCGAGTTATGTTTGTTTCTGTGAAGTTTTCCCTTTTTTGCAGGACCTAGGTGCTCATGAGCAGTGCTCTGAGGGAGCCTCTTCCCTCCATATGTCACATACGGTACTCCCACTGGTATTTTGTTTCAGCACGGGGTATAAGCGCGGTGCCGTGATCCTTACATTGTCTATATACTCTAATGACTGATAACATTGTATGTATGTCATGGAATGTCAGGTGGCTGGGTACACCACTTAAGCGAGTGAAGGTATTTTCTCAGATTAGGCGATTTCCACCTCACATCCTCAGTCTTCAGGAAACACATTTGACGCTGGAAACGGCTAGATGGCTGAATAAGCCGTGGGTTCAGTGGTCTGCACATTCATTTCATACATGTTACTCTAGAGGGGTGTCCCTGCTGATTCACAGATCGCTACGCTGGGAGGCTAAGGTGACTCGTAGAGACTCTGAGGGGAGGTTTATCTTTACATATGCTGAGATTGACTCCAAGGGCTATGTTGTTATATGTATTTATAACCCACCTTCGGCCTCTTTGGAAATTTTACATTGGGCGATTAGTTTTGCCCTTGACTACCCAGACGCTTCTGTTATTTGCATGGGGGACTTCAATCTCTTAATGGATAGCAATTTAGACCGATTTCTTGATTCCATGCCGTCTAGTGTGGGCAGCGCGACAAATACCACTTTATTCACATTCATAAATGGTACTGGATGGGTTGACCTATGGCGCTTTAAATGTCCTGATTTGTTAGAATATACTTGTCATTCCTCAACAAGACGTACACTGTCACGCCTGGATTATATATTTGGGACACCTGATTTGGTATTGCGCATGGCCTCTATAACACATGGTCCCCGGGGAATATCGGATCACAATCCAGTTATTCTCACTCTCCGAACTCTGTCCAGTAGAAGTAGGCCTCTGTGGAGGGTGAGCCCCTTCTGGTTATCTTTAATCGGCCCATCAGATAGGATCCCGGATCAACTAGATTGCTTTATATCCACTAACGATATACACATGGGGGCCTCTATTTTCTGGGATACCCTCAAAGCATACTTGCGAGGCTGTTTATCCTCTACTATTTCTTACATTAAACGCACGTCAGCCCAGGATGAGGAAATTCTGACAAATAGGCTAGCATTAGCTGAAAGGTCCTATGTCTCTGACCCTACTGATGCACGCAGGTCTGAATGGTTGAGCTTTCAGAGATTATACGCCCAACAACAACACGTTAAATCTAAACGGAAGTTATTTTTTTCTGGACAGTCATACTTTGAACTGGGGAATCAATCCAGCAAACTATTAGCATTCATGGTGAAGCAAAACTTTGCCTCGAATGCGATCTTGAAGCTTAGCGCCCCTTCCGGGGATATACTTGTGGAAGCAGAACTTTTGACTCAATGCTTTCAGGATTATTATACTTCCCTTTATAAGACTACATTGGCTATAACTGATATGGATATTTCTGCTTATCTCTCAGATTTATCTTTCCCGCAGCTCACAGACACTCAACGGGCATTTATGGATGCCGATATCACAATAGATGAAATCACCCTGGCCATAAAAGCTATGGCTAAAGGTAAAGCCCCCGGTCCAGATGGCCTGCCTATAGAGATCTATAGTAAATACAGTGACCATTTAACACCCCAGTTACAGAAGGTCTTTGAGTCTGCCATTGCTTCTGGGGCATTGCCATCCATATTTTATGATGCCACCATAGTGGTTCTGCTTAAACCCGGATAGGACCCCTTGGACTGTAGTTCATACCGGCCTATATCATTGGTAAATGCCGACTATAAGATCCTGACTAAAATCCTTGCTCAAAGACTGAATACGGTCATCTTGGATTTGATACACCCGGATCAAACCGGCTTTATGCCGGGTAAAAGCACATCTATAAGCATTAGGAGGGTTCAGATGATAGTTCAATATAGTGCATTACAGGACAACACTTGGGCTTTGGCGTCCCTGGACGCAACAAAGGCTTTTGATTCCATTGAATGGCCCTTTTTATTTGCTTGCCTGGAAAACTTTGGTTTTGGTCCCGTTTTTTGTAAATGGAAACAGATAATATATGCTTCACCCCGGGCTAATGTCTTGGTGAATAATATACTATCCCCGTCATTTGCTCTTCAAAGGGGTACACGTCAGGGATGCCCCCTCTTGCCCGCTTTATTTAGTTTGGCAATTGAGGCTTTAGCATTGCAGATACGCTCCTCTCCACTTATTACAGGTATAACCATAGCAGACCGTACGGACACCATTGGTCTCTATGCAGATGATATGGTGCTTTTTATGGATAGAGTGCAGGATACCCTTCCCTCGGTAATTAATATAATTGAACGTTTTGGACAATATTCCGGTCTTTCTATTAATTGGGGGAAATCATCTCTTATGTCCCTGTCCAAAGCACAGCCCCCTGGCCTATCTGAGTTGTCGCCGTTACCTCTAGTAGATAATTTCAAATATCTGGGCATATTCATCACTAAACTTCCAAATGTTGACCTTTCCTTAAATATGTTACCGCTATTGGGCTTCACACCGTCTAAATTTCATGCATGGGGTAAACTGCCTTTATCAGTATCTGGCCGTATAAACCTGGTTAAAATGATTTTGTTGCCTAAATTTCTATATGCCCTTCAGCACAGTCCGGTGGTCGTACCTAAATCTTTTTTTAAACAGCTCAACTCCTTGCTATCACCGTTTATATGGGGGAATTCTAGACATAAACCTAGGTTGTCCACGCTCCAAAGGCCTAAGGCACTGGCAGGGACGGCCCTACCAGATTTCTTTTTATGTTATTTAGCGGGTCAACTGAAAACTTTAAGTTCCTGAATGCCTGAAAAGGACCTTCCCAACTCAGAGCACTATTTGGCACATGTACTTGGGAGTCAATGTTTGCTCGGCTCCCTTGAAGTAAATTCTCTCCCTGCTCAAATTAAACCCCTGCCCTTACACAAGCTGGCCCGTGTGGTTTGGAGACAAGCGAAAAAGCAGTGGGGTTACAATGATATTGTGTCTGAAATGCCTCTATGGAATAATGCTTCTTACTTTCCTTTAATGCCCGCACGGTTATCTCCAGCTATTGCAACTATAGGGGACCTATATGAGGATAATATCCTACTTTCATTCACTCAGTTGCAGACTAAGTATGACATACCACGCACCCATTTTCATAGGTATCTACAGACCCGACATATTTTACAAACCCAATTCCATCACTTGAGAAATAACTTAACAATCTCTTCCTTTCCACTGATAGGGATTCTTAACTCCCAAGGTCCACGAGGCCTGATATCCGCTCTATATACCCATTTGTTATCCATCACGGTGAATTCCACTCCACTAGCTATAGAGAGTAGATGGAAACGATGGATTCCTACCATCCAGACAGATGAGTGGGATGATATTTTGGAGTCTCATCTTCATGTTTCCCCATCCACAAACAATAAAATGATCCAGCTATATATAATACACCAGGCATACTTGACCCCGGTTAGGATATACAAAATGGGACGTTTGCCTTCTTCAGAATGTCTGAGATGCCATGTTCCAGAGGCAGATTTTTGGCATATGATATGGTCATGCACGGTCATAAGGGACTTCTGGAACAACATACTATCCATGTTATCGTCCTTATTGCATGTAGGCATCCCTTTATGTCCTAAGATATGTTTATTTGGTATACTGGATGGGGAGACATGGAATCACCACACTAGAATTTTCTTGAGAGAAACTCTGTTTCTAGCACGGAAAACAATAGCACAACATTGGATGAATGATCGACCTCCATCCATTGGTTATTGGAAGGGATTGGTAAATTCTGTAATACCTTTTGAGAAAGTTGTATTTCTAAATCGTGGTTGTAGTACTAAATTTTCTAAGGTTTGGGATATTTGGAATAACTTCCCTCTGACAGTCAACCCAGCCACTGGTTCACCAGATACTGTGAGATAGGAATATAGGTGGCCCACAAATTTTTATTATGTATCTCCATGAACTTGCTGTACCAGATTTATCAGTTGCTCGTGGGTAACATGGGTCCTAGGTTGTTTTGTTTTCCTTTATATCTGTTTTTGGTTTTTGTCTTTTTGTTGAATTGTCATACATACGTCCTAGCAAACCAGTCTAAGCGCCATTATTTGTGGAAAATCATCTTTTTGTAATGCTTTATATGTACTCATTACTTGACTTGCTATTTGTACATCTCCTTGCTCCAATATGCCATATATTGTAATTAGCGATGTGTGACTGTTTTGATACTTGTTACTGTAACAGTTCTTAATAAAACGAGTTTAAAAAAAATAAATATATAACTAAGTCCCCATCCGCCACATTTTGCTTTCAGGAGCTTTTCACATGTTGCTTTCATATTGAATTTAGCTGCGAATTTCACTAAATTAAACCCAGCAAAAACCGCAATATGGTTGCAACATGTGAATATACCCTTATAGCCAAGTTGCTCTCCCCCACAAAAATTCACTAAATCTCTAACAATAAACTATCTAATATCTAAAGTCCCCGTCCCCACACATATAATTTCTAAAGAATCTCTAACACCACAAAATAAACTATAAAGAAGCTCACCTCCCCAGGAAAAAGATCCCCCACATTCTCATAGCATTTACAGCAGTCTCCCACAAAATCAATCTATGCGGAATCCTCACACACATAGCCTTTATAGCCAAGTCTCCCCTCCACCACAAAATTGATCTATTTTGAAACACCCATCCACTTACATATATAATTTATAGTTCCCTCTTCCCTCCTCCCTCACACAGTACATAAATGAACATAGATTAAAATAAAGCTGGTGCTCTTACCAGACTCCTGAGGTCTGTGGAGGAGTCTTCATGGTGACAGCAGCAGAAAAAAGAGGAGAGCTGCCGGAGGCAAATTGAGTACTCACCTAACCCCGTTCCCATGATGGAGCAGCTCAGGTTACAGGCCCCTTATGGACTCCAGCCTATGCTGTCAGTGGCTTAGCACAAGCGGGTGCTCGGATCTCAATGCAGGCCTGAAGTGGTCTGTGGCCTACGAAAGTGAGTGGGGGCAGGTAGGCGATGGCATAGTATTCAACTCAGGACGTGGATACACTTGAAAGTGGCAGGGCACAAGGGGCCTTTTTTTTTTTTTTTTCAAACACTCTGCCTGCCAAAAAAAAAGGGCCAGGGCTGCGCCTGGGACCATTACACCAGCGGATCACGGGTCCCGCTTCTTCTCTATGCATGAATGTAGTGGGTCCTTTCGAGTGGAAGCTGCTATTTTTAATGGCTTTTCGCTTTAGCTGATAAAGGAGTGTAGCAAACAGACCCCTCTTTTGCTCATGTAATGTAGAAAATATTGTGTATTTTGGACACAAAAGCAATTTATCAAGAATAGCCAAATGTTTTACCAAAGTTATGTAAACTCACCTTGACAAGTAGGTAAAGATGGATTCCAACCTTGTTCCGTACAAATACTTTCCAAAGATCCAACTCTACCAAAACCTTCCTTGCAAGAAAATGAAACTTCATGATCAATCTTATAAGATGGCTTATGAGGACTTTTTATAAGATTTAGAGTAACTGGAACGGTGCACTCAATATCTGAAAGAGAAAAATAAATACATTCATTTGTCTGAATAGAAACATGAGCAACAAAATGTCTTGTGTCTTTGCAGGTGTTTCAGCTTTGTACCTGAAGAACATCATGATAGCAGTCAGATGGATAATCATTTAGTCCCGTTCAGCACATTCTGCTCCGCTGTGTAACGTCCGATTAGTTAAGTAAGTTATTAAAGTGTATATTCACAGGGTGCAGTTAAGTCGCGGTTTATTGCCACGATTAAAGAAAAATCTAGGCAGAATGCAGCATTTTTTGAGAAATTGCAGCAAAACCGATACATTTGATATCAATATTGCTGAAATGTAGCCAATAAACCCTGATTTGACATGCAATGTGACTATACCCTAAATAATGTCCACATTAGGTCAATTAAAGCGACTCTCCGGTTCACAGAATAAATTTGACTATACATAGAATGTATAGTTAACATACCTGGTGCCCTCCTATTTGATGTTGCTGCGAAGGATTGTACGATTTCTAATCTCCTTATCATGTATGTACTGTAAAATGGCCACCAGATTGTCACAATGCTCTATGAAAGTGAGCTTTGGTAGTCTGAGACAGTGTGAGAAGCTGGCGGTCATTTTACATATATGATAAAGAGTATGGAATTAGGACAATCCATGGCAGTAACATAAAAAGGGGGGCAACAGGGGGCATGGCCCGGCTATGGCGCTGGTGAGATGCGTGGTGTAAGAGCTGACTAACTTTCAGCCCGGTCAATAGCGTCTAATTGCTTTGCACATCGCTCTAATACGAAGGACACTGCGCCTCAGACCTCAGACACATGCGAGAAGTGACACTAGCAGGACGAGTAGTGGTATGCAACATTATTTTGTTGCCTCCTTCACTCTCGACTCTCAGACACGGCAATCTATTATGGCTGTCCGTAGCGTGGCAGCAGCCACTATGCAACCTGTTGGGGGGTCTTCTCGTATGCCAACACAGGACTTCCCTCCTCTCCTTCTACGGGGCTAAGTCTTTCTATAAGGGCAAGGCCCCACGTGGCGGAATTGCTCTGGAATTCCGCTGCGGACACTCCGCAGCGTTAATCCGCAGCGGACCCGTTTCTCCATTGCCTTCCACTTCTTTTTAGTAGGGTTCGTTTAGACGAGGCGGAAAATTCCGCTGTGGAGCATAGGCTGCGGTGCGGAATTTGGTGTCCGCAGCATACAATGGATGTTGCGGACCTGTGGCGGACTGGTTGCGGACTCATTGCGGAAGTTCTCAATTGACTTCAATTGAGATTCTAAATTCTGCAATGAAGTCCGCAGATATCATGTACATGTTATGTGTGCTGGGGAGCGTATTGGTTTTCTAACATGACATTTCTTCATTCTGGCTGAACCTATGTATTTCTAGGTCTACAGCCAGACTGAGGAAGTCAATGGGGCTCCCGTAATTACGGGTGACTATGTGTGTGCACCCATAATTACGGGTGACTATGTGTGTGCACCCGTAATTATGGGAGCGTTGCTAGGCGACGTCAGTAAATAGTCACTGTCCAGGGTGCTGAAAGAGTTAAAGAGGCTCTGTCACCAGATTTTGCAACCCCTATCTGCTATTGCAGCAGATAGGCGCTGCAATGTAGATTACAGTAACGTTTTTATTTTTTAAAAACGAGCATTTTTGGCCAAGTTATGACCATTTTTGTAATTATGCAAATGAGGCTTGCAAAAGTCCAAGTGGGTGTGTTTAAAAGTAAAAGTACAACTGGGCGTGTATTATGTGCGTACATCGGGGCGTTTTTAATACTTTTACTAGCTGGGCGTTCTGATGAGAAGTATCATCCACTTCTCTTCAGAACGCCCAGCTTCTGCCAGATCACGCTGTGACATCACTCACAGGTCCTGCATCGTGTCAGACGAGCGAGGACACATCGGCACCAGAGGCTTCAGTTGATTCTGCAGCAGCATCGGCGTTAGCAGGTAAGTCGATGTAGCTACTTACCTGCAAACGCTGATGCTGCTGCAGAATCAACTGTAGCCTCTGGTGCCGATGTGTCCTCGCTCGTCTGACACGATGCAGGACCTGTGAGTGACGTCACAGCGTGATCTGGCAGAAGCTGGGCGTTCTGAAGAGAAGTATACTCTATAAACTATTTTCATTTATTTTGTAATTATTCCGTCTTTATGTAATTGAAATGAATACATCATGCACAGTCTTCATAGGGAGCTAATGGAGGGTTTGTGCTTATACACAGCAGTGAATCTGAGCATGTGAAGCTGCATTTCAGAACATGGCGTGGGGGGGGGGGACAGCGGTAGGGATAGAGCAGTGAATTCAGACATTGACATAATGAGAGATGAGACAAGATGTGAATATTTACATAGATTATTCAGTCTATAGAGACTATACTGACAACAGTTTACAGAAAATGTAGGCAAGCTGGATTTAGTTAGCTTCCCCTAAGGCTATGTTCAGATGAAGCAAAATAAATCGACCACAGATTTTGATGCAAATCTGCGCGCATTATATGCAGGGTTTGCTGCGGATTGTGCTGCAGATTTCACTTTATACATTGCAAATGTGAAAAATTCAATAGCAGGTCATGATTTACATGTATTTTTTTAACACTAAAATAAAATGACTTTGGACTTACCTTTACAATTAATTTGTGGACCCCAGCCAAAATGATAACACTGTGCAGCTTCTGACGCTGGCTTTTGCCCGTAGGGACATGTATATGCAAGAACATCCCCGTCTTTGTATGACAAATTGTTATGTTTGCAGGTAATAGCTGATAAAAAAAAAAACACATAAATTTCCAATTTGTAAAAAATATATATTTACACTAGGTGTAAGAAAGGTGCAAAAAAAAAAAAAGAATTACACAGTTTTCCATGTATAAAAAACACTGTACAGGGAGAAGCTTTGGTCTCCAACATTTCTGTGTGTTTACAGGATCTATCGGTGTAAATGCAGTCCCATGGAAGCAAATATTATATCAGTAGTGTTAGCTTGTTTGATGGATTATTGCCATCTAGAAATACTTTTTACACTCTATAATCTGCAGGCTGAATAGGTGCACACCAAGGGCCTTGACAAAGCGCGTCTAGCGCGAAACGGCCGTAGGTTCATTCCACACCAAGCGGACCAGGATTGTTATCAATAAAGACGTTATATTGCCGCAAACGGTAAGTGCCTCAATTTTCTACCTTCTACTATATTATACAGAGTGCTGTTTCTGTCGATGAGCACCATTGCAACATTTTAAGAGCCGACTCCACATTATATGCCGGAAAGGATCTCTATGCAAGTGCAACATTGTGTCTGAATTAGACCAGTGCCAGTAATCTTCCTTGAAATGATTTAAAGAATATGTACACCCTTGAAAACGTGTTGTGTTTTTTAAAATAAAAATGTTTATCAGTGTAATTTGGGCAACTTCCTAATTAATTGTTATTAAAAATTATTTTTAGATTTTGAAATACAGCTGCTTTGTATCCTATACACAGAGCAGCTGTATCTTGCACTGAGAACTGAATCAGTCAGGTCAGTGGCACTGACGGGTTCAGTGTCAGCGGGTCCTGCATATCAGAGATCCACCTGTTATTGATCACATCTAAGTTATGAACTTAGATGTGATCGATAATTGAATTGCAGACAGAAAATACGCAGCAAAAAACACTACCAGCAAAGTGGGTGTGATTTAGCAAATTTCATCAACACACTGCAAAAAAGTTCAGTCCAGAAATTCACATAATTTTATTTCCGCAACATGTCAATTATTGCTACGGATAGTAAACTGATTTCCTGCGTTTCTCTGATGTACTGCATAATTTCCTGTGAAAACATTGTGGAATTTCCTACAGGTGGTAGAAATGACATCACAGGAAGAAGAAATATCACCAACACCCAACCCTTGAAAAAAACGCACCAAAAAAACGCACCAAAAATCTATACTATTTTCCGCAGTAATAAAAACGCATTAAATGGTGCGGATTTTTCGCAGCAGACTGTCTGCTTGATGCTGCGGAAATTTTCTGCAGCAAATCCGTTATGTGGGGACAAGCCCTTAGAACGTTTTTTGCTGTTTTTTTCCCACTCTTTACTGAGTAAAAAAGAAATAAAAGAATTTACTGTTTTATACCGATCGGTGCATGTCAATTTATGTTGTGTTTTTGTTGATTTTCTGCTGCGGGTTTTCCCCTTTGAATTCAATGGGGTTGCAAAACCCACAACAGAAAGCCAAGTATTGCAACTTTTGTGGTGTAATCGCAGCGTTGATCCACTGCAAAAATTGCAACTCTGGAAAAAATCATACCCAGAATTACCCAGAAGTCCGACCTCCTGGGATGACGTTGCACCCCATGTGACCGCTGCAGCCAATCACAGGCTGCAGCATCACATGGCCTGCAACGTCATCCAGGGAGGTCGGAACGGACATCAGAGTAGTAAGTATGAGCGCTTTTTTGCACAATGTGGTGCAATTTTTCGGATGGATTGTCCTACGGGTTCCAGGTCGGACACGCTGCATGATTTTTATGCAGCGTATCCGACCCATGGCCAGGATCACAGGATCCGCTGTCACTGAACCAGTCAGTACCGCTGACCTGAAGGATACATGTTTTAGAGCACGATACAGCTGCTCTGTATACAGGATATAAAGCAGTTTTATCTCAAAAAATAAAATGCAATTGCAAAGTTGCACAAAAAACTTTTACAAAGGTATAGCGGCTGTAGTCTATAAATAATTTTTGTGGGGGATGGGAGATTTGACGTGTGTTGGAACTTATTTCGAATATATTCACAGGTTACGGTCATATTGCATTTTTGTTTTTTTTGCAGAGATGTTCGCAAAACTATGGCAAATTACATGGCTATAAAGCAATTTTACAAAAACTGTTGCAAAAAAGTGATTTGAGCTCGACGTGTGAAGAGACCCTTATAGTTCATTTGTGTAGGGTAGGGGGCTTTGCTGTAGATGTTATGCGAGGAAAAAGTTTAGTTATAGTTTTTGTGCGGGGGAGGGTATATTCACATGTAGCGTTTAAGGTGCAGTTAAAAAAAATGCATCAAAACCGCGCAGTCAACTGCGCTATTGATTCAAAACAACGGAAACCTTATAGAACGGAGACAAACGGAAACCATTTGCAACCATTTGAAAGCTATGGTCTCCATTTGTTTTAGTTTGGTTTCTGTTCATAGGTTCCGCTGACGGAAAAGCGGAAAAGTCAGATGGAACCCATGAACGGAGTACCGACGCAGATGTGAACGAAGCCTAAGATATATGGATATAAGGAACAGACCCAGTGTCACTGGGCAAAGCGCTAGTAGAAGATCTGCCCAGGGACTCCAGCCCTGGGAAAGCTCCACTCCCTTGGTGACGTATCCCACTATATGCTATACAGTCGGATACATTTTGGCTAAATTGAACAAAATCCAGGGCATTAACCGGTCACAGCCTGCTCCATGGATTCATTCACTGTAATTTAAATCAGCACCAAAATCGGTTAACGCGTATAATGTACAAACATGAGCGCCACTTTCCGTTGTCCACCCCTGATAATGGAGGAGGACCCAGACATCTTGACTGTATGGGGCCCAGAAATTCCACATGGCTGCCCTGCCCAGAGGCATTTGTCCACATTGAACCTAATTTGTCCAATTTGGCTTGTAATTTATGAACATCTTCCATTGACTGAACTATACTACATAGCTTGGTATATCTGCAAAAATAAAAACAGTGCGATTAATCCCATCCTCTATATCATTAGTAAATAATTTGAATAATAGTGGTCCCAGCACTGAACCCTGGGGTACACCACTTATAACCGGGGACCATTCAGAGTAGAAATCATTGAGCACAACACTCTGGATACGGTCCTTGAGCCAATTTGCAATCCAATTACAAATTATACTTTCTAAACCTATAGACCTTAAAGTGTAACTAAACTTTTAATAAACATTTGACATATTGAAATGTCAGAAGTTTTGATCGGTGGGGGTCTGAGCACTGAGACCCCCAGCGATCGCTAAAATTAAGCTGCAAAAATGCTCGAGTGAGTGCTGTGCCCCTTAGTTTCTGATTGGCTTTTCTCGGAAAGCCAAGTGAGCGGTATACAGACACAAAGGCTTTCCATTGAGCCCATACACCGCTCTCTCGGCTTAGATCAGAAATAAAGTGGCACATCGCTCACCTAAGCGCATCTGCCGCTTCGATTTAGCGATTGGTGGGGGTCTCAATGCTCAGTGCTCTAATGGTAGCGATCAAAGTTTACCTTGATCTCGACCATTTAACCCCTCAGATGCGACGGTGTTTAGCGGCCGCTGCATCTGAGTAGTCTACGGAGGGAGGGGGCTCCCTCTGTCACCCATCGGACCCTAGTGACTGTGGCATCTGAGGGGTTAAACGGTCACTATAAAAGTAAACTTTGATTGCTACCATTAGAGCAGGGGCCCGGCTGTCATCAGACATCATCACTTTTTATTATTTTATTTTTTTTGGGGGGGTTTGAAAAGGCAAAAAAACAGCGATTTGGCCATTTTCCCATGCTACTAAATTCACCGTATAACTATTTTTTATAGTTCGGCAATTTTTGTACACGGGGATACCTAATGTATTTATGTTTATTTTTGTTTATTTATTTTTATGTGATCTAGGGAGAGGGGGGTGATTTAAATTTTATATATATATATTTATTTAAATTTTATATATATATATATATATATATATATATATATTTATATATATACATATACTAGTCCTTCTCAATGAATTAGAATATCATCAAAAAGTAAATTTATTTCAGTAATACAATTCAAAAAGTGAAACTCATATATTATATAGATTCATTACACACAGAGTGATCTATTTCCAGCATTTTATTCTTTTAACGTTGATGATTATGGCTAACAGTTAATGAAACCCCAAAATTTAGTGTCTCAGAAAATTAGAATATTATATAAGCCCAATTTTAAAAATTATTTTTAATACCGAAATGTTGGCCTACTGAAAAATATGTACAGTATTTGCACTCAATACTTGGTCGGGGCTCCTTTTGCATGAATTACTGCATCAATGTGGTGTGGCATGGAGGTGATCAGCCTGTGGCACTGCTGAGGTGTTATCAATGTGGTGTGGCATGGAGGTGATCAGCCTGTGGCACTGCTGTGGTGTTATGGAAGCCCAGGTTGCTTTGATAGCGGCCTTCAGCTCGTCTGCATTGTTGGGTTTGGTGTCTCTCATCTTCCTCTTGACAATACCCCATAGACTCTCTATGGGGTTTAGGTCAGGCAAGTATGCTGGCCAATCAAGCACAGCGATACTGTGGTTATTAAACCAGGTATTGGTACTTTTGGCAGTGTGGGCAGGTGCCAAGTCCTGCTGGAAAATTAAATCAGCATCTCCATAAAGCTTGTCAGCAGAGGGAAGAATGAAGTGCTCGAAAATTTCCTGGTAGATGGCCGCGTTGACTCTGGACTTGATATTACACAGTGCACCAACACTGTTGCTCAGTGGTCCAAAGTCCTGTTTTGGGATGAAAGTACATTTTGCATTTCATTTGTAAATCAAGGTCCCAGAGTCTGGAGGAAGAGTGGAGAGGCATCAATCCAAGTTGCCCTGTGGTCCAGTGTGAAGTTTCCATATAGCCAGTGATGGTTTGGGGAGCCATGTCATCTGCTGGTGTTGGTCAACTGTGTTATATCAAGTTCAGAGTCAACACAGCCGTCTACCAGGAAATTTTAGAGCTCTTTTTGAAATTGGGCTTATTTAATATTCAAATTTTCTGCGACTAAATTTTGGGCATTCATTAACTGTTAGCCATAATCATCAGCATTAAAAGAAAAAAATGCTGGAAATAGATCACTCTGTGTGTAATGAATCTTTATAATATGAGTTTCACTTCTTGAATTGAATTACAGAAATAAATTAACTTTTTGATGATATTCTAATTCATTGAGATGGACAAGTATATATATTTATTTACTTTTATTATTAATATTTTTTAGCCCCCCTAGTGGGCTTAACCACGATCATTAGATCGCTAAGGCCCCATGCACACGTCCATAATATTGATCTGCAATTACGGACCCATTCATTTCTATTGCCTATGTACACAAAAAGGAGATCTATTTTTTTATTTTACGGACCGTGCTCCCATACTTTACAATGCAGTACTGCAGTCTATGGCAAAATCAGTGCATTGCTATTGAGACCTGCCAAAGGGAGGTCTCAATAGCAATCTTCCTTTAGAAGGGCTGGGAGCGTTCACCAGGCTCCCAGCTACTAGAGGAACACACAGGCTACAGCGATCTCG
The DNA here is from genome assembly GCF_050947455.1 of Rhinoderma darwinii. Taxonomy (NCBI): domain Eukaryota; kingdom Metazoa; phylum Chordata; class Amphibia; order Anura; family Rhinodermatidae; genus Rhinoderma; species Rhinoderma darwinii. The sequence continues at coordinate 57,355,819 of NC_134693.1, forward strand.
CGGCGTGGGAGCTGGTGAGCGTCGGTAAACAGAAAGTGAAAGGGAGGGGTTAAACGCTTGCAATCAGAGATGTTTCTGATTGCAAGCATTGCCGCTGGGTTCCTGCTGTGTAACACAGCGGAGACGCTCGGCTATGGTGCCCGATCTGCTTCTGAGCGGGCTCCATATTTAAATACCCTTTCCCGATGTAAATAGCCAGGGCAGCGACAGGAAAGGGTTAAAGAGGCTCTGTCACCACATTATAAGTGCTCTATCTCCTACATAATGTGATCGGCACTGTAATGTAGATCACAGCAGTGGTTTTTATTTTGAAAAACTATACATTTTGACGGAGTTATGACCTATTTGAGATTTATGCTAATGACTTTCTTAATAGACAACTGGGCGTGTTTTTACTTTTTGACCAAGTGGGCATTGTAGAGAAGTGTATGACGCTGACCAATCAGCGTCATACACCTCTCTCCATTCATGTACTCTGCACATGTGCTGTCACTTACTCACACCGTTACTGAAGTGTCTTGAGAGTGAATAGACATCACCTGCAGACAGGACACGATGTCTATTCACATTCCCGACACTTCGGTAACGATGGCGATGCAAAATGACTTGCCCCACCAATCAGTGCCTTTCAACGTCATCCCGCCGCTTCCCTGCTTGAAAGGCGCTGATTAACGGGGCAAGTCATTCTACCCTGCCAATCAGCACCTTTGAACGATGCGTCGTTCAGCTCTAGCACACCTGCTCAGAAGAGAGCAGCTCTGCATTACCATCGGACGGCGCGGGAACGGGATCACGTGAGTATATAAAGTTTTACATTTTTTTTCTAATAAAACGGTGAGTGGCATTATCTATAGTGGGGGCTCTATCTACAGGGGGGATCGTCTATATGTGGGGATGTGGGACACTATAAACAGGGGGTTCTATATGTGAGGATATGGGGCACTATCTACAGGGGGGTCTATATGTAGGGATGTGGGCCACTATCTACAGGGGGGCCTATATGTGGGGATGTGGGCCACTATATACAGGGGGTCTATATGTGGGGATGTGGGCCACTATCTACAGGGAGGTCTGTATGTGGGGCACTATATATAGGGGGAGTTATATGTGAGACACTATACAGGGGTAGGCTATATGTAGAGCACTATCTATAGGGGAGCTATTTTAGGGCACTTTCTATAGGAGTGGGCTATATGTGAGACACTATATACAGGGGGAGCTATATGTTAGACACTATCTACAGAGGTGGGCTATACGTGGAGCGCTATCTATAGGGGAAACTATATGTAGGGCAGCACGGTGGCTCAGTGGTTAGCACTATTGCCTTGCAGCTCTGGAGTCCATATGTGGGCACTATCTACAGAAGGTTGTATGTGGGACACTATCTACAGGGGCTTCTATGTAGGGCACTATCTACAGGGGGTACAGTGTGTGTTTGCGTGTGTGTAAGACACAGTGTATGGTACTATTATAATCAGGGACACAGTGTATGGCGCTATTATAGTTAGAAGGGCATTGCCGGGCGCTTCATTATATTTAGAGGTGTTGAGAATTTTAACTTTGTTTATAGGTGCAGAAATATTTTTAAAGTGAGAAGCTGAAGACATCTGAGCGGAAAACTGCTTAAATGGGTCTTGGCCGGTAGAAATCCATCATAGATGTCTGGACCGAAGGGAGAAGAAAAGAACTAGAATCTGAGAATCACTTGGTGAGTCACTTAATGTAAATCTTTATTCTGCCTCTAATCAGCACTGTAGTCACTGTATGATCTGCAGTGAGATGATGGTGGTATGATTTTTTTTGTGAAACAGCATCTTCCAGCATATCCTCACCATTGTTCAGGCCATGCTGGGAGCTGTAGTTTTACGCCGTACAATCCTATATGGCAGGGGTTACACTAAATGGAGCTGTATTGATTCTGGTGCTGTATATACGTATGAGATTGGTTTTGGTGCTGTATATTTGTAATGAGCTTGCTTCTGGGGATGTAAATATGTACTGAGCTTTGTTCTGGTGCTGTATATATGTACTGAGGTTTGTTCTGGTGCTGCATATATGTATGGACTTTGTTCTAGTGCTGTATTTATGTACTGAGCTTGGTTCTAGTGCTGTATATATGTATGAGCTTGGTTGTGGTAATGTATATATGTCAGAGCTTGGTTCTGGATCTGTAATTATATAGGATATATTTATAATAACAAAATTGCAGGGCAGATAGAATTGTTCTCAATTCATTGTATATTTCAGGGGAACCTGTCTGGTAGTTTTAACCCCTTGAGCCGCCACCATGCGGTAATACATGACCTGACAATATTTCCAAACATTCCCTTGTATGTTTTTTTCAGATGCAGCAAAATCTTTAAAATCCACTTTTAAAATGGTGCACACTATATGCTAATTACACATTAAAGGGTCATGGAGCGGTGCCGCTATCCTGAAGAGTCACATAGTCAAGCCTCCAAACTCACCTTTCCATGTTTGAGTAACATCTCCCTGGCTGATATAACTTTCTCGGAGGCATCATTGCCTTGTGGCACTATACACAAGGAGGGGCTGTGTGGCACTATACACAAAGGGGGAACTTTGTGGCACTATGCACATAGTTGAAATGTATGGAACTTATTACAAGGGGGAGGGCTGTGGCGCAATCTACAGGGCTCTGTGTGTGTCACTATCTACTTAGGGGGGCTGTGCTGCCCTATCTACTAAGGGGAGGGGGGCTGTTTGGCACTGTATACAAGAGAGGGGGCTGTTTGGCACTATGTACAGTGGGAGGTGTATAACGCTACATACAGTGGGGGGCTTTATGGCAATATCTACAGGGGAGGTGGGGGCGCTATCTACAAATGGGGTGTGACCCTGTCTATAGGCGGGGCTATATAGCACTGTTTACAGGGGGGCTGTATGCCACATTCTACAGGGGGCACTATTTATAAGGGGGGCTGCTTGTGGCACCCGGGGGGGGCCCCGGTCAAAAGTTTGCTAAGGAGCCCAGTCTTTCCTAGCTACGCCCCTGACAGTATGCCACAGTATATGGCCCTTTTATTTGCAAATAATAATCACACTGTTATCTGCAACCTATACGGCTATGGATGTGGTTGAGATCTCTATGATTTTATCAGTTGTTCTCCATTTGGCACTATTATTTAAACATTGTGTGGTTTGTCCTATTATTTGCACTGTTTATAGCTCGGTTATTTACACATTGTATGGCCCTGTTTTACGATCACTATTGTTTGTGATACATGAAGTGTAGGCCTTGTCAAGAATACTATTGCAGACAAGAATTGAGGTAGCAACAAAAACAACCAATTGGATTACAAGAAAAGCATCTTTCTAGGGACAAGTGTCCATCTTTGTAGGGACATTGGCTGCTTTTTACTCAATTCCCTTTGTCCCTTGTTGTTAAATGTACAATGCATTAATAATTGTACTACAGTATAATGTACGGTCTAGTTTCTAACAATATATTAGACCCCAGGTAGTACATTATTTCATGATTCGGTGCAATGTGAATCTTATAATTATCTAAACCTAGATGATTTTTGTGCTAGGGTATTTATTATGATCTAGTTTAAAACTATTCAAGAATATACAGATGTAGCCAAGTTTATCTTGACTCTGATAACTTGCTGCAGCGTAATATCATACAGCAAAAGTCATTTAAAAGTCATTGAAAAAGTCATTGAAAAAGTCAAATTAAAGTTTCTTACCACTGTGTATTTAATGTTTTAAAAGTCAAGATAAAGATGATTCAATTTGTAGATATGCATAAAAAATGGATCCTTACAAACTTTAAGACAATGATTACATAACTTTTTTTAATATAAATGAGGCTTTTATGGTATTGCTGTATACATACTTTATGGATCTTTGGGGGCAGGGAACTGTCTGGCTTGTTCTGTCCGATGGGCAGTATGACTGGTAATATTATATATTAGTGTAATTTAGGTATTGTATGGCACTGTTATTGGCAATTACATGTGTGTATTATTTGCAAAGTTATTTGAAATCTGTATGGCAATTTTATTTTTAGCGCATATTCAACTAGAACATGTCAACATGTGGCTTTTATGGATTCAAGGTTTGTGGCTAGGGCAAGGTGAATTCTAGAACAAATTGCAATGCACATCACTATGTACAAGCACCAGGGATATTCCTTTTGAGAAATGTGCTACTTTCTGTATGTGTGTTCTTACATACAGTATATATATATATATATATATATATATATACACACACACACACACACACACACACACACACACGCACGGGCGTAACTAGGAAAGACTGGGCCCCATAGCAAACTTTTGACTGGGGCCCCCCTCCACTGGGTATCACACAACCCCCCCTTGTAGATAGTGTCTCCTTATAGATTCCACCACACAGCACCCCCTATAGATAGCACCATATGCAGCCCTCTGTAGATAGCACCATACACGGCCCCCTGTAGATAACGCCTTATAGCGCCCCTGTAGATAACGTCTTACAGCCCCAAATCCCCCTGTAGATAATGCCATACAGCCCCCCTGTAGATAACACCATACATAACCCCCCTGTAGATAACACCATACAGAACCCCCCTGTAGATAACACCATACAGAACCCCCCCTGTAGATAACACCATACAGAACCCCCCCCCCACAAAAAAATAAAATAAAAGGCCTATAGTTTGTTCTACAAAAGACATGCATCCCCTATCCACAGGATAGGGGATACATGTGTGATTGCTGGGACGCCCAGCGATAAGGAGAACGGAGGATAAGGAAGTCCGAGGTTTGTCATGGAGAACTTCGGGGGACTTTCAGTCCCCCGTTCTCCTTATCGCTGGGCGTCCCAGCGATCACACATGTATCCTCTATCCTGTGGATAGGGGATCCATGTCTTTTGTAGGAACAACCCCTTCAGTGGCATCGCGCTGTAGCAGCCATAGCAGCTGCTAGCGGAGCCTCCGGCCATGGGGGGGGGGCCCATGCCGGCGGGTTGCACGGGCCCCCTCATGCTGCAGGCCCCGTAGCAGCCGCTACGGCTGCTATAGCGGTAGTTACGCCACTGTACACACACACATATATATATATATATATATATATTGTGACGACCTGGGGACCACTTAGCTCACAGGATCGCCATCTCCCGGGTGAGATGGTTGGCACACATAGAAAGTTTACTCCAACTCCTTGAATAAAAGGTTTAAACCAGCCGCATGCTAGCTTTGTCTTCACCACAGCAATCAGTGTTACAACAATAAGCATACAAAATAAACTCTAGGCCGTCCAGCCTCTAACTAACACATTCAGTGTCCCTCACTACGAGACACTGAGCTTTGTGCCCAGCACCTCAAAACCTTCACAGCTTTACCTCACACGGTGGTGACTCTCACAGGCTAGCATGCCTGTCACCTGATATAAAGAGCCGTCTCAGGTGAAGCCTAACTAAGCTCATCAGACAGCCCAAGACATGGACTGTCTGTATGGAGTGGAAGCCCAAGACACGGACTGTCTGTATGGAGTGGAAGCCGCCCTTCTCCTTCACACTCCAGCAAACCAGGCCCTATTCCTGGCTTTACACCCAAGCAACAGCAGAGAAAACCCTCTCTGCTGTATATGCTCCCTGGCTGCTTAAAACCTGAGTTTCTGCACTGTCCAGTAGCTGCACTGCTACATATACACTGTATATATATACACACACACACATACACACAGATGTAGCCATCCTTATCTTGACTTTTACTGCATTCAATTCACAGTGGCAATAAACTTTAACTTGGCTTTTCGATGGCTTTTGTTGTGTGATATCACATTGCAGCAAGTTATCAGAGTCAAGATACAGATGGCTACATCTGTATATATCATATAAACATATAATTATATATTTTTTCAATTCCATTAATGAATTTTTATTTTTGATCTTTCTTTTTAACTAAAATGTACTGCCAAATGTCTGCAATGAATTATGGGCTATGTACAGGCTTTGTCAAGATCTAGAAGCAGATTCAGAGTCCAGTGGCTGAAACAATAAGTAAAAAGGGTCATAATAGCAAGAGTAGTTAAATAATAGTCCAGGTTCTGTACACAGATAAGCAGCAACATTTTGGTGTGTAAGGCAGACGTGGTCAGAAAACAATCCCACTTTAGTAGACAGATAAACAGGAACGTTCACAGTGGCCGTAAATAGAGACTGTCACGGGGCCTGCTCTGTATGGTGTGATTTGACTTTGTCACCAAGGGATTTGACATATGGGAGGCAGTGGAGTCTAACAGAACCACAGGTATTCAACCTTTAACCACTTTACAGGGATCTGGACTACAGTTATCTACTGCTGGGGAATCCCATGTTGCTACCCTTAGAGTAGTCTCCATTAGTGACTGCCATTGTAAACAGGCGTAGTACTAAAATCCTCAGACAGTATGTAGGGTCAAGTATAGCAAAGATCAGGGCAGGGGGCAAACTGGCGATCACAATTGGTTGAGAAAAATGTCAGGGCAGACGTCAGAAGTTCATCAAGGGTCACTAGCAAAAGGTCAGGGCAGTCGGCAGGCAAGGATAGTGAAAGGTACAGGAAAAGTCAAACACAGGAATTCTAAACAAACGATCAGCAAAGTATCACTAGCAAGCTAGAATGAACCAAATTTCTCAGACAATGATCAAAACAGGATGGATCCCTTTATACCCAGGGAAATATGGGTGGATAATTAGGCATGCACTTGCCCTTTAAGAATAGGTGTGTCAGCGACGCACTAGAGAGTGCCAAAGGAGAACTTTGGCGATGTAGAGCTCGACCAGCTCAGCGTGACAGAGGGATGGCCAGGCAGCAGCCAGAAGATGATGAGGAAAGGTAAGTATATAGGTGCCGCTGGGAGTGACGGCCATCACAGCAAATTTTTTTTGTCTAAGGCAGAGACCTGGTTAGGAAGCAATCTTAGTTCGGTACATAAATAAGAAGCAATAGTTAGTAAAGTAAGGCAGCAATGAACAAGACTAGAGGCAGGAAGCTCAAAAGTCTGGCAAGGAGAAAGTGAAAGGCCCAGGCTTATTAAGAAAGCTAAAAGGTAATAGGAATCTGTAGAGGCACAAATCAAAAGAACCTAGACAGAAGATTTAGCATTAGACTTATCTAGCATCACAAGTAGCTCAATGAGTAGAGCAACTGACTGGTACACTGGAGTTTCTGGGCTCAGTCCCTCCCTGTCTTCGAGGATGTTCTCTAGGTGCTGGCTGGTTGGGATATCTCTGATCAAATTGTTTTGGAGCATCAACATTTTTCCTGGATTCCAACTAGTCTCCTGGATCAAGTACTGCACTGGTGGTGGTTGAGGTAAATTGTGGCGCGGTAAAGGATGTATGAGAAATGGTTTAACCACTTCCTGACCAGGAGCTTTACCCCGCTTCCTAACCAGACTCATTTTTAAGTTTTAGCCATGTGCCAATTTAAAAGCAAATTGTTCTTATGTTATTTTTCCAACCTACATGTATTTGGTCTTGTTTTTCTCAGAACATATTGGGCTTCCGTATTGTGTAATAAAATAAGTGACATATTTTACGTCTTTGTTTTTGTGATGTTTCCAGTCCACAAAAACTGATGGCCTATCCTCACGATAGGCCATCAATATCTGATCGGTCAGGGTCCGATACCTGGCACCCCCGTCGATCAGCTGTTTTGAAGGGGCCGCGATGCTTGTGCGAGCGCTGCTTCCCCTTCATTTCCTTTACTGCTCACACTGGGAATCGCGGACACACTTGTAGTGTCGGTTCACAGTATTACAGCCTTCTCTAATTCAAGTGTATACTGTAATATTGTTAACCGCCGCTACAAGTGTGTCCACGATTCACAGTGAGTAGTAAAGGAAATGATGGGGAAGCGACGATCGTACGAGCTTCGCGGCCCCTTCAAAACAGCTGATCGGTGGAGCTGCGGGGAGACAGGCCACCACCAATCAGATATTGCTAGCTTATCCTGAAGATAGGCCATACATTTTTGTGGACTGGAAAAGCCCTTTAACACCCCAAAAATTATTATTTTATGGAAAGTAGACCCCAAGGTATTAATTTAACGACATATCAAAGATTTGAAAATCTGCTGTGTAAAATGTCTGCAGAATGCAGATGAGTTTTGTAAAATCTCATCTACTTGCCTTGTACTGTAATGCGCTGCAGACTTTGCCTGCGCAAATCCGCAGGTAAAATTTGCAATGAATTCGCCACATCTAACTTTACTCTAAGGCCCAGTTCACACAGAGTTTTTTTGCACTGATTTTGACGTGGAAACCGTGTAGGAATCAGCGTCAATATACAGCCAAAATTGTTGTTTTTTCCCTGGCGGCTGGGAGGCAGAAAAGCGTTTTACGCCCGCGGTCCTCAATGGCCTCGGGCAAAAAACATGGCAAAAAAATTATGCCTACAAAATACTCCGTGTGAGTTACATGGTGACTTTGGCCACGACACAGGTCGTCTGACCAAAGATCACTGTGTCCCATCGCCTACACCGCTATGTGGCACTATGTACAAGGTAGGTTTGCTGTGTGGTACTGCATACATGGGGGTTTGCTATGTGGCACTATATACAAGGGGGAGGGCTGAGGGCACTATCTAATAAGGGGAAGGGCTGTGTGGCACTATATACAAGGGGGGCTGTGCCGTACTATCTAAAGGGGGCTGTATGGCACTATATACAAGGGGTGCTATGTGGTACTATCTAAAGGGGGCTGTATGGCACTATATACAAGGGCGAGGGCTGTGTGGCGCTATCTACAAGGAGCAATGTGTGGCGCTATCTACAGCCTGTGTGAAACTATATACAAGGGGAGGGCTGTGTGGCACTGTATACAAGGGGGGACTATGTGGCACTATATACAAGGGGGGCTGTGTGGCACTATATACATGGGGGCTGTGTCGCATTATACAAAAGGAGAAGGGCTGTGTGGCACTATCTACCTACTAATGGGGAGGGCTGTGTGGTAGTATATACAAAAGAGAGGGCCTGTGTGGCACTATATACAAGGGGGACTGTGTGGCACTATATACAAGCGAGGCTGAGTGGCACTATATATAAGTGGGGCTGTGTGACACTATATACAAGGAGGGGCTGTGTCGCAATATATACAAAGGGGAGAGGGCTATCTGGTATCTACTAAGGGGGGTTGAAAGCTGGTCCTGCATGTCTCTGACACACAGGATCCAGCTATTAACGATCACATCTAAGTTCATGAACTTAGATGTGATCCTTATTAGCTGGATTCTGCATGTCAGTGACACACAGGACCAGCTCTTAGCCAAGCCATCAGTCCAGCTGACCTGACGGAATCGGCTTTGACGTTAAGATACATTTTCTATATATAAAGAATACATAGAATACATAGAAGCTGTGTCTTAAAAAGTAAAAAAAAATTTTTTAATTAAAGTCAATGAAAAAGTTGCTGCCATTTTGGATATGCTCTGACCCAGTCATCTAGCCATCACAATTTGGTCCTTGTTAAAGAGGCTCTGTCACCACATTATAAGCGGCCTATATTGTACATGATGTGATCGGCGCTGTAATGTAGATTACAGCAGTGTTTTTTATTTAGAAAACCGATCATTTTTGATGTTATGACCTATTTTAGCTCTATTCTAATGAGTTTCTCAACAACTGGGCGTGTTTTACTTTTTGACCAAGTGGGCGTTGTGGAGAGAAGTGTATGACGCTGACCAATCAGTGACCAATCAGCGCCATACACTTCTCTCCATTCATTTACACAGCACTAGCGATATAGCTATATCGCTATGTGTAGCCACATACACAAACACTAACATTACTGCAGTGTCCTGACAATGAATATACATTACCTCCAGCCAGGACGTGACGTGTATTCAGAAGCCTGACCACTTCTGTAGCGTCTGTGTGAGACTACAGCACAGCACAGCGAGATCTCGCTGTAAATGATAGCTTACAGCGTAATCTCACGAGACTACGCCTGCTATGCTGTAACTCACAGAGAAATGCAGAGAAGTGGTCAGGATTCTGAATACACATCACGTCCTGGCTGGAGGTAATGTATATTCATTGTCAGGACACTGCAGTAATGTTATAGTGTGTTTATGTGTCTGCACATAGCGATATAGCTATATCGCTATCTGCAGTGTAAATAAATGGGGAGAAGTGTATGACGTTGATTGGTCAGCGTCATACACTCCTCTGTACAACACCCACTTGGTCAAAAAGTAAAACACGCCCAGTTGCCCATTGAGAAACTCATTAGCATAAAGCTAATATAGGTCATAACTCCGTCAAAAATGATCGTTTTTCTAAATAAAAAACACTGCTGTAATCTACATTACAGCACCGATCACATCATGTACAAGATAGGGAATTTATAATCTGGTGACAGAGCCTCTTTAAAGTCACTCAGATCCTTACAGTTGCCCATTTTTCCTAACAAGATCTGACAGCTCACTTGCTGACTAATATATCCCACCCCTTCAAATGTGTCATTGTTACGAGATAATCAATGTTATGCACTTTAACTGTCAGTGGTTTAAATGTTATGGCTGATCAGTATATCAGTATATTATATGAGCTTGTTGGACAAAATATTCTAAAACCATGTGTAACGTCTATGGCCACGGCTCGTCGTTCTGACTCTAACCTCGACGGCCGTGGCCATGGACATCTTACCTCTGTGCAGCGTGGTCCTCCTGTGAGGCGCCGGCACTCACTTCCGTACTTCAAGTCTGTCTCCGGAGGGCACGCGCGCACGTGCGTGCACAGTCTTAAAGGGCCAGTGCGCGCATTTTGCAGGAAGTCTGCAAACTAGCCCAAGATGCCCTGGGCTATAAAAATGGCTCTGCCCTCTTGCTCTTTGCCAGAGCGTTGTTTGTTACCCATAGTTTGTTGTGCTAATGGTCTCCCAGTGTCTTCCAGTTTCCCAGTGTACCTTGTTCCTGTATCCTGTTTCCGTGCTATCCTGTTCTAGTGCCGTGCTGAGCTGTCGCAGTGCTGTGCTACAGTCTATGCTTGCTTTGCTATGCCTCACCTGACGTCTTCCCGCCGCCTGGTCCTGGACATGCCTGCCTCACTACTGTCTATGTTGCATCAGGTATCCTCACTGAACTATTGTACTCTGTACTCTACCTGTATGGCCAGCTGCCATCCCGCTATGCGGTATGGCCCAGTGGGTCCACACCCCGCTTTGTGACACCATGGACGTTAATATGGAGCTAGGCCCCTTTTGTAGCTCCACAAGTCCGTGAAGTGTATCTGTGGAAATTTGTGCCCATTCAGCCAAAAGACCATTTGTGAGGTCAAGCACTGACATTGAATGAGGAGGTCTGGCTCATAATCAGCGTTCCAAATCATTCCAAATGTGTTTGATGGGGTTGAGGTCAGACCTCTGTGCAGGCTACTCAAGTTCTTTTGTAAGGTGTCGCAAGGGCCCACTTTTTAAGATATTTTAGTGGAAGTATTGTATGCTGCTGACCCTATAAAAGAACTATATATGTTAATGATTTATGTACACTTTAATGCAAAGTTTTATTTTCAGGACTCTGCCCCTGTAAGGACATTGATAATAACTCTTATCTGTACCATCTGTACTTATCTGTACTCCCAAGCCATGAAATGGCATACGCTCACAGTTCAAGTTCAAGTCTTTAAAGGGGTACCGTCTCTTTAAGGGTTGCTCTGGCATGCACCTAGTTTCAACAAACATTGAACTCTTTAGAATGTATTATCACAGTCCATCAGCAGTGATAGTTAAGTACTTATGACACAAAAGATTTTGGACCCCACTGACTTGAACACTGCTGGAGGGATGTGTGCTCCTAAACTGTTCCTTCTCTTCTGGCACACTGATTAGGCTTGACTACTGGCTACTCCTGCAGCATCTTGCTATGTACCTCACGAGGTGCTGCCGGAACACTCAACCCGCTTATCTTCCCTGCTGTGCCTTATACCTCACCTCCATACTCCACTCTGTGTCCTGAGCGTCACTCTGCAGTGCCTCCCTCTACTTCTGCACATCAGGAAGAGGTTTTCCTCATCTATTCTGTGTCAGGGCATGAGCATCCTAACGAATGTGGCTGTTGACTGCCGTTGCCATGACAGCGCCGTCAATATGCTGGATCGCCACTCAGATGCCACGGTCCCCTGCTACAGTCACTGCTAACCTGCTGCAACGCTGGCGTCCACAGGGCAGAGCAGAAGCAGACAGAAGAGAATAACTAACAGTGGGTTAAGTAAAACTTAAAAGGGCAGTGCCACCCATTACAAGAAGACTTTATATTTTGTATGTTGCCTGATTGTGTCACCGGGAGAAACTGCCAGGATGCCATTTTCCTGTATATTTTCTGCGCCAGCAACGGTGGGCACAACCAGCGTAGGGATGCTGTGTTTCCCACATTGTGCGGTGCTAACCTTACAAAAGGCAGCTATTCCTGCCAAACGGGGTCCAGTGCCCGGAGTACTGCCCTGAGAGCAGTAGGTTGCTGTAGAGCTGGCGAGAATGTGACAAAAGAGAGACCCTGGACATAAAGATGGTCCAGTAATGGCTGACTGAGTTGTTAAACAGCCTTCCCGCAAGCAGACAGATTGATACGGCAGTTCGATTTGCCAGGAAGCATACCTGCAAACAGAGAGATTGATACATTGGGTCGAGTTACCAGGTAACTTTACAGCAAGTGAGAGAGAGAAGGGTCAGAGAAAGAAAGGGCTTGAAGAAAAAAGGGAGGTGACCCCTATATCAGGGAGGAGTTGAAAGCTCTGTCCGGAAGTTAGTGAGCCATTGCCAGAGACTGTACCTCTCTTCCATATCTAAACTACTGTCATGAATAGCGACTCAACCTCCTTTCCTTACAATGCTCTGCTTACACCTCCACTCCCAAACCTTAAAACCAGGGGCGTAGCTAAAGGCTTATGGGCCCGGATGCAAAAGTTCTTATTGGGCCCCCCCCCCCCGCAAACTTCTCATGGCCGACGGTCCACTTTCAGCTGCATCGCTGGGTCTCCTAAGTGACCCAACAATGCAGCACTAGCAGCCGGGGGCGTCACTAAGGCTGGGTTCACACACCCTGTTTACGGACGTAATTCGGGTGTTTTAGCATTGAATTACGTCCGAAAATGCGGCTCAAAAGCGTTGGCAAACATCTGCCCATTCATTTGAATGGGTCTTACGATGTTCTGTGCCGACGGTCATTTTTTTTACGCCCCGCTGTCAAAAAGCGGAGCGTAAAAAAGACGCCCGCGTCAAAGAAGGGCCTGTTACTTCTTCAGACGTAAATGGAGCCGTTTTCCATGGACTCCATGGAAAACCAGCTCCAATTACGTCCGTAATGGACGCAGCAAAAGACGCCTGCACATGCCTTTACGGCTGAAATTACGGTGCTGTTTTCTCCTGAAAACCACCGTAATTTCAGCCGTAATGGACGCTGCCGTGTGAACATACCCTCAGGGCTTAAAATGTCAGGGGAAATAGCCCCAATACATATGTGTCCGCCCAAAAAAAAATGTGTGTATAGGAGACAGCATAGCATATCTATAGCACTACGACCCTATAAACTATGGCTAGGATTAGATACATTGGCTCAGCAGACAGTATCACTCATGATAGGATTAGATACATTGGCTCAGCAGACAGTATCACACATGATAGGATTAGATACAGTGGCTGAGCAGACAGTGTCACACATGATAGGATTAGATACAGTGGCTGAGTAGACAGTATCACACATGATAGGATTAGATGCAGTGGCCCAGCAGACAGTATCACACATGTTAGGATTAGATACAATGACTCAGCAGACAGTATCACACATGATAGGATTAGATACAGTGGCTCAGCAGACAGTACCACACATGATAGGATTAGATACAGTGGCTCAGAAGACAGTATCACACGATAGGATTAGATACAGTAGCTCAGTAGACAGTATCACACATGATAGGATTAGATACAGTGGCTGAGCAGACAGTATCACACATGATCGGATTAGATACAGTGGCTCGGAAGGCAGTATCACACATGATAGGATTAGTACAGCGGCTCAGCAGACAGTATCACACATGAAACGATTAGAGATAGGGTCCAGCAGACAGTATCACACATGATAGGATTAGATATAGGGCCCAGCAGACAGTATCACACATGATACGATTAGATACAGTGGCCCAGCAGACAGTATCACACATGAGAGGATTAGATACAGTGGCTGATCAGACAGTATCACACATGATCGGATTAGATACAGTGGCTCGGAAGGCAGTATCACACATGATAGGATTAGATACAGCGGCTCAGCAGACAGTATCACACATGATACGATTAGAGATAGGGTCCAGCAGACAGTATCACACATGATAGGATTAGATATAGGGCCCAGCAGACAGTATCACACATGATACGATTAGATACAGTGGCCCAGCAGACAGTATCACACATGATAGGATTAGATACATGGCCTAGCTCGCTGACATTGCGGCTCCAGCGCTGGACCCAGGAAAGGTAAGAATAATAATTTTGCTTCTTTATGTGTTACTGATTATTTTTGTGCGTTTGTGTTTTTTTACAGGTTCGGTTGTTGGACTTCGGATTTGAGGACTTCAATGACGGTGTTTTTTTAATTCTCAATAAAATGGTTAATGAGGGTTGTGTTTTTTTAGTTCAATAAAATATTTTTTCTTTGTGCTTGTATCTTTTTAAACTTTATTATCACAGCCTTAGTAATGGCCGCTGGCTGATTGACAACCTCCATTACTAAGGCGGGGCTTAATGTTAGCAGGCGCAGAGGCTACACTAACCCCCACTATTACCCCGGTACCCACCGCCACTAGGGGTGCTTGGAAGAGCCGGGTACAAACCAGTACCCGTCCATCTGTAGTGACGGGCAGGCACCGGGGTGGCCGCAGGCTGGTAGTATTAGGCTGGGGAAGGCCAAAAACAGTGGCCCTTCCCACCCTGGTAATGCTGCCTGCTGCTGCTGTGTTGTATCTGGCTGGTTATGAAAATTGGGGGGGACCCCACATCGTTCTTTCCAATTATTTTTTGTTTTACTTTTTTTTTAAATGACGTGGGGTCCCCCCCATTTTTCATAACCAGCCAGATGCAATAAAGCAGCAGCAGCCTAGCATTACCAGGGTGGGAAGGGCCACTGTATCTGGCCTTTCCCCTCCTGATAATACCAGCCTGCGGCCACCCCAGTGGCCGACCATCTCTACAGATGGTCAGGTACTGGATGGTACCCGGCTCTTCCCAGCACCCCTGGTGGCGGTGGGTACCGGGGTAATAATGGGGGTTAGTGTTAGCCTCTACACCGGCTAACACTAAGCCCCGCCTTAGCAATGGATACTGTCAATCAGCCGGCGGCCATTACTAAGGCGGTAGTAATATAGTTTAAAAAAAAACACAAAGACATAGAAAAAATATTTTATTGAAATAAAGAAAAAAAAAACCCACACAACCCTCATTAACCATTTTATTGATAATAAAAAAAAAGACGTCATTGAAGTAGTCCTGGAATCCGCCGTAGTCCAACGACCGAACCTGTAAGAGAACACACAAGAAAAACGATTAGTAACACGTGTTAGGCTTAAATACAGGACCCATGTGTGATACTGTCTGTGGGACCCTGTATCTAAGCCTACCACAACGTAGGCTTAGATACAGGGTCCAGCAGACAGTAATCTTATACAGTATAAGATTACTGTGTGCTGGGGCCCTGTATCTAAACCTACAGTGTGGTAGGCTTATATACAGGGCCCAGCAGACAGGATCACGCATGGGCCATGTATCTAAGCCTACCATGTGATTGGCTTAGATACAGGGCCCAGCACACAGCATCACACAATCTGTGATCCTGTCTCATGGGCCCTCTAAGCCTGCTACATCATAGGTTTAGGGGTTGTGCAGTCCCTAAACATTGATGGCCTATCCACAGGATAGGCCATCAATAGCTGATGTGTCTCCCGGGACCCGCAAATCAGCTGTTTTGAAGGGGCCGCAGCACTCGTACGAGAGCTGCTTCCCCTTCATTTCACTATTCGCTCACAATGTGAAACGCCGACACCGATTCACAGTGTGACCGGAATGAAGGGGAGCAGCTCTCGCACGAGTGCTGCGGCCCCTTCAAAACAGCTGATTGGCGGGTCCTGGGAGTCGGACCCCGCCAGTCAGGGCTACTAATCTTACCCTCCTCTTCAGCCGCGGCGGAAGTTCTGTCGTTTCGATAATGTGCGTGGCGCATATCGCTGTGACGTCATGTGCTGCGCACAGCGCTTGACGTCAGGACCTCCGCTGCGTTCCGGAACCAGGAAGGTAAGTACAGTCTGTTACTATAGTAACAGGGGCCCGCGGCCCGAGTTACTATAGTAACTTTTTATTGATGTGGTGCGGGGGGCTATGGGCCCCCCTGGATTCGGGGCCAAGTCGCAATTGCGACCGCTTCGACCCCTATAGCTACGCCAGTGCTTGAAACCATATATTTAGTGATCTTCCTTTGTGAACAGGAGCTTAAACAACTTTCCCCAAACTGTTGCTAAAAAGTTGGAAGCATACAATTGTATAAAATGTCTGTAGCATTAACATTACCCTTCAGTGGAAATAAGGGGCCTAGACCAAACCCTAAAAACAGCCCCAGACATTTATCCCTCCTCCACAAAATTTTACAGTAGGTACTATGCATTAGGTAGAATTCTCCAGCATCTGCCAAACCCAGATACGTCCATCAGACTTGCCAAATATTGAAACATGATTTATCACTCCATAGAACACATGTCCACTACACCAGTGGCGGCATGCTTTACACATCTCCAATAAATGCTTGGCATTGCACATGGTGATCATAGACTTGTGTGCAGCAGCTCGACTATGCAAACCCAATGCATGTAGCTGTGCAAGTCTTGATTGTATGTTATGTATTCCGGTGTGGGAATAAATTAAAGGGATTATCTGGTCTTTTAAAAATGTGTGCAGATGGTTTAACTGCAGTAAGATTCGTCACTTACTAATGTACTGGGTAGTTGAAATATCTCTTTTAGGCTGTGTTCAAATCATCATTGCCCTTCCGTTGAGGGGTTCCGTTGGGTTAACCTCTCAACGGAAAGGCAAACGGAAACTTAATCTTCCGTTTCCCTCACCATTGATATCAATGGTGACAGAAACATTGCTAAAGGTTTCTGTTTGTCACCATTGTGACAGGGTTCCATTGTTTTGACAGAATCAATAGCATTTCCATCACCATTGATATCAATGGTGAGGTAAACGGAAGCTTAGATTTCCGTTTGCCTTTCCACTGAGGGGTTAACCTGACAGAAATCTCTGACAGAATCGCTCAATGGAAGGGCAATGGTGATGTGAACAGGACCTTAGCCAGTCTCCCATGCAGTGACATGACCATGTACCTGGTGTTTATCTTCTGCTTGAACAATTGGTTAATGTCCCTCCCCACCCCACCCCACCCCTGAAGAACAGAATATCACACATCACATGCCTCTTCTCTCCACTGCCCTCCGACTCTTAAATTGTCTCTGGAGGGATTCTGTTTAAGCCCTCATGCACACTTCCATCACCGTTTTCACGGCCGTTTTTCACGGATCCGTGTGTCCGTGATTGGAACAGTGTTCTTCCCGTGTGTACTCCGTGTACACTTACGTGTTTCAGTTTCCGAGAGGAAACTGAGACCCGTTCACACTATGTACACGATATTGTGAGTGCCACACATGCTATTCCCTGTCCAGCGGTACTCACTGTCCAGGGTGCTGAAAGAGTTACTGCCGATCAGTGCAGCCCTTTAACTCTTTTAGCACCCTGGACAGGGACTACCGCTGGACAGGGAATACCATGCGCGGCGCTCACAATATAGACTAATGGTTCATTAAAAACAAGCCCACAACAAAAAAAGGTTACTACTTACCCAGAACACCCTGCTTGCCTGCTTCTTCCTCAAGTCCGGCCTCCTGAAATGACGTTTCAGACCATGTGACCGCTGCAGCTAATCACAGGCTGCAGCAGCCAAATGGACTGCCGCGTCATCCAGGGAGGTTGGACTGGATGTCAGAAGAGGGATGCGTCACCTAGACAACGGCCGGGGTACGGATGTACTTATTTTTTCTTAATATCGCAGTGTTCCAGCACTGATCAGCAGCCTCTTCTCTCAATGAGTGCTGACAGAGAGAAGGGGCTGCCGATTAGTGCAGTGCAGTATCTGTCTGTATGTGTACCTCTGCCCGCCCGGCCAGTGCTAGGCAACGGCTCCGTCACACACGGACGGTACACGGATGCCTTCTGAAAAACGGCTAGCACCATGAAGAAAAAGACTGAAGTTGGCATGAAGCCTTACACAGTGGGCAGCAGATGTCAAATGAGCAACAAAATAGCAGGACAGACAGAGAGTCATCACAGCACTATCTTACACCTTGTAATAGAGGTGCATGCCGGTAGCTGTAAATAAAGGCAATGTTTGTGAGGGGGAGAGGAATCATGGGAACTGTAGTCCTATACATGGCAATTTTTCCCACATTAACCCCTTGCCGACATTTGACATTCACTTACGTCATAGCCTGCAAAGGGAAGTTTGGAGCGGTCTCTCTGGCTTAGTCCGCTCCATCACAAGCGGGTGTCGGCTGTATGTAACAGCCAATACTTCACTACAACGAGCAGGATTGCGCTCGTTTAACCCCTTTACTTTTCTGTAAAAAAATGTATAACCTCGTATAACCCCTTTAATGTTAAATATATTTGAGTTTAATATTGTCTTTAAAAACGTAATTAACTTGATTTTTTTTTATATAATTAAAAAATTCATCATCCCAAACACACAATTTAAATTTTTTTCTATTTTTTTTGCAACGCTCCTATCCTGTAGAATATATAACTGTATAGCCAGGTGTACACAAATTCAGTTTATATTTGTCATAAACTAATGTGTTTCCCATATCTTATCATTTATATGGCTAATCATTGTTTATTAGTTTTAAAGAGATGGACAAATGAGACTTACCTGTGCAGCTAGGAATTTCAGACCATCCTCCATTGAGACACTGAGCCTTGCTCACAAGAGTTCCGCTACTGGTCACATAACCCTTATTGCATTTATACTGCAAATATTCTCCAATATCAAATTCATTTGTAATTGGGTAGAATTCTCCATCTAGAAGTTGGGGAGCCTTGCATGTTCCTAGGATCAAGAAGAAAAATAAAATTTGTAGGAAGTACAAATGTCATTTAGTAAGTTTAGACAAAGTGTATTATGTAAAATATTTTTAGAGTATTGAGCCAGATGTAATATCAGAATGCATAACACTGCTAAGCAGAAATAAAAAAAATCAAGGTTATTGTATTATATCTAAGAATAACCAAGTACCAACATGAACTAAAAAATGAATGAGTAGAAAACATTTGAGTCAAAACATAAGCCCTGCTATAGAGAGAGTCATTGGGATCTGTTATTATCCTTTAGCCTTCAGTAAAAAAAACACATCCATCATGGATCCGTCAGAAGCAGAAGCCTGGACACAGATGGGAACTTATGCAGAAATATAGTATATTAGACATGCAGTCTTCTATACAGTTTCTCTCTTGCATTGTCCACCGTAAAGATGCAGTGTGCAGAAAAACTCTGTAATACATAGTCAGATGCTTTCCTCTTATGTATCTATATTCTAAGAATTATTTGGCATGTCAATTAAATATGTTATAACAGTGTGCTTAGTGGGGGTCTGTAAGTGAACCAGTTGCTCAACTGTTCCTGTAAGCAAATATGGTGGAACATCTAATTGATTGAGCAAATGTGGTTATGTGGTAATTGCACACAAATGTTGACAAGCCAACAGAGCAATGTGCATTTACCAGACTTTGATCCAGCTAATGTAGTCAATCTAGATGACCTCACTAGAATTTATAGACTGTCCATGTGACAGTGATGAGCTATTTAATCTGCCAACATTTCTCTATAAACTTTTGTCTCACTAACCCCCAGGGATTTGTGCATTTATCAGGGGGACCAATCAGGGGACCCAGGGATTGACCCCCATGAGCTTCCATCTGTCACCAGCCACAATGGTCACTCTAGATAAATTGGCTTGGAACGATCACTTGTCGCCTATTGATCACAAAATATTAAGATGTCTGATCAGTGCCCTATACATTTTTTATGGAACTTCATTACAGTCTCACTACAAATAGCTGAAGTCAGAGACACACTTTATGACCTCCAGTGATTTGAATTGCTACTGGCCTTTCTTCCCTTATTTCCAGAAGTGACCTGGGTAACAAAACTATAATGCAGTAGATGGAATAGAGGCGCATCATCCACTTAAATTCTTTAACATATTTCTGTCATACCTGACATATTTACTACAAGTGTTATACGGGTGTTCTCCTTCCGTGAGGTATAGCTCTTTCTGCAAGACCACCATCTCCTCTCCTGCATAAGGAGCAGGACTGCCTTCCTTTTCACTTATGTGTGTGCATGGTTGGAAGCGTACTATTGTTTACAGACCAAGAGCTCCTTCAGAAATTGCTGGCAGCATCCACGAATGAGTGGTGGAGGAAAAGAAAAAGACTATTGCTGTAAAGGATCTGCCAGGCACTACGTCTGTGGATACTCCCAGGATTAATCAATCGACACCTGAGGCCGGACCTCTTAGACTGACTCCGGCTCCCACCAATCAGGGTGGCAGGCTCAGGAGTGGGAGAGCCTATCGCGGCCTGGCCAGTCGGAGTTAGCTCCGCCCCCTGTCCATTTATACCTGCCGTTTTCTCTTCCTCATTGCTTGTGATTCTTCCTGGTTTCCTGGCCCTGCTACTGCCTTGCTCCAGCCTGCTTCTGCCTTGCTTCAGCCTTGCTACAGCTTCCGCTTATCCTGCTTCGCTCTGCCCCCGGCTTGCTTCCTGCTCCTTGCTCTGCGTTCGTATACTTCGTGACATCCTGACTGGCTCGTTCACCACTCTGGTTTCCTCACGGTGTTCCGTGGGCTACTGCCCCTTCCCTTGCTTGTTCCTTGTTTGTATTCCCTTGCACTTAGTCAGCGTAGGGACCGCCGCCCAGTTGTACCCTGTCGCCTAGGGCGGGTCGTTGCAAGTATGCAGGGACAGGGCGGTGGGTAGATTAGGGCTCACTTGTTCCCTTCCCCTCCTTCCTGCCATAACAATTGCCTTTGTAGCTCATCATGTTCCTGTTGGCCTGCTGCCATACCGTCAAGGCGGTACGGCCCAGTGGGTCCACATATCCAACGTGACAGTAGGCTCAGGCCATGGACCTCGTTGGTCAATCCAAGACCATGACGACGTCACAGGAGATGCGGGCGGATATGCTAGACCTCCTGTCTCGATAGGACCAACTCCTCCAGGCATTGAACATTATTGCACGTAGGCTGGAGGTGCAAGCTGCCGTTCCTCCTACTACACCTCCTGGCAGTGCAGAGCCCCGATTTTCTTTGCCGCTACCTGACCGCTATGATGGAGACGCGAGGACCTGCCATGGATTTTTGAACCGGTGCCAGATCCACTTTAGCCTGTATGCAAGGGCCTTCTCACTTGATGGCGCAAGGGTCGCTTTCATCGTATCTCTCCTCCCTGGCAGGGCCCTTGCATGGGTGAACCCTATCTGGGAGAGACAAGGACCTGAGACCCGTGACTTCCAGGGGTTCCTACGGACATTTCGCACGGTGTTTGAGGAGCCCGGACGAGTCTTATCTGCAGCCGCCTCCTTGCTGAACATACGCCAGGGAGACACCTCCGTGGGAGAGTACGCCATCCACTGGTGGGAGAACTGTTGTGGAACAATGAGGCCCTGGTGGCTACATTCTGGTAGGGACTGTCTCCTAGGAATAAGGACGAGCTTGCCGCCCGAGATCTACCGTCTAACCTGGATGACCTCATCCTTCTGGCCACCCGGATTGATATAAGGATCCGAGAACGGTTCCAAGAAGCTCGCCGGGAGGGAAGACTCCCTAGTCCGGTTCCGACTTTGCAGCAACCCCTGCTGTCCTCAGATGCTGATCCTCTTAAGGAGTCTGTGAGGACGAACAAGTTTAAGCTGTCTACCCAGGAGAGACTTTTTTTTGTTTTTGTTTTTTTTTTGTACCCAGGAGAGACCACGCAGACGCACCTCGGGACACTGTCTATATTGCGGCCTCGGAGGCCATCTTGTGAGTCTGTGTCCCCAAAAGCCCCAGAACCTAGGGTTGGTAGGAGAGACAACCCTAGGTAAAGAAGGACTTTCATCTAAATTGTCCATTCCCGTGACCAAAGTGTCCGGCAAGAAAATGCATCGGGTCTCTGCGTATCTGGACTCTGGATCCGCTGTTAATTTCATTCAAAGAAACCTGGTGGATCTTCTCCAATTGCCCACAACCCCTCTGGAGAGGCCTTTGATGGTTGCATCTGTGAATGGACTACCTCTGCCAGACCCAATAGTAGCTATGACCAAGCCGCTGAGGCTCCAAGTAGGAGCCCTCCATTCCGAGCTCCTCTTGTTCTTTGTCCTGGCTAAAGCTGTCAATCCTGTGCTGCTGGGTCTGCCCTGGCTCCGACTACATGCCCCAGTCTTGGACAGGTTCTCCAGTGGGGTCCCGAGTGTCTCAACCGTTGCCTGGTACAGATTCGTTCGGCTCAGACTCCTCTGCCTCAGTCCTTGGCAGGATTGCCTGGTCATTATTCTGCATTTTCGGATGTCTTCAGCAAGAAAGAGGCAGAGTCGCTGCCCTCACACCGGGCGTATGACTGTCCTATCGACCTAGTTCCTGGTGCATCCCTTCCCCGTGGTAGGGTATATCCTCTCTCCTTGCCAGAGACTCTGTCCATGTCCAACTATGTTAAGGAGTACTTGGAGAGGGGCTTCATACGGAAGTCTTCCTCCCCGGCAGGATCCAGGTTCTTCTTTGTCAAGAAAAAGGATGGTTCTCTGCATCCTTGCATCGACTATCAGGGTCTCAACCAGATCACGGTAAAAAATAGGAATCCATTGCCTCTGATTTCTGAACTGTTTGATCGCATACATGGAGCCAAGATATTTTCAAAGCTAGACCTGCGTGGGGCTTACAACCTAATCCGGATTTGCCGGGGTGACTAATGGAATACGGCATTTAACACCCGTGACGGACACTATGAATATCTAGTAATGCCCTTCGGTCTGTGTAATGCTCCCGCGGTCTTCTTAATGACATCTTCCGTGACCTCCTCTATGTATGTTACATACAAAAGGACTCCTATTGCAATTATAGAGAGTGAAGGGGGGGGGGGCGCTAAGTGTAATCAAGTAGAGCATACTCCCCAAGTCACAACACAGGCACTCCTATTGAATACATATATAAACCGGAGAGAAGAGAAGGAGCTTAGAAGCCATATATTAAAATATTACTTTAATGACACGGAATAACAAATACATAGAAAAATAGTTTAAAAAGGTACAAAGTGGACATGAGGACACTGTTATAATTCCAGTGAACATACACGGTATGAACAGACAGCTTATATAAAAAATGGGAAGACATGTTCAATTGCAAGTATACATAATAGTAACGCACATGGAATAAATAGGGGAACGGAGGCACTAGTATTTATCTCAAAGAAAAATCAGCACTAATCAAATAATAGCGTAGATATAGTAAGATGCTAATATGTGACTTGTTAAAGACAGCAAATGCAACCATTCCTCCCCTTCAGCAGTAAAGAGTCTTACCCATTAGACAATCAGTGGTGAAGTCTGACAGCCGTGCACAGGACCCCAACGCGCGTTTCGCATAGAGCTTTCTCAAGGGGCTTGTTGTCTCAGTAAAGCTGCTGCTTTAAATAGTATACGCAGCAGCTGACAGAAGTGTTTGTTGATGTCCGGAGTTCTCACTGCGCACGCGTTCTGCCGAAACCGGAAGTGTGGCAAGCCCCACTTCCAGCCCCAAACGCCATAGCACACACCCAGGATCCCCGACGCGTACAGGGATCCCAGACATGCGCAGTGCGCTGAAGGGGCGGGAACGAGGCCAGGCACATGCCGGCAGAATCCACAGAAGACGTGCGCTCCTCATTGGACAGGAACAGAAGTGGAAGATGTAAGTAAATAAAAGATGCGGATACCAGAGTCTATCATTACACTCATATCATAAGATTAGTTAAAGAATCTTAACTTTATATAGATATAGGAGAATCGATATTGCTGTGTAACATAAGTGAATTACAGACATATATTTAAGTGTGTTGAAAAATGTGTAGGTGAGCCAAAGGGTAACAGCTCATGAAGAGTAATTACCATTTAGCTCAAAAATAAAACAAAAACAGTGAGAGAATAATAATAGTAATACAAAATTATTATATACAAAATAAATAATTGTATTATGACCAATACCGCTGTATTAACTTGCAGGATTGGATAAGAGGCAGAATATTCTGCCAATATAAAAGTAATAAAATAAATGAATGAATACATGCCGGAAAATAAAAAGTGAAATATCAGACTGTACAAAAATCGACATATAATTATAAATATATATAATAACAGCCCAATATTTATATCAAAAGGATAACATTAAGTGTATACCATAAATCGTTCTAATGTACATTTGAATTATTACAAGAATATGAGTGAAAACAATAAAAGCAATAAATATAATTTTAAGGAAAATAATATACAGTGAGAAAAACAACACATATAATTTTAGGTCGTTAACAGTAAAACATATTCTAGTTAAGTATCTCTGTGCATCTTCCATAACGAGTCCAATATGACTGTTCCAATTCATATCACGAAGAGGATATCAGAAGGTAATGTTTCAAACACCTGTGTACCATAGTAAAAAGACGCACAATTAAAATATAATAAAATAAAAACCAATATGGGGGTAGGGACTCTAAAGAAATGGTGCAAAGTTAAGTTGTTCGTTAAGGCCTCCGGGTGTCATGGATCCTAGTTTAACAATCCACATAACTTATTTTCGGGCCAGGACCTTCCTCAAATTACCCCCTCTGATGCCACAGTGCACATGGTCAATTCCACGAATTTGTAGAGACTTTGGATTACACCCATGGTGCTGCTTAAAGTGTTTCGGCAATGTTTTAAGCTGTTTAGGATCACTAATCGCACTCGCTCCAATGATATCCCGAACGTGCTCCCTAGTGCGTATTCTCAGCTGTCTCGAAGTCAGTCCCACATAAATTTTCGGGCAACCACAGAGTGCATAATACACTACATGAGTAGTGCTGCATGAGATGTAATCTCTAATCTTAAAAGTACGTGTCCCATCTGTGGTTGAAAAGTCACTTGCTCTGCTGATATTAGGACAGGCGATGCAGTCACCACACGGGTAGCATCCAACTCTTGGTTCTCTTGAACTAAAGGGATTCACATATTTGGGTACATAGTGGCTCTTGGTCAAAAAATATTTAAGATTTTTGCTCCTCTTCGCTGTCATCATGGGTCTCATAGGCAAACACTGTGCTAACGCGGGTTCCGATCTCAAAATTGACCAGTGTTGTCCCAGAATGGACCTAATGTTATCCCACTGATTATTATAAGTTGTAATAAAGCGGACGGTACTGTCATTCGCCACCTGGACTTTAGTCCGCAATAAGTTACAGCGAGGCGTTCTTCTAGCTCTATTGTACCCTAATTTGATGATACGCGTACTGTACCCTCTATCTGCAAATCTAGTTTTAAGTTCGTCAGATTGTCGTTCAAAGAGAGTATCGGTGGAGCAGATCCGCTTCGTCCTGAGAAACTGTCCAACCGGGATGGCTTTAACAGTGGCGCGAGTGTGAAATGATGTGGCATGCAGCAGTGAGTTCACTGATGTGGATTTGCAAAACATGTCCGTCTGGAGAAATCCATCATGACCAGCAAAAATTTGAATATCTAAAAAGTCAATTTGATGTTTATGTGACTTATAGGTCAACTTAATGTTAAGAGAATTGGAGTTCAACTGCTGCATGAATTCTGCCAAACCACACTCGGACCCTTGCCAGATGAAAAGGACATCATCGATATATCGGAGCCAGCACTGCACATGTTCAGCGGCCCGAGCGCCATCCCCAAGGAAAACCTGCCTCTCCCATAGTCCAAGAAACAGGTTTGCATAGGATGGCGCGCAGGCCGCACCCATGGCAGTGCCTCGGGTCTGCAGATAAAAATGGTCCTTAAACACAAAGAAATTGTGAGTCAAAATGTACTGCAACAATTCCAAAATTAGATCACAGATTTCACCATCCCGGTTGCTGGTTCCCAAGAAGAAGCGGACCGCCTCCAAACCATCCGAGTGTCGTATACAAGTATACAGAGACTCCACGTCTGCCGTGACTAGTATCATATCTGGTTCGATTTGAATTCCATCCAGCCTACCCAGGACTTCCGTCGTGTCTCTAACGTATGAGGGCAATTCAGTTACCAAAGGTTTCAGATAATATTCTACAAATTTGCAAATTGGCTCACAAAGGCCACCCATACCTGACACGATCGGACGTCCTGGGGGATCCACCAGGTTCTTGTGCACCTTGGGTAAAAAATAAAGCGTAGGGATCTTTGGTTCGTCAGTCATAAGTCCCTCATATACTTTTTTAGGAATAATTCCCTTATCCATGGCTTTGTCAAGAATTTTAACCAATTCGGAGGAAAACACAGATAGTGGGCTGTGTGTCAATTTGGTATACGTCTGCTTGTCACGCAAGTGTCTTAGGGCTTCCCTTTCGTATTTGACTGCTGGCCAAACCACGATGTTCCCCCCGTTGTCTGCTGGTTTAATTACAACATCATCCAAGAGTTGCAAGTCATCAAGTGCCTTTCTCTGTATGTTTGTAAGGTTATCACCTCTTCTCTTAGTGGAGAGTTTTTTAAATTCATCCATAACTAATCTAGTGAAAATTTCCACTTGGGGACACAGAGACAAGGGAGGGAACCTCGTGGATCTGGGTAAAATTGACACCGGGAAGGAACCCATTACCTCAACTGTCTATTCACGTAGAAGGTCCTCAAGAGATGCTAGGAGCTCAGACACTTTAGTGATCACTAGCGAGATGGAAAGAGAGGCTCTACAATCTCTTGAGGACCTTCTACGTGAACAGACAGTTGAGGTAATGGGTTCCTTCCCGGTGTCAATTTTACCCAGATCCACGAGGTTCCCTCCCTTGTCTCTGTGTCCCCAAGTGGAAATTTTCACTAGATTAGTTATGGATGAATTAAAAAAACTCTCCACTAAGAGAAGAGGTGATAACCTTACTAACATACAGAGAAAGGCACTTGATGACTTGCAACTCTTGGATGATGTTGTAATTAAACCAGCAGACAAGGGGGGGAACATCGTGGTTTGGCCAGCAGTCAAATACGAAAGGGAAGCCCTAAGACACTTGCGTGACAAGCAGACGTATACCAAATTGACACACAGCCCACTATCTGTGTTTTCCTCCGAATTGGTTAAAATTCTTGACAAAGCCATGGATAAGGGAATTATTCCTAAAAAAGTATATGAGGGACTTATGACTGACGAACCAAAGATCCCTACGCTTTATTTTTTACCCAAGGTGCACAAGAACCTGGTGGATCCCCAGGACGTCCGATCGTGTCAGGTATGGGTGGCCTTTGTGAGTCAATTTGCAAATTTGTAGAATATTATCTGAAACCTTTGGTAACTGAATTGCCCTCATACGTTAGAGACACGACGGAAGTCCTGGGTAGGCTGGATGGAATTCAAATCGAACCAGATATGATACTAGTCACGGCAGACGTGGAGTCTCTGTATACTTGTACACGACACTCGGATAGTTTGGAGGCGGTCCGCTTCTTCTTGGGAACCAGCAACCGGGATGGTGAAATCTGTGATCTAATTTTGGAATTGTTGCAGTACATTTTGACTCACAATTTCTTTGTGTTTAAGGACCATTTTTATCTGCAGACCCGAGGCACTGCCATGGGTGCGGCCTGCGCGCCATCCTATGCAAACCTGTTTCTTGGACTATGGGA
This sequence comes from Rhinoderma darwinii, assembly GCF_050947455.1. Lineage (NCBI taxonomy): Eukaryota > Metazoa > Chordata > Amphibia > Anura > Rhinodermatidae > Rhinoderma > Rhinoderma darwinii. The sequence continues at coordinate 57,383,725 of NC_134693.1, forward strand.
GAGGCAGGTTTTCCTTGGGGATGGCGCTCGGGCCGCTGAACATGTGCAGTGCTGGCTCCGATATATCGATGATGTCCTTTTCATCTGGCAAGGGTCCGAGTGTGGTTTGGCAGAATTCATGCAGCAGTTGAACTCCAATTCTCTTAACATTAAGTTGACCTATAAGTCACATAAACATCAAATTGACTTTTTAGATATTCAAATTTTTGCTGATCATGATGGATTTCTCCAGACGGACATGTTTCTCAAATCCACATCAGTGAACTCACTGCTGCATGCCACATCATTTCACACTCGCGCCACTGTTAAAGCCATCCCGGTTGGACAGTTTCTCAGGACGAAGCGGATCTGCTCCACCGATACTCTCTTTGAACGACAATCTGACGAACTTAAAACTAGATTTGCAGATAGAGGGTACAGTACGCGTATCATCAAATTAGGGTACAATAGAGCTAGAAGAACGCCTCACTGTAACTTATTGCGGACTAAAGTCCAGGTGGCGAATGACAGTACCGTCCGCTTTATTACAACTTATAATAATCAGTGGGATAACATTAGGTCCATTCTGGGACAACACTGGTCAATTTTGAGATCGGAACCCGCGTTAGCACAGTGTTTGCCTATGAGACCCATGATGACAGCGAAGAGGAGCAAAAATCTTAAATATTTTTTGACCAAGAGCCACTATGTACCCAAATATGTGAATCCCTTTAGTTCAAGAGAACCAAGAGTTGGATGCTACCCGTGTGGTGACTGCATCGCCTGTCCTAATATCAGCAGAGCAAGTGACTTTTCAACCACAGATGGGACACGTACTTTTAAGATTAGAGATTACATCTCATGCAGCACTACTCATGTAGTGTATTATGCACTCTGTGGTTGCCCGAAAATTTATGTGGGACTGACTTCGAGACAGCTGAGAATACGCACTAGGGAGCACGTTCGGGATATCATTGGAGCGAGTGCCATTAGTGATCCTAAACAGCTTAAAACATTGCCGAAACACTTTAAGCAGCACCATGGGTGTAATCCAAAGTCTCTACAAATTCGTGGAATTGACCATGTGCACTGTGGCATCAGAGGGGGTAATTTGAGGAAGGTCCTGGCCCGAAAAGAAGTTATGTGGATTGTTAAACTAGGATCCATGACACCCGGAGGCCTTAACGAACAACTTAACTTTGCACCATTTCTTTAGAGTCCCTACCCCCATATTGGTTTTTATTTTATTATATTTTAATTGTGCGTCTTTTTACTATGGTACACAGGTGTTTGAAACATTACCTTCTGATATCCTCTTCGTGATATGAATTGGAACAGTCATATTGGACTCGTTATGGAAGATGCACAGAGATACTTAACTAGAATATGTTTTACTGTTAACGACCTAAAATTATATGTGTTGTTTTTCTCACTGTATATTATTTTCCTTAAAATTATATTTATTGCTTTTATTGTTTTCACTCATATTCTTGTAATAATTCAAATGTACATTAGAACGATTTATGGTATACACTTAATGTTATCCTTTTGATATAAATATTGGGCTGTTATTATATATATTTATAATTATATGTCGATTTTTGTACAGTCTGATATTTCACTTTTTATTTTCCGGCATGTATTCATTCATTTATTTTATTACTTTTATATTGGCAGAATATTCTGCCTCTTATCCAATCCTGCAAGTTAATACAGCGGTATTGGTCATAATACAATTATTTATTTTGTATATAATAATTTTGTATTACTATTATTATTCTCTCACTGTTTTTGTTTTATTTTTGAGCTAAATGGTAATTACTCTTCATGAGCTGTTACCCTTTGGCTCACCTACACATTTTTCAACACACTTAAATATATGTCTGTAATTCACTTATGTTACACAGCAATATCGATTCTCCTATATCTATATAAAGTTAAGATTCTTTAACTAATCTTATGATATGAGTGTAATGATAGACTCTGGTATCCGCATCTTTTATTTACTTACATCTTCCACGTCTGTTCCTGTCCAATGAGGAGCGCACGTCTTCTGTGGATTCTGCCGGCATGTGCCTGGCCTCGTTCCCGCCCCTTCAGCGCACTGCGCATGTCTGGGATCCCTGTACGCGTCGGGGATCCTGGGTGTGCGCTATGGCGTTTGGGGCTGGAAGTGGGGCTTGCCACACTTCCGGTTTCGGCAGAACGCGTGCGCAGTGAGAACTCCGGACATCAACAAACACTTCTGTCAGCTGCTGCGTATACTATTTAAAGCAGCAGCTTTACTGAGACAACAAGCCCCTTGAGAAAGCTCTATGCGAAACGCGCGTTGGGGTCCTGTGCACGGCTGTCAGACTTCACCACTGATTGTCTAATGGGTAAGACTCTTTACTGCTGAAGGGGAGGAATGGTGCATTTGCTGTCTTTAACAAGTCACATATTAGCACCTTACTATATCTACGCTATTATTTGATTAGTGCTGATTTTTCTTTGAGATAAATACTAGTGCCTCCGTTCCCCTATTTATTCCATGTGCGTTACTATTATGTATACTTGCAATTGAACACGTCTTCCCATTTTTTATATAAGCTGTCTGTTCATACCGTGTATGTTCACTGGAATTATAACAGTGTCCTCATGTCCACTTTGTACCATTTTAAACTATTTTTCTATGTATTTGTTATTCCGTGTCATTAAAGTAATATTTTAATATATGGCTTCTAAGCTCCTTCTCTTCTCTCAGGTTTATACTCCTCTATGTATGTGTTGTGGTCTATCTTGATGACATCTTGATTTTTTTTCCAGATCCAATGACACATCGGAGACATGTCCGTCAAGTTTTGCTACGGTTAAGGGAGAATCGTCTGTATGCCAAGTTGGTGAAGTACGTGTTTGAGAAAGATTATCTTCCCTTCCTGGGCTACATCATCTCAAATCAAGGTATCAAGATGGATCCTGAAAAGGTAAAGGCCGTTCTGGAATGGCCACGCCCTCAAGGCTTGAGGTCCATACAGCGCTTCCTTGGATTCGCCGATATCTACAGACAGTTCATTCCAAACTTTTCCGTACTGACTATAATGACGGGGTAGGGAGACAGACAGGTGATCACCTATTCTACACGCCACTCAGTCCCTGCCTACTTGCAATGGCCCGTCCTAGGCGACGGCGTACAACTGGGTGATGGTCCCTACTCTCACTATGTGTACGACAGAAAGACAGACAAGGGTACAAAGAAGCTAAGGGAAAAGGGGCAGTTGCCCACGACAACACCGTGAGCAACAGAGTAGTGAACGAGCCGAGTCAAACCAGGAGTGTACGAGGTACCAAACGCAGAGCAAGAGAGTAGTCAATAAATCCAGGGTCAATATGAAGCAGAGGACAAATAGTACAAGCAGCAGCAGCAGAGCCAGGAAACAAGCAGAATCATAGGCAAAGGAGAAGCAGGAAATGAAGGTATAAATAGACAGAGGGCGGGAGCTAGCTCCGTCTGGCCAGGCTGTGATAGGCTCTCCTACTCCTCAGCCTCCCAGCCTGAGTGGAGGACGAAGGAGTCACTCTATCAGACTTAGGAGCAGGGGCAGACTGACTAACCACGGACGTCGACACAGAAGCTGTGTCTGGCAGATCCTTTACAGTACCCCCCTTTTATGAGGGGCCACTGGACCCTTTCTAGGTGGACCTGGCTTATTGGGGAACAGAAGATGGAACCTCTGGAGCAATACCCCAGCGTGAACATCCCGGGCGGGTACCCAAGTCCTCTCCTCAGGCCCGTATCCTCTCCAATGGACCAGGTACTGGAGGTAGCCTTGGACCATCCTGCTGTCCACAATCTTGGCCACCTCGAATTCTACCCCTTCAGGGGTGAGAACAGGGACCGTACGTTTCCTAGAGGGAGCCAAGGACGGGGAGCAGCGTTTCAGGAGGGAGGCATGAAACACGTCGTGTATTCGAAAAGACGGGGGTAACTCCAGTCGGAAGGAGACAGGGTTAAGGACTGCAATGACCTTGTACGGCCCTATATACCGTGGAGTTAATTTTTTGGACGGGACTTTAAGGTGCAAATTTTTAGAAGACAGCCACACCAGATCCCCGACCACAAACAAGGGGTTAGCAGAACGTTTACTATCTGCCTGAGTCTTTTGTATGCTCTGGGACGCCTCTAGGTTCTTCTGAACCTGAGCCCATACTGTGCACAGTTCTCGATGAATGACCTCTACCTCAGGATTGTTGGAACTACCAGGTGAAACAGAAGAGAACCGTGGATTAAACCCAAAATTACAGAAAAAGGGGGAGACCCCTGACGAGTTACTGACCCGGTTATTAAGGGAAAATTCGGCGAGGGGAATGAATGAGACCCAATCATATTGACAGTCAGAGATAAAACACCTTAAATATTGTTCTAGAGACTGATTAGTCCTCTCAGTTTGGCCATTAGTTTCAGGATGGAAGGCAGAGGAGAAGGACAGATCAATCTCCAACTTTTTACAGAAGGCTCTCCAAAACAATGAAACAAATTGTACCCCTCTATCAGAAACAATATATCAAGGTAGCTAACGTCTTAGCATTGGGTAGTTTCATGAGGGGCACAAAGTGGCACATCTTACTGAAGCAGTCTACTACAACCCACACCACCGACTTGCCTTGAGATGGAGGCAGATCGGTGATAAAATCCATGGAGATATGGGTCCAAGGTCTCTGGGGAATGGGCAAAGAACATAGTAAGCCCGCTGGTCGGGACCTGGGTGTCTTGGACCTAGCACAAATTTCACAAGCGGCGACGTAGGCCTTAATGTCTTTAGGCAACCCAGGCCACCAATAGTTTCTGGCAATGAGGTGCTTGGTACCCAGGATGCCTGGATGGCCAGATAGTGCAAAGTCATGATTGTACCTGAGTACCCTTAGCCGGAATTGCAGGGGAACAAACAGCTTGTTTTCAGGAATGTTCCCGGGAGACTAAGTCAGAATCAACAGAGGAAATGATTATACCTGCGGGCAAAACACAAGCAGGATCTTCCTCCGAAGGAGGGCTGGCCATGAAGATACACGACAGTGCATCAGCTTTAATATTTTTAGACCCAGCCCTATAGGTGACCAAAAAGTTGAATCTAGTAAAAAATAACGGCCATCGAGCTTGTCTCGGGTTTAGCCTCCGGGCAGATTCTAGGAAAACCAGATTCTTGTGGTCGGTAAGGACCGTTACCTGGTGCCTAGCCCCCTCCAGGAAGTGGCGCCACTCTTCAAATGCCCATTTAATGGCTAAGAGTTCGCGGTTGCCAATGTCATAGTTACTCTCAGTGGGGGAGAACTTCCTGGAGAAGTAGGCACAGGGACAGAGATGGGTGAGGGACCTGGTACCCTGGGACAAGACAGCATCCACTCCCACCTCGGAGGCGTCAACCTCCACGATAAATGGCTCCATTTGGTTAGGCTGAATCAGCACTGGGGCCGAGATAAAGCACTTCTTAAGGACCTCAAAAGCCTGGACCGCCTCAGGAGGCCAGTGGAGGAGATCAGCACCTTTGCGAGTGAAATCCGTAAGAAGTTAGCAATAAATCTCCTGTATTAATTAGCAAACCCCAGGAAACACTGTAACACCTTCAGGGAGGCAGGTTGGACCCATTCAGCCACAGCCTGAACCTTGGCAGGGTCCATGCAGAATTCATGAGGAGTGAGGATTTGACCCAAAAATGGTATCTCTTGCACCCCAAACACACATTTTTCGGATTTAGCAAACAGTTTGTTTTCCCGAAGGACCTGGAGCACCTTCCTGACATGCTCAATGTGGGAGGACCAGTCCTTGGAAAACACCAGTATGTCATCAATGTACACTACAAGAAATACCCCCAGGTAGTCTCTTAAAATCTCATTTATGAAATTCTGGAAGACCGCGGGAGCATTACACAACCCAAAGGGCATGACGAGATATTCGAAATGACCTTCGGGCGTGTTAAACGCAGTCTTCCACTCATCCCCCTCTTTGATGCGGATAAGGTTATAAGCCCCCCGTAGATCAAACTTAGAGAACCATTGGGCCCCCTGAACCTGATTGAAGAGATCAGGAATCAAAGGAAGGGGATACTGGTTCCTCACAGTGACCTTATTCAAGTTTCGGTAATCGATGCACGGCCTAAGACCACCATCCTTCTTCCCTACGAAGAAGAATCCAGCACCTACCGGAGAAGTAGAGGGGCGAATGTAACCCTTGGCCAGGCATTCCTGGATATACTCTCTCATGACTTCAAGTTCGGGACAAGAGAGATTAACACCTTCCCGACCGCCCACTGTCTTTTGACGTCAGGCGGTGCGGGTGCTTAATCTACAGAGACGTCTTTTGGCGTCGCTGCAGTTCAGGCTGATGAGCGCTCGTGTGAGCACTCATCCTCTAAGCAGGAGCTGTTACTAACAGCTCCTGATCTTAGAGCAGCCTCCTGAACACAGCTGGGGTCGGCACACATTAGGACCCCAGCTGTTTAACCCTTTGATTACCGCGGTCCGTGACCGCGGCAAGATCAAAGGGAATTCCCCTCTTTGATCGCATCACCGGGATTCCAGTGATGCGATCAAACAATGGGGAATCCCTCTGCAGTCAGCCCTGGGGACCTACAAAGGACCCAAGGGCTGTCTGTTCCATGTGCCTGCTGTTCGGGCACACTATGTGCTGCCCGATCAGCAGCCTGTGTCATAGTGACACAGTGTAATGTATTAGCGTACAGGAGTATGCTAATACATTACAAGTAAAAAATAAAGTTACAAATAAAGTTATCCCTTGATGGGATTAAAAAAAAAAAAGAAGTAACAAAACAAATAAATTAAAAAAGTCCCAAAAAGAGTCTTTATTTTCCATTTAAATACATTTTATTGCCCCTACACTAAATAAAAACAAAAAACCTACGCATATTAGGTATCTACACGACCGTAATAACCTGAAGAATTAATCTAATGGGTTATTTAGCGTGAAACGTGAACGGGATAAAAAATAAACAAAAAAAACTATTCCGAGAATCGCTATTTCCTATATTCACGCCGTAAAAAAGTATTTTTTTTACCCCCAAACTGGGGGAAAAAAAATACTATTTCTCTCGCATAAAACAAGGCCTCATACAGCCACGTCAATGAAAAAATAAAAAAATTATGGCTGCTGAAACGCAGAGAGACAAAAACAGAAAAATTGAGCTGGTCATTAAGGTATTTTCAGGCCCGGTCATTAAGGGGTTAAATATCCTACCATTAGGGAGCTTAGCTCCTGGTACCAAATCGATTGCGCAATCGTACTCTTTATGAGGAGGTAACACTTCGGAGGCCTTTTTAGAAAAAACATCTGCGAAGTCCTGAATAAAGTCAGGTAGAGTGTTCACCTCCTCAGGGAGCGAAGTAAAATTAACAGAAAAACATGACGTCATGCATTCATTACCCCATTTGGTAAGGTCCCCAGTATTCCAGTTAAACGTGGGATTATGCATCAGCAACCAGGGTAGGCCTAAAACCAAAACGGACGATAATCCCTGCATCACCAGTACAGAGCACTGCTCCAAATGCATGGAGCCAACAAGGAGTTCAAAAACAGGGGTATGCTGCGTAAAATAACCATTAGCAAGAGGAGTGGAGTCGATACCCACTACCGGGACAGGTTTAGGCAATTCAATCAATGCCATAGCTAGAGACATAGCAAATTCCACAGACATAATATTAGCAGAAGATCCTGAATCCACGAAGGCATTGCCGGTAGCAGACCTACCGCCAAAAGAGACCTGAAAGGGAAGCAAGATCTTTTTAGGTTTCATATTCACGGGAAATACCTGTGCGCCCAAGCGACCTCCCCGATGGTCACTTAGGCGCGGAAGTTTTCCGGCTGCTTATTCTTACGCCTAGGACAGTTGTTCACTTGATGCTTGTCATCCCCACAGTAGAAACAGAGACCATTCTTCCTGCGGAACTCTCTACGTTGTTGGGGAGACACGGAGGCCCCGAGTTGCATAGGTTCATCAGAGTTTTCCGTGGAAGAACGAAGCAACGGCACCTCGGGAGCCATCATGGGGGAGCAAGAGGAGAAGGCACAAAAACATTCAAGTCGTCGTTCCCTGAGACGTCGGTCAAGACGTACCGCTAAAGCCATTACCTGATCTAGAGAGTCAGAAGAGGGATAGCTAACTAACAGGTCCTTCAGGGCGTTCGACAGACCCAATCTAAACTGGCACCTCAAGGCAGGTTCATTCCACCGAGAAGCTACACACCACTTCCTAAAGTCCGAACAGTACTCCTCAACGGGTCTCTTACCCTGACTTAAGGTCACCAGCTGACTCTCGGCAAAGGCAGTCTTGTCAGTCTCGTCATATATGAGCCCGAGAGCAGAAAAAAAAGGTCAACAGAGGAAAGCTCAGGGGCGTCGGGAGCCAAGGAGAAGGCCCATTCTTGGGGCCCGTCCTGGAGCCGGGACATAATTATACCCACTCGCTGGCTTTAGTGGGGCTTTAGTCGGAAATAGAGCCTACAACTCTCCCAAAAGGAGAAAAAAGTGTTCCGGTCCCCTGAGAACCGGTCAGGCAACTTGAGGTGGGGTTCAAGAGGTGAGGTGGGGGGCACTACCAGGATAGAATCATGCAGGTTGCCCCTCTGAGTCAGGGCTTGGACCTGTAGGGAGAGGCCCTGCATTTGCTGAGCCAGGGTCTCAAGGGGGTCCATAGTTGTGTCAGGGACCAGGGTAGAAAAGGTATATGGGCCTGTGATTATGTAATGACGGGGTAGGGAGACAGACAGGTGAGCCTAATCTACCCGCCACTCAGTCCCTGCCTACTTGCAACGGCCCATCCAAGGCGACGTCGTACAATTGGTCGACGGTCCCTACTCTCACTATGTGCACGACAGACAGACAAGGGTACAAAGAAGCTAAGGGAAAAGGGGCAGATGCCCTTGGCAACACGGTGAGCAACAGAGTAGTGAACGAGCCGAGACAAACCAGGAGTGTACGAGGTACCAAACGCAGAGCAAGAGAGTAGTCAATAAAGCCAGGGTCAATATGAAGCAGAGGACAAATAGTACAAGCAGCAGCAGAGCCAGGAAACAAGCAGAATCACAGGCAAAGGAGAAGCAGGAAATGAAGGTATAAATAGACAGAGCACGGGAGCTAGCTCCGTCTGGCCAGTCTGTGATAGGCTCTCCCACTCCTCAGCCTCCCAGCCTGAGTGGAGGACGAAGGAGTCACTCTATCAGACTTAGGAGCAGGTGCAGACTGACTAACCACGGGCGTCGACACAGAAGCTAGTTCTGGCAGATCCTTTACACTGACATCTCCTATCTCTAACCTCACCAAGAAAAGCATGAACGCTAAGGTGTGGACTCCTTAAGCGGATGCCGCATTTAATAGCCTGAAGAGTGGCTTCACGTCAGCCTCTATCCTCCATCATCCAGTTGTTTCTCTTCAGTTCTCGTTGGAGGTGGACGCCTTCTCTGTCGGTGCTGGTGCACTCCTGTTCCAGAGAGATTCCAAGGGCAAGTCAATGGTATGTGGCTATTACTCCAAGCTCTTCTCTACCGCAGAACGCAACTATTCGATTGGGGATCGGGAGTTACTGGCCATCAAATTGGTTCTGGAGGAGTGGAGTTCATCCCATCTTGATATTCACAGGCCACAAGAACCACTTATCTCCAGATGGCCCAACGACTGAATCACTGCCAGGCCAGGTGGTCGCTGTTCTTTGCCCGGTTCCATTATGATTTCCACTACCGTCCAGCCGACAAGAATGTGAGGGCCGTTGCCTTGTCCAGGTTGTTCGAGACAGAGGATGCTATGGAGTCTCCACAGAATATCATTAATCCATCCTGCATCATCCCTGTCAACCCTCTGCAAGTTAGAGACATTCCCCCAGAGAGGGCTTTTGTGCGTCTGGTAGACAGAAGAAGAATCCTCCGCTGGGGACACCGTTCCAAACTGGCAGGGCACGCGGGTGTCCGTAAGACCCAAGACTTTATCACTCATCAGTTCTATTGGCTCACGCTGCCCAAAGACATCACAGACTTTGTCTCCTCCTGCACGATATGCGCAGCAAATAATCTTGCCCACTCCAAACCGGCAGGCCTGCTCCAGCCACTGCCTGTGCCCAATGCTCCCTGACAGCATATTTCTATAGACTTTGTCACGGACCTGCCTCTCTTTGCTGGTTGCAGTACAGTCTGGGTGGTGGTGGACCGATTCTCCAAGATGGCTCATTTCGTTCCACTGACCGGCCTACCATCTGCTTCCTGACTGGCCAATATCTTCGTCCAACACATCTTCCGTCTGCACGGCTTGCCTCTGCATATTGTGTCGGATCGGGGGTTCAGTTCACCTCAAAGTTCTGGAGAAGCCTGTGCGTACTCCTCGTTGTGAAGTTGGACTTTTCCTCTGCCTACCATCCCCAGTCCAATGGTTAAATCGAGAGAATAAATCAGATTATTGAGAACTATCTATGACACTTTATCTCCCGGCATCATGATGACTGGGTGCAGCTGCTTCCTTGGGCTGAGTTCTCCTACAACAACCACTTTAGTGATTCCACCGCTAAGAGTCCATTCTTCATTGTCTATGGCCAACACCCTCGAATACCTCTCCCTGTTTCCACTACGTCCCAGGTGCCTGCAGCTGACTCTACATTCAGGGACTTTCTACAAATCTGGCAGCAGACCCGATCTTCTATTCTGCTAGCGGTCGACCGCATGAAAAGAAAAGGCAGACACAAGAAGACGAGAGCCTCCTCAGTTTCTTCCAGGTACTAAGGTCTGAATGTCCTCTAGGAAAATCCATCTGAGGGTGCCATCGTACAAGTTTGCTCCCAGGCTCGTTGGACTCTTCGAGATTTTGCAACAGATCAACCCTGTCTCCTCCAAGCTTCGGCTGCCTCCTACCCTCAAGATCCCCAACTCCTTCTATGTCTCCCTGTTGAAGCCTGTGATCTTGAACTGCTGCTCCAAGACTTCCACTCCTTCCACTGTCCTGGTCAAGTGCCGTGTTGAGCTGAAGTCGTGCTGTGCTGTGTTCCATGCCTTGTCCTAGCCGAGCCTGTCTTGCTACTGTCTGAGCTACCACAGGTACACTATACAAACTATAGACTGTGACCTGTGTCCTGTTGGCCAGCTGCAATACCGTTAAGGTGGTACGGCCCAGTGGGTCCACATACCCAACGTGACAGCACCATACTGCATTGGTATAATATTGAAAAACGGTTAAATGGGAATAGAGAGGGAAAGATAATTGCACAAATCTAAATCTATGCAGTGAGGGTCTGACCAATAAAGTCTGGCAAAAGCTCAATATAATAGCAATCTATTTGCCAGCAACAGATGTGGTGCTGTGCTCTAAAGGGACAACGCACTTTACATACCTTACAGTTTTGCCTTTGAGAGCACCTCATTGCATAGATTTAGAGTCGTGCATTTATCTTTTTCCTCTCTATTCCCATTTCACAGTTTTTCAATATTATACCAATGCAGTATGGTGATAAACATGGTATGATAATATAATGGTGGCTTCTCTTGGCTCAAATACCCACAATATCTCTCTCAGACTGGAGCAGGCAAAACTAAATTGGGTATGATCCAACAAATACCCTAAATGGCATATATAAAGTACAGTTAAGTTTACTGCTCAGACGGCACTGGTAACAGTCCAATATCATTCAGTATGGATACTCTCTCCCAGAAAAATGCAGCGCACAATCCGCAATCCAATGAGGGTGTGGATGGTAATACTTATCCTTGTAGTTCCACCGAGCTCCTTATCGTCTCTCTCCACATTCAAAGAACTCCTGGTAGGAAAAGGATCTTATGTCTCTAATAGATAGAAAAAGGAAGACACATAGTGCAACACCCTCTGAAAAAACATTGCTCCACGCCAAGTTTAATCCATACTCACAGAAGTAACAAGAAATAAAAGCATCAAGGCAAGTAAAAATCTATAAAATTTCTAGGCGGCACGCCAAACAGTCTCGCCCTGGCGTGGAGCAATCTTTTTTCACAGGGTGTTGCACTATGTGTCTTCCTTTTTCCATCTATTAGAGACATAAGATCCTTTTTCTACCAGGAGTTCTTTGAATGTGGAGAGAGACGGTAAGGAGCTCGGTTGAACTACAAGGATAAGAATTACCATCCACACCCTCATTGGATTTCATTTCATTCATTCATTCATTTTTTTGGGATTTTATATATATATATATATATATATATATATATATATATATATTTTTTTTTTTATTTTTTTTTTATCGTATGCCCAGGCCCTTGGCATGCCACGTTTTTATTACATGCGGATATTAAATGCCTTTGAATAGAAATAAACCTTCCGTTTTTTTACAATTTACTGATGGTACTACTCTATTTGTCATATTTTGTAGTAGGCTTTGATTTAACACTGTAAGAACCCTGCAAATATTACTAACATTTGTTGTTTGCCTTCTCCTGACTTTGAACTGTGTGCGTGCAACAAACTCAGCTTTATCCATGACTTATTTTTCTTACTCTCTCAACCTTGCAGAAGCAGGTCTTCACCTGTCTAACACTGCTTCCCCTGCTGCTCTAACTTTTGGTGGTCTATACTTCTCTCATACACCCTGAGAACAGACAGGGTGAAGGAGTAGGCATACTTCTTTCGCCACATTGTACTTTCCCCTGGTCATTCCCCTGGTACCCTCACTCACATTTTCTCCATTAAGGTCCACACCCGCATACACTTGCTCCTATTCTCCCTCCGAGTGGCGGTTCTCTGCCAACCCCCTGTTCACCCCGCCAGTTCCCGGATCACTTTGCTGCCTGGTGTCCCAATTTCCTTTTCTCTGAAATACCTACTATGTGTAGGGGTAACTTTAACATCCCCCTTCATAACTAAATTTCTTTATCTGCCTCCCAGTTTCTATCTTTAACCTTCTCTCTAGGCCTTTCACAACTTACTAATTTTCCTACACATGAAAATGGGAAGTCACGGCTCTGCTTAGTTTCAGACTTTATTTACTCCCCTCTCCCGCTTTCTGTCGACAACCTTCTCTACATTACTACCAAAAATTCACTGCCTCCTCAGGACATACCTACTTGTCAGACATACAGAAATCTACATGGCATCAACACTAAGCAACTCATAGGAGTCTACATTATCCCCTATCTCTTTCCTTTCCTGTCCCATTCTGGTGGCCAAGCATTACAATAAAACTTCAAATAATGCCTTCGATAAAGCAGCCTTCCTACACTTCAAACCTCCCGACAAAGACAGTGACTATTATGGCAAACAAATCAATCCCGCTTTCTTCAGCAATGCTTGAGGTGCGCCGAATATCTGTGGAGAAAATCGCATATTCCAGCAGGTTTCCTCCATTACAACATCATGCCCAAATCTTACAACTCTGCTCTTCATCGTGCCAAACAAGTCTATTTCATCTCTCATCTCCACTCTATCTAATAATCCAAAATGACTCCTTGATACTATTTACTCCCTCCTTAGTCCTAAAATTCAAACGTCTATCACAGATGTCAGTGCAGAAGACCTGGCCACTTATTTTGAAATTAAAATTGACAACATCTGGCAAATTTATCTCCCAGTCCCCAAGTAACAATGATCCCCTTCTCTACTGCACTCTATTTTCTTCACTTTCAGCATTTGACCAATAACAGAAGAATTCTCTAGGCTCCTCTGTTCTTCTTGTCCTACTACCTGCATTAGTGATCCTATCCCGTCACACCTCGTGCAGTCTCTCACCTGCTGTCACTAGTTGTAAAATATTTAACCTCACTTCTGAGAACATTCCCTCCTCTTTTAAACATGCCATTATAACCCTATTACTATAAAAAAAAAATTGACCCGTCCTGCACAGCTAACAACTGACCTGTCTCTAATTTATCCTCCATCTCTAAATTTCTGAAACACTTGGTCTACTCTCACCTAATCAGCTATCTCTATTCTAACTCTCTTTTTGAACACTTTCAATCTAATTTCAGCACTCTAAACTCTTTCAGAAACTACCCTTACTAAAGTCTCAAATGATCTCCTGATGGCTAAGTCTAAGGCCTCATGCACACGACCGTAGCCATGTGCACGGCCATGATTTTCGGGTCGGCCGGCTGCGGACTGCAAATCGCGGGACATTATTTTCAATGAGCCTGGACCGCAGAAGACGGCCGTAATATTACAGGTCCCTTCTTTTGCGGTGCGGGCTCCCGGGCCATGCACAGACCGTAAAAACTACGGTCGTGTTCATGGCCCCATAGGAAAGAATGGGGTCGCAATTCTCCCGTGGATTTTAGGGGGAATTGCGGCCGCAAAAGCACGTTCGTTTGCATGGGGCCTAACGGTAACTGAATCTTCTGGATCTCTCTGCAGTGTTTGACAATCTACACCACCAACTCCTACTCAATATACTTAACTCTATTGGCTTTAAGGACACTGCTCTCTCTTAGTTTTCTACCTATCCCTCTGAGGAGTATCAGTGTATCAGTGTATCATTGCTAGTCATATACCTTTTCGTGTGACATCACCCCTGTCACAAAACACCAGTATAAATACAAAACACCAGTCTGTCTGCTGTCTCTAACATCATGTCCTCTCTCTGCAACTGAATCTTTTTAAAACTGAGCTCTTTGTGTTTCCAATATCAACCAACCTAAATCTGATGTCTCCATCTGAGTGTGTGGTACTACCATAACTACTAGACAGCATGCCTGCTGTCTTGGGGTTATTTTTGACGAAGATCTTTCCCTTACTTCTTATGTTCAATCACATACATGTTCCTGTCACCTTCACCTCAAACACATCTCCAGAATCTGCACATTTCTTACTTTCCTGAGGATAGGCCATCAATTTTTAGGGACTGGACAGCCAGTGTAATAGCACTCTTAAATTAAGTTAAAACCCTGGCGAAGGCTTTGGTTATTCGCACGTCTAAAGTAATATAGTGGCTCAGACGTTTGATTGGTACACTTGAATTTTTTGTATGAGTAGTGAGCCTCCTCAGGGAGGTGTTCATCCGCTGGGGGAAATTGCTCTTTAGCAATCCTATTGCAAGCGTTTCCATGAATGTGGACAATGCAGATCGTTTTTGCCTTATGCCTCTAAAAATATAAAACTATGATTGGATCTAAACAAGGAACAATCTAATTCTTCCCTGTACAGTAGATCTCCTCACTTTAAGATCAACTCCTGACAGAAAAAAATGCATTAAACTGCACGTATGAGGGATTCACAAGCACATAATGTACTCATAAGGCCAGGTTTACGCACAGTATTTAGTCATTGCTTGCCTGTTTTTTGAGGGGCTAAAATGGCATGGCCAAATATTAGTTAACAGTTTATAGTAAAATTTGAAATGTATGGTATTTTAATAGCGTTTTTAGGGTTGGTGGAGTTTTTATCAAAATGCAGCACGCTCCAAGTATGGAGGTTTTTTCAGGTGTTTTTCTCCATAAATATCTCATTCTCAGGAGAAAAGCCCGTACAAAACGACACTAAAATGAAACTAAAAACACATGTAAAAAACACTATAAAACGGATGTCATTTTTTTTAAATGTGGGCTTTAACACTGGCACAAAACCCTGTGTAAAGGTGGCTTGTCCAGTCATAAGAAATTGATGGCCCATACTCAGGATAGGCCATCAATATCTTTATCGGTGGGGTTCCGATTCCGGGCACCCCCACCGATCAGCTGTTTCCTATTCATTCTTTACCTGTTTGTACTATATATTGCCGACAAACTTGTATCGGCAGTTCACAGTATTAGGGTATGTTCACATGCTAGCTGTCATTTACGTGTGAAAAGACAGACTGTTTTCAGGAGAAACGAGCTGCCTCGTTTCACACGTAAATGCTCCTCCTCGCATTTTGCGAGGCGTCTGAGACGCTCGTAAACCTTGAGCTGTGCTTCATTGAGTTCAATGAAGAACAGCTCAAATTACGTGGCAAAGAAGTGTCCTGCACTTCTTTGCCGAGGCAGTCCATTTACGCGTCGTCGTTTGACAGCTGTCAAACGACGACGCGTAAATAACAGGTCGTCTGCACAATACGTCGGCAAACCCATTCAAATGAATGGGCAGATGTTTGCCGACGTATTGTAGCCCTATTTTCAGACGTAAAACGAGGCAAAATACGCCTCGTTTACGTCTGAAAATAGGTCGTGTGAACCCAGCCTTACAGCTTTCGCCCATTCAAGTGAAGGGGAAGCATAGCTTGTACGAGCATTGTGGCCCCTTTACAACAGCTTATTGGCAGGGGTGCTGGGATTTGGACCCCCACCTATCAGATATTAATGGCCTATCGTGAGGAAAGGCATTTAATTCCTTATGACTGGACAACCCCTTTAATAGCAGTTTCTTGGTGACATTTTTGGCAGACAGGCTAACCAACTGCAGCATCTAGATGTTGCCTGTAAATTAATGCCCATTTACAAATATTTGATAAATAAATACTATATTGCACAAATGAAAAACTTACTAGAACATTTTGCAGGAGTAAATTCTCCATTAGGAAGACACGTTCTTTCTCCACCATCTTGTCCTTCTGGTGTTTGATAATTATAGTTACACTTAAACTTCACTGTAGCTCCTTCCACATATGTCGACTGTTTATTTTGGAGATATGCATTTTCCAAATCAGCCTTAGAACTGGAACATTGTCCTAAAAAACACAAGAGCATTTCATATCAGTTCCTTTACATTTTCAGGTACATTTATATAACAGTATTTGCATCCTGTGTTTCACCCTCCTTTAGGCTTAATTTCCATACACTTCTTTTGCAGCGTTTAAAAAAAAAAAAAAAAAAAAAAAAATAATATATATATATATATACACATGTATATATATATATATATATATATATATATATATATATATATATATATATATATATATATATATATATATATATATATATGTCATGTAAAAACGCAGTTTCTTTTTATGTTACTTGCATTTTTCCAGGGTGTTTTTCTTGCGTGAGTTGACTTAAACGAATGTGGTTTAGCGAATTTTGATGTTTGCATCTAACTATACACTTTTTAAAAGGTGTTCAGAAAAGTGAGTGTGGATTAGTAGGAAATGGCTGTGATCATTTGGAATGGGGCGTGGCTTAAAATGCACCAATGTACGCCAAAAATTTTGTTCCGGCCTGCTCTAAGGCCGGGTTCACACGAGCATGTTTGGTCCGTAAAATACGGACCGTGTGTCGGCCGCATTTCCCGGACCCAACACACTGCAGGGAATCGGGCTCCTAAGGGGGCACTAGAGGAAGCATTATTATTATTAGAGGCACGTATGGGGGCACTAGAGGAAGCATTATTATTGTATGGGGCCACTACAAATAAATTATTGCTTTATGGGGCACTAAAGGAGGCATTATTACTGTATTGGACTACAAAGGGTGCATTAATACTGTATAGGGGCACAAAGGGGCATTATTACTGTATGGGGGAACAGAGGGGGCACTATTACTCTGTTGTGGCACTATTACTGAGGGAGAACTTTTACTGTATGGGTGCACTTTTTTTTGTCGAGCACCAAAGCGGCATTATTGTTGTGTGGGGGTACAAAGGAGACACTGTTATTGAGAGGGCACTTTTATTGTGTCGAGTACCAAGGCATTATTACCCTCTTGGGAAGTTTGGATGATGAGTTTGTTTAGAGGGTGAGGTATAGGTGGTGACGTTGCCGGAAAAGTGAGGAACCAACATGTCTGTTTTTAAATTCTGCAGATGTATGTCGTGGCTAGAAGAAGTAGCCAGCCATAGCGGTGGAGGCTGGATGGAGAGGAAAAGGGAAAGTAAACGACTCTAACCGTAGAAGACGTCTCCTATAAGTCACTGGGTGTAACTGTTTTGTAATCACTTATATGGTCTGCAGACTGTCGGTGTAGAACTTCGATCTACCACTATATTGTCACTGTATGGTGGTAATATTGGTCTTTGTACTTTGGTTTTTATTTATAACAGTATGGTGGTATTATTCAGTCATTATGTTGTGGTAATGTGTGGTCATGGTGTGGAGGTATTTTGTCAGTCTCTATGTTGTGGTATTATTCAGTCACTTTGTGGTGAGAATATGTGGTCATGTTGTGGAAGTATTATTCAGTAACATTATGGTAGTAATATTATTCAGTCGCTATGTGGTCATGGTGTGGTGGTAATATTTAGACCTTGTGTAGTGTTATTATTGGTAATATTGGTCCTTGTATAGTAAGTTTTGTTCAGTAACAGTATGCAGATAAGGGCTTGCTCACATGTGCGTTAGAAGGTGTATGTTTGAGAAAGGATCACACTGAGTTGAAACTTTGCATGTGGAATTAAATAGGATAATTTTTTCACTCATTTGGTTGTGCTGCCTTACTTTCTTCTATCTACATTGAAGGGTCATTGGCCTGTGATCCAGGAGACGTGCACCCACCCAAGGTGTGTGTCCAGTGCTGCTGATCTGTGTCTATCTGCGTTAGAAGCTTTGTTAGGGGCCGTCGTCACAGATCTGGCCGAAAATACAGGAAACAATAGCACAGCACGCTGGGCTATTGTTTCTGGTAAGACCGAGGTCACTATGATGGAAACTATATAGAAGCTATTAGGCCCAGTTCACACTCAGTTTTTTGCAGACACAAAATTCTGCCTGGAAAATTCAGCTCCGTATTTTTTCAAGTGGTTTTGCACCACACACGTTTTTTGCTGCGATTTTTGAGCCATTTTTTTTACCTCTTTCTTCAACAGGCAAAGGAAAAAGCGTGAGCATTCTTTGGCATAAAACTGGTCAAAAAACGTAGCGGTAAAAACAAACTCTGTGTGAACAGGGCCTTAAAGTGAATGGAGGTAAACTGGTTAAGAATGGGCCGCTATTCTTGGGCCAGTGCTGTATGCTTGCCCCACAAGCTTAAATATGACAGCCAGCTCCTGCAGACTACCAACCACCTGAACAAAACTAAAAACGTAAGTTTACCTCCAGTGGTGGATTAAGTAGAATATAGGCCCTGGACTGTGTCCTAAACATAGGCCCACATGCACCACCACTGCTGCCCTGCCGCGTCGTGCGCTAGCATTGCTGTGCTGGCATTGCAAAATAGGAGTTATGATTCCCCCAATCTCCAACCATCACTGATACTATTCACCTGTTAGGAGGATGTGTCCCTAAACCGTGAAATGCTAACTCCCATTTGTCTATTAGTCCTGGACTATACAATTACTTTTTGTGGAATACAAGGATTTCCTATAATAGACATGCCAGGAGAGGTAACAGATTCTCTATAAATTCAGTGACTCACAGGTGAAGTCTTCTCGGATTCTTTTTATTCTTTTCTTGTCCATCAGATCCAGACCTCATGATGACTTTTCACAGCCACGACCGATTTCTGCAGAATTTGCCACTCAGATGTCTTCAGCTCCTCAATTTTCCATCATTCACCTATAAATGAAGAAAAAATACTCATGGTGCCACACACTATGCCCCTAAAGATAATAGCACCATACACTTCGCCCCTGAAAATAATAGCACCATGCAATGTGCCCCTGAATACAACAGTACCATACACTATTTCCCTGAATACAATTGTGTCACACACTGTAAACTAAAGCACCACACACAGTGCCCCCTATCAAGTGTCATTCACAAATCCCCCTGTAGATAGCCCTGCGCACCCCTGTCCTCGTTCCCACGCCATCCTCCACGATGCGGGCCTGGTCTTTTCTGATGGTTTCCTTGCCTCGCCATCACTGTTAATTGTATCTGCGCCCATGTCACTGGGGGCTTTCTGCCCAATACACGAAAGAGTTTTGTGGCACGATTCGCGGCAAAAACGTGATGAAACTGCGATACGGTTTTATTCTTTGGGTGGCTATGGCCCCCCCAGGAGCCTAGGGCCCTGGGCGGACTCCCCAAATGGCCCTATGGGGATCTGCTATTGGTTACCTAACACGAACTGCACACATCCATCGGGTGGCCAGCAGACCTCAATATTACGGTCTTCCGATATACAGGTTCTGTCTCTTCACATGGCCCCCACCAAATGCACAGAGTGCACACCTTTTATAGCTCAGTGTTGAGCTGAACTGCAACACCTGAGCTGAAGAGAAAACCTGTACTGCCCAGGAAGGGAATGATAGGGCCCACTACCAACCTGCAAATCATTCCACAAAAATCCTTAGCAAACTACTCCAACTTTCCCTGGGTGGGACAGACACTTCCTGGAGCCTAGTACACATATTAGAATAATCTTGGGAAAATATAGCAATCATCTACCACTTTTTCTGTCCCTGTCCCACATACTCTCCCCCTTTGTTCCAACTTGTAGGGACGGACACTTTTAGCCATCAAGCAGTGTGTTCTGGACAGAGCATCTGCCTTCCCTTGCAGTTTGCCTGACCTGTGCTCCACTGAAAATGTAAAAATTTTGTAATATGAGAAACCACCTTGTGACTCTTGCATTTTGCTCTTTGGCGTGGCTCATCAATGTAAGAAGAGAGTGGTCTGTAACAAACCTGTACTTTCAGCCCAACATGTAATACCTTAGGGATTCTACGGCCCACTTGGTTGCCAAACATTCACATTCAACAATACTATAATTTTTTTTCAGGGGGTGTAAGTTTTCTGCTCAGATATGTGACAGGGAGTTCTTCACTTCCAATCTCTTGTGAAAGGACTGCTCCTAACCCAACATTAGAGACGTAAGTCTAGACTATGAACACCTTTCTAAAATCAGGGGTAATCAAAACTGGTTGTCTACAAAGGACCGATTTAAACTCTTGAAACGCACCTTCAGCCTTTGCGCTCCACTTGAGCATTACCCATTTACTTCTCTTGGTAAGATCTGTCAAGGGTGCAGCTATGCAAGCAAAATTTGGTATGAACCTGCGGTAAAAACCCACAATTCCTAAAAAAGCTCTCACTTGTTTTTTGTTTAAGGGTCGGGGCTAATTGTTGATGGCTTCCACTTTGTTCACTTGAGGTTTAACCACGCCTCTTCCTATTACATATTTTAGCAAACTTGCATCCTCAGGACTCAAAGCACACTTTTAGGGTTAACTTTGCTGCCCTAAGTGAATCCAGTCCTGCCCACACTTTTGGCAAATAACTTTCCCAGTTGTCACTAAAAATTATAAGACCGTCCAGATATGCAAAAAGATATCACTTTTTGATTCCTCAATAATTCTAAGTTCCAATATATATATATATATTTTTTTGTAATTCTTTATTTTAAAGTTTTCCATAACATATGCAAAGAGAATACAGAAAGGAAAAAAAATAAATAGGGGAATACACAGTAAGGGGGGTAGATACATATCTCAAATTTGTCATACCATAAAACAAGTTATCAAGAGTACATAGGCGCATATACAGCAAATATCACACGTTCTCATAACATATTCCTAACATTACATCTGATAGGCTGTAATTTCGTAGAGAACCAACATCCTAAAATCACCGACAACTCTCGTGGAGTCTACTAAGATTTACTACCAGGAGTAATCCAGGTACCCACTGTTCATAGGATTAGGGGGTAGGCAAGAATAGGCACCTTTCGGCGTGGATAAAACAGAAAGAGAAAAGAAAAAGACAAAGAACAAAATAAAATGCACCAGACAGACGTATGTTTAAGAGTTAAGCGCCTCAAACTCTGGAGTGGTACGGAAATCATGCCACTTCTGCCAAGTCTGACAGTGTGAGACAGAGCGCTGGTGGACTGTAGCTATCGACTCTTCCATGTCGTGTATATGTGACATTTCCCTGATCCATTCCGGCACCGTAGGGCTAACAGTACTTTTCCAATGTCTGGGAATCACCGTTCTAGCTGCAACCAGGATGTAGCCCAATAACGTGCGGGCCCATCCCTTGGTTGCCCCCGGTATAATGGATAGGAGTAATACTTCTGGGCTGTCCTCTAAGGTTATGTCGAGGATGTTCTTGATCAAAGATAGTATCGATTCCCAAAATGGGCGAAGGGTAGGGCATTCCCACCATATATGGGTCATCGTACCCCTCGCCAGTCCACAGCGCCAACACCGATCCGATGTAGACGGGTTAATCCGATTCAGAACTGCCGGCACCTTATACCACCGAGACAAGATTTTAAAATTAGTTTCTTGCGCTTTGCATGAGATTGAGAATTTATGGCATAAAGTAAATGCCCTTGACCAGTCAGCGGGTGGAATAGATGCCCCCAGTTCTTTTTCCAAACTTAGGGCATAGGCAGGTTTGGATACCCTCTTCTCTTCCAGTAAAAGAGCATAGACCAACGCTATCGGTCTCGACGCTGTGGAGGACGAGGAGACCAGCGACTCGAATGGGGTCAATTCCCTGGACAGATGAAGGGACTGTTTATTTTTGCTAAAGTAGTGCTGCAGCTGAAGATAGTCCCATTTTGACCGTAAGGACCTGGCGTCTACGGTGACCAACTCTTCATACTGTCTTAGTTGACCCGCTGCCATCACAGTTTTAAACGGGACACCCAAGTCGCCATCACCACCCAGTCTACCCAAAAAGGATGGCTGCAATCCTGGTGCGAAATCCCTGTTCCCTACTACTGGCGTCAACGGCCCATTTCTAGAGAACAGGCCAGTCTTGGCGAGGTACTTGTCCAGGGTACGCAATAGCTCCCCTATTACCATAGGTAAGGACTTAGATGCCATCCTACTGCCTGGTGACCTAGGCGCCCAAGGAAGGGATATCAATGGTAGTTTCGTCTGGGCTGCTTCTAACTGTATCCACCTCTTGTCCGATGGGGTATGAGCGATGTCAAGTAATCTCGCCAAGGTTGCAGCCATGTAATAGAAGAAACAATCCGGTAAAGCCAACCCCCCATTATTTTTCCGTTGTATCAGGACGTGGCGTGCCACGCTCGGCCCTCTCGAAGCCCAGACAAATTTCTTAAAGCAAACATTTAAATCTCTAAATAGCGTCTTAGGGGGGGTACAGGGTAGTGTTAGATATAAGTACAGTAAGCGGGGTAGTACATTCATTTTCAAG
Source organism: Rhinoderma darwinii (assembly GCF_050947455.1). Lineage (NCBI taxonomy): Eukaryota > Metazoa > Chordata > Amphibia > Anura > Rhinodermatidae > Rhinoderma > Rhinoderma darwinii. Next base: position 57,406,644 of record NC_134693.1, read on the forward strand.
ACATTGATTCTCCCTAGCCAGGACAACCACTTTCCCTCCCATGTGTTCAAGTCTCGTCTTATAGTTTGTAAGAGGGGAACATAGTTCATGGCATATATTTGCGTTATGTCCGAGGGTATCATTATACCCAAGTATTTAATCGCCCTAGGTTGCCAGGACTGCAAGTCCTGTAAGGCTTCTAGTATCAAAAGATACGTCCAACGCCGTGCTTTTGGTGAGGTTGATCTTAAAATTGCTATGTCGACTATATTCCTCAATAGTGGACATCAATACCGGCAGGGAGATACGAGGTTGCGTGATGTATAACAGTACATCGTCTGCGAAAGCGGAGCATTTGACGTGATGTTACTCCTAATCGCCTGTAGGAGGTGCTCCATGGTTAATGCATAGAGGAGGGGAGATAGGGGGCAGCCCTGTCTGGTACCGTTGTTTATTTTAAAAGTAGAGGATAGCTGACCGTTTATCCTAACCCTAGCTTGCGGGCCCGAATAAAGCACTTTTATACTCTGAAGCATGGATGGGCCTACCCCAATCTGCTCCAGAGTCTTCCACATAAATACCCAGTCCACCCGATCAAAGGCCTTCTCAGCATCAAGTGAGAGCAACATGCAGGGGAGTGAAGTCCGCTTTGCATGGTCTATGAGAGAGAAATATTTCAGAGTGTTGTCTCGGGCCTCTCTGGTGGGGACAAAGCCAACCTGATCCGGATGGACTAGGGATCCCAGCAGGCCCCCCAGCCTATTTGCCAGGAGTTTTGCGTATATTTTTGCGTCTGTGTTTATCAAGGAGATAGGCCTGTAGCTAGTGCACAATTGTGGATCCTTGCCCTCTTTGGGAATAACGGTGATATGAGCTAGTAAAAACTCAGGTGGTGTCGGTGCCCCTCCAGACAGCGCCTGTAAGGAACGTAGCAATGTTGGAGAGATCCCGTCGGACAGTGACTTATAAAAGGCTGCTGTGAACCCGTCTGGACCCGGGCTCTTACCCATTGGCAGCTGTTTAATTACATTAGTTAATGTAAAGGGGGACTCTAGTGGCTCAATATCTGCAGCGGCCAATGTGGGGAGAGCTGTGTCTAGCACGTACTTCGTCAGTGAGCGAGGTTCCCCAGACGGGCTCTGAGGTTCCGGCCAATGTTCTTCCGGGTTTATTTCCCCATTCATACATGGAGCGGGAAAATATTTGGCGCAAGCGAGCATATTTTTTATTGAGCACATGCTGAATTTCCTGTCTTTTTAGGAGTAATTTTTGTAGTGCATCTGCCTGCAGTGTACGTTTATGTTGGGTTTCCTGCGCGTGCAGGTTAGCAAGCAGGGAGGTGAGTTTAGCGCTCGCCTCTTTTTTGAGTCTTGCTCCATGCTTTATAAGTATCCCTCTCAACACGCATTTGAGTGCTTCCCATTTAATTGGTGGGGAGGTAGAATCATCAGCATGATCCTGTTCAAAGTGCGTCACTGCTCTCTCAAGGTCAAGCTTACATAAGGAGTCTTGGAGGAGTGACTCATTAAGCCTCCATGTGAAAGAACCCCTCTGTTTGGGGAGTAAGGCGATCGCACAGAAGACAGGTGCATGATCCGACAACAAGATGTTCCCAATACGTGACGAGGTAATTTGAGGAAGCAAATTATGGTTCGACAAAATGTAATAAATTCTACTATAAGAGTTATGAACGTGGGAAAAGAAGGTGTAGTCCCTGTCCGACGGGTGCGCCAATCTCCATACATCGCAGAGCTGCATGTCATGGAAGAGTTTTTTTTATCTTATTCCGCTTATTATGTGCAATGCTAGATCTCCAAGATGAGGTGTCCCAGGATGTGTTCAGGGGTATGTTAAAATCACCGCATAAAAGCAGGCTCCCTTTCTTAAAGACTTGCAGTGCTTCTAGAGTCTTGATTAAAAATGCAGCCTGATTTATATTTGGGGCGTATAAACGCGCAATCGTGTATATTTGCTCCCCTATCTCACAGTTAAGGAAGAGGAAACGTGCGTTGGGATCCGGTTGGACCTGAAGGACTTTGTGGGGGAGAGATTTGTGAATAAAAATAGAGACCCCTTTTGTTTTACCCTCTGGATTAGTACTATGATACATGGATGTATAATATCTGTTCTTCATGTCAGGAAAATGGTCTGTGTGGAAGTGGGTTTCTTGTAGGCACACTATATGTGCTTTCTGCTTGTGCATTGCATAAAGGACTTGGGACCTTTTCTGGGGGACATTAAACCCCTGTACATTAAACGAGGCCATAGTGATATCAGTCATCCTGTCAGGAAGCGAGCACCTCAAACCACGTCTGTCTTTTCAAAAATGAACAAAAAAATATAGAAGGGTAAAGTAATGGGACAAAAAGGGCAAGGTAAAAGGAGAGGAGAGGAAAAGAAACAAAAACAAGCGACAGTAAATACTGTCAGCAGAATAAGCTATCAGTGAAGCGCACTCGCGCTAATTATTTACTAGTAAACTAGTTTAAACCCTATGGGGGGGGGGTCACAGAAGACTAGACCAGAGAACAATTACTCCCTCCGAAGGACCAGGTCTAACCCTATAAGTCAAACAGTAACATATGCAACAGGAGAATGCAAATGACATTAAGGAGAAAGAAAAACATTGGCAATCACATCAGCGGCCATAGCATATTCACCCACTGGAAGCTGATAAAGAAGCGGGAGTGAGGAGTCAGCGATCCCGGGGTCGTCTCGGCGGAGTGGCCGGTCTACGACGCAGGCGCTGTGGTCTCGGCGATGATGGTCGCTCAGGAGCAATCCTCAGATCCCAAGTGGCGGCAGAAGACGACGTACCCGATGTCTCTCGAAGGAAGCCTTCCCAGGCCGGGAGGGACATCCGCGGCAGTTCTAATTCTCGTAGAAAAGTTGGAAGCTCTTCCGGTACCGCCAGACTTGCCATCGTGTTTCCCCATTTTACGTGGAGAGCAAAAGGAAATCCCCATCTATAAGGAATGTTCCTGGTCTGGAGAACCGATAATAATGGTTTCAAAAGTGCTCTTTGTCGCAGGGTTTGCCGCGAGAGATCTGGAAACAGTGAGATCGTTGCCCCATCGAAATCAACGGTCGTTAGAGCTCTTGCTTGCTGCATAATTTCCTCTTTGACTGCGAAGTAATGGATACGGCAAATTACGTCCCGGGGTCTGCTGGGATCATTGCTGCGGGCTCTGAGCGACCGATGGGCTCGATCAATTTCGATGTGGGACTCCACAGGTTTCTTCATGAGGCCATTGAAGATTCCTCTAAGGGTGGGAAGGAGATCGGCCGTGCGTGTCACTTCTGGAAGGCTGCACACTCGTATGTTATTCCTTCGATTTCTATTCTCCAAATCGTCTTGTTGTGACGCCAGAAATCGTTGTTGTGCAGCTTGAGTCTCAGTGACTCTTTCCAACTCCTGTACGGATTGCGAGATATGGCTTTTAAACTCCTCCAAGTCGTCTACTCGGGCATGTAGCGCCGTGACCTCACCTTCTACTCTTTGAAGATCTTGACGCCAGGCTGCTTTAAGGTCTGCAGCTAATAAATACATGTCATTCTTTGTGGGTAGGAGGGCAAGTAATGCTTGTAGCTCTGGGTGTCCCCTCAGGGTAAGCGCTGCTTCGTCAGGAGGGGGCAGCCCCTGCATGGATCTCGCTCCCACTGCCGTTTTAGGTGGCCAGTGACCACGGTGATCGCGGCCCGGCTCCCTGACAGGTAAGGGGTCTGCCACCACACATGAAAAGCCCCTCTCTCTACTAATGCCTGGTACGGGGCTTGGTTTAGGTGCATACAGCGTTTTCTTCGCCGGTGGGCTCATGACTCTGTCGGTATCTCCTGGGGGTATCGGGGAGTGCCCTGGACTAACAGGTGGAGAAGGCGATGTGTGCTGTATCTGGTATCGTGCAGGGGAGGTAGCCACGTGGTCCTGCGGCTGGGGCTCTGTAACCACCGCCGCCCAGTCTCGCTGACCCGTGGGCTGGTGATGGCGTTGGTTCCATTCTCCTTCCCCCTTATCTGAGGGCTGATCGTCTGGGCAGGGGCCCTGGTCTGACTCACCCTCCACCGAGGTTGTCCCCAGGTTTGGCTCCATTTCCGGATGAGGTGCCTCCGCCTCTGTCTCATGGTCCGGGCAAGATGGCGCCTGCAGGCCTACCAACCCGGCGCCCTCTTCGTCTGGATCTGCCAGCTCCTGGAGCGGCTGAAAAAAGTTGCTGATGGGTACGTCCGAAGTGCCCGGTGTCTGTGGGCATTTGAAGGAGCTACGGGTCTTAGCTTTCCCCATTTCAGCAGTGTAATCTCCCGTTATTCACGGACCTGGCCTGGAGCTCTCTTTAGGTGCGACCGCTCTCCAGTGCGCCTAGCCACGCCCCCAGTTCCAATATATTTTTGGCCTCTTCAGATATAGCTTTTCTATGAGCTTCAGGCACCCTGTATTGTTTTAAATTAACTCGTACCTGTGGCTCAGTGACATAGTCATGTTTTATCACTGAGGTGCGCCCAGACAACTCTGAGAATACATCTGTCCGGAAAACGCCTGTTCCCTTAAAAGGGGGTTTCCAGCTTCTGACAACTGATGACCTATCCACCGGACAGGTCATCAGTACATGATCTGTGGGGGTTAGACACCCGGGCCCCGAACAGATCAGCTGGTCTGATGCCTCCATGCACTGGACGCACATGCCTGAAGCAGTTAGCACTGGCCACGGAATAGCAGCAGACCAGCAGTTCTGCAGCACGGCCGCTATGCTATATACGGAGCCAACTGCTTCCGGCTCTGTACATAGTATTATGTGCCACAACATCTGGTGCCTGCAGGCCACCGGAGCGGCTTGCCGGGGATAGGTAATCAGTTGTCAGAAGGTGGACAACCCCTTTAAGGTTACCATGACTATGGTTCTGGAATCTGGGTGTGTCTGATTTACCTTGAGCCTATCTCTTTTGTCTGTCTTTCTGCCTTCAGGTATAGAAATAGTATTTATACCCAGCCTTCTCAATCTGTCAGTGCTTGTGAATTTTCCTGTCTGCTAGTGTCTTATCAAGCTTCCTACATTCCCTGCACTTCTGACTTCTGGACCTTTTGGAAACGGACATCGGCTTGTCTCTCGCTAACCCCTTGTTTTCTGATTTTGGATTATCTGCTCCCGACCGGTTTTGACCTTTGCTATTCCTGATATCCACTTGCCTTCTGATTTGGACTTTTTGTTTAACCACTGGCTATCTGGTTTCCTGCTCAGGTTAGTCTGCATTGCACCTCCTATTCAACGCTAAACTCTGCTAAGAAAATCTGGGTTCTAAGCAGCAAAGTCCATTCCACCTTGCGGTTGGCTCTGGCAAACACCTTAGGGTTGCCTTAGACACTGTCGATCAGAGTTGTGACAGATTCGAGGTTGCGGTTTATGTGCACGTTCTCTCCCAGCACTCTCCAGCAGCCTTTGAGGAATTGCTTAAATTTCAATTCCATAACAACATCAGTGTTTTTCAAGACAAACACTTTTGTTTCTTGCATCTGAGCCTTGGATAGGGACTCTGGCATACAAACGACTTGGGCAATGTTACAAATGGCGTTTACCCCTGTCACATGCATCTCTGGAGTAACCTTACAATGGAAATTCACTATTGACAGAGTCTCTCTGTCCTGCCACGGTGTGAGCAAGTGTATGTGGTACAACTTCTCTGGCTTTCTCGTACCAGGCTGGTAAACTTTATATTTTACTTCTCCCACTTTCTCAATTATCTCATATGATCCTTGCCATTTTTGTATTTTTTTTGAAGTATTTATGTTTTTAAAAAAATTCCAGTCATAAAAACATTTGTGTAGTGTGATAGATGGCTAGTTGCCATTACTGAAAAGGTTTGACCAATAGAGAAAAAAAAAACATAGCGTAAAATCGTTATAAAGCAGTACCATATATAAAATATGTAGAGCGAGAGCAGGGTAATAAGCGTAGCCAACTGCCACACAGCCATCGAACCAGCACATCCATATATCATTAAACCATATGCGCTACCTGACCAAACCCAACTCCCAGTCCCAGTAATAACTAATAGGAGAATCACACTGCAGTTTCAGATGCCTCAAACCGACGCGCCAAGATTTTTTAAAACTTGTAGGGTCACTTCCTGCTAATATATAACATTTAGTATAGGGGAACATATTTATTAATAAGCTGAAGCTAATGCACCAAACTCTGAGTTATTGTCGCCTTCCAATACATAATAATTACTTTCCTGGCGCAGAACAAGGCAAATCTGAAAAATATTTGATCATAGAAACCCAATACCATTTCATTCATGATACCCAAGAGTTAGATCTGAGGGGTGAGGAGTCTCAAAAAACGGAAGTGGTCATGAAGGAACTCCACAACCTCTGACATTCATGGTGGGACTTTAGGACACAGCCATACACAGTATGCCTGTACCAGATTGGCATCTAAAACATGAGTCAGAATTTGAGGTCTGAATCCTCTGAAGCCTCATCAGTGTATAATAGATCCGGTGCAGAAATCTGTATTGGATTAAAAAATCCCTAGCACTCTCGCACTTTCACTTCCCTTCACTCCTCTGTCAGATCTGGAATATCACTACTTCATCCTGAAAAGGCTCTATGAAAAGGTCTAGGCCCTGCGGATTGTAGGAGGGCATATATTTGTGTAAGGGGTTTAAGAAAGTCTGGGGTACCGAGGAGACCCTAGAGAAGCCAAACACGGGGGCCACAGGGCCAAATTGAGCTACACAAGCATGGCGCAACTGGAGATAATGAAAAAAGGAAGTCCTTGGAACCCTATGACGATGCTCAAGATTGGAGAAGGATACAAAACCAGTATCAGCAGAGTAAAGGTGACCCAAAAATGAAATCCCAGACCATAGCACCACCCCCAGAAAGAACTCTAAATGTGACAGATATTGATTAGACCACAATGGCGTTCTAGATGAGTATATGGAAGCGTCAGAAACCTGAAGTATAAGATGTGCAATTTTCCAGACCCGAGCAACAGTTTGGAGCGGAAAAGTCACCAAGCAAGATGACTTGTATCTGTAAAATAAGTTGGTAAGATTCTCATAAGAGTTCATGAGTGCTCCTGCCAGTGCAGTGGCGGCGGTGCCTATGTCTAAATCGATCCACCAATGGGCATATTCTAATTGAGAGGCCAGGTAATAAAAATAAAGATATGGCACAAACATCCCACCCAAATACGTGCAAGCCTAAATCTTGGTGTGCCGCCATGCCAGTAAAAGGAGCGCAAGATGCCATCTAGATGTCTAATACACTTTTTAGGTACTAATAACGGGCAGGCATGAAACAAATAGAGGAATTTAGGGAGAAAGATCATCTTAAACAGATTAATTCTGCCATATACGGTTAAAGGGAGAGGGTGCCAGTAGTTTTATTGCTACTCAGTGGAAGCTATCAGTGGGTCCAAATTGAGTAAAGAGTAGTCCAATAAATTAAGAGACTAAAACCCCAAGCTATTTAAATTGAGTGGCTACCTGCAGGGGAACAGGGAGTGTTTGCCGGGAACATTACCGATGGAAGAGGGGGGACATAACTGATTTGGAACAATTCACAAGTAACCCTGAAAATGTACCAAAAATCTCAATAAGATCCAATAAAGAAGCCAGGGAAGGACCGTCGGCCGCCAGATAAACTAGGGTATCAGCATACAAGGACACCTTTTCAATCAGGGAACCTCTAGGAATGTCCTGTATAGTGGAACACTGGCGGATAGTCAGCACAAGGGGTTCAATAGCATGGGCAAATAAAAGTCGGGATAAGGGACAGACTTTGCGAGTACCACGCCCGAGGGGGAAGAAATCTGAGAAATCAAGATTCGTTCTAACTCGAGCAGAAGGAAACTCATATAGCAGATGGATGAAGGCAATATCTAGGGCCAAAAGTTCAACACAGAAGTATCCAAAGGTATTGCTATTTAATAAAATCAAAGGCCTTACAAGTATCAAGAGAGAGAGAATAAATCCTGGAGAAGGGTCATGATGTTGCCGTAGCAATATTAAGAAATAATCTTTGCATGTTAATGTTAGTGCCCTTCCCAAGCATAAAGCCGGTTTGGTCTGGATGCATGAGAGGCTGGATGACCCTATTCAATCTTGTGGCAAGTATCTAAGCAAGAATTTTAATATGAGTTAAGAGGGGAAATGGGATGGTAAGAATCGGATCCTTCCCTTGTTTCAGCAGCACAACAATGAGTGCTCCTTGCATAGAGGCAAGCGGGACAACCCGATCCAAGGCAGCAGAGTAAAGTTTCAGAACTCTGGGCACAAGAACATCAGTTTTATACAAATCACCAACTAAGCCTTCAAGACCTGGAGACTTGCCAGAGAATAAGGATTATATAACATTTTCATTATCACCTTCAGTGATCGGGGCATCCAATTCAGAGGCCTGAGCAGTAAAAGAAGTTACTTAGGAACTTCATCTAGTAAAACCCTAATCTAAAGACAAAAAAACAAAAAACTATCCAGGATATATCAAGCACTCATATGGGTATAATATAAAAATATATATTTTTATTAAATAGTAGAAGAAGAAAATCAATTTACGGAACCAATTCCCATGAAAAATACCAAAAAAATATATAAAGAAAACACAATTAAAAAACTACCTGGCCAGGAAATACATTATTTAGAACACAAGAAAACATTGGTATTATAAATAATAACAATTCATGAAAATGTAACCAGTGGATGTAATTACCGGACAAATTATGGAAACAAGGTCACAAATTTGAGAAGTCCCCCGTTGCGTACAGTTGAATAATAATGTAGTCACTCAAAAGAATTATATCATCGTATACATAGAAAACATATGCAATGCATAGGTAAGGAAATACATATACCACCCTTTTAGAACCAGAAGAACGTAAGCACATTAAACCTGTCAGTCATGCTTGAGGGTTTAAAGAGTAGAAGAGCCAAGTTACAGCCAACAAGCAGGGATTGAAAATGAGCATATAGGTAATCCATATTATATTAAATATACTCATCTGGTTGTGATCAGTCCAGGGTCCATCTTTTAACACTCTCAAAACTTGCTGTGACTACGAGAAGATATCAATCTTCAATAGGGTTTCCTGACCCATGGCAAGGCTCCCAGTTGTTTAACCCCTTTAGGACACAGCCTGTTTTGGCCTTGTGGACACAGCCTATTTTTTCAAATCTGACATGTGTCACTTTATGTGGTAATAACTCCGGAATGCTTTTGCCTATGCTAGCGATTCTGAGATTGTTTTCTCGTGACATATTGTACTTTATGTTAGTGAAAAAATTTGGTCGATAAATTCAATATTTATTTGTGAATAACTTAAAAATTTGCAAAAATTTGCAAAAATTAGCATTTTTCTAAATTTAAATGTATGTGCTTGTGAAACAGATAGTAATACCACACAAAATAGTTACTAGTTAACATCCCCTATATGTCTACTTTATGTTTGCATCATTTTTTTTGACGTACTTTTATTTTTCTAGGACGTTACGAGGCTTAGAACTTTAGCAGCAATTTCTCATATTTTCAATAAAATTTCAAAAGGCTATTTTTTCAGGGACCAGTTCAGTTCTGAAGTGGCTTTGAGGGCCTTATATATTAGAAAGTCCCCATAAATCACCCCATTTTGAAAACTGTACCCCTCAAGGTATTCAAAACCACATTCAGAAAATATTTTAACCCTTTAGGCATTTCACAGAAATTAAGGCAAAGTAGAGGTGAAATTTACAAATTTCATTTTTTTTGCCGAAATTCATTTGTAATAAAAAAAAATCTGTAACACAGAAGGTTTTACCAGGGAAACGCAACTCAATATTTATTGCCCAGATTCTGCAGATTTTAGAAATATCCAACATGTGGCCCTAGTGTCCTAATGGACTGAAACACAGGCCTCAGAAGCAAAGGACCACCTAGTGGATTTCGGGGCCTCCTTTTTTTAGGAATATATTTTAGGCACCATGTCAGGTTTGAGGAGGTCTTGTGGTACCTAAACAGCCGAAACCCCCCCAAAGTGACCCCATTTTGGAAACTACACCCCTCAAGGCATTTTTCTAGGGGTATAGTTAGCATATTGACCCCACAGTTTTTTTGCAGAATTTAGTGGAATTAGTCTGTGAAGATGAAAATCACCTATTTTTCTGTGGAAACATAGAATTTTTTCATTTTTACAAGGAATAAAGGAGAAAAAGCACCCCAAAATTTGTAAAGCAATTTCTCCCGATTACGGCAATACCCCATATGTGGTCGTAAACTGATGTTTGGACCCACAGCAAGGCTCAGAAGGGAGGGAGCGCCTTTTGGATTTTGGAGCGCAGATTTTGCTGGATTGGTTTTCAGTGCCATGTCGGGTTTGCAACGCCCCGGAGGGACCAAAACAGTGGAAACCCCCCAAAAGTCACCCTATTTTGGAATCTACACCCCTCAAGGAATTTTTCTAGGGGTATAGTGAGCATTTTGGCCCCTCAGGATCTTTTTTAGAGCTAGGGTGACCAAAAAACAGCGATTTTGGCGCTTTAAATTCTTTATTTATTACAACGTTCACCGTGCGCAATAAATTAAGTTTTACTTTATTCTGCCGGTCGGTACGATTACGCCGATACCATATGTGTATAGTTTTTTTTACGTTTTTCAGCGTTTGCACAATAAAATTAAGTTTCTATAAAATAATTTATTTTCTGAGACACGTTATTCTGAGCCGTAACTTTTTTATTTTTTCGTCAAAAAAGCTGTGGGAGGTCTTGTTTTTTGCGGGACGGGTTGTAGTTTTTATTGGTACCATTTTGGGGTAAATGCGACTTTTTGATCACTTTTTATTCTATATCTTGGGAGGGGTGGTGACCAAAAAATAGCGATGCTGACAGTTTTCAGTTTATTTTGTTTGCGGCGTTCACCGTGCGGAAAAATTAACATTATAGTTTCATAGATTGGGTCGTTACGAACGCGGCGATACCAAATATGTGTACTTTTTTTTAACGTTTTCATTTTTTCCCTATAATAAATGACTTATTATAGGAAAACAAAACCTTTTATTTTTACACTTTTATAAAACATTTTTATTAACTTTTTTTTTACTTTTTACACTTTATATTTTTGTTTATTAACTTTTCTTTTACTTTTTACACTTTCTTTTTTTGACCTGCAGCTCTGATCGCTGCTAGAATACATTACACTACCTAGGTAGTGTAATGTATTCCAACTGTCACTGTGACGTCACAGTCACTCTGACAGTTGGTCTACGAGGATCAGCAGAGGCTGATCCTCATAGGCTGACATACATGGCAGACCTGGGGGCCGTTGTCTGGCCCCCGGGTGCCATCACAAGCATCAGAAGCCCCCACGATTGCATGGGGGCTTCTGATGCGATACAAACCCGCTACATGCGGAGATCGCAATCGAGCCCCTCATGTAACGGGTTAATTGCCGAAATCAGCGGCGATGAGCCGCTGATCGGCAACACTGGAGAGTGTCAGCTGTCGGGGACAGCTGATCTCCAAGTTCCCGATGCACACTGTCGCCGACAGTGTGCATCGGGAACGGCACAGTGACTTTCTGTCACTCTGACAGGAAGCCTATCAGGACCAGCCGAAGGTTGGTCCTGATGGGCTTCTGTCCATGGCAGACCCGGAAGCCATTGTTTGGCTTCCGTTTTGCCATACTAACTATCGGCAGACCCCGCGATTTCGGACGGGGGTCTGCCGATATGTTAGAAGCCCCTAAAATTCGGCGATTGCACCCGATCGCCGAATTTAAGGGGTTAATGCGCCGAAATCAGCGGCAAAGGACCGCTGGCCGGCAAGAGGGGAGTGTCAGCTGTCGGCGACAGCTGACCTCCTGGTTCCCGGTGCACACTGTCGCCGACAGTGTGCACCGGGATTAACTCAGTAACTGTACGTCCTCAGTGCGGATAGGGGTTAAGGAGTAAATCTCCCTCCTCAGCTCAACTCCGTAACGAGGTGGATCAACTCCGGTGCTCAAGATACAGGTGGGTGGGATTTTAATTACTGCATGCATGCAAGTCCGGTACCTCAAAGTATGGAGCCACGGGTTAATACCCTTCAAGTAATGGTTCCTCAAGTCTGTATCAAAAGATCTTTTCCCCTCAGGTTCAAAGGCAGAGTGTGTATCGTGAGGGCCGGTAGTTGCTTGACTCTAACAAACCAAGCGTGGTGTGTGGCATGGCGCTACAAGCAGCCACGTTAGAGGTAAATGGTATGATGACGATTCTCACCACCGTGCAAAAAGTATTACGCGTTTCATCCCAGATGGGACTTCATCAGAGACAGTGAAACATATTCACAGAAGTACCTATATTTATATCATAGGCATTTAAAGGTACATTGCCTGTGTTAAATATCCCATTTAGTTACATACCAAATAATATTCGGATTATGTAAACATTTGAACTGAATTAAAATAGGTGTACAATGCACAAATCTTAATGGGAAAAAAAAGACTATTGTTTATCAAATAAGGCACATTATAGTCCTCATTCTTTGCACATAAATTTAGATAGCAATACAAAAAATTGTTTCCATAGAGGGAGGTATCACTCTCCCAAAGAAAAAAAAATTGAAAAAAATGATTATATTTTTTAATTTTTGTAGATCTTTCAAAGATCTTCATTCCTGTCTGGGGAGGTTGTCCGCAACCAGGAAGGAAGACCAGCCAAGGTCATCCAAATCTCTATTCATAGCTTCCATAAAAGTCTGGCTCCATACTTTGAGGTACCGGACTTGCATGCATGTCATTTACCATTCCAAAACGTGTCTCCCTCCCAACCAATTTGAAATTCATAAGGACTTATATCTATTTGTGAGAAAGATACTTTTAAGATTATGGCACGAGGATGGGAGGGAGACACGTGAAAGAATGGTAAATGACACAGACTTGACCTTATCTGATATGGGGACCTTGGCCGACCTGGAAGACCTTTTGAGAGAGGGACACATAGGGATGTGGATTTACACACTAGGTACTTTATCCCCCAGAGGTCTAAACAAAGAGTTTAAGTTTAATATGTTCCTTTGAAATACTTGGATTCTTGTTCTTTATACTTGATCCTCCCTTTTCTTCAAATGTGCTATTTCGTATCTGAGCTATCTTGGAGGGTGGGGACCCGGTCGATGGCCCAAAAAATATTTTTGGCACTTGACCTGCTCCCTGCCCTCTAAGGTAGTTCATTATAATAATTAATAGGAAGAATTTTTTGTTCATTAAATCACCCTTGAAACTGTATTAATGTATGGGTGGGAGGATCTTATATCAGCTGGATTGGCCGTATACCAGCGATCGAGTGGTCTTGCATCCCCCCATCCTTATACGTATCTGATAAATGATACTCTTCATGGGTTTAAATAATAAAAATGAGACTTGATCTGTCCTTTCTTTGGTCCTGGTGCCGTATGAGGTACCCTCTTATTCTCATTTAGACGTTCTGCATTGGTTGCGGGTCTTACTGTGGAGGGTGGGGACCCGGCCGATGACCTTATTAGGTGCTTGGCTGACTCCCTGCCCTCTATGACTGACCCAAGCAACCATGTCCAGATATATACAAAATTTGTATCATGATATAATTCTCTTCTTTTTTTGTGATCTTTTTTGTTTTTCTTTTGCTTCAATAGTTATTTAATTTATTCATTTTCCTTACTGATATCTATTTCAAATTCTTTCTGGTCATTTATTCTTCTTTTACTTTTCTTTATTTATTTTTTCATTATTTTTATTTATTGTGATTTTTTCTTTATATTTAATTAATATTTTTTTTATTCTTATTATTTTTTAATTATTTATTATTACATTTTTTATATTTATTTTTGTTTTATTTAATTTTTATTTATTTTTTATTTTTTATTATTTCTTACTTTTACATTTATTATTTTTCATTTTTTTTCAATTCTTTTTTCTTTGGGAGAGTGATGGAATACAATTTTTTGTATTGTTATCTAAATATATGTGCAAAGAAATGAGGACTATGATATGCCTTATTTGCTAAACAATAGTCTTGGTCATATTAATTAGCAAAAGATTATATAACAATTCTTTTTTTGATAATGATTGTTTTTCTTTCTTCATTAAGATTTGTGCATTGTAACTGTAAAGGATCTGCCAGGCTCAACTTCTGTGTATACGCCCATAGGTAATCAGTCTGCACCTAAGTCTATGTCTCTGAGACTGACTCCAGCTTCCACCACTCAGGCTGGCAGGCTTAGGAGTGGGAGAGCCTATCGCAGCCTGGCCAGACGGAGCTAGCTCCCGCCCTCTGTCTATTTATACCTGCCTTTCCTGTTCCTCCTTTGCTTGTGATTCTTCTCGTGTGGTTTCCTGGCCCAGCTACAGCTTCTAACTATTTGATCCTGCTCCATACTGACCCTGGCTTACTGACTACTCTCCTGCTCTGCGTTTGGTACCTCGTACACTCCTGGTTTGACTCGGCTCGTTCACCACTCTTGTTGCTCACGGTGTTGCCGTGGGCAACTGCCCCATTTCCCTTAGCTTTGTGTACCCTTATCTGTTTGTCTCGTGCACTTACTGAGCGTAGGGACCGCCGCCCAGTTGTACCCCGTCGCCTAGGGCGGGTCGTTGAAAGTAGGCAGGGACAGAGTGGCGGGTAGATTAGGGCTCACTTGTCCGTTTCCCTACCCCCATCATTACATAATCACAAGCCCATATACCTAGTCTACCCTGGTCCCTGACTCTACTATGGACCTCCTTGAGATCCTGGCCCAGCAAATGCAGGGTCTCTCCCTACAGGTCCAGGCTCTGGCTCAGAGGGTCAACCAGCCTGACGCTACCATGGTAGTGCCCCTCACCTCACCTCTTGAACCCCACCTCAAGTTGCCTGACCGGTTCTCAGGGGACCGGAGGACTTTTCTCTCCTTTCGGGAGAGTTGTAGGCTCTACTTTTGCTTAAAGCCTCACTCCTCAGGTTCTGAGAGCCAGCGGGTGGGTATAATTATGTCCCGGCTCCAGGAAGGGCCCCAAGAGTGGGCCTTCTCCTTGGCTCCTGACGCCCCTGAACTTTCCTCCGTTGATCGTTTCTTTTCTGCTCTCGGACTCATTTATGACGAGACTGACAGGACTGCCTTTGCCGAGAGTCAGCTGGTGACCTTACGTCAGGGTAAGAGACCTGCTGAGGAGTATTGTTCTGACTTTAGGAAGTGGTGCATAGCTTCTCGGTGGAATGACCCTGCGTTAAGGTGCCAGCTTAGGTTGGGTCTGTCGAACGCCCTGAAAGACCTGCTAGTTAGCTATCCCTCTTCTGACTCCCTAGACCAGGTTATGGCTTTAGCGGTACGACTTGACCGACGTCTCAGGGAACGACAACTTGAACGTTCTTGTGTTTTCCCCTCTGACTCCCCCATGATGCCTCCCGAGGTCCCGTTGCTTCGCTCTTCCACGGAAGACTCGGAGGTACCTATGCAACTCGGGGCCTCCGTGTCCCCCCGACAACGTAGAGAGTTCCGCAGGAAGAATGGTCTCTGCTTCTATTGTGGGGATGACAAGCATCAAGTGAACACCTGTCCTAGGCGTAAGAATAAGCAGCCGAAAAACTTCTGCGCCTAAGTGATCATCGGGGAGGTCACTTGGGCGCACAGGTATTTCCCGTAAATATGAAACGTAATAAAATCTTGCTTCCCTTTCAGGTCTCTTTTGGTGGTAGGTCTGCTACCGCCAGTGCCTTCGTGGATTCAGGGTCTTCTGCTAATATCATGTCTGTGGAATTTGCTATGTCTCTACCTATGCCTTTGATTGATTTGCCTAAACCTGTCCCGGTAGTGGGTATTGACTCCACTCCTCTTGCTAATGGTTATTTTACACAGCATACCCCTGTTTTTGAACTCCTTGTTGGCTCCATGCATTTGGAGCAGTGCTCTGTACTGTTGATGCAGGGATTATCGTCCGATTTGGTTTTAGGCCTTCCCTGGTTGCAGTTGCATAATCCCACGTTTGACTGGAATTACTGGGGAGCTTACCAAATGGGGTAATGAATGCTTGACGTCATGTTTTGCTGTTAATTCTATTTCTCCCCCTGAGCAGGTGAACACGCTACCTGAGTTTGTTCAGGACTTCGCTGATGTTTTCTCTAAGGAGGCCTCCGATGTGTTACCTCCTCATAGAGAATACGATTGCGCTATCAAATTGGTACCAGGAGCTAAGCTCCCTAAGGGTAGGATATTTAATCTTTCTTGTCCCGAACGTGAAGCCATGAGAGAGTATATCCAGGAATGCCTGGCCAAGGGTTACATTGACCCCTCTACTTCTCCGGTAGGTGCTGGCGTCTTCTTCGTAGGGAAGAAGGATGGTGGTCTTAGGCCATGCATTGACTACCGTAACTTGAATAAGGTCACTGTAAGAAACCAGTATCCCCTTCCTTTGATTCCTGATCTCTTTAATCTGGTTCAGGGGGCCCAATGGTTCTCTAAGTTTGATCTACGGGGGGCGTATAACCTTATCCGCATCAAAGAGGGGGATGAGTGGAAGACTGCGTTTAACACACCCGAAGGTCATTTCGAATACCTCGTCATGCCCTTTGGGTTGTGTAATGCTCCCGCGGTCTTCCAGAATTTCATAAATGAGATTTTAAGAGATTACCTGGGGGTATTTCTTGTTGTCTACCTTGATGACATACTGGTGTTTTCCAAGGACTTGTCCTCCCACATTGAGCATGTCAGGAAGGTGCTCCAGGTCCTTCGGGAAAACAAACTGTTTGCGAAAACCGAAAAATGTGTGTTTGGGGTACCATTTTTGGGTCAAATCCTCACTCCTCATGAATTCCGCATGGACCCTGCCAAGGTCCAGGCTGTGGCGGAATGGGTCCAACCTGCCTCCCAGAAGGTGATACAGTGTTTCTTGGGCTTCGCTAATTATTACAGGAGATTTATTGCTAACTTCTCGGTCATCGCTAAGCCTCTTACGAACCTCACTCGCAAAGGTGCTGATCTCCTCCACTGGCCTCCTGAGGCTGTCCAGGCTTTTGAGGTCCTTAAGAAGTGCTTTATCTCGGCCCCGGTGCTGGTTCAGCGCAACCAAATGGAGCCATTTATCGTGGAAGTTGACGCATCCGAGGTGGGAGTGGGGGCTGTCTTGTCCCAGGGTACCAGGTCCCTCACGCATCTCCGTCCCTGTGCCTACTTCTCCAGGAAGTTTTCGCCCACTGAGAGTAACTATGATATTGGCAACCGCGAACTCTTAGCCATTAAATGGGCATTTGAAGAGTGGCGCCACTTCCTGGAGGGGGCTAGGCACCAGGTAATGGTCCTTACCGACTACAAGAATCTGGTTTTCCTAGAATCTGCCCGGAGGCTAAACCCGAGACAAGCTCGATGGGCGCTATTTTTTACCAGATTCAACTTTTTGGTTACCTATAGGGCTGGGTCTAAAAATATTAAAGCCGATGCACTGTCGCGTAGCTTCATGGCCAGCCCTCCTTCGGAGGAAGATCCTGCTTGTATTTTGCCTCCTGGTATAATCATTTCTTCTATTGATTCTGATTTAGTCTCTGAAATTGCGGCTGATCAAGGTTCAGCTCCCGGGAACCTTCCTGAGGACAAGCTGTTTGTTCCCCTGCAATTCCGGCTAAGAGTACTTAGGGAAAATCATGATTCCGCACTATCTGGTCATCCAGGCGTCCTGGGTACCAAACACCTCATTGCCAGAAACTATTGGTGGCCTGGGTTGCCTAAAGACATTAAGGCCTACGTCGCCGCTTGTGAGGTTTGTGCTAGGTCCAAGACTCCCAGGTCCCGACCATCGGGCTTACTACGTTCTTTGCCCATTCCCCAAAGACCTTGGACCCATATCTTCATGGATTTTATCACCGATTTGCCAACATCTCAAGGCAAGTCGGTGGTGTGGGTTGTAGTAGACCGCTTCAGTAAGATGTGCCACTTTGTGCCCCTCAAGAAACTACCGAATGCCAAGACGTTAGCTACCTTGTTTGTCAAACACATCCTGCGTCTCCATGGGGTCCCTGTCAATATTGTTTCGGACAGAGGGGTACAATTTGTTTCATTGTTTTGGAGAGCCTTCTGTAAAAAGTTGGAGATTGATCTGTACTTCTCCTCTGCCTTCCATCCTGAAACTAATGGCCAAACTGAGAGGACTAATCAATCTCTAGAACAATATTTAAGGTGTTTTATCTCTGACTGTCAATATGATTGGGTCTCATTCATTCCCCTCACCGAATTTTCCCTTAATAACCGGGTCAGTAACTCGTCAGGGGTCTCCCCCTTTTTCTGTAATTTTGGGTTTAATCCACGGTTCTCCTCCGTTTCACCTGGTAGTTCCAACAATCCCGAGGTAGAGGTCGTTCATCGGGAACTGTGCACAGTCTGGGCCCAGGTTCAGAAGAACCTAGAGGCGTCCCAGAGCGTACAAAAAACTCAGGCTGATAGAAGACGTTCTGCTAACCCCTTGTTTATGGTCGGGGATCTGGTGTGGTTATCGTCTAGGAACTTGCGCCTTAGGGTTCCGTCCAAGAAGTTTGCTCCCCGGTTTATTGGGCCGTATAAGGTCATTGAAGTCCTCAATCCTGTCTCCTTCTGACTGGAGCTGCCCCCATCTTTTCGAATACACGACGTGTTTCATGCCTCCCTCCTTAAACGCTGCTCCCCGTCCTTGGCTCCCTCGAGGAAACCTCCTGTTCCCGTTCTCACCCCGGAGCTGGTGGAATTCGAGCTGGCCAAGATTGTGGACAGCAAGATGGTCCAAGGCTCCCTCCAGTACCTGGTCCATTGGAGAGGATACGGGCCTGAGGAGAGGACTTGGGTACCCGCCCGGGATGTTCACGCTGGGGTATTGGTCAGGAAGTTCCACCTTCGTTTCCCCAAAAACCAGGTCCACTTAGAAAGGGTCCGGTGGCCCCTCATAAAAGGGTTGGTACTGTAAAGGATCTGCCAGGCTCAACTTCTGTGTATACGCCCATAGGTAATCAGTCTGCACCTGAGTCTATGTCTCTGAGACTGACTCCAGCTTCCACCACTCAGGCTGGCAGGCTTAGGAGTGGGAGAGCCTATCGCAGCCTGGCCAGACGGAGCTAGCTCCCGCCCTCTGTCTATTTATACCTGCCTTTCCTGTTCCTCCTTTGCTTGTGATTCTTCTCGTGTGGTTTCCTGGCCCAGCTACAGCTTCTAACTATTTGATCCTGCTCCATACTGACCCTGGCTTACTGACTACTCTCCTGCTCTGCGTTTGGTACCTCGTACACTCCTGGTTTGACTCGGCTCGTTCACCACTCTTTTTGCTCACGGTGTTGCCGTGGGCAACTGCCCCATTTCCCTTAGCTTTGTGTACCCTTGTCTGTTTGTCTCGTGCACTTACTGAGCGTAGGGACCGCCGCCCAGTTGTACCCCGTCGCCTAGGGCGGGTCGTTGCAAGTAGGCAGGGACAGAGTGGCGGGTAGATTAGGGCTCACTTGTCCGTTTCCCTACCCCCATCATTACAGTACACCTATTTTAATTGAGTTCAAATGTTTAAATAATCCTAATATTATTTGGTATAGTACTAATTGGGATATTTAACACAGGCAACATACCTTTAAATGCCTATGATATAAATATAGGTACTTCTGTGAATATGTTTCACTGTCTGTGATGAAGTCCCAGCTGGGATTAAACGCGTAAGACGTTTTGCACGGTGGTGAGAGACGTCATCACACCGTTTACCGCTGACGTGGTTGCTTGTAGCGCCATGCCACAAACCACGCTTGGCTTGTTAGAGTCAAGCAGCTACCGGCCCTCACGATACACACTCTACCTTTGAACCTGAGGGGAAAAGATCTTTTGATATGGACAAGGAACGAGGAACCATTACTTGAAGGGTATTAACTCGTGACTCCATACTTTGAGGTACCGGACTTGCATGCATGCAGTAATTAAAATCCCATCCACCTGTATTTTGAGCACCGGAGATGATCCACCTCGTTTCGGAGTTGAGGTGAGGAGGGAGATTTACTCCTTAAACAACTGGGAGCCTTGCCATGGGTGAGGAAACCCTATTGAAGATCGATATCTTCTCGTAGTCACAGGAAGTTTTGAGAGTGTTAACAGATGGACCCTGGACTGATCACAACCAGATGAGTATATTTAATCTAATCTGGATTACCTATACGCTCATTTTCAATCCCTGCTTGCTGGCTGTAACTTGGCTCTTCTACCCATTTAGCCCACAAGCATGACTGACAGGTTCAGTGTGCTTACGTTCTTCTGGTTTTAACTCCTTCCTGACCGCCCACTGTCTTTTGACATCAGGCGGTGCAGGTGCTTAGTCTGCAACGACGTCTTTTGGCGTCGCTGTAGGAGAGGCTGATGAGCTCTCATCCTCTAAGCAGGAGCTGTAACTTACAGCTCCTGATCTTAGAGGAGTCTCCTGAACACAGCTGAGGTCGAAAAGCATTCGGACCCCAGCTGTTTAACCCTTTGATTACCGCGGTCCGTGACCGCGGCATGATCAAAGGGAATTCCCCTCTTTGATTGCATCACCTGGATTCCGGTGATGCGATCAAACAATGGGGAATCCCTCTGCAGTCAGCCCTGGGGACCTACAAAGGACCCCAGGGCTGTCTGTTCCATTTGCCTGCTGTTCGGGCACACTATGTGCTGCCCTAACATAAGCCTGTGTCATAGTGACACAGTGTAATGTATTAGCATACAGGAGTATGCTAATACATTACAAGTAAAAAAAAAAGTTACAAATAAAGTTATCCCTTGATGGGATTAAAAAAAAAAAGTAACAAAAAAAAGAAATAAATAAAAAAAGTCCAAAAAAGAGTCTTTATTTTGCATAAAATTCATTTTATTGCCCCTACACTAAATAAAAACAAAAAACCTGCACATATTAGGTATCTACACGACCATAATGACCTGAAGAATTAATCGAATGGGTTATTTAGCGTGAAACATGAACGGGATAAAAAATAAACAAGAAAAACTATACCGAGAATCGCATTTTCCTATATTCACTCTGTAAAAAAAGTTTTTTTTACCCTCAAACTGTGGGAAAAAAAAAATACCATTTCTCTTGCACTAAACAAGGCCTCATACATCCACGTCAGTGAAAAAATAAAAAAGTTATGGCTGCTGAAAGGCAGAGAGGCAAAAACCGAAAAATTTAGCTGTTCATTAAAGGGAATGTGTTGCCAGCAAAACATGTTTTTTTTTTTAAATTAAACATTTAGTGTGTAGGTGATTAAACATTGTTCAAATTTTTTTTATTTTTTTCACGAGTCAGGAAATATTATAAATTAGATTCTAATTTATAATATTTCCCATTGCTGGTCACTAGATGGAGCTATTCCCAAAATTGCAGCATTGCATTTGGTAAAGCAACCACTTTGCTTTTTGCTGCAAAATTGGGAAAAAAGCACTCGCTCTAGTGAGCTCTGAGAATCCCCCCCTCCTTTATCCTGGCTAGCCTCCTACACTGTGTGTCGCCATTTTTTGAGCTAACACACAGTGTAGTAGGTTTACATACAGTAGTAAACACACACAAACACGAACCTACATAGAAATCGCTTACCTGCTCCTGCCGCCGCGGCTCCCTCCGGCCTGTCCGCTCCGTCTGCTGCCGCTGGTCCAAGTGCACAAGTCCGGAAGCCGCGACCGGAAGTAGTAATCTTACTGTCCGGCCGCGACTTCCAGTCCACAGGAAAATGGCGCCAGACGGCGCACATTTCAAATTGGACTGTGTGGGAGCGGCGCATGCGCAGTTCCCACACAGACGGCGTACACAGAAGTGGATGGGACGGGTCCCGTTCGCAGTCCCTATGGGACTGTGGCTGCCGTATTCCATGTCTGTATGTGTCGTTAATCGACACATACAGAAATGGAAAAAAAAATGGCAGCCCCCATAGGGAAGAAAAAGTGAAAAAATAGAAAAAAGTAACACACAAACACACAAATAAATAAAAACGTTTTTAATAAAACACTAACATTAAACTGACATGAATTTTTTTTTTGTGATGACACTGTTCCTTTAAGGTCTTTTCAGGCCGGGTTATTAAGGGATTAAAAGGGTGGTATATGTATTTCCTTACCTATGCATTTCATATGTTTTCTCTGTATATGATGATATAATTCTTTTGAGTGACTACATTATTATTCAACTGTACGCAACGGGGGACTTCTCAAATTTGTGACCTTGTTTCCATAATTTGTCCGGTAACTACATCAACTGGTTACATTTTCATGAATTGTTATTATTTATAATACCAATGTTTTCTTGTGTTCTAAATAATGTATTTCCTGGCCATGTAGTTTTTTAATTGTGTTTCCTTTATATATTTTTTTGGTATTTTTCATGGGAATTGGTTCCGTAAATTGATTTTCTTCTTCTACTATTTAATAAAATTAAATATTTTTATATTATACCCATATGAGTGCTTGATATATCCTGGATAGTTTTTTGCTTTTTTTGTCTTTAGTTTTAATTACTAGGATGGCACCGTGTGGCATTAGGGCCACAAAATCTTTTGGGTTATTGGATATCTAATCCTTTTCTCTGCAGTAAAACCCTAATCAGCTGAGAGTGGACACAACACTTTAGGTGTAGTACACATGCTGCCTTTCTAGCAGACAACAGACAAGATAGAGGCACATGGGCGTTCACAGTGTAACAAATTTGCCAACTATTTACCATTTTTATCCCCGTATTCAAACATTGACGCCTCAGCAGACAACATAAGTTTTTTAGTTTGTTCTTTAGTAAGAAACACCCTCTGTGCGTGCGCCCATTTACTCTTGGAAGTAGGTTGGGGATTTGCAATATACTCCTGCTTGGCTCTCTGCACATCCTTTAGTAGCAAAGCCTCCCTGTCTCTATGTATACATCTCTGCCCCACCACCCCTGCCATGAAAGCTACTCTAATAGTGGCCTTTTAAGCATCCCATTTAATTAGGGGATCCGTGTGAAGGGAGTTCAATGCCCAGAAGCCTTCATGGGTATTGGAGACCACCGCAGACACCACAGGTGAGGTTAACCAGGCAGGATGAAGCCTCCAAACCCTAGAGCCAGACGGAGGCCCAGCTAGAAATATTAAAATAAGGACAGAATGATCTGATATTCCCTTAGGAGTAAAGACAATAGAAGAAATTGGCGGTAACAGGTCTTGGGAGGCAAACGCTAAATAAATTCTGGAAAACGTATGTTTTGTGGAGTAGTATGTATACTTTCTATTCACAGGGAATTTCTACATACATCTGTAAGATTGAGTGCTAAAGGAGTTAAGATATGCAGAGGCCGCGTCAGGATCTACCGTACGATGCATAGAGGCATCATGAACCACATTAAAATCCCCAACACAAAGGATCGGGCCCACAAAGGACTCAGGCTACTTGCTACACGTCAATAGGAAGACTTTTTGCAAACAGGAGAAGCACCCCACCGGAGTAGTTGGAGTACGTAGAGTGATAACCCTGTGCAAGTAACGCACGCTTAAGGGCCAACATATTTTATCCTGTCAAATGGGACTCTTACATTTGGAGTTTAACCATTGTGCACATTCCATTAGCACCTTAATGGGCGCCATAACTAAAATATATATTATAGCCGGAGACCATCTATCACCAAAGAAGAGAAGGGAGGCAGGGACTGG
The DNA here is from genome assembly GCF_050947455.1 of Rhinoderma darwinii. NCBI lineage: Eukaryota > Metazoa > Chordata > Amphibia > Anura > Rhinodermatidae > Rhinoderma > Rhinoderma darwinii. The sequence goes on from NC_134693.1 coordinate 57,430,211, forward strand.
AGTGCACACATACACACACACACACACATAGATAGTTCCCCGCTGAAAAAAAACATGTCAAGCACTTAAACTGGATAAGTGCAAACCTATACCCACTTACTAGTGGACAGAAGAACAGTGGTCCCAGACTAATCTACTAACGATCACATTTGTATAGTCCCGAGACCTGACCCTAAGAAGGGAAAGAATGAGGAACATGTTTGGTAAAACTTCATAAATCTGAATAAACTTCATAGTGAAAGAAAATAATCCCTGAGTAACTGACTGAGTAGAGCAGCTAAATAATTTAAAATATCACAAGGCAGGGCAACAAAAGTCTCAAGCAGGTGGAACAACACCACCAGTTATCTGAGGTGCAGCTTCCAGCCAGGGTCTCAACAGGGATCGTGAAAAATCCGGTGGTAGAGCCATCTACAACTCTCAATTTGGCTGGGTATAACATGGCATATTTGTAACCCTTCTCCCTTAGTTTCTTGTGGTTTTCCGTGAATTTGATGCCCTGCTTCTGTATGAAAAAAGAGAATAGATTCGGAGTATGTATAAAATATAACTTTTACTATATTTTTTTTAAGAACATTTATGAAGTAAAAAAACATATATACATAGAGATTTCATATCTCAATTATACATGCATTTTTTCATGATATGTATTTCCATGAAATTTTTTAAGACAGCAAATTGTCCACCTCTGTAAGGGTTATTAATCTGTATTATTTATCTTCTCTAGAGGTTTCACTAACATTTGTTATTTAATTTGTCTTGCATAAATGACATTTAGAAGTAATATGGAGATTTAGGGACTGTTGCCCTCCTACCCTTTTTTTTTGTGTTAATAGTCCTCCATCAATTCTGTCAAATGCCAAGAGAGTGGAAAACCTCTTTTCAATGAAAAATAGTGAATGAATGTCCTTCCAACGCGTGTCCCCTTGACCAAACGATTCCTCAGAGGAGATAGGTCAACAGAGCACCTTTATCCAGATTCAGTGGATGCTGCTAAAAGATTATTATGGCTGTCTGTTTTTCAAAGGAAGCTTTCCAGTGGAAGCATGCATGCAGTGGTAAGAAATCAACCTTCCCATTTGGGAAATCAACGCCTGTTCCTGGCGTCTGACGTCACTATACTGAAGGATTCCCCGTCCTATTTATATCTGGTAACCCCCCCTTCTAATTCTCTCCTTTCCTCCCCGCACACACCTCCCTGTGACGTTTGGGGGCGTGTGCTGGGCAGGGGGTGATGACTCACCGCGCGTCCGCAGCCCCACCGGCAACAGACTAAGTCCGAGTGCCAGCAAAGACTGCGATCGCACCGCGAGCCACCGCCCCCCAATCCGCCAAAGCATCGGAATCGAGTGCAGTCCTCCCTCTCACAAAAGGGAGATAAGTTGGGTCTGCACACAGCGATTACGATTGTCCGCTGTGTGGAGACGCGTTGTCAAGGTGATGAAGCACTATTGGGCTCCACCCCTTGTTGATTCATTGGTCGTGACGTTTCACCAACCTCCTTCTCATTGGCCCAGTTCGCAGCATCTATAACAGGCGCTGCAGAACTACGCCAGAGTAGGTAAACAAAGAGACAGGATTAACATGTCTCCTGCTTGAGAGTAGTAAGCCCGATGGGTGGGTCGGGGGTGATGGGGGGGATTAGGTTATTGGCATTAGTAGGGTGCATGAATGTCGAAGGTATAGGTGCCTAAATCGACACCCATGCACCCCACATATCAAAAAGGGTTTTTCAATCACCAGTTTGAACTTGCTATTTTTTTACGGAATCTATTTTATATAATTATGTGATTTTGGTATTGAAGATATTTAGTGGCAAAACAACAGACTGTAAAACTGTCCATAAAACAAGTATAGATTACAAAAGGCAGAGAATATAACTTTATCTCTTCAGAATTATGAAGGAAAATTTTTTGAAAGGTGTATTGTTTAGAATGATGCATACAGGATTGTTTTAGATGAAGCATGTATAGTCGAGTTGTTCATTTAGCCCATTTGGTGCAGTTGACCCTAACTTAACCCCTTCCCGACATTTGTCGTAAGTATACGTCATGGAAAGCCAGTGCTTCCCGCAAAATGTTGTATACTTACGCCAAATGTCTGCCACCGGCTCAGAAGCTGAGCCGGTGCTATCATCGCCGGATCTCAGCTGTATCTTACAGCTGACATCCGGCTGTAATGGCGGGAACCGAAATGAGCTTCGATCCCCGCCATTAACCCCTTCAATGCAGCGTTCAAACATGATCGCTACATTTAAGCTGTTTGCAGCTCATCGGAACCCCAGCAATGAAATTGCTGGGGTTACGGTGGCTGCAATGGCAACCGGAGGCCTAATACTGGCCTCCCGGTCTGCCCAGCACGGAAGTCGGTCAAAATCAGCCCGGCGGCGGTGCCTAATCGGCTTCCGTAGCCACCGGCAAGATGGCGCCGGCTCAGGAGCTGATCCGGCGTCATCAGCGGTGAAAGTCAGCTGTATGTTACAGAAGGATGTTAATTAGGAACAATTTTGTGTGTTATAACTGCCTGTCTTAAAATGTTAATTTTTGCAATGTTTCGCTAAATTTTGGTGTTTTTCACAATTAAATACTGAATATATCGAGCAAATTTTGCCAGTAACTTAAAGTCCAATGTGTCACGAGAAAACAATCTCAGAATCGCTTGGATAGGTAAAAGCATTCCGGAGTTATTACCACATAAAGTGAAACATGTCAGATTTGAAAATTGAGGCTCTGTCAGGAAGGTCAAAAGTGGCTAAAGAGGGAAGGGGTTAAAGATCCATTTTGATTCTTTTTGTAATAGTGCTCTGTCGATGTCTGCTTTATATATACCAAGTTTCATGATCCTGCACAGAGGAGATGCCAGAGCCCGATGCGCGTTTCGGCAGATGCCTTCATCCGGGGCATGATCCTCCTCTGTGCAGGATCATGAACCTTGGTATGTACCTCCATTTGTACAGGCATTTGTTCAATATTTCCTAGGGCTGTGTGCAACTTTTGTTGTTTGGCCGTTCAGTTTGCTGCCTGTGTTTTGCATGTCCGTTACATAGACATACACTGTAGTGGCTTTTTGTACCTGCATTAGCAATTTATATTGCATTGGTATCTACTCATATATCCCTTACTTTGTGTATGCCAGGCACAGTCAGCATACTTTTACATATCCTCATTCACACGCCTGAATTTTTTCCATATATCTATGTTCGTACCCTGATTACACTTTATTGAGTCCTGCATAGGTTGACGCCTCTTTTTAACATTTTTGTATCTGTTTATAAACTATTTTTTATTACTTATTACGTGTGTGCCAGTATTTGACCTCTTTTGTTTGTAGGTTACTCTACAATTGTTTTAAGTTAGAGCTCCAGGAAAGCCACAGGGTGTGAACCCTCAGTATTTTCAAGTAGTTCAACAATATGAATATTATTGCGCCTCAGGTGATTTTCAAACCCATTGGCTGGTTTGACAAAAACTGACACCCAAATAGCCGGAGGCATGGTCTTGAAAATTGCTCGTTTTTTTGCTGAACTAGCATGTATTTAAGACAAAACAGTGGAGGAGGCATTTTCACCCATGACATACAGTAACTTATATGGGGGGGTCCTCCATTGCAGATTTATCACCAATAGGGGGCCGATCTCCGCATACCACCTCTCATGGTATATCGTAAAGAATACAGATGCAACACAATGTCTCAGTATACAGTTAGAGTTAAAGAAAGAAAGTAACAGCAATCACAGTACACTGCCGGAGAGTCCAACTCCAGGTGAATAAAAGTTACAGCATGTAGGCAGTGCAGCCTGTACCTCCACTCTAGAAGCACCTCCACACTAGAAGTAGTTTGTAGATATACCCAGCCCAAGTTCAAAGACACAGTCTCAATATTCTGACCTCCACTGGCCACTGCAGAATCGCAGAAGGGGGGAGCACCCCAAAAACGGTGGAAACAGTCCAAACAGACGTGGATAGGGCGAGGGAAAATGATCCCAAGTGGATTGTCGACCTCACAAGGCCGCATTCTCAAAATGGTACCTCCGGGAGAATAAGGGACATCCGTCCACCGGGGAGTACAGGTGGGAAACCTGCAGCCTTTCCTGTCTGCTAGAGTGTGGAGGTAATCTCTTCAGCGTAGCGGATAGTTCAGGCACAAGCCGGATTTACATACGGCCCAGGTGTCCCACTGAGGCACCACTCTGGGGATGAAATAAAACCGTGTAGGATAGGGAAGCCCGAAATTGCCGATGTAACGGCTTTATGAAGGGGAGTAGGTAAAGTACTGTGCAGGTTTCAGTGTATAGAGGCAGCATGGTGATGTTCTACTCAGGATGCCGGGTTAAGGATCTCGGGAGCTAAGTGAAGCACATCTGCTCAGGTAGACATCCGGCCACGCCACTTGCCCTTGCCACTTCACCAGAAATGTACTCTCTGCGGTTGGTACCAATACCAACACTCAGTCACCTGGGTTAAAGGTTCTAACTTTAGCCGACCTGTTGCAGACATGGCTTTGAGCCCCTTGAGCCTGTTTTAAGTGTTCCTTTACTATTGGCATAACAGCAGCAATTTTGTCTTGCATTAGATTAATACTCTCTACTACTCTCCTGCAGGGTGTGTTTTTGTTCCCAGGTTTCCTTAGCAATGGGTGTCTGCCATACACAAGATCAAATGTGGATAAACCTGTGGAGGACTGTGGAACTGCATGGATTGCAAACATTAAAGAGGCTCTTTCACCAGATTTTCAAACCCCTATCTCATATTGCAGCAGATCGGCGCTGCAATGTAGATAACAGTAACGTTTTTGTTTTTTTTTCAAAAACAAGCATTTTTGGCCAAGTTATGACCATATTTATATTTATGCAAATGAGCCTTTCTTATGTACAACTGGGCGTGTTTAAAGTTATGTCCAACTGGGTGTGTATTGTGTTTGTTACATCTGGGCATTTTTACTTGTTTTACTAGCTGGGCGTTGTGAATAGAAGTGTATGATGCTGACGAATCAGCATCATCCACTTCTCTTCGTTACCACCCAGCTTCTGGCAGTTCACAGACACACAGTGTGTCCTCACTCATCCGACGCGATGAAGTTCCTGTGGGAGGAAGTGAGTGACGTCACAGCGTGATCTCGCGAGGACACACTGTGTGTCTGTGCACTGCCAGAACATATGTGGCCCTGATCACCAACTTCAGACTCTGGTCAGGACCTCAAAGTCCCACTAGCACTTGGCCTTGCTGCTTGTTCCACCTTCGAGCCACTTCCCTCCAAGACATCTCTCACCCCTCTCCCAGTGTGCACAGTTTTATCAGTTGTCCTGGTTGATTTATTGTCCCTGGGGCTGGTGCATCCGGGAGATGCATGGAGTAGCTCTTCTGTTGCACTGTACCTCTCCACGGGGTTCACCATATTGTCATTTGTAGGTCCCGCATGTACTGCGGCTTGTGCAGACGGTATCACTCCTCGGGTCCCTTGTGCGCCAGGGCTTTCTCCTGTACCTTGCTGGTCTGACAATGCCTGACCAGGCACAGATAACATTTCCCTCAGTAGGCTAAATGTCTCATCTTGCTTGGCCGGATCTTGTTGCTGCTGCAGCATCATTCGTTGTTGCAGAAGGATAACCTGTCCAAACTGCTTAACCAAGTCCTCCAGCATTCTGACTCTTCCCTCTATGCAGTTCTCCTAGCAAAAATTCCTTTAGAGTTTGTGTCTCTTTAAGACTGCCCGCATTCTCCACCATATGTGGGAATTAGCTCTGTAGCGGTAGGCAAAAATAAAGTCAGAGACAGTGACACAGTAGTTCTTTTCCTAACAGTTGCTCTGCCTGTTCTTTATTTTTTGCAAAATATAAAATAAAAATGTACAGCCTTTATATTCAGGCACAAAACACAAATTAACCTGCGCTCTGCTGAGCACTAAATAAACATGCTTTTTCCCTCACTATACGAGTGGCATACTACCAATCACCCGAAAACAAAATTAAAATCGTGTGATACCTGAATTGCTTTTATCTCACCCAGCTTTCCCTGGATGGGATAGATACTTCCTGGAGCCTAGTACACATATGAGAGGAATCTTGGGGAAATATACCAATCCCCTACCACTTTTCCTGTTACTGTCTCACAATACAAAATCTCCATAACAAGCCAATTGCCTCTAGATGGATAACGACAACATTACAAATGGCTTTATTGTTAATTTGAAAGAGATATACTATAAATTCTTATGGAAACACAGGTTACGTGTAGTGCTTGGTTATAATGACAACGAGAGATTTACGGGTCCCATGAGACAAGAGGCAAAACAAAACAAACAGGTGGAAAAATATCAGCTTTGGGGACGTTCCCACTTCAGTTATTTAACTAAGCATAGAGCAACTGATACTGTATGAGGAGCAAACAGGAAACACATAACTAGCAGCGTCCAGTAGCTGATAAAGGGCAAAAAGATTGAAACCACAAAATTAAAGCTAACTTAGCATTCGGGTTGCCTGGGGAACTGCCGAAGTTACAAAAGTTCAAATAAAATGTGAAAATTAGGAAGCAATTAAAGGAAATTAATGAAATGACTCAAGGTAAAAGTATTAATAAAATGTAAATATAAATTAAAATATAATTGAAATATAATTATAATTAGTAAGGCTACAATGAAAAGACCGGCGGAGAAATATTCTTGTGGCAATAACTATTGTTTTGGTTATCATTCTTGAATTTATTGTCCACAGTTCTGTCGATGTTGTCTATAGATGTGATTCTATGATAAGAGAAATCACCCCATTATCCAGAGTACAATGATTCAAAATACTATGTTTAACGGCCTAGCTCCTTTGTCTTACGTAATTTGTTTGATTGCACTGCGCACTCCGGCAAGCAATGCAAACAGCAGGATCAGGCTGTCATACAGACAGCCTGATTCTATATAACAGGGAAGTGAAAAAATGAGTTCACTGTCAAAAACAATCCTGAATACAACGATCATGTTGAGCACTGTGTTCCGGACTGCAAAAGCCATTGCTTCCACTGACCCCATGACATCATTATTGACATCACATGGATTCCCTGTGCAGAGGGTATTTAAAACGCATGCAGAAATAATATAGTGTTATATTGAATTTATTGTTGCTGAAAGTGGTACAACCAATTATGTTATGTTATATTGTTGCCTCAATAAATTAGTCGTATCTCTGGCTGTCCGTGAGCCACAAAGTTAAATCTACGCCAGCTACGAGCTATCTGCGCTATCATTTATGCCAGTTTCTGTCGTAAACTAAAGTCAATTTTTGGGAATGCGAAAGGTCTCTTCCCTTCTGCTAAGCCCCGCCCACTTTTTTAGTAAAGTGGCGAGAGCAGCGCAATGTTTTTTTTTTTTTAATATGAAGCTTTTGCAACTTTTCTACGACAAAAACACTGGTGTATAAAGAATAATAAATCCCCCCTAAGTGTTTGTGCACCAATTTGGCAAATGAGATTCAATGTAGGGTGTGATCATAGGGGAAACAAAGTTTGATCCACATTTTCCACCTTCCCCTGATTGAACTTAATGCACACGTTTCTTTTTTTCTAACCGTACTGTGCAACTATATATAACTTTTAGTTATCTTTGTTTTTCTAAAAATATCATAATAATCCGTAGACTGTTTTATATATGTACTTATGTTCCCCTTGTCTGATGTTATGTTTTGTTTAAACCTTTGGCATCATCCACCATACATTTACGGTACTATGTAGCTGGCATCAATTACCGCTAACACACTGCTGGCAACGTAAAGAACTCTGATCCCGGCCGTTTAGCTCTTCAGATCAATACTGGCTGCAGAGTCTATCATCTATCTATCTGTCTATCTATCTATCTATCTATCTATCTATCTATCTATCTATCTATCTATCTATCTATCTATCTATCTATCTATCTATCTATCTATCTATCTATCTATCTATCTATCTATCTATCTATCTATCTATCTATCTATCTATCTAGTTTATATGTTAATGCTGTATTTGGAATAAATGAGAACTTCTTGTCCAATGTGGATAAAGTCCACTTTTCCAAAAAGAATGTTGTTGCTGTATTTTTTCGTATGTTGGGTTCACATAAGGCAATATTCACATGGTTCATAACAGCATTACAATTGCATCAACAACGTACTATGGTGAGAAAAATGATCCTATTACTTAAAACCACATAAATAAAAGAACATTTTAGTCATAGTATTAAAAAATAAACTTGGAGGACATTGCTTGTATCAATAGGAAAAACTCATTGTTTTCTCTTTTACTCTTTCTTTACAGTTAGGAATGATCAAGATATGTTTTATGCTAAAAAGAGTGGAATAATAAGTTTCAAGATCTCTGCTTGCAGTCATTCAATGGGAACCCTCATTGTTCATTTCACAATGAATGACTAAAAAAAGTGATTGTGAAAAAGATCATGAACTGATAAGTATAATTAAAAATGTTATAACTTTTCATTGCACTATGAAGCTTACTTTGCTTAAACGATAAAACCCCATTAAGTTAAAGTTACTCTTTAATTTTTGGGAGAGTTACAATATTTAACTAGTTAGATACTTACGTAAGCATTTTGGTTTAGGATTCCATCCATTATTAGTACAGTGGATTATTTTCCAGTCATATGGTATAAAATTTCTCTCACACCGATAATACAAATATCTTCCAACATCTTTTGGATAATAGTAATCATAGTCAATTAGTCCATGTTTTATGTCGGGTCTGTCACATTTTTTACCTGCAGAAATATAACAGTAAAAAGAGAACTTTTAGATGTAACGCCCAAAAAGTTTTGACAAGACCCCTAAAACTAAGAAGATCTCAAGCTACTGTAGCTGTAGTCAATGGTGGATATGGCTGACAAAGCAAAGACAATCATTGATCAGATGACCATCTGCACTTTTTGCACTGCCTTAAAACTTTTTCAGATATTGATTGTTAAAAGCTCTTTTTTACTTTCCTGCACATGCATGATCCTATTTAAGTTAGTTATTTTTGGATTGTCTAACATATTTAAGTATTTTACTTAGCAAGGTTTTAGTAACCATTTTTTTCTATATCCGGGCTGTGCAATGCAACACTATTTAACTGGAATTTGTATAAAAGGTTGATCTTGATGAACCGAGTTACATAGTTAGGCCTCATGCACAGGACCATGCCTGTAATCACGAGCTGCCCACATTTTCGGGCGCAATGCTTCCAAAAAAGTATGGCAGCACAGCCCATAAAAAGCAAAAGAGCGGACATGTCCTATCTTTTGCGGTACACTGCCACGGCCTGGACACCTTCCCGTAGATAAACGGGAAGGTGTCCGTGGATAATAGAAGTGAATTGGTTCATAATTGCGGTCCGCAATTACAGACGGTTTTTACGGTCGTGTGCATGGGGCCTTAGACCGGGTTCACATGTAGGGTAAATATTGCAGATTTTACGCAACAGATTTTCGTTGCGGAAAATCCACAGCATAATACAGTAGCAGCAGGCTGGATTAGAGTTGAACAAATCTTATCCACACACTATGTAAATGATAAGCAGACAAAACGCTCAGAAATTGACCTGTGGTGCGTTTTTTAATCCGCAGCATGTCAATTGCATTTGCGCAATCGCTGCTTTTTTTGTTGCAGGTTTTCCCCAATTATTTCCATGGAGAGGTAAGACCTGCAACAAATAGCAGATGTTGTAATTTTTGTGGCAGAAGAGCTGCGATTCGTTTACCTCGTTTACCTGGTTTACCTCGTAATCTCGCGAGATTACGCGTGGCTTGCTGGAATCTCACAGAAAAGTTTCAGAAGTGTCAGGATTCTGAATACACATGACGTCCAGGCTGGAGCTGACGGTTCCCTAATCCACCATTGTATTCGACTGTATCTGCGTCCAGAGGACGCAGATTCAGTTGGATAGTGGGACATGTGGCACGTGACAGCGCCTGATATCCGAGACTGTCCCACTGAATCCGAGATAGTTGAGAGGTATGTGCCTTGCTGATATGTGCTGCTTGATGTATATATTTTTATAACTGTTCTCTGGTTACAGATACTATGATATATATATACAGTATGTATATATTGTTTTTGCTATGCTTCCATCTAGTGGCCAGGCTGCATTATTCATTGATGTGATGTAATTGTATGCAAAGGACCTTTGGTGATAAGGCCTTCTATGCATGTCCTTTAAATCAGCAGTAGCCACTGAGGAGGAAGTGGGATAGAAGCTATGATTGTTGGCTCGCTGTGGTCTAAATAGCAGGTGATGGGAGAAACTGCCCGGACACCATCTTGATGAAGGAAGAATGCCGTCCTATAACAGCTCTTTTAATTAGCTCAGTTGATAAAAAGTGATGTAATATGTTAGTAAGAAAAAAATGTATGATGACCAGAATACAGATAAACAAACCAATCAGCCCTCTCCGACCCTTCCTTCCCCAGTCTTCATACAATAGCAATGGTTCTTCTGTTATGATGCAGTTGTACATTATTTTATCACAAATTGAACACTGCTGTACGTTTTCTATCATTGTCCTCACTGTGTGTGTGTGTGTGTGTGTGTGTGTGTGTGTGTGTGTGTGTGTGTGTGTGTGTGTGTGTGTGTGCTCATGTATATATAAATTTCTTTTTTGTTTGTGCTTTTGTCTACATTTATGCATGCGTGTATTTATACATCTGTATATATAAATTGATCTTATTTTTTAGATTAATTGTGTGTTGTGTTGAGTTTTTAAGACACAATAGAGATGCCTGTGTGAGACTAAAGGGGGTTCTACACTGGGCGATTATCTTGCAGACGAGCGTTCATATAATGCTCGTTGCCGATAAATGCTCTGTGTAAAAAGGGCAGCTATCAGCAGATTAACGAGAAAATGCTTGATCATCTGCTGGTCATAGAGTTTTAAAAAAGTAAAAGATTATAGTTGGTGGAGACACGCTGCCGACATGATAATAATGTATGGGGACGAGCGATCGGCGTAATGACTGCTCGTCCCCATCCATAGGTCAGTGTGACATAAGCAAACGAGCGCCGATCAACGATGTCTCGTTGATCGGTGGTCAATGCACCGGCCGAACGTCGGCCGGTGTAAAACGGCCTTAAGGCAGATAAATCCAATTCACTTACATCATTTTTTGTTACTAAAAGTAGGAAAAAATTTGAGAATAAGCAATGGAAAACATTCCAAAGACTTTTTTTTGACACTTTTCCTTACTTTTCCCTCTTCCGTTATCGTTCTTAGTAAAACAAATATGACTAGAAGACATATCCCTATATTACTAGTGAAAAGTTTCTGCCTTAATCTTTCAGTTTCGAGTTTGGTTTGGCCTTAGATCTTCCTTTCCTGCTCTGTTCAAAGGAGTAAACAGGTGCCCACTGTCACTCAAGCACTTACAAAAACGTGTACAGAAACCGTGACCATTATCGAGCAGTGTTAGGGAATGTTCACACGCAAACGCAAAATATGTCTGAAATTACGGAGCTGTTTTCAGGAGAAAACAGCTCCTGAATTTCAAGACGTTTATTGCATGTACTCGCATTTTTCGCTGCGTTTTTTACAGACGTAATTGGAGCTGGTATTCATAGGAGTCAATGAAAAACGGCCCCAATTACGTCCCAAGAAGTGTCCTGCACTTCTTTTGACAAGCCGTTATTTTACGCGCCGTCTTTTGACAGCGAAGCGTAAAATGACAGGTCGTCAGCACAGTTCACCGTAAAACCCATTGAAAGTAATGGATGCCAGTTTGTGCTTAACCCCTTCACAACTGCCATATGGCTATATGCATTCCAACTGCCGATGCCCCATACAGTTGTAACGTATACAGACGTTGGCAGCCTGGAATGGGGTTTAATGAGTGCAGTGCTGCTTCAGTGTGAGCAGCGCTTCACTCTCATGTCTGCCAGGGTTTTGAGAGCCCCAGAATACACCCCTCCCCACTGTAGATAGCGCCACACACAGCCCCCTGTAGATAGTGCAAAACACCCTGTAGATAGCGCCACCTAAGTTCCCTCTAGGAGCAGAATCCCTGGCCAGCGTTCTGGCTGATGTCTCTCCATCTTTACTGTAGGTAGTGCCACCCCCCTGCAGATAGTGACACCGCCTTGTAGATAGCAACCCCCCCACTGTAGATATTGCCACTGGCCGGGGATTCCGCTTCTAGGGAGAGTCCCCGACGTCACTCTCCAATTGAACAGTGATGTTAGGGGCACTCTAGGAGCGGAATCCCCAGCCGACACTATGGCAGGGGATTCCGCTACTGGAGAAGCCCCTGGTGTCACAATCCATATATGGACAGTAATGTCAGGGGCTACTCCTGGAGCGGAATCCTCGGCTAGAGCACTATTGATGCTCTGGCAGGGGATTATGATTTTAGAGTTAACCCCAGACATCACTGTGAGAGAGAGAGACATCAGGGGCTCCCTCTAGGAGCGGAATCCCCAGCTATCTGTAGGGGGTGGAGCTATCTGTAGGGGGGTGGGGAAATCTGCAGGTGGGATGTTGCTATCTACAGGAGGTGGGACTATCTACAGTGGTTGTGGTACTAGCTACATGGGCACTGTGGCATTATATGGGCACTACATACAGGGGACACTGGGGTGCTATCTACATGGGCACTGTGTGTGACACTATGTGTGCATTATCTACAGGGGGAATTGTGGGCACTGTGTCACTACTTACAGTGGGCAATATCCATGTGGGCACTGGCACTATCTACAGTGGGAAATGTGGCACTATCTGCAGGGGTATTGCAAAACGATCTACATGGGCACTGTGGTGTTTTCAGGTGGCTGGGACAAAAAACCCTAATGAATAAAATTCATCCATTTTTTTAATGTCCATATAAAATGGATGGCAAATGCCAGTCTAAAACGGTCAGACGGCTGGGAAATGTATTCAAATTTTGAGACACATTGATGCAAAATAGACATGAAAAACTGACAGTTGATCTGTTGTTAAATGAACTTTTTTTTCACGTCTTGTGAATATAGCCTTATAGCCCTCTTTATTCTCCCTGTCACAGCGATCCAGGATGACAGAGAGAGAAGACGACTAATTGTTACAGAGCTGCACAGTGTGTATACATATTTATTTATTTATATATGTATATATATATATATATATATATATATATATATATATATATATATATATGTATGTATATATATATATATATATATATATATACACACACACACATATAATATAGATAAATATATATAAAAAATGACCCAAATGGTTTTATTTTTAATGATTTGGCTGCTCATAAAAAATAAAAAATAAAAACATGGCCTTAATTAAACTAATCTAGAAAATATTGTAAAAAAAAAAAAACTACGCATATCAGAAATGGAAAACTTGACCTGGACACAGGGGCATCCATGACCCTTGGTCATGAAAGGGTTGAAGAGATGGTAACCCAAAACACTGGACTTGTACTGGAATTATTATTGCCCTTGTGGGGCCTGGGGCTGTTCTCTCTGATTGCTGCATACAGTTACATGGAGAAATGTTGCACATCATGGTCGAGAGTCCGTAAAAAGTAGTGGTGTAGTGGCCACCTTGACTCACGGAGGTGCAAAATGATTTTTCTGCAAGATGACTGGTGCAAATCCAAGTGTACTGCAAAGGGGGCAAGCTGTGGCAGGGGTTAGCTTCTCTGAGATCTATAGCAGCACAGTAGGATAGGCCTAGATCTGATGATAACCTTGGTGCAAACCGGAAGCAATAGTACGATATTCAGAGATATGCTGTGTCGGTTACATTATTTTTTGAAGAAGGAAGAAATCCTGGGAAAAGGATGGATGATATACTGTATAAGGGCTCAGAGATAAAATTACTTCCCGATTTCTCACAAATATCTTTGATCATGAGAAAGTTGTCAAAGTCAGTCAGCAACCAAGAGGCAAGTGCTCCATATCTGTGTGGCCATCTTTTTTAGATTGTAAAAAGGAATAGATCTACCTTTAATTTGATTATGCCAGCAGATGAAAGGGGTTTAAGCTAGTTCCTGGATACTCCGCAGTTTGAGATGCCATTTTGGCTGGATCCTGATACTCACACAGCAATTTGCACATTTCAGTTGTACAGCAGAATCTACAGCCTCAAGTTCCTATGAGAGGGACAGATTTATTAGTCTCCTTGTCTTAAGAAGTGTGAGTATGCGCCTGCCAGGAGTAAAAGGACAGTAACTTTAAGATTTGTGGTTATCTACTCATTTAAATTTATTCAGGCCTATTTAGGTCAAAGAAATAGCGAAGAAAGAACACGGATGTCACCCTGGCGCTGCCGTGGAATTTAATCTTCTTATTATTCAGGAAGGACGAAAAACTTGCGTCAATTATTTCCTAGAGATTTTATTTGCATGTTGCTACGATGCGTTTCGAGGCCGAACCGGTCTTTTCATCAGGTAATAATATAAATAGTAAAACATCCTGTTGCAAGGGCTTATATACACTGAAAAAAACCGGATAAAAGACCGCCAAAAATAAAATCAAAATATCCTGAGGCATGGTCATAGGGTTAAAGGTTAAACTAATCATCCAGAACGTTCAGGGCTGATGCAGTATCGTGAGCGATGTGGGACACCGAACGTTGTAAATTGCTCTTGGAGGAGTATTGACACTCTGAACGGTAGATGAAGGGGATGCAAAATATATAGATAAAAAGATGCTAATATGATAAGATAATAAACATATTGCTGTATAGCCATGGGCAAAGCATGAAAATAAAACTCAATTAGAGGAATAATTGATAAAAATGAACGTATAAATAAGCATAAGAATGACAAAAACAATAAAAATCTAATTCTCCTGGGAAGATCCCTGTAAGGCCATTGGTTTGGATCATACTGAGATAACTTACCGTGGTCAGAGAGAAAATTGGTAATGGTCCACTGGTATCGATCTAGAACAGAGTAGCGTATTTTCTTGTGTTAATCTCAGGTCGGGGTGTAGTGACGGAGAAATGTACATTTATGCAATATCTGCATCACTAGTCTAGAACCGAGTATAGGTCTGTAACCATGGTTATCAGACGCTGAAGGCTGCGGAAGCCTGGAGGGGTCAAAGTAGTATATATGTTCGGAAAGGTCTCGTGGTGTAGTCAGGGTTACCAGACGCTATCTGTACAGTGGCTGGTAAGGTCAGATAGAATGGAAATTCCGCCCGGACTTGTCACGACCATGATCACAGACTGCTGGCATCCTGCCAGCATCTCCCTCCTAGTAGACGCTGGCACTCGCGGCTGTCCGGCCTTGCTCCTAATGTTAGAGTGCACGCGCGCTCGGTCCCGGCCTTAAAGGGCCAGCGCGCGCACCTTTTAATAATTCTCTAATCTATCCCTGATTATCCTGGACTATAAAAAGGGCTCTGCCCTTCCACTCCTTCCCTGAGCGTTGTTGTAGTTTTCGCATGTTCGTATTGCAAATGGTCCCTTAGTGTTATCCTGCTCCCAGTGTTCCCGTGCTACCTATATCCCGTGCCGTGTTTTGTTCCTGAACCTGTCTAGTGTTGAAGTTGTGTTTTGCTGCCTGCTGTTATACACCACATCTGGTAGTCTGCCATCCCTGTTACGATCCGCCACATCTGGTGTAACTTGCCACGCCTGCTGGTATACACCACGTCTGGTGTGATCTGGTATAATCCGCCACGTCTGGCGCAACCTGCCACATCTAGACCCATCTGTGCCAGAGCCTCTGCCACCGTCTGGACTATCTAAGGTACCCTTGTTCTACAAACTTCTGGTAGAAACTTTGCATAGACTGTGACATAGCCAGCTGCCTTTCCGCTATGGCGGAGTGGCCTAGTGGGTCCACATACCCCTAGATCTTAACCGTACGCTCAGGCCATGGAACCTGCTAGTCAATCTAAGACCGCAGTTCAGGTGATACAAACGGACATGCGTGACCAACGTGCACGCCAGGATCAACTCCTCGAGGCTGTAAACTCCATCATCGCCCGACTGGATCAACCTCCTGCTCCTCTTCCGGAGGCTGCTGCCGTTCCACTGTCCATTACTCCATCGGACTGTTCTGGATCCACGGTTTTGCTGCCCCTTCCTCCACACATTTTGACAGTGACCCGAGAGCCTGCAGAGGGTTTATCAACCAATGCATCATTCATTTTAGACTACGAGCTCATCTCTTCCCCTCTGATGAGATCAAGGTAGCATTCATTATTTCCTTTCTCACTGGCAATGCCCTCGCATGGGCAAACCCCATCTTGGAATGACAGGGACCTGAATTCTCGGACCTAGCTTTATTCTTACAGACTTTTCGTACTGTGTTTGAGGAGCCGGGTCGAACATCCGCTTCAGTGGCCACTCTACTAACCCTCAAGCAAGGAGGATCCACAGTAGGAGAGAATCCGCTCTTTTCTTACAGAGGAAACCGCCAAAACTCTCATTGTTGCTCTGATTCACTCTCGTCTTGACTACTGTAACTCATTACTAGTCGGTCTTCCCCTCACTAAACTCTCCCCTCTCCAATCTATCCTCAATGCAGCAGCAAGGCTCATCTTTATGACCAACCGCTACACCAACGCCTCTAATCTGTGCCAGTCACTGCACTGGTTGCCCATCCCCTTCCGAATAAAATTCAAACTTATTACTCTCACCCACAAAGCTTTCCACAGTGCTGCACCTCCTTACATCTCCTCCCTCATCTCTGTCTACCACCCTACTCGGGCTCTACGTTCTGCCAACGACCTTAGATTAAATTCCTCCATAATCCGAACCTCCCACTCCCGTCTCCAAGATTTCTCTCGTGCTGCACCCGTGCTCTGGAATGCGGTACCCCAGACAATCCGATTAATTCCCAATATCCACAGTTTTAAACGTGCCCTGAAAACACATCTATTTAGACAGGCCTATAACATTCCCTAATCTGACTCCTTTTGGCAGGAACTGTCCTCGCTCATCAAAGATGAGCTAGCAGGCCGCTATCTTCCCTCTACCCTGAATGCTCTGATCCAGTTGGCTAACTGGGTCCACATGAGGTTTCAGGAACGTGTTCTGGAGGTTCGGCAGGAGAGACGTTTCCACAAATTGGCACCCTCGTTCCAGAGACCACGATTGCCTTCTCCTGTTGCTCTTCCTGAGGAACCTATGCAGATAGACTGAATCAGACTGTCCGAGCAGGAGAAACAGCGCAGGTCTGTGTCTGTATTGCGGCCTTAAAGGCCATTTTGTGCGCCAATGTCCACAAGAGCCGGGAAACTCCAGCACCTGGGGTTGGTTGGGGAGACAATCCTAGGTGGGATGACGCCAAACATCAAAGCCTCTCCCAAGTTATGCGTTCCTGTGACCATCATCTCTTGTGAGACATCACACTGCTCCTCTGCCTATCTGGATTCTGGAGCAGATGCAAATTATATCCAGCAGGATCTGGTGGATCGTCTACATCTGCCCACAGTTCTTCTGGAAAGACCCCTGGCTGTTGCCTCTGTGAATGGACTAGAATTGTCCAACCCTATTTTGTCCGTCACTTAACCACTGACGATACAAACCGGAGTTCTTCATTCGGAACAGATCACCTTCCTCGTCCTGCCTAAAGCAATCAATCCTGTTCTGCTGGGCCTGCCTTGGCTTCGTCTACACGCTCCGGTTGTCGACTGGAATCCTGGAGAGGTCCTCCATTGGGGGCCCAGATGCCTTAGCCGCTGCCTGCCACAGGTTCATCCTATTTTGCCTCCACTGCCTCAGTCACTCTCCGACCTACCGTCTCATTATGCTGGTTTTGCGGACGTCTTCGGTAAGAGGGAAGCAGATACTCTTCCTCCTCATCGCATCTACGACTGCCCTGTTGATTTACTCCCTGACACTTCATCACCTCAAGGGTGAGTTTATCCTCTCTCCCTGCCAGAGACCCTAGCCATGTCCGCCTATGTAAAGAAGAACCTCGAGAGAGAGAGAGAGAGAGAGAGAGGGTTCATCCGGAGATCTTCCTCCCCAGCCGGAGCGGTATTCTTCGTCGTGAAAAATAAGGCAGGATCTCTTCGCCCATGTATCGACTACCGGGGTCTGAACCAAATTACGATAAAGAATATCCTCTGCCGCTCATCTCAGAAATTTTTGATAGAATTTTTGGGGCCAAGGTATTCACAAAGCTGGATCTACGTGGAGCATATAACTTGATCTGTATCCGCAAAGAAGACTAATGGAAAACCGCATTTAACAGAGTTAAAGTTGGCGAGTAACAGAGTCAGAGTTGGCGAGTATTGGAGTCAACACCAGAAAAATAAAGCTGTCAGAATGTGTCTTGAGTTCAGTGTATTGGACAGACATGTAAAGGTGGTGACTGAGTTTATTACCATAGATTTTTTAGGGTAGAGTGGCTTGGAAGAAGTAGATTTCAGGCTAATTCATATTCAGTGGTATATAACATAAAGGTTCAGTTGGGAGAATTGTTGCAAGTGAATTATTACGATATTATTCTTATTTCTAAAATGGCTATGTTTTTCCTTCTAATGTTTAATGGTGGAATAGCAAATTAAAAATTTGGGAGGGAGACCATGCTAGTGCCACCAGCTTTTGCAAGTCTCTTAATGATAACTCTTGGGATATTCATTTTATCTATACTATCAAAGATGACTTTTTAGATCGGACAATATCACAAACTGAGCAAAAAATTATTACACGCATGAATAGTGATTTAATCCTCTTCAGAATATAAAGAGGAATTGATTAGATAAGTTGCTTGCAGAGGGATCTGGTTTGGTAGGCTGTGGACTAGTAGGATGTATTTGTGAATCTTTTTATTTTACTTCATTCTTCCTTTTTTTCTTTTCTTTAAAATATACAGAGGGGTGGAATATGGGCTGATGTGAATCAGAGGGTATATTCAAACGAGAAAATTTCGGAAGTAATAAGTAAGTAATAAGTAACTGTGTAGATTGCAATTGGGACATGTTTTTCTCTTTAATTTTTCTCTTTTTTTCTGCATTATGATTAGTTGATTGATGTAAACAATTGGTTATTGGATGGTAACTTACATAAGTTCTTATCTGTCTTGTATTTGACTTGCTTAAATATGTGTCCTGCAGTATCATAATAGATGTGTAGACATTAACAAGAGAAGCATGATCTTTTTGAGAACTTAGCTTTTCCTTTTACTAGTATTTCATCAGTAAAAGAATATTCCAGATTTGAATGCTAATGGTAAACTTGAGCTCGAAAAAGATTTGACTTTGACCCTGAGAATATTTAACTTTTATTTTTATCGTCGGCCAGCAGATTTATTGTCAATATATTGGTATAAAGTAGGTTGGCTACTCTGGTATAGTTTTAAGTTATGCATTGATTATAAGAAACACCAAAGTATTTATGCTCAAAACACATTATCATTTAGAAGTGTACTTACTGACGCAGCGAGCAGGTGGATACCATTCATTTGATGTGCATACACGACGTTTATTTGGCTCTACCTGAAGCATATGACCGTCATCACATTCCACATCAATTTCATCATTATATTTGTAAATAAGTTTTTTTGCCACCAGCTTTCCTTTTTCCACGGGATAATAAGGACTGCAGACTATTTCTAGAAAAAATTTTAGATGAAAAATTGATTAAAATGCTGACTTCATAAATGATATAGCATACATAAATATAATCTCCTTAAGTACCTTACTAAGATTGTTTTGTGGTCGGTAGGTTGATTTAATGCAAATGACTAAAATGATCATTACAAAGAGAATGGAGGCTTTAAGAGGGGCATGCCATTTATTAGGATTAGTATGATGCCAAATATCCAAATTCTCCTTAACCCCTTAGAGACCAGCCCATTTTAGGCCCTAATGACCAAGCTATTTTATTCGTTTTTCTATAGTCGCATTCAAAGAGCTATAACGTTTTTATTTTTTCGTGTACATAGCTGTATGAGGACTTGTTTTTTGCGGGATTAGTTGTGCTTTTTAATGGCACCATTTTTGGGTACATATAATTTTTATATTAACTTTTATTAACCTTTTTGGGGGAGATTATAAAAAAAAACTGAAATTTCGCCATTGTTCTATGCGTTTTTAAATTGACGCCGTTCACTATGCGACGTAAATAACATGTTACCTTTATTCTATGGGTCGGTACGATTACGGCGATACCACATATATAGAGGTTTTTTTATGTTTTACGACTTTTGCACAATAAAAACACTTTTGAACTAAAATTATTTGCTTTTGCATCGTCGCTTTCCAAGAGCCGTAATTTTTTTATTTTTCCATCAATGTAGTGATTTTTTGGGCTTGTTTTCTGCGGGACAAGACGTAGTTTTGAATGGTACTGTTTTGGGGTGCATGGGACTTATTGATTCATTTTTATTATGACTTTTTTGGGGGGCAATGGAAAAAAATTGCAATTTCGCCATGGTTTTTTGCGTTTTTTTTTTACGATGTTCACTTTGCGGTTTAAATTACATATTAACTTTATTAATGGAGTCATTACGGTCGCGGCGATACCACATATGTGTACTTTTTTTTTTTTTTTGCACTTTTACTAAATAAAACCACTTTTTATGGAAAAAAATGGTTTTATTTTTTTTTTACTGTACTTTTTATTAATAATCTTTATTTCACTTTGATGACTGATTTTATTAGTCCCACTAGGGGACTTTACTGTGCGATATTCCGATCGCTGCTATAATGCTCTGGTATACTTCGTATACCAGAGCATTATTGCCTGTCAGTGTAAATCTGACAGGCAATCTGTTAGGACGTGCCTCCGGCGCGTCCTAACAGGCATATGTCCAGGGCAGACCTGGGGGCTTTTATCAAGCCCCCGGCTGCCATGACACCCCATCGGAGACCCGCGATTTCATTCGCGGGCCGCCGATGGGTGACAGAGGGAGCGCACTCCCTCTGTAAACAAAGTTAAATGCTGCGGTCGCTATTGACGGGTTAAACGGCCGCGATCGAAGTAAACTTCGATCGCGGGCGTTGGAGCAGGAGCTCAGCTGTCATCAGACAGCAGAGCCCCGGCTCCTGCCTGCACGGGAGACCCGTGCAGCACTTAGACTAGGCTGACGTGAAAAGGTGTCAGCCTAGCCTAAAGCCCATTAGTGACCGACGTAAAAAGGCGTATTAGTGGTCACTAAGGGGTTAAAATGTGTATTCTACTTTTGTGTATGCAAATTGAAATTAATAAATCTGTACTTGTACTGTGTTTTAGCTATACGCCAGCGAATCTAAATGGAGAGTCAGCAAAAAAACTGCTGAGAGATATAAAAAATAACAGCACACTTATTCCTACAAGGTTAAAAAATATACATTGTTAGTAGCAACTTATGTATATAAAGTCATATAGAACTATATTCAAGAATTATCTGTAAAGCACCTTTAATTAGTACGGATATTTCCTTATTACATCTGGCTGCTGCATTTCAAAGAAAGGTTGACTAGATGATTTATCTTTAAAGGGATCCTGTCATCAACATCTTACCTGTCAAACTCGCCTGACCCCTCAATGGCTGCAACTGTCCAGAGTTCATTCCTGTTCTCTTCTTTCCTGAAGTCCTCCTCTGTCTGTAAATATCGTCGTTTAAACTCTTCCCGCCTTTTATGGTAATTATTTTTACCTCTGGGATGCAGCTTCTTAACCCCGCCCACCATTGCCACCTGTCTGGCCCTGACTGGCTAAGGAGCGGTCAATCAAAAAGAAGGAGGTGGAGTCCACTCTGAGACACTGGAGGAATGAAAATCTGACTCTTTTCAGATGAAGATTTGACTCTTTTCTGCTCATTTGCATATGACGTGGGACCACTGAAAAACGGAATACTAAAGCTACAGATCTTACTTAGAACATATTTATAGCTTAGATGACAATGATTTTTCACCCACTTTTACCAGGTATTGCTGGCTTTATAGCTAAAATGCTGGTGACAGGTTCCCTTTAAATACATCTTTATTTGACAGCTAAACCATGCGTGGTTTTTTTTTTTTTTTTACTATCCACATGTACTTCTGAAGAACTACATAAGGCCGGATAGCAACACTTTTCACACAGATACAACTCTGTATGCATCTCCCCCTTCCATCTCTTCCTGGAGACTGTAAGGGTATGTTCACACCCAAACTCAAAAAAGTCTTAAAATACAGAGCTGTTTTTAAGGGCAAACAGCTCCTGATTTTCAGAAGTTTTTTAAGCCACTAGTGATTTTCGCTGCGTTTTTTACGGCCATTTTTGGAGCTGTTTTCTATAGAGTCAATGAAAAACGGCTCCAAAAACGTCCCAAGAAGTGACCTGCACTTCTTTTTTGCGGCCGTTTTTTTTACGCGGCCGTTTTTTACACACAAACTCGAAAAAGTCTCAAAATACGGAGCTGTTTTCAAGGGCAAACAGCTCCTGATTTTCAGATGTTTTTTAAGCCACTCGCGATTTTCGCAGCGTTTTTTCCTGCCGTTTTTGGAGCTTTTTTCTATAGAGTCAATGAAAAATTTTTGGCGGCCGTTTTTTTACGCGTAAAAAAACACCGCGAAAAATGCTCCATCGGAACAGAACGCCTGCTTCCGATCTTTCGGCCATTTTTCGTCCGTTTACGGCCCGAAATACGGCCGAAAATAGGCCGTGTGAAATAGGTCATGTAATTTCTCTGTCAATTGACTCACATTTATTACAGCTGCCATAAAGGACACTCACCCTGCTGTACTGTCTATACAGATAGTATAGGATGTGTGACTCCAATAAAACTGTCACCTGGAACCTTTTTTTTTTTATAAAAAAAAGAAAAAATTTAAGATTTACATTTAATTAATTAAAGAGTAACTAAACTTTCAAAAACTTCTGACATGTCATAATGACATGTCAGACGTTTTGATCGGTTGGGTTCAAGCACTGAGACAACCCCCACCGATCTCTAAAATGAACCGGCAGAAGTGCTCATGTGAGAGCTTAAGACCTTCAGAGAATGCTTGGCGTTGTAGTCATCCCAAAATCTTGTGAACCCTTTGGGAGTGCACCTATTAGGCTTACTACAAAAAAAGTGCCTTGGCGCGCCGCATAATTAGATCCTCTTTTCGTTCTTTAAATGTTGGGAGGCATGTATAAGACAGTGGCTGCAGGTTGGTTGCAGCATGGGGACATAAAGCGGTTTATATTATGTATCTATAGATAGGTTTGTATGGTCCTCATCACTGGCATCTTTGGAGTTTGTGGAGGTCCCCGAGTTAGTCAGGGGCCCGGATAAATAAACAGCTCCATATCCCAGACACCATAAATCTGGCCCAGAGCAGGGTGGGAAGGAGACTGTACAGGCCATGATGCAACAGCTGGGAGAGGGCCAATGAAGGAGAGGCACGTGCCAGTATTCATGGGAATTGTAGTAAACAGCCTCTATAGTCCCATGACGTGTGCCTCCTTGTAAGTCCTACTACACCAGCTCCAGTTGGGTGCCTTTAGGAGGGGGAAACTGAAGTCATAAAATTCTAAAAAAAAAAGGTAATTTTTCAGAAAGTAGACTACTTTAGAAGTTTATATCGACTTTTGTACAAGTTTGGGAGGTAATTGGAGTAAAATGAGTCATGGGACAAACCCTTTAATTGCATTATAACATAAAACCAGTGTAACATAAGTATAAACTAAACATAGACAGGGGTCATTTTATCACAAAATCACCAAGTTAATGTTACAGTATATAGCTCAGTGCATAATGCATGCGAACACATAATACTGTATATCTTCTAGCTAAAAAACAAAGCTTATACGAACCATTACAAGTAGGTGTAGGAAGCCAGTCATCTTTAGTGCATTTAGCTTCTCCATTTTTACTTGCGCGAAATCCTTCATTACATGTGATTTGTATCACTTCATTATTTGTGTAGCCATTTTTTTTGGGATTATTCACCCTTCCGTTATCTACAAGTGGTTGGTTGCAACTAATATCTGTGAAAAAAGTATATTAATTAGCGACAATATTGTTTTCTATTCAGCAAAACAAAAAATGTGTATTCAACCGCTTACAATAAATGTTTATTTACTACAAATTAAAACAGAAAAGAATACAAAAAATACTAACTTTCTAGGCTAAC